>NC_065557.1:18483130-19113755 GCF_022605725.1 Anthonomus grandis grandis
TAACTAAAAGGCTTAACAGACAGATGTTAATTGTGTTGGATGATTTTAATGCCAAGATTGAGGAAAAAATTACCGATACGCATTTGCGCTCGCTAATTGGCAAATAAGGCAAAGGACAAAGAAATGAATTCTGCGAGGAGAACCAGCTATACTTATCTAGTTTTCACTTCCATTGTCATATCCGAGGAATATACATCTTGAAATTCCCCGAAGACACGTAACCAAATTGACAAGGTTCTCACTAAAAGAAAATGAAAGAGTATTAGAGACATAAAAACATATCCCAGTCCGGATAGAAGTGATGAAAATACTGCATTCGCAGAAATATGTGTATTTTTTTTATTTTTTTATGGTAAACACAAGCACAAGAGGAAAGACCTATGTCACTCTTGGAGTGGTGCTTGTGCGAAGATATTTGTGGGCTTTATCTTGAATCGCTGTAGGTTGTATGCGTCGGGAAATATGTGAGGTGGAAGCCCGTTCCACAAAGAAGATGTTCTCCAGATGAATGAGTCCTGATACAGCGACGTCCTTGGGGTAGGCAGGTGGACTCGATGTTGATGAGCCGCAACTGCTAGACGCGTCCTTCTTGCCGGAACAGCCCTGGGTGGAATCAGGCCTGCCAGCTCAGAGGAGCACTTACCGTCGTAATAACGGTAGAATAAACAGATATGATATTTTGTTATTATGTATGACTACATAATAACAAAAACATCGTCCAAACACCAAACCATGACAAAAAGAAAATAATGAGGCTTTCCAAATTAAAGTCACAGATAATCTTGACAAAATATCGGAAATGAAACAGTCTATTAAGTTCACTGCCGACACTGTAAATCCCGACAAAAACTTACCAAGGATAACTCAAAACACGTGGGAAATATTTCTAGAATAAAATCGTTTAAAAATAAAACGTTTACAGGAGATTAAAGAGCAAAGGTCATGTAGAGATCTAAGCAAAACCATCAACACAAAACTTAGCCTTGATAAAGATGCATACGTCATCTCAACATGCAAAGATATTAAAAAAACATGCAAATCAAGATCAGCCTCGGAATCTATTTCAAAAAATTAAGATGCTCTTAAAACCATTCGAACCCTAACATTTTCCTATAAAATACTCAACTGATGTCAGACTGGCTACTACATCTGAAATCATCGGCCAATGACGTCATTACCATAAGAATGTTATGATATCTGAGGAAATTAATGTAGAGGAAAACGTTTCGCTCTAGTTTCAAATGTATGAAGCATCAATTCTAAAGGACGGATTAGAGAAAGTACTCAAAAAACATAGTGGCAGATAATCGCTTCGCTTAGATAATATCGTCGCGGAAATATTAAAATTTACTGGTCACAAAGGTAACACCTTGCTGCATCAGATCTGTCAATAAGTATG
Organism: Anthonomus grandis grandis; assembly: GCF_022605725.1. NCBI lineage: Eukaryota > Metazoa > Arthropoda > Insecta > Coleoptera > Curculionidae > Anthonomus > Anthonomus grandis. The sequence continues at coordinate 18,484,530 of NC_065557.1, forward strand.
AAAAACGTGAAAATGGCCAAAAGAATTTACGAAATCCGTATATATTCCATTACACAAGGCTCAAAGGATGCATGCAGTAACTACAGAACCATCACCCTAATTAGCACATGATACAAGAAAGGCTCGAGAGCTATTTTCTATCTAATATAACGCCAGAACAAGCAGGTCTTGTGCCAGATCGAGGAACAAGATACTAATTCTTAAATGTGAGAGAGATGGTTGAAAAGCTATTTGAATACAAAGTCCCGGCTATATGTTTCCTGGACTACAGCAAGGCTTGGGCACAGTGCACTGGAATAAGCTGTGGTACATTTAAAAAAAATGGGAGTACTCGATCATCTGACCTACCTCATTAAACAGCTATATGATAACAACATAGCCCAAATAAACACAGGAAAAGAACTCTCAGAGAACTTTAAAGTGGGCAAAGGCGTATGGCAGCGATGCATTATCTCCCTAATATTTTTTAATATCTACGGAGAGTCGATCATAAGAAAAGCTCTGGCAGACTAGGAAGATGGAGTATCTATTGTAGGAAAAAAGATCTCTAACCTTTGGTACGCTGATGACACTATCGCAGGGACTAATAATAATATAAGAGAGAATTTATGATCTCTAATAGATACAATTTTCATATGATGATTACCAATTGAGCAAGAACGATTCCTGCACCCTTACAGCTAATCCAAAACATACAAATAAAGGAAGAAGTTATTTATCTAGTCCTGAAAATAACAAATAAAGGTGGCTCAAAATTGGATTAAAAGAATGTTTGGGAGGCAAAGGAGGCTTTAGGTAGACTGGTCAAAATCTGGAAATACCATCGTATTCCTAAGGAAACTAAAGTGAGACCTATGAAATCCCTAGTATTTCCTAGTACATTGTAGAATATGGATTGGAATCCTGAAAATCCTGCTAATCCTGGAATCCTTAATCATAAATGCGCTATTTCGAAGAATTGAAGCGTTTAACGAGAATTTTATGAACAACGTACCGCGCCAATATGTCCATTTTAAGAGAATTTAAAATGCCTGCCACGGAAAAGATTATTACCAACAATCCAACGACATATGCTTATATTTTCTGGTCATACAATACAGAGGGACAGCCTGGAAAAACTTATGATTCAATGGAAAGTTGATTGTAAGAGATCAAGAGGAAGATCACTGATAAAATACATAAACCAAATAAAAGATCTTACACAAATATCAGTTTCACAATTAATGCGAGAGGTAGAAGATGGCGAAGGACCACTAAGCAGTTTCCATGATTAAGTCACGACGTGCAAAAACGGAGAACCACTGAAGAAAGAGAGAGAGGATGTTTAATGCCAATTTTAAGACGCTAAATCAAAATTTAAAAAAATTTCTTTCTTGCACTACTCAGTACTTTTGATAGTTAATTAATTTTCTTAATATTCTTTTTCCTCTTCCACGTTTTGAGCATCTATCAGATCAAATTATTTGCATTCACAATGTTTTCCTTCATCACAAGCTGAGTGCTTTTGGAAATCTGTTTGGTAAATTAAAAAAGATCTATTGTTGTTTCAGCTTAAAACTAATATAGCTGAATTGAAGACATATAACTTAAATGCATTTTATGTATTCATATATTTGATCTTTATCGTTATATTTCTTTAGTTTTAACGACTTATCCAGTATAAATTTTTGTATTAAATATTTTATTTTGTTTTAAAAAACTATGTTTCTTTTATGTTTTATGATTAATATTTTTATACAATAACGATATAAAATCTTTAGGACAATCACAACGCTAATGTCTGATAATTGGTTTCTGTAGAACAAAGCAACCAGCACATCAAAAGGAAAAGAATAAAAAAAAATGTATGCAAGCGATTACGAATAGTAAGAAAGTATTCGAAAAAAAACATACAGACATTTTACTGTATATTGTTTTGCGTTATGCTATAACTTTTTCTTTTATAACCTTACATATCTTAAAAATTTACTCTTTTGCAAAATATAGATTTGTTTTTTGATAACCCTTAGCCTTAATCTAGGTACGATATTAGATTTAATTCTGTATATGCTAATTATAAATTTTTCATTCTTTTTACTTATTTTACGATAAGCATTTTATTAAAAAATGCTTTTATAGAATAATAATGTTAAAGATATATTCTTAGTTTTTTCCTTATGTAATTATTTTCTGACAACAACTTATTGTTTTTATAATTTTGCCTTTTGCTTCTAATTTAGGCTTATTACGATATTTATGTATGTAGAACTATCTTCTGTGCAATATAATATACCCTTGGATATCATCTCGTTATTGGAGTAATAAAGACTCAATAGAAAACGTATACTTTCATTTGTATTACGTAAAAATACTAATACTTTTACATGAACCTCTTTTGCAAACTAAATGCTTTAAGTCCAATATATTATAATTAATACAAGGTTACATTATTATTAATAAAATAATTGACTATAAATCTGGTAAATAAAAATGTAGTATCAACTAGATGTTATGCTATACCAAAGTGTATATGATTTTAAAATTTATTTTGAGGTTGGTGAGTTTGGTGAGATTAAATAGCAATTGATTTACTGCCATACCAATTTACTTTTTGCTTTTAAATTCTTAAAGTTTATAAAATACGTATTTTTGAAGTTGGCGTATTTATAAACTAACCATCGTGACTTAACTTAACGAATATATAACGTGACCGAAAATAATAGGAGATACCGTCTAAGTATCTACAAGTAAAACAAACATAAATCTAAGCTTATTTATTGAAAACTTGCTATAAAACTAAACTTTAACTTTTTTCGACTTCAGTCCTGAATTCATCCCTGTTTCTTACGGCAAGCCATTAACAACTTTGTATAGTTCGAACCCCTTATGATATCGGATCACAACATGTGTCATCCCATATAACATATAAGAGAAAGGTCGAATTTTTTCAGACAACCTAGAAAAACTAAGTTATTTTAACCTGTCTCAAATCTTTGCCATGCTACATTAATTTTTTTGTCTTTTAATAAAAAAAAAGAAAATACACAAAAAACAAAAGTTGAATTATTAAAATATAGAACAAGTAAAAAAAATATTTTTTCAATGCGAGAAAATTTCTGTCCAAGATAAATTGGGTTTATTATTTGTTGGACATTCCTTTAAACAAACCTTTTCATCACAGTATCATATTAAGTTAGTAAGGCATATTGGTCTAACAGAACCTATACATAATAGGTTTATTTTCCTTCAGGTATTACTAAACCCCAATCTTACCATCAACCAGCTAAGAGGTGAGCTTCAAAATGTTCATAGCATTAGAGTGACTACTCAAACAATAAGAAATAGGTACTATTAGAATTGGCAAAAGCGTAAATGAGCTTGCAATGAGCATAAACCTTTTACTGATGAATTTAAGTTTGGTTTATCTCCTGATTCCAGATAATTTCTCGATTAAATTCTGAAACCCATTGTTCATCCACGCGTTACAAAATTTAGTAAAAATGTTGTACTTGCGTACGACAATGCACGTCCGCAAGAACCGCTAGAACGTTATTAATTTTTCTTTAAATTTTATAATTTGGATTTTTTTTTTAACTTATGATATATTTGTAATCCCTTGATAAACTATGATAAATTTTTAGGTTTTTAATAAATTAATGTTCAGCAGATTTCAATATTTTTCAAATAAATCTCCAAATTTATTTAACTGTTTTTTAATACCTTTAAGGAGCTAGACCCTAGACCATTTTGATGTGTGCATATAAGTTTGATTCTGTCATAACTATTTTATAACTAACTATATTATTATCAAAATATAAACAATCTCTTAAGTGATTTTGAATATTTTTTTATTTTAATATTACTTATCTAAAAGTACATAACAACTAGTATTCAAACATGCATATAGCTTACGCTTTATTACTAAAATATATTCTACAAAATTACAGCTTTGGATCTTATTAAAGTCAAGCTATAAAAGAGGATGAGATTTTACATATTTCCAAAGTTTAATTTAAAACTTCGCCGTAAAATATTAATTATGAAATACGGCCGGCTACGTCTAGATAGAAGAAGCTAACAAGGTTCTTGAAGCGAAAGGCGGTATACACCGAATCCCAAGGTGGAATATAAGTTAGAAGCTAAACTAAACATATCGCACCTCCAGGAATTGCAAGCATGGTCAACATGTAATCTTGATTCAGGTCAAAGAAATAACTACCTAGGGGTTACAGAGTTAATTGGGGGAAGTGTGTTTATACGTTACGCCTAGGCCCTTACGGATTAGGCTCTGGAGGATTTAAAAATGCCTTTTTCACTTTAAATTTAAAAAATCCTACAGAAGGTATACCTTCATATTTTTTCTAAAATTTGCTAAAAATATGTTTTATTTTAGTAAGAAATATGTGTTTAATAATTTCTAGGAGTCATATTGGTTTTCTATTAAATTTTTTTTGTTAAAATGAAAAAAAATAATAAAATAATATTGCGGTATGTATTGTGATCGAGAACAAATAAATTTTATAGAATTAATTAATTTTTTCTTATTTCATTACTACTAGGTAAAAATCAAAAATTAAAAACAATTTGCTTTATAGCTTTTATTGCATGTTTAAATGTTGCAAATAGCAGTTAATGTGAGATATTGGTTTTTATTAGGCCTCGGGTTATTTGAGAATCACAGAAAGTAGAAATCTATTCTACAGTCCTTTTTGCATTAATAATGTTGCACTTAACTAATTTATTGGATAAATATTACATAATGGCATTGTGCTTATACAGGGTGTCCCGTTGAACTTGTAAAACCTTTTAACTGGGGTTAGGTCTTCCTATGGGCTATCGAAAAAGGACAATAATCACTTTTTCAAAGTTCATCTTTATTGTGGAAATAATATAGGGAGTTCCCAGGATTATTGCTTTTTCACTTCATTACGATTTGTTTTGCTCGAGAATAATGAGTGTTTTATCGTGACCATCAGTTTAAAAACTTCCCTGTTTCATTCTAATTTCATAATGGTGAAAAAATATGCGGGTATCTTATCTCATGAAAAAGTTATGCTTTTTGGTATACTACGAAACACTCTTTTAAAAACGGTTAATAGTACGAAAAATTATCACTAAAACCAATATTATTATTATGGTATGGACAAGAATAACGATTTTTGTTAAATCTCATATTACTTTGATTTCAATGAATTTTTGACGGGAAAAAAAAATTGGACTTAGAGATCAAATTTTCAAATTAGTAGATAACATAAATACATTACATTTCACTACCGTTACCTCATAATTTTGATATTATTATTTAAAACTTTTATTAAAACCTTGCTTTTGTTTTATTGCAACGCATTGCTGAGGTAAACAAATTGTTCAGTTTGAGTTTTTTTGTCCTACTGACATTTGGTTATTATAAGAAATATTTGTTCAATTTGTTTTGGAATTAGTTTACAATGCCTTATGCGCACGCAGCGCGTGAGTATGCAGAAACGCATCTTATCTATGGAGAAAGTCATCAAAATGCCAAAGAAGCCGCTAGAATCGATTTCCTCTAAAAAACCATCCTAACTCTCAAGTGTTTCCTGCTGTGCACAGAGCGTATTGCGAGGGAAAATGCCTGGCATTCCAGGAAGTCAAGGAAAAGCTTATCAATATAATGATGAGGTAATCTTAGATAAAGTGCATGAAGATCCATCAATGTCAATAAGAGCTATCCAACGACGAACGGGAATATCAAAAACTACTGTGCATCTTACATTAAGAAGTTACCAAATTCACCCATTTCATGTTTAAAGAGTACAAGCTCTTTTTCCAGCGGACTACAGAAAACGGGTATTATTTTGTCAAGGTATGCTGAGAAGAATGCGTGCGGATCCAGATTTTTTTAAGAGCATTCTTTGGAGTGACAAATGTTGACGTTTCGTAATTTTCAACATCCAGAATGTACATGAATGGGCATGCCATGGACATGCGATTTCAGCAAAGTAAATTTCAGTATCAGTTTAAGATTAACCTTTGGATGGAAATAGTCAACAACAGGGTAATTGGTTCAGTCAAAATTCCCGATAACTTTAATGGAGTACCTTGAAGGTCAACCGGCAATTCTGCTAGTATGTACCTTTAGAGGTGAAAGGGCGAATGTGTTTCCAGATTGACGGTTGTCCTGCTCATTATGCTCCTTTGGTTCGACAACATTTGGGCAATACGTTCCCTAGAAGATAAATAGAGAGCTTGGGTCCTATTCTTTGGCCACCACGTTCCTCAGATTTAAATCCTTTGGATTTTTTTTATTGGGGTTGGTTAAAACGGATTGATTATTTAAGACCGATTAATACAAGAGAAGAACTAAGAGAAAGATTACTTGAGGCGGCAGGAGAGATTAATCAAGCAGGAACTCTGCGTCATTTAAAAAGACATTTTGTAAAAAGATGCGGAACTTGCATAAGAGCTCGTGGTGAACACTTTGAAAATTTATTGAAGGCCTCATCACCAGGAACAATAAAAAATAAATTATTTGATTATTTTTGTAGCTTTGTTTTCTAGCTTTTGTTTTTTAGGCATAAATTTTATAGCTTTTGTTTTTCAAAAAAAGATCTGATTTTTAATGCAAATTTAGATATTAGTGATAGTTTTCCGAACTACTAACTATTTGTAAAAGAGTGTTTCGGAGTATATCAAAAGGTATAACTTTCTTATGAGATAAGACATCCGCACATTTTTTCACCATTATAAAATAAGAATAACACAGGCAAGTTCTTAAACTGATTATCATGATAAAACGTTCATTACTTCTCTTAAAGTAGAAGAGCAAAACAAATAACTATTAAGTGAACAAGCAATAATCCTGGGAACTCCCTGTATTATTTCCACAATACAAAAGAGCTTTAAAAAAGTGATTACTATCCTAAGGCATTTCATGATTGGACATTATTATAAAGTTATTAAAGTTAGATAGATATTGTCATTGGCGTAGTTTAGATTTTCTGAAAATTTTGGTCAGAATCCTCAAAAGACCTAAAACTTCGCTTACAACTCAAAGACCGTAAACACTTAGGTCATATTGACATATTTCGATAGCCCATAGAAAAACCTAACCCCAGTTAAAAGGTTTTACAAGTTTAACGGGCCACACTGCATAATGAATATTATATAACCATTAATAGGCCAAGGTTACGACGAAATAGGAAAATGTGTGATACACAGATCTGGATTTGGAGATATGCACATATAGTTATAATTACTTCTACTGGATACTGGATACTGAATTTTAATTTGATGATAATGTTAATTGCTCACACATATTGCCAATGAAGCAATTGATAGTAATTCTTTATAAACTATCTAACTCACAAACTCAAACTCAAACTCAAAAATGCTTTATTGTCAATATAAACATAGAAGTTGTAGACAAAGCCAATAGACTGTACATTAAAGAAATAATAACGAGAAACTAAATTAAAATAAAATAAAATTATATAAAACTTTGAAAAATACTTAAATGCTAATCATTAAAAAATTCACTTAAACTATAGTACGCTTTACTAGCAACAAATATTTTCGTCCTAGTACGTAGGCTTTTTTCAGTCTTAAGTTGTCTTATTTCTAGTGAAAGTTTATTAAACAGCTTTCTACCTCCATATATGAAAGAGCTACGGACAAGTTCAAAATGAGGAATGGGTAGCCTCAACAAATAATTTTATCGCGTATTATAGTGGCTTCCTAAGTGGAGATCCTGTTTATATTTTCTAAAAACTAAGCAAACTGTTTCCAAAATAAAGATACAACACAGGGTTAAAATATTATGACTTACAAAAAGCGGGCGACATGAGTCACGAGGCTTGGCTCCACATAGATATCTAATGGCCCTTTTCTGGAGTACAAACACAGAACTAAAAAGTGAATTTGAACATGAACCCCAAAAGCAAATTCCATATCGAAGGTGCGACTCGATAATCGCGAAGTATGCAGATCTGGCGATGGAGAAATTAAGACTGGTGGCAATAACCCTTAGGGCGTAGCGGCCTGATCAGACTTTTCTACATACATTCACAATATGGCCTTCAAATTTAAGGAACTTGTCTATGGAAAGACCCAAAAACTTACTGAACGGTGGCATGGTGATGGCTTCATTATTTAAACATATATCATTTGTATTACATTTAAAATTAAGGATATTTGTTTTGGAAACATTAAATGCCATAAAATTTGCATCACACAAGTCTTTTATTTTTAACAAATCTGCACCATTTGAGAAACATCAGAGTCGTGCCAGAGGATGGTGGTATCATCGGCAAACAATGTAAATTTGCCAGTTACCTGCAGTTGTGGTAGATCGTTCACATAAATGAGAAAAAGTAAAGGACCCAGTACTGATCCTTGCGGAACACCCACTTTTATATTAAGTTCCTTAGAGATACCACCATTAAATTTGACAGCCTGGACACGATTTGATGAGTAGGAACGAAACCACTTAAGAGCAGTTCCTCTGAAACCATAGAGCTCCAGTTTCATCAGCAGCAATCTGTGACTCACGCAGTCAAATGCCTTGGACAAGTCACAGAATACCGCTGCTGCAACTTCACCAACATTCAGTCGGTTGTACAGATGCTCTAAAAAGCTAAAGATAGCATCATTTGTACTCACAGACTCACGAAAGCCAAACTGCTGAAGACTCAATAGGCCAAACCTATTTAAAAATGAAACCATCCTCACCTTAATGAGCCGTTCCACTATCTTGGCTAAAGTAGGCAATAACGCTATAGGTCTTAAGTTAGAAGGACAGTTGTGATCACCACCCTTGTAAAGAGGAACAATCATTGCTCTTTTTAAGTACTCTGGGAAAACTCCAGACATAAATGAAAAGTTAATTGACTCGGCCAAGACTTGCAAAGCAAAAAGAGGTAAAGCAGGAAATATTTTAAGAGAAAGCCCATCCCAACCTGATGAACTCTTATTCTTAATATTAACCATTAACTGCTTAAGCTCTTCTACACTTGTGGGGGCAAAAAAGAAAGATTCGGCTACTACCACATTGATGAGATAGCTCCTGGGATCTATTTTTCGTAAGAGATTGGCTGCAAGGTTACTAGCAATATCACAGTAGAAGGAATTGAGGACATTGGAATCTAAGGTACTTGGAATAACCAAGACATTATTTTTGCACCTTAGCTCATTTAAAATCTTCCAAGACTCTTTTGCTCTGTTGGAGGTATTATTTATCCTCCTTTGAAAGTAGGTCCACTTAGCCATTTTGATTGAGTTTCTGTAAATCTTGCGGTATCTGTTATAATAATTTAAAAATGTTGCATTGTTCATAGCGTATTTCCTAATGTATAAAAGAGAGCGCATATTTTTCCCAGATACTCGTAAACCCTTAGTATACCAAGGTTTTCTATTTCGTTTCTTAATATTGACAACAGGAAAAGCAGTGTTAAAATTGTTTAATACTCTTTGATGAAAGCTATGCAGTGGGTTAACAGTAGTCAATACATTATTCCAACTTGACATATTGCAAAGCAAGGAGAATTTGCGGAAATTAGCTCTAGTATAAAGTCTATCGCGTGTAAACTTATTCTCATTAGCTGCACTATTAAGCTTTACTAATCCCACTATTGCCTCATGGTCAGACAAACCGGCATTGATTGTTGTACACTGATTTTCGTGTTGGTTAAAATTCGTACAGAAGTAATCTATGAATAAGGAAGAAAATGCTGAAATCCGGGTTGGCTGATCCACATGCATCTTAAAATTAAATGAGTTTAACAGATTAAAAAGCATTCGATTTGATCCATTAGATTTGTCCAAGAAATTTACATTAAGATCGCCAGTCAGAATCAACATCGCATTAACCGAAATTTCACTTAAGAGGATCTCCAACTTTTCTAAAAACAAATCTGAATTACCAGATGGAGATCGATACAATCCTAAAATATACAAATTTAACTTACTGCTAAATACAATAGAAAACTCGCACACCTTTTCAATCAATAGATGATCAAATCTGTCACTAGTAATAAACACAAATTTAGTTAAAAAAGCTTTCTCCAACATAATAAGAGTACCACCATGTGTATATTGCTTGCGTGAAAATTTGGAAATTAGTACATAACCAGGGATATCAATAGGCTCGTCAGACCTCAACCAGTGTTCAACAAGAATTAACACACTCGAAAAGTTAACCGATTCTAAAAATAGTTCCAATTCGCGAACTTTTGAACGCACAGATTGAACATTAAGAAATGCTAGGGAAACTTGATTATGGTGGGAGTTTCTATTAAAAAAGAAGATCCAGTAGCAAGGGTGTCTATAGATTGGTCTAGTTGAGGCATAACCGAGGACCTACCTTCGATCAAGGGTGTATCGCTGATTATCCCACTATTCCTAATACCTAAAGATGCTAATACTAATTTGGATGACAGAAAAGTATTTTTAACATATAAAGATAAAAGTTTGCACATAGATTTGGCAGAGTGACGGTACCTAAAATTTTGTCTGACATCAGTAATTATTCTTACAGAAAAGTTACGGTTACAGATGAAAGAATTTATAAAATGAATTGTATTGTAATATCTGCTTTTTAAGCACTTATTAAAATCGCATTTAATACAAACAATTACATTAGTTATCCTGACCAATGATAGCAAGGATTTTATTTGGGAAAAAGATGGCAATGTACAAGAAAAATCAAAAGAAACAACAACAACATCATTCTTCGTATAGTTAACAATTAGCGGAAACGCATAATTACATAAGGTCTGGGCTGTAACATTACTAAACACGGACATTCGAGGAATAAAAAACAGTTATTGTTTCTAAGTATTTAAAAAGGGATAAAAAGTAATAACTAATACTTATAATATTTATGATGAGATATTAAGCATTACTTATAAATCAGTAACATGGTTAACTTTAAAGTTATGCTATGGCCGGGTACGTCTGGCCATATAATACCAGAATGGCCTTTGGTTCTTTTTCATCATTTTGATTAAGGTTTGTGTCATTAAATTACAATTTGCCCATCAATATGCACGCCAAAACAACATATGGGAAACGGTAATATTTTCGGATGAAAAAACCTTTCAGTCGTGCAGTAATGGAAAAATCCGCCTTTACAGGCCTTCTAATACCAGATATAATGAAAGATATACTCATAAGACTAATCAAAGTGGACGTTTTAGTATAAACGTTTGGTCATGGATTAGTTTTAGAGGACCACGCGTTTGTCAAATAGTGCAGAGTTAAACCTTCAATGCCTTAGGATATTGCAATATTCTGAACATGTGAGCCATCGGTTGAAGTTCAAAACTATCTAGACGAAAGACGAATTCAAGTTTTACCGTGGCCCTTGATATCAACCCAATTGAAAACGTTTGGGCTAAAATGGCAAAATATTTGTATAAAGATAACTTTAGGTCTAGAAATCAGAATGAATTACGCCTAACGATAGATGACGCATGGGACCAAATAATCGAAGAATATATCAGAAACTTAATTTTAAGTATGCCACGACGTTTGCAAGCTGTAATTGATAACGACGGTGCTCTTACTAAGTATTAATAATTTTTTATTCCATATTATCAAAAAAGATATTAGTTAGTTTTGGTTTATTTCGACGCCGTCACGACAAAAAGGCGTAAGTGCCAAAAAATCAAAATTGAGATTTTAATTGAAATGAATTCCTCTTTAAACGACTCATCTTTTGGTGTATTGAACGCAAGCGACAAAAAATTATATTCGCTCTAATTTGACACTAAAGATTTGTAAGCGCCACTTTATGCCGATTTTCCATTAGTGATCGTTTAACTCTCACGGTGAAAGGTGCTCTTACGCCCGGTGCAAATTTTATACCATGGTAAGTATAAATAATTAGTATTTATGGGTTATTTTGATTGGATTTAACTTTATAAGGTGAATTGTCATATTGAAATGAACATTTGTTTTTAATATAGGTAAAAAAGCCCTTAATTGTGTTTTTGGCGGTAACGCCTTTTGAAACTACATTTTTTAAAAGGCTTAACCGCCATTCTCCCATAAGCAAGTAACACAAAGTTTAGATTAGTCTATCTGCTACAAAAGTTAAACTTCCGTTATAAATTATTGCTTATTTTAATTAATGCAATATTAATTTTAATAATTACATAATGCACGCTAATGTTGTGCAAAAAATAGGTACATAATTTAACTTTAAAATTAAGTCAAGATGTGTCGCTTACGCCTTAAGAAACCAAAATGTAAAAAATAACTATAAAAAATAAATAATTTTTATTTAGTTACACTTGTGTCATAAAAGATTTTTTAAAAGAGTTTTATACAGTATATTTTTTTGTGTTATTAAACAAAAAAAAAATAATAATAATAACCCCCCTATGTTATAGTAATAAGTATTTTTTTTCAGATGTCTTGAAGTCGAAAAATGGTTAAAATGGCGCAAGAACAAGTAGTAATTGCACCAGAATCACCAAATAAGGCTTTAGATGATACAAGAACCAATATTATCATATTTAATGAAGCTTTGCAACATGACATTCTTTTTGGGGACCAAGGAGAAGGTCCTGTAAATGTTGTAAACTATATCTTAGGTGACCAAGATATTTCTTTTACTTCGTTACAATGTATTTCCGATAAGGCTGAAAAATGTGAGACTGATGTTTTACTTGAACCTGACGAAACTGTGACTAAAACTTGTAGTAGTGTAAGATCACGTTTAGTAGACTATTCGGACTCAAACGATGAAGATGCGTTGTATCCAGAGCAACTTAGTGACAAAATACCGGAAGATGAAAATAATCAAGAAAAAAAAAAGGATGCAGCAGGACCATCAACCGAAAACAACAGGCCTTGTGACTCTGACGTATTATCTTCTACTAGCATGTCTTTTTCTGATGACAGTAACCAATCTAATGCCGAATCTACCTCTAGCAGCAATTATTTAATAGGAAGGAAGAAAAAAAGGCAGAAAGTAAGTGCCTTAGAAACAAAAGACTGCGAAATTCAGGTTTATCTCATTTAAATTATAAAAATGAAACAGTAAAGGCCAAGTCTATTTTACCAAATCCCTGTTTGAATAAAAAATGTGTAAACAACTGCAATGCTTTTACGGACGAGGAGAGATTAGAACTTTTCTCGCTTTATTGAAGTATGGAGAGTTCAGTGGAAAAAAAAAGTTTTTTGAATGGATGTGTTAATGCAGTACCAATAAAACGTAAGAGGACTAAAAAGGAATCGTCAAGGAGGGGCCTTACATACCAATATTATTTCATGAAGAAAGGGATGCAAGTTCGAGTTTGTCAACAGTTTGTAATTAACACTTTAAACATTACACAAAAAATAATTGGAAACTCCATTCAAGGAAAACTAAAAGAAAATAGGGACCATAGAGAAAAACATACGCCCAAGCACAAAATGAATGAAGATCAAATAAATGAGTTCGACAATTTTATAAAAAGTCTGCCGAGAGTACCCTCACATTATTGCCGTGAATTGGAGTTGTCGAAAATTACCTTGCCGTGCGTATACAAATGAATTACCAATTAATAAATCAAAATATCAAGATCTGACAAATTTATGTAAAAATTGTCATTTAAAAAGCTGTCATTTAAAAAGCATTATCATTCTGAATACTTTTCCCTTACTTGTAATAACAAAGTACCTGATGTGCTACCTGAAACCGATATGGAAGATAACAGCAAAGATTAATAGCTTATTCAGATTTACATACTTTTTCTATTTCGCTTTTTTTAAGTTTAGTTTCCAAAGAATGTTTTGTTTTTTTTTTTATAAAATATTTTTTTATGAAAAAATAATAATTTTTTAATGTTTTGCTATTTTCTATTTAGATATTTTACTTCCTTTTAGAAAGAATTTGATTTTATTTTTGTTTTATGAATGTTTATATTACTTATTTGTATTTTTTTTTAAATATTTTTAATAAAAACGATTATTTATTATTGTTTTTTATTTTTTTTTATTTTCATCTAAGCGCCAAGAACTTTTTTTAATAAAATGGGCAAGGGCGTATCTACTATCTAACTACCATTTTTAAACTATACACATTTTTTAGAGAAGGCGTAAGTCCAATTAGAAAGGCGTAAAGACCGTAATGATAGAAAAGATTTTATTAGAAAAGGCGTAAACGACAAAACAATAATTATAATAGAAAACTAAAATGTTTTTTACATTTTTTTAAATAAAATTCTTCATTTTAAACACCACTTATCAGTTTGTAAACAATAAAACTTATCCAAGCATTTAGAACAAGCAGTATTAATTTTTCGGATCTCCTGTAAAATTTGCTGGTTGGCACTTACGCCTTTTTATCGTGACGGCGTCGATTTATAAAATGTATTCTAAATAAAAATAAATATCGAAAAAATAAAAAAGTTTTGTATCAATATTATTTAAATATGTAATTATTAAGAGTCCAAAAATTCATAATACGTAAATATGCATACCATATTTAAGGAATACGATTTACTATAATAGACCAGGAGAGAATTGCCTACCTAAATTTTAGTCCCAGTTTTTTTCGGCACGATAGTACATACCTATTTTTATTAAAAAAACAGTTAGTCTAGTAACGCGTTAAAAAAAGCTTATATTTCATGGGACAAAACAGTTTTTTTTTAACAGTCAATATATAGACACTAGTTACGATTGGACATTACAACTATAAACAGCAAAAATAAACACGTTCTTATAAAAGATAGCCCAGAATATAATTTTACCGGAAAACATTTATGTGAACAATTAAATTAAAACAAATAACCAAATAATTCAAATTTAAAATCGTAAAATTCCACCCTTTACCAATAAAGTAAATAAATTAAAAATCTTAATCTGTAAAAACCGACCAAGCAATTAAAAAAGAACACACTAGCTTATGCTTATTAATTGTTTAATATCTTCGGAAACACGTGTTCTAAGCTCCAATAAGGGATTTGCTTTATAAATGTTAATTGCCTTGGTAGCGTATGTTGGCGATATATGGGCTCCGAGGAAGGGCTTCTGCGAGTCTGCCTGCTCCTGCGGTCTCGGATTTGGCGGTCAAGTCTTTTTATTATCGAAAAAGGTTTTTAAAAACTCGATTTACTACATTTATTAGAAGGGTGGAAAAAAATAAAAATACATTTCATTATTATTTAGAATAAGGATTGTGTGCTTTTTTAAATCTAATCTGTATCAACTTTATTAAAAAATTTATATTTTCATATTTTTTAATGAACTTCAAATTTGTCTGCTTAACTCTGTTAACTGATTTACTTTATTTATTTATAAATTTGGTGATAATCGTTGAGTTTTCCCTTTTTCAAAAAAGTTTTGTCCTACTTTCATTATAACTTATTAATCTTTTCCTTTAATTAAAATTTCTATTTTTCCATATTTTCACTCTTCCCCATATTTTTTATTTAATATTTTGGCAGATGGAATTCCATAATTGTGAAAGTGCGAAAAATGAGACATATTGATAACAGCTTCCGCGGTGTTTACCAAAAACTACAGGTGTAAAATTCTCACAATGATTTGAATTTTTAGGACCCTGATTAAAATACGTATAATTCTTGAGGAGATATTGTTTTTTTCACTTTGCCTACAAAATCCCTTTAAAGGACTTAGGAAATTTTTATGTTTGTGAAGGCTTTCTCTTAATTAGCGTGATTAAATACCTAACGAATCCTAAATAAGTGTCTTTTTTTAATCCGAATAAAGTATGTAAATTCAGAGGATTTATTAAAATTTGAATAACTTTTAACCATCTCACAATTTAGGCATATTGCTGCTAGAAGTTTAAGGTGATATGTGACGTTTTATAGAAAGAACTGTTAAAATGAAAATAGAACCAGTAAAAAATAAGA
Source organism: Anthonomus grandis grandis (assembly GCF_022605725.1). Taxonomy (NCBI): domain Eukaryota; kingdom Metazoa; phylum Arthropoda; class Insecta; order Coleoptera; family Curculionidae; genus Anthonomus; species Anthonomus grandis. The sequence goes on from NC_065557.1 coordinate 18,500,354, forward strand.
ACCAGTAAAAATTAAAATAAAAATATATTTGAATGCCACAAACATTGAAACAAATAAACCGCAAATAACTCAAAAAATTTTTTTTTTCAACTTTACAGGTTTGAGAAGTTTTTGGTTTCAGATACCTTAATTCGTGTTTTAAAGCATGATTATTATGTGGCGCTGGATGACTCTTACACTACTTACAATAGAGCAGGTACGGAATAAAACATTTTCTTTATCCAAAGTCTATAGTGGAATTCATGTATTTAGTGTAGTCCTACAAATTACCTGATCCTTTTTGGAAGAACCTTTAACATAAAAATTATTTCCAAATGTTCCGAAATGTTCCAAATTATTTCCAAAAGTATACGCTTTCATTATAATCTTTGATGCTGTGCCACAAAATTATTTTTTTTACTTAAATTTACATAATATTAATATTTACATTATGAGGCATAATACTCAAATGATATAATAAATTTAAAAAAAATCTGAACTACGCTAAAATTGTTTTATAAGGCAAAAATATTTGAGCCGCCAATCATACCAAAATCTATAATTCCTGTAAGCGAAGAGGCCTTATCTAATTTTTTGAAAAGGAATAGAGTTTGAGTAACAGCAGTCATCGAAGAGATATTCTAGTTGCTTGTATAATACTTCTCGTATTTTGAAAACACAGAGATAAAGCTATAAGCTGTCAACAGCTACATCAATAATTAAATAAATACCAGAAATATTGTCCAATTCCACCTCTATGCAGTAATACAGGTTAGACTCCTAAGTCTTAGGTAGTGTATAGTATATGTTGGTTCCACAAAAATAAGTTTAACGGGGTTAATTTGGGTGATCGAGAAGGACACTTAATGATACCCTTAACACTATCCACACATATAATATATACCATATACAGTGCGTCCCAAAATTTATATCTAAATTCATTTAAAATTAAGCGATGGGTTTTTTGCGAAAACGCTCGAGTTTGTCGATTTTTATTTCAAGTCGCGCTTTTTTGTAGGTGAAGTTTTTATTATTTAGCGTCCCACTTAAGGGTTAGCCACCTCTCTAAAATTTTTGTTTTTTGACCAATTTTCAAAAACTTTTTTTTGTTGGATAGATGGTCAAAAATGGCACTTATGAGCCAAGTTCGACATTTAGAGAAAGCAGGCCTACTGTATTCAAGTTTGAAGTGCGAAAAATCGAGAAGTAGTATTAGCGATATTTATTTTTGAAAAATGGTACTGAATTATTGTTCAGGACCACTTAGAACGTAAGTGTACCAAATTTGGTTATCATAGTATACAGGGTGTTGAAATAAATTGGAGTCAAATTTTTAAAAGGCGCAATAACATTTTTAATCAAATACGAATATTTTTTTAATTTTTGGCTATTTGACATGCGTCTTGAGAACACAAAGGTTGGAAATATCCTTCAATAAACAACAATCGATCATATTATCATACTATTTTGGGCTTCACATTAATACAACTTCATTTATAAATTTTTTAGTTTTATTTCATTGTTAGGTTACAGTTCACACTTCACTAGTTACTTAATAATGTAATATAGGCTAAGCAGCAAAAACTGAAAATAATTACCTTAAGGAATTACCTAACACCAAAAGTAATAATACTACTAGTATTTTATCTTTGCTAACACAAAACTAAATATTAGTTGATTATTATTGATATTAATTAATCTGTTGTTTGAAATATTAGTTGATATTAATTAATCTGTTGTTTACTACCACCCTTCTTAACTGTACCCTGCTTATTTCATTACACTTTTGTCTAATAAATGCGCTCACAAAGATCATGTAGAGTTTGCGGTCTTGATTTGTACACTTTGTTTTTAAGAGTTCCCCAAAGAAAAAAATCTAAGGGAGAAAAGTCGGGGGAACGTGCTGGCCACTGAATTAATGGACTGTTTCGTCCTATCCATCGGATATATTCGGATAATTCAGATTTAGCCAATTCCGCACTACCACTGCATTGTGAATAGGCGCACCGTCAAATTGTATATGTAAGTTTCTTGTTTCGGCTAACGGCAAATTATCGATTACATCACTAAAATCACCTTCCAGAAATTGAGGAAAATTAAGTCCATTTAGATTTTCATTAAAGAAAAACGGCTCGAATATACGTTCGTTCAAGGTACTGCACCATACGTTAATTTTCTGCGAATACTGCCTTTTACATTGTATCACCCAATAGGGATTTACGTTACTCCACATTCTAATATTTTGAGATGACACAATGCCGTTTATAGTAAATGTTGCCTTATCGGTGTATAAAATATTTTTCAAAAACGTAGGGTTAGCCAAATACTCACCTTGTAACCACACACACTTGTCCCGTTAAAGTTGACCTGTTGCTCTTTTGTGCACTGTTCCATATCATACATTTAGTTCTTGAAGAAACTTGAACAACTTGTTTTGAACATTTTCACCTTAAGCGGGACGACCAGATTTCGACAGATTTCTAACATGACCGAATTCTTTAAATTTAGCCTCTACTCTACTCACCACCTTTTGATATATTGGAAGACGATTAGTATGGATTTCATTAAATCAATAAATTAAATAAAACATCGAGAAGGTTCTCTTTGAGTACGTGTTCTATCACCAAACCCAACCATGCACAGAATTTGTATTTTTTCTCGTTCTGTTAACTTCACCATTGTTATAACCGCAACTTTTCTCGTACACTTGGCAATATCTGTTTGGCGTACAACTGTCATACAGTTTCTATGAAAATAAGCTGTCACCAGCCAACAATAAAACAAACACGAATGAATGGAATTTTGGCTGTTTATAAAAGTACTCAGAGATAAGGTGCGACCATTAATAATAATTTTTGGCCATGTTTTTTTTTGATAACGGTTGACTTGGAACAGGTATGATGCGTGAATCATACGTAGAATTTTAGGCGAAATTTAAAAAATAAATAAAAAAGGTGCTTTTATTTAAAAAAATGGTTAAGAAGAAAAGTTAATGGTCAAAATTTATTTTTAAGCAACCCTGTATACACAAAGTTTGCATAAAGAAAAGAGGAATTTAAAATAAGAATCGACGGGAATGAATAGTACCACTACATAGTACCAGACATACTACATACTACATAGTACCACTGTATAGTACCAGATCAACTCTCTTGTGATACTGCGTAAAAAAATTAAAATAATAATAAATTTGTAGACATTCTATGTTTATTTTATTTCTTTTCTCTTCTCGGTATTTAGGAAGTTGTTTAATTTGTTTTTAAAAAGATATTTTTAATTTTTTATTGATACGTCATAAGGCAAGTGTGGGTGCGTATAATGGAGTTTATTAATGTAACGTGTCAGCTTTAAATCGTCTATATTTCTATTTAGTTGGTTCTAGGGAGCACTTGCAGACCTCAGTTTATTCAAGAAAGAACCTTTACATTGACTTTAAATTTATCTCGATAAAAATAATTATGATTTACAAGAAAAACAAAAGGTCAGATATTAATTCAGTTGTAGGAACCATTTTAGTATTTAGAATTTAGTACTATATAAGTCCATAAATTGTTGGTATGAATTTTTGATTTTTTTTTACCCATTTCTGGTCTTCTTTTTGCATAACATTTTTGTATTACATACAAACATTAAAGATCCCTTTTTGCAAATAAAATAATATAATTACTAGTATTTAGTAAATTAATAAGCAATATTCCTTTAGATTCTTAGACTTTTTCATATATTTCAGATTATCATATGTCTGCAACAAATTTTGTAAACCATTTATTAGATTGGTAATAAAACGTCAAAATTAAGTTCTATTAAAACATAGCTATTAGGCTATTATAGGATAAAAAAAGTTTTCATAAAGAAGATGTTTTTGATGAAGAAGTTTAAGAATAAGTGTAACCATAATTTATTATAAATCAATTTTAAATTAAATATAAATTAGATTGTATTTTCTTTTCTTATTTGCTTGAAATCAAAGATTTACTTTTTTTTTTTAATATCATTACCTTTGTTTGTTTTATTTTGTCGATATCATAGCATCCACCAACATAACGCAAATTTATGTTCTTAAAAAAATGTAAAAAATTAATTATTTGGTTGTTTTTTTAAGCACTTAAAAAGATATGGGAAAAGATGTACTAGGTACCGTTTTTAAATATTATCGTTGCTTTAAAAATATCCTTAACTCTGATGATAGCCCATGGCCGAAAACGCTAGGCAGCAATTTTTGATTTTGAATTAAACACAGCGTACAACTGATTCACCGAACGCTCATTACGTTAATTATTTGTATTGTTTTTATTTTCTATTTCAAGTTACCCAGTTAATTTAACTTACGTTACAGCTATTTTACTTTTAAAAGTAGAATGTGGCTTTCAAAAGTTTACTTTGGTTAAGGTTATTTTATTGTAAATCATTATAGTAAAGCAAAAATAAAATAAAATCTTCGTAAATATTTAAAGAGAATCATGTTTTGCTGCAATTACATAGTTTTGTTATTTATCTTGGAATATATTAGGTAAAATCTGTATAAAATAAAATCTATTTTACTCTAAGTAAATTATTGTATTTAAAACATATTGAAATTTAATTAAATTAGGTATAACGAAAGATAATTAAAAATTTAAGTTCAGATTTCTTTCAAATACGTGAATAAGTTTATATTCTATTCAATTTTTGAGCATGTGAGATCGTATTTTCTAAATTGATTTTTGCTATAAGTGACGCATAAGTGAATACCCAATAAAATAAGTAACTCATTTGGAATATATTAATGAACTAATTTAAAAGTAGACATACAGTCAATGCAAGTAAGGCAATCAAAAGTTGGTAACAAAAAGACAAAGAGCAAGGTCCTTTGTCCAAGTTTTGCTACAGCATTGCAAAGAAACTTAAATATCTTAAAAATTTCAACAAATTCTTTATACCGATTTATGTATTTTTTTGGCTAAATTTATTAAACTTGTATGTCCTCATACCAATAATGTAAATTTTTGCATTCTAAATAACGCTACCAACATGTAGATGATGATAATTTATCACAATAATAAACACATCTCCTAATATAATTTTACAATTTCATTCCGTGTTTATGTGTCACTTTTATACGAGACTATCCTCATTTTCTGCTAAATTAAATTATATGAAAAACCACTAATTTTGCTGCAGTTAATTTACAGCGCTTTATATAATTTTAACAAAAAATATTAACTTTCAAGAAAATTTTATGGAAAAAATTAGCTTAAGTTATCTAAATACATCTTTTTTTAAATATTTTTAGTTTTAAAATTATTTAAAAGTAATTTTTATATATAATGTCTTCAAATGGCCGATTTACTGTTAAAATTTAAATTTCCCTAATGGCGTAGGATTCCACTGGTTTGCACGGTAACCTACTAAAACCACCACTTTCTACACTCTAGGTGACTGTGGATGGAATGACCTTGCGTATCTTCACCATTAGTCGAAAGTCGATATATCTTATCTCAGCTTATCTGCCTTGTCTATAATTACTTGGTAAAAAAATCATTCTAGTGCTTTCTATTTATCTCATCTGTTAACATTCAATCCACAAATTTATTCAGTATGATCCAATAAGCTATCTGGGTCTTTACGGGTTTTATTTCTTGCTGTGAAATATGGGATGTTTTGCACCATCTATTTCCACGTTACTGGGTCCTTAGCACTTTCCTGTATGATGTTCATTTTATGCAGTGTTCCATATTCTATGTCACCTATTTCTGCATTACAATTTGAATATGTTGTATTGTCTGATAATCTAAATTAATAGAGAAACGGTCGAAAGTTTTCATGTTCATTCAGAACTTGCGTTACAGAAAAACTTGTTTTTACTGCTCGCTGATAGCTCTCAAGCCTTTAACTTACTAAATATCTTGTTTCTTTCTCAAGGCAGAAGATCTATTAGGGATACGCCTGCCACTATTGAATTCAGACTTTTAAAAACTATGCTATACTTTTTATCTGCCTTTGAGTCTATAGTAGCCTTTTCTTTGGTTTTCTATTTTTGTGGACCACCAATCATAGTTATTATATGAGAGAGATTGAAGCTCACTACAACAGCCTTTTTTGTAATTTTAATAATGTGAGGGGCGAAGATAAGTTCACTATTCATCTCAATCTCAAGGTCTATCATTTAATTAATATCATGTTTATTACCAATGTTTATCAAAATGCCATCTCTAGCCCTCTGCTACTTACTTACGACTCTATTAGGTAGTTTGGCACTTTTTTATAACACATTATTCTAGTGACTCTACGACTATGATGACATTATCAGGAAATTCTCCCGCTTTCTGGAAGTTGTGTTGGGTTCGGTTGGGTTGGGTTGGGTTTGCTTTCTCTGGAGCAACGAGCAACGAGACCTCTGGCTACTCGTGACATTTCTTTCCATATTTGCCTCTGGTCTTTTATGATATTACTAAAGTATTGTAGAGCAATTATAATTATAGCATTCCGCATATCTTCTCAGAAAGTTAAGCTCATTTTCAATATTGTTGATTATTTTTCCAACTTTTATATACGGCTTGCAATTAGGATCCTTTTTCCTACCTGATTTTGCTGCACCCCAATTCTTCGGTATAATTGCAATAAAAATTTTTAAATTTGTTCCGAAATAAATCTTTTGTTTTCTACTCAATTACAAGTTATTTTAAAATATTTTCTTGACTCTTTATATTTTTGTAAAAGTTATAAATATAAATAGAATTAAGACTTCTCAATCCCAAAATATGTTGCTTTTACTATGCAAAATGAACATAATTTTCAGCGACGCTGTCAAAATAAAAAAAAAAATATATGGAAATACGCTTAAGTTACGGAACTATATTTCCGACTTTGATATACACTCTATATTTATTGACCGTTTCATATTTTACGACGTGTTTATGCATCCTATACTTTGAATCTCGGACTACCCGTTTAAAGGTTGCGGTCCGAAAGTCGTAAAAAGACGGTAATTCACAGAATTGCACTGAATAATGAAATTCCCTCAGAAATAGATCTATTACTCTATAAACATCAAAGCACTAGACACATACAGCAAACACCGTAAAAGATCACCTACAATCAGAGGCGGAGGAAACGTAAATTATTATAAATACGTACATTAAAAATATTTATTATTAGTAAAATCCTAAGAAATTAAAGTCCTATACATAGAAATGAACAAGAACATTTCTAAAATTATAAATATTGCTGAACAGGGTAATAAAGCTGATTTAGTTCGTTTATTAAAATTTGTAGACACAAACTGCCCAAAGTTCTTCTGTCTGAAAAATGCTTTCTGCCCTATTCTGCAAAAAATTCAAGCAAGTTCAAAAAAATGCATGGAATTTAGAAACTTTAAATAAAACCAAACATGTAAGCAGTTAAAAATAAAAGAGCAATTATACTTACCTGTCAGCTAACCAATAAGATGGGATATAAGGTGCAAATAAAACATAAAATATATATTCTATTTGGTAATCTTTATTCAAACCTAAGAACATAGCAAATGTAGAAACTTGCTCACTATAGCAAATAAATAGATAAGTAAAACTCGACAATGTTTCAATTTTACTGTTACCTATATTTCAAAACATTGATATTTTCTTATCTATACTTACAGTTAATACTACTGATGACCAAGAGGCCGATAGCTCCCTACTAAGCTTAATATTATATTTCCAGAAAATAAACCAGTTTTTTTTATGTCCAATATATCCGTCTTTTTTAAAAAACTTCAAATTAAATTCGAATCAAATTAAACGAGGAGAAAGAGAACATTAACTTATTACGAGAAGCCGGGGATAACAATATCATACCGGTCGATTGTTGATTAAAATTCATGATGTCAGGATCAAGATCAGAGCGTATTCTAAAACGCGCAAGTTAAGGACTGTAACGATCGCAACTTGAATGCTGTCGAATACTATCGAAATAGAAATGCGCAGCTCGCGATTAACCATCAAGAACGGTACCAGGAAATCAAAGAACTTACTATAGATGAAGACTATGGGCCAACGTTTATCAAGATTGGCTATACCTGTCAAAAGTTGAGAGGAGCTTTAAAACTTAAACACCAAGAGTCAAGGATTTAAGTAAAGTACTTGATTTTACGACCTTATCGAAGCCATCGGTCCTGGATGTTATCACTTCCATAAAGTCTATTTGGTTACCTTAAGCAGAAGCGAAAAAATTTTGCTATTAGATAAGAAGATGCCCTGGACCAACTCATAAAGAAACCATCAAGAACAAATATCACCATACAGGAACAGACTGTACTCAAAGGTCTAAAAAAGAACGCCAATATAAAGATCCAGCACACAAGGGCTACATAACAGTTATATTGGATGCAGAAAACTATAATAAGAAATTTGAAGAAGTCTTGAAGAAAGGTGAGTACTACTGACTAGAAATCCCCCATAAATAGCAAAAGGAAGAATTTACAGAGCTCTTATTCTACCTATATCTCTGACGTATTGCGGATTAAACTTACTCTACACACGTGTAAGCCACCATATTTTTACAGCTTCCTAAAACACAAAAAGAAGGAATCCCTTAGCCATCCATCACCAGTTCCAGGTATTCGTAATTATTAGAATTTGCCAAAATTATGTTAAACATATCCAGCCACTACAAAGGAATGCAGACTGCTTTGTATGAAGCTCAGGTCATGTGGTCAAACTCCTTCGGGTTAATAATTTTAGAACCACTGAGAAGCTAGTAAGCTTTAGTGTTCAGAGCATTAATAACATTAGGCCAAGCATCATGTTTATGATGAAGTGAGAAACTGGGTGGGCACTACTCTTCTTGTAAAGAACAAGAACGGACGCCTCAAGATTTCACATAGTCTATCACAAACTAACACACATAGGATAATACATACACTGCAACTTCAATAATCCTGATTCAACAATGGTGGGAATTATTTAAATATCTCTATAGGAGGGCAGCCATAATATGCAATAACAATGTTTACCTCAGCAGGGAAATAGAAAACATCCCCAAAGCCTTACAAAAAAATGGGCATTTAAGCAAACTAATGAAGACTACTATTAAAAAAGCAGCAGAGATTTCAAGGAAAGAGTCACAAAAACTGGTGGATATTGGATGATTTTTAACGACGCCAAACATTTAACATAAAGACTGCCTTAACTTCGAAGAAAATGATACGAGGTTTACTATCGAAGACTAAGCCAGAACCTATAAGATTGGCCTATTAAATACCAAGAATTGCGTATACCAACCTCCTAAGAATATGAAGCGTCATACATAGGTGAGATATGAAAATAAGAATAAGAGATTTTCAGTACAGAAATATCAGAACACGTTTTGTCCGATGGCCCGAATATGCATTAGACAAAACCAAAGATTTTGTGCAAGGATTAATATTAAAATAAAAAAAGATTTCTGGAAGCAACTTTCATCATGTGAAACCAACGAAACTTTAGCCAGGCCAGTGTTGATATTCACAACAATTGGAACTGCTACTGTCAGGACACTGCAAAATTTAATGCGCTTCACACATAACTAGACATCATACACCTCTAGACAACTGTCTAGTATATAAGCCTGTATAATAGTTACTGTTGTTAGTTTCTACTTATTGTAGAAACTTGTAACCGTTAGAGATAATTTCCAACCAAAAAGTCGTGCTAAATTTAAAATAAAGTTAAAAATTATATCTTACTATTGGTTATCATAAGGGGAAAAAATATAAATTACAAAGAGAAAAATTATTTTTTTTATAATAGTGGAGTAAAAAAGAGTCTTGTTGGACCTATTGAATAGTTATGATGTGTAATTGCTATACTTATCTTAGTATGTAACTTTTTTAAGTAGGATTTCAGCCTGTATTATTCAGAAAAATTAAATCCAGTTTTTTTCAAGTCCAAGTTTTTATCTTGTTTGAATGATTGTTTCTTTCAGAAATTTAGTTTATTACTTAAAGCTAAACAGACAGTTAAAAATTATATTCAAACAAACACAAAATACTAATAATAAAGAAGATATAATAAGGAATATAAAAACTCGAATAATAGAAAATAATTATTATTTTAAAAGTACTTATCAAATTAAATTACTGATCACATCAAAACAAATTTCATAAAAATAAAAATATTTATAGTTCACAATATTGGTAGATCTAGATATCATAAATACCATTTGTCTGTAAAATATGCGTTTTCCAAACTTGTTTTAAAAATTTATAAGAAATATTACATACATATGTTCAATTACATATAGATGCATACATTTTACTTCTAATCTAATTTAATATAATAATCTTATTTACATAACCACAAACAAGACATCTTTAGAGTTAATTCTTCGATAATAAAAGTCGAAGTCTGTCTAAAATATTTTGGGGTGCTGTTACTAAAACCTAAAATTAATTTATACCGTTACTACGATCTAGCTAAAATGTTAGCAAACACCTCAAAGTCTTATTTAAAATATTTTAAATCTTGTGTTCAAGAGATTTTACTATTTACGTGTTGATGTTAAAACAGAAATAATTAAAAAAATTTAGTAGCAAAGTATGCGAGATATTAATACACAAAAACATCCTAAAGTATTTATTCTCTATCTTAACATTAATAGCACCTATTTTTTCAAATTTAATTAAGTAAATTGTGAAAATTGTGATTTTAGGTTTTATAAAAATAAATATTATGGAAAATTAGATGTATATAAACCTGTAATAGTACTAAAGATACACCTGATAAAAGTCGCAAAAATTACCCAAGCATTTATAAAAATTAAAATTACAATATTGTCAGCATCAACATACGTAACAATGTTCAAAGTAAAAATAAAATAAATTAAAGCTTATTGAATATTATATTTAATTACATTTTAAAAATGATTTTAAAACGCCTCTGGATAAAAGGAATCCAAAAGAGTGAGAACGGGAGAAATGACACGCGATACCCTGCAACGTACACCAGTACTTAAGTAAAACATGTGTGGATTCTTTTAATGCCTCCTGTCATAAAAAGTGGTTTAAGGTAGAATTACAAAGACAAAGCGGCCATTGTGAGAAGTAGACGTGTTTAATATGTTAGTAAATAGGCGATCAAAATAAGGACGTTGAAATAAATAAGCGGCAGTTAATCTTTCCTGTTTTATATTAGCTGTTGAGAACTATTTTTAAACATTGCTTTAAAGTGGACAAAGAACGTTAAATCAAATCAAAGTAGTTCTCTTCGTTTAAATGATCACAGTTTATAATGTTTTATTTTTGTAATTGTCAGGTTTCTGACTTATAGTAGTTTTATTAAGATTAATTGCAGAGGCTACATTAGAAATAAATAAGAAAACGCCAACTACTTTTTTTAGAAAGAAACAGCAGATGGAGCAAGAACGAGCAATTATAAGGAAAAAATTAAACTCGAAAATGAATATTATCAATAGCTCTATTTATTACCATTCTAATTGATTTCATAAATTAGAACCACTATGTGAAACATGGTTAAATATATTAATCATATAATAGCAATATTATTTTTAAACAAACATTTTTTAATTTCGAAAGCGATTACTAGGAGCAATTGATCTCCGTCTGATAATGAATTCCTGCAGTATAAGTGAGCCGTTCCAACTATGGAATATTGTTTATAGCATTGCTTAAGGTAGATGTCCCTGTAAAGAATACAAGTCAAAAATAATATGTCAATATAGCTTTAATTTTTATTATTTTCTTCAATAACTTTAGAATCGCAGTATTCTGAGTATAATATTTTCCTAAAAAAGTATATTTCAAGTACCTATTTCAGTTTAGTATAAAAAAAGGTACTGCAAAAAATACATCCTGAACTAATCAGTTGAATTCACTTAATGTCGTTTATGCAATCAAGAAGAAGAGTCCATCCACCATTTTAGCTCACTTGCACTTGTCTAGCATCCGCAGCATACACAATCCAACATAAAAGGTTAGAAAAAGTATTGCACTAACACATTGCTTAAAATCCAAACCTAGCAAGTACTGAAACCCCGATGCATAAGTCCAAACCCTAATTAATACTGAAAAAAAAAGAAGTAAAGATATACTGGGACACAACAATATAAACCGTCTGGAGTGTACCTCACAATAAACCATATAAATTAACTATAGTAAAATATCTTCATAAGGAGCATGTTGTACAGTATAGTCACTTTCTGGGGGTTGATTCTCGAAGTAACCTTGTTCATCATAAGAATTATATGGATATTCATCTCCAGTAGTCATTATTGATTCCTCTATAGGGTAACATTTATAAAGCGTACAGAAACGAAGAACGAAAAATACTAAATACTGGCCGATGATATTGAAGTCATGTGGCGAACTCAAACAGTTGAAATTAGGCATGTTATTATATTGGTCAACGGATTTCTTACCAAAAAAATGCTCAAACGATTAGAAGAGCTAAAAGTACTGGTTTTAGCCATCTATTGAATGCAAAAAGTGGTAATTCCAGGAACAACAGCTATTGTAAGGTGCACACTGTCTAAGCGATAACCTTAGTAGTCTTGAGAAATCCGGCTACTAATGCTTAAGCCACCAATGGGTGATGAATAAATAATGATAATTTATTATTTAAATTTCTGAAATTATTATTAAACTTACTTTTGAAGAAAGAACATACCCATACTCAAACCAGAAACCGGAATAGAATAAGCACATGGAAAACATAAGATAAAATTTGAAACTTTTTAGGAAAAATTAAGAAATTAGATACACATTAACGTGTTTTTATTAAAAATTAATAAATACAATGTACGCATTTTCAAAAAATTCATTAAAATTAATAAACAATATATTTTGTTATTAATACCCACGTAATTGACTGAAACAAAGCAGCCTAATTTTAATATTAATTTTTTGTTAAGCTTAAATTATTTACTTAAAATTATATTGAAATTAAAGCTATTGTAAGATTTCCTTGGCTAATATTTAGGTTATGCACATCAGTTAGGAATTTATCTATGTAATTAGGACGGATAATTCCACTTCGATACTTCATTACTACTTTCCACTTCGGATAATTTCACACGTCGAATAAATATATTTAGCAAGGTATTATTTGTTAAGGTAGCATAATACTCAATCATTGAGATTACCCATAAAATATGCCTAACTTTGCTTTATTTTAATTTTAGTAAGTTTATACGTTTTTTTTTTGTTTTGTTTTTGAGGTTATATCAGATTTTTTTTAATTAGTTAACATTTTTGTAATTTAAACATTCTTTTTTATATTGAAAGTTATAATATTAAATACGATTTACCAGTGTGCAAAAACACAAATATTAGTTAGAGCTAACTAACATAAATAAAAGTGGATAGGTTATCAAAATCCCGTCTTCTTAAGTAATAATACTACTAAATGCAGCGGTCTTCTGCTGCTATTAAGCTTTGTTAAGTATAAATAAAATTAGTGAATTTAAGGAGGATCAGATTTTATCTACTTAGAATATGTTTTCTTTCTTTAAAAATCGGTATAAAAATTTTTTCTTTAAGTTGTCTCTATTAGATTCTGTAAGATTTTAAAATTTAGATGTGTGGGTGCTTAATGCGCAGTGGCTGGTGAGTGGAATTCTGCGATTTTCATAGTACCTATTTAGTCTATTATTCAGTCATTACAACGAATTTCATAAATATTATTAACTTTTATTTATGAAAGGTTTAAGTTTATGATGGCTTTTAGTTCCCTTGGAATTTTGTAATTTTAATATACCTTGGAATGGAATGGAATTTTTAAATTATATTATAAATAATTTTGTATTTTTATATATATAATATAATAAAAAGTTTTTTAGATGAGCTTTTTCCTCATTATCATGGACAAAAATTCCCAACACAAAATACACTTATTAAAAATTATGTATGAGAAATGTCCAAGAACCAGAAGAAAGTATTATGAATATATTTACATCAAAAACATTGGTTATTAAAACATCCCACAAAATGAGTTTACCAGTTTGATCTTTAAGCAACTGTTCAAAAATAGGGTAAGACCTGTGGATAAGCATATATATATATATATTTAGTTATACAGTGGTGACTTTAACTGGAATAAATTCATTTAAAACTCATCAAAATTTATCTCGCAAAATTCCTGAGACCCGTCGATTTTTGTTTATTTTTTTTTCACATTTCAAGATAGTTTTTGTATTTTTTTACCTAAAGGGAGGGTCTAAATTAACCCCAACTTTTTTTTTTTTAAAGGAAAGCCACTTTTTTTAAACTCTCATTGAAAAGAGCCCTTTTTCTTGATTAAATTGCCCTATTTACTTTTGTGATTATCTAAAGGAGAAATACAAAAAAAAATAAAAACCATTAAATTATTAAAAGTTGCTTTTAATGTATAAGGTGCTCAAAATGAGCACCATTTACTTGTTGGCAAAGCCCAAGACAATAATAAAATTCGTTTCTGACATTTTCTAACACTTCTGGAGATATTTGTCGCATTTCTTGCCTAATACGTTGTTTGAGTTCATCTAGGTTTCTTGGTTTGCTCATATAAATTTGACTTTTCAAATGTCTCCACAGAAAAAAATCAAGTGGGGTGAGATCGGGAGAACGTGCCGGCCATTCGATTGCACCCCTTCTACCAATCCATCTGTTTGGAAAATTGTCATCTAAATACTGGCGTACATTACGGGCATAATGTGGGGGAGCACCATCTTGTTGCATCCAGATTCTTTCATCATACAAATCTGGATCGAACTGACTCGGATATAAGGCACGTAAGACTGGAACAAGTTTATGTTCAAGAAATTCTAGATATCTTTCCCCAGTTAAAGTATCATTGAAGAATATGGGCTCTATAACTTGCCTGCCAATTATGCCAGCCCAAACATTAGTTTTCTGGGGATATTATGTATTAGTTTCCCTTATCCAGTGTGGGTTCTCGTCAGACAAGTAGCGACAGTTCTGCTTATTAACATGGCCATTTAAGGTGAATGTAGCCTCATCAGAAAAAAGGATCCACTCCGAAGTTATGCGATTTTCGTCAATGGCGTTCATAATTAATTCACAGAACTGAACTCTGCGATCTGGATGTCTTCCAATAACTTTTGAACGGGTTGCATTTTATTAAGTCGTTTGTTTGCACTCTTGCACTAAAAATAGATATTTTTTAGAATCTATTTTTAGCTATACAACACTGAATAGCCATTTTACTGATCAAAAACAAACATTAAACTAAACGGCCAAAAAATTTAATAAGAAATCTATTCTAAAATAAAGTATTACTTATTTTTATTTTTTTAACTTTGAATTTGACCGCTCATACTGGACCAAAAAAATTGTACGGCAACCTGGCTAATACCTTAAAATCTTTGCTCATTTAATCTACTTTTTAAAATTACCGAAGTGTTTTTTAACAGTTTAATATTATTATGTTATAGTAAAAAATAACCCTAATTCACCTTATAATATCATTGTAAAAAAATTAAACACATTTTTAAGTTATGTTTAAAATGTTTTTATTTAACTTAAAAATTAAAAAAATCAAGAGCGAAGGCAATTCTTATCACCATATCAATAAACAACAAACATTTTTGGAATTTAGTTTGTTTACAGTATTCCGTGAACTAACTACTTTTTTGCTTGTATCCTAACGTTTCTGATACCTTTTGCTTTGGATTTGTTTTTGAGTTCCTTTTCCTGTTGATTGTGTTCTTTGAGCTGTTTGTTTTATTGGTTAATCATTTATTATGCCCTTGCCGTATACCGCCCAAGAATATGCAAACATGCATCTCATTTATGGTGAATGCAGAGGAAATGCTCTAGCAGCATCTAATCTTTATCAAGAAAGATATTCGAATTTGGCCCGATATCCTGACTATCGTGTATTTATTAATGTTCACCGCTCATATTCCGAAAGCAGAATGCCTCATGCTCCTGTGTGAGAGGGAAGACCTCGTATTGATTATGTTGATCAAGTTTTAGAGGAAATTGAAAATGATTCGACTACTTCGGCACGAGCAATCGAAAGAAGAACAGAGATACCGAAATCGGTAGTAAACGACATCACTAGGCGATTTCAATATCACCCTTATCATGTTCAACGAGTGCAAAGCCTACTTCCTCGAGACTACGAACCACGCATACAATTTTGCCGCAGAATGTTGCAAAAAAATCAAGAGGATCCGAATTTTTTTAAATAATATACTGTGGTCGGAAGAGAGTACATTCAAAAAGGATGGCTTTATGAATATGCACAATTTGCACACTTATGATTTAAAGTAAACTTGTGGACCAGTATCTTGAACGGACGTGTAATTGGCCCATTTAAATTACCAGAAAATTTGAACTGGCAGGCTTATTTAGATTTTTGTCGAAACAATCTTCCAATTCTTTTAGAAGATGTTCCTTTGGCCAGTCGCCGAATAATGTGGTTCCAAAATGATGGTTGCCCGGCACATTATGCCCATGAAGTTCGTCGGTATTTAAACCAAACATACCCCAACAGATGGATCGGCCGACTTGGTCCAATTTTATGGCCTCCCAGGTCTCCAGACCTAAACCCCCTCGATTTTTTTTAATGAGGTTGCATAAAAGAGAAGGTTTATGCAAGACCAATAAATAAGATTGCTGGATTACGGCAGCGAATAAATGATGCAGCCCAAGATCTTAACGCGGCCAGGAATGCAAGATGGATCAATAGGTCATTTATTAAAAGATGCCACGCCTGCATTCGCGTTGATGGTAGACAGTTCGAAGATATTATTTGATTTTTAATTTTTTTTTAAGTTAAATTAAAATATTTTTTGAACATAACATAATTATAAATTTGTTTTATTTTTTTCATAAGGTAGATTTGGTTTATCTTTCACTCTATCACATAAACAGTAAAGCTTTTTTTTAAAACATATTGGGTAATTTTAAAATTAAATTAAATGAGCAAAATTTTTAAAGGTATTAGCCGGGTTGCCGTACAATTTTTCGGTCCAGTATGAGCGGTCAAATTCAAAGTTTAAAAAATAAAAATAAGTAATACTTTATTTTAGAAAAGATTCCTTATTAAATTTTTTGGCCGTTTAGTTTAATGTTTGTCTTTGATCAGTAAAATGGCTATTCAGTGTTGCATAGCTAAAAAGAGATTCTAAAAAATATCTATTTTTTAAGCGTAGGATTTAAAGTGCCAATATCTCGGAAACCATCGATTTTTTACTAAGGTCATTTTATGTTTTTCTGGGTGCTTATGAGTTGCTCCATCAGCCCCTTCAGTATTATCGTTGACTTTCCGGACACCCTGTATATATATATATATATATATATATATATATATATATATATATATATATATATAAATATATATATATATATACATATATATATATATATATATATATATATATATACATATATACATACATACATATATATATATATATATATATAGAATATATAACTTTTGTTCTCAGTTCTTGTTTACAAAACAATTATCGTATTATAATGATGTAATTTTAAAGTTTTTGTAAATCCATGTTTGGTCCCATTATCACGTATCTTAATATGCCACTTTTATATTAATTTTTAGTCGCTTTAACCTTTTAACCTTGTCTGAGGCACTAGATCTGTTAGATATATTGACGAAACCCCTTAATTTGTTATCCCTGATGAGGAACAGGTTATATGTCCGAAACATGTCGGATTATAATTTTTAAATAAATTTAGTGGAGGATGATCGAAGTATTTTTAGTTACTCATTGATATATATACAATAGGCTTATAAGGGATATGTTCATTTTCAGAAAATTATAAAAAAATCTTCTTGGAACTAAGTGAGGAATTTAAGTACCTTGCTTTTCAAAAACGTAGGCCCGTATGTTTACAATCAATTGGCGATTAAAGATTTTTTCTGATGTAAATCAAGAAGAAATATTAATTTTTCATGATTAAGGCAATGAGTAATGAGCAAAAGGCGGTTTTTTGTTTAATATTAAGTTAACTACTTATTACATATTTTTTTATATATTCTAATATCTACTCTTGAAAAATCATAAATGATTTATTATTAACAAATAAATAATGACTGTTATTCTTGAGGTGGAAAAGTATAATAAAAAACTATAATTTAATATAGTTTTTGTTTATTTAGTAAGCAAAAGACCATCGTCTTTGCTAAACCTAACAAAAGGAAGGAGCAAAGCAGGCTTCACTGCCCTTAATGGATTGTTGACTAAACTGACCGATGCAGGTATCGAACTGCCGAAACTGCCCTTATTTGCATATTGCCAGTGTTTGGAAATAATGCCACAAACTTACCCTACTCTGCCTTCAGATTTCAAAAGGTAAACTCCCTGAAATTTGAATATAGATGTCAGGGGCAGATAACTAAATGTAAATACTATACGCTTCAGAAACCTACTTTGCTTAGGCTAGCAAAGGTTATTTATTTTTTTTGTTTTTAAACATAATTAATTTTGCAGTGTAACTGAATTATAATAACTAAAAATATAATAAATATAAACAATATAATAACGGACAAAAAAATTATCATAATTTATTTTAATGATTAAATGAATATATTTCATAAGAGCCTTAACATTTTTAGGTTGCTACTTTCATTTAAATACAAAATTTCTAAATTAGTCAATAAATATATTTTAATCCTTTACTGAGTGGGTATTCAATGAGAATGATTTTAAGGTAGATTTTATTCTACTATTCAATTGCATTTATCACTAAGTATCATTTGGTAATGCAAATTAATAATTATGTTTTGCAAAACGTAGAAACTGGAGCCCTAATATAAGGCCTCTGATCCGTACTTATAATAAGCGATATCGTCAGAAGATACTTTATTTGACAAAATCTAATTGCTTTCATACATTGAAAAAAAAATAATTTTTAAGAAATTATTTTTGTAAAAAACGAAAGAAAAACCCCGTAATATTACAAGAAAAATTATTTTAATTTTAGTTTTTTAATTATTTTAAGATTTAAGGAAAACTAAAAAGGGTTGAAATTATATATCGAAAACTTTTTTCTTTTTATTTTTATTCTATATACTGGACTGGTTTTTTAAGTAATTATATCATTAATATTATATAAATTTAAACAACTAATTATAATAATTAAAGAAGAAATAAACACAAATAATAGAATTTGAACCAAATGTTTCCTATATTTACTATTTAGCTTTAGGAAAAGGTTTCTTAAATTAAGTCAGATTTGCTAATCATAGCTCATGTCATAGGGTGATACATGCCATTCATAAGTAACTTGGCGTAACATAGAGTTTAAAGGTCGCCAAAATAACGTAGCGAATTATAAATCAGTAGAGAGTGTAATGTGATTATTTGTGCTTAATGTGATTTGTTGACGTGACGAGCCGTGCACCTCGACTATGACAGCAGCGTCGCATGCATCCTGCGACGCCGGGCGTCGTTATATAGAACGTTGTCAAATCAGCCGAAACTTTCCATGACAAATGCACTCGTCCATTCGAGTGCAGATTATATAAAACGTAATTGAATCAAACGCTGCTATTACACTCGTCGCTGGAAATGATGGATGACGTTTATGGTTGGCCTAATCTGCATCTACGGTCCTGTTGAATGCAGTTTTTGTGGTGTTAACGCGAAATGTTGAAGGTCAGAATTTAGTTTTTGAATAATGTTGTATATAATTTTTTTAAGTTAAAAACAAACCAGCAACATTATTATAATATATTATTATTATTATAATATACAGGGTGTTCATTTGAAAACTTCCCACCACGGATTTATCGAAAACCACTGTTTAAAAAAAAAAAATACTGAATAATAAAAACTGATATTTTCATGTTTTTGTTTTCTGTGTGAACAAATTAAGATAAACAAATATTTTTCTAATTTTCTCGAAAACGAATCGACCTATTTAAAATTTTTAAGGGGCAATAGGTGAAAGGGAGTAAAGTAATTTTAGGTTAGAAAGTTGTCCCCCTTGATAAAGCTGTTTATTTTTAAACAGAGGTTTTCGATAAATCCGTGGTGGAAAGTTTTTAAATGAACACCCTGTATATTTATTTAATAGTACTACCCACTAATTCTTAATATGTAGCATTAGTATTAAATCTCATTAGAGTTATTTTACACAAAAATTTATAAATTATTAGGATATGTTGTAACCCAGTGGTAGAGGAAAGAGTAGTGCCTAAACCCCAAAACGTACAGGATGGCCAAATAAGAATGCGAGGTACTGTATCTGGGAAACTATTCATCGTAGAAGCTTGCGATAAAAAAATTTATTACTAAAATGCCTAAGAGAATGACCTGGAAAATATTTTCAAGTTTCTAAAATGGCCGCTAGGGGGCGCAACTGCAATCTTGAATCTAGAAAACTGATGTTTCTGTAAATTTTGCTGAAATAACCTAATAAAAAAATAGCTGATTATTAAAGTAGAGACTAATCCAAACCTTTTTTATTTGAATAGTTTTGCTGTATATCCAAAAATAAAGTGGTGGGGGGTGTTCAAAAGTTGGCTTAAAACACACCCTGTATACTAAAAACGCCTTAGCCGATTTTATCAAACTTGGGCTAGTTGAAAAGACCTATTATTAAGCTACGAATATTATTATATTTCATGTTTTTTTAGTTTTACATCTTGCCGCTAGAGGGCTTTTTTCGGCTTTCTGACACAAATGACTAATTTTCTCATAAAACTTAAATGCAATGGTATAAATTTTTTTATACAAAAAAATAGCTTAATGACGCCTAAATATGCTTGCGAAAACCGCATCTTAATATCTTCATCCTAACCTAAAATTTAGGCCAAAGAAAATTTTATATGGAAATCCCTTAATATTTATAAAAAATACAAAATAATTTATTTCGAATTTCTTTTATAATATAAGTTGTGGCCCTATAAAGGACCGATTTTAAAAAGAAAGGGTTTCAATGCCCCCGTAAATGCTCGCAATGTTGACCATCACGCTCTATGCATTGCTGAAGCCTCTCATGGGTAGATAGAACTGCAGCTTCAATTTCGGCTCTCGGTATGGTATGTATTGCATTACGAATGCGGTTTTCATATCTTCTTTAGTCGTAGGCTGAGTCTGAAATATAGTCCTTTAACCGCCCCCATAAATAGGAATCAAGACAGGTTAAGTCTGGGGATCGCGGAGGCCATGGAAACAGGCTTCCTCTTCCAATCCACCGCTGTTGAAAAATGTTATTAATATGCTCTCGCACATTCCTAGCAAAATGTGCTGGACAACCATCCAACTGCAAAAACAAATTTTGCCGGACTTCCAGTGGCACATCTTCCAGCAACAACGGTAATTAATTTACCAAAAAGTCGAAAAAAACATTGCCATTTAGAGATTGCTCAAAAAAATATGGTCCAATAATGTTGCCTCCAAGTATACCACACCACTTATTTAAACTCCAGCGCCCTTGGTGCTGAACTTCACGCAACCAATGCGGATTTTTTGCAGACCAATAATGCATGTTGTGCAGGTTGACTCTACCGTCACTATTAAATGTGGCTTCATCGGTCCAAAGAATTTTAAATAAAAAATCTCTGTACTCGCGTATCATGCCTAATATCCAATGGCAATAGTCCAACCTACGGTCAAAGTCTGCTTCTTCCAATGCCTGATGTAAATTAACATGATATGGGTGCATTCTATAAATATATTAAAAAAAAAAGCTAAACTTAAATAAATCCATATATGGCGATGGCTATTAGAATTTACCTATTGTCCTTCAAAATATTTTGAATCGTTGTTCTTGATATGCCTAATTCAAGGGATAATGATCTTGTGCTAACATGAGGATTTCCTTCAATATATCCCAGTACGCTGTTAATATTGTCCACATTTCTTCTTATTCTTGGCCGTTGAAACCTAGGCCGAAAACTACCATTGGCTCGTAAGTTCGCCACTAATCGGGGAAAAAATCTAATATCGCAAAGACTTCGATTTGGATATCGAGCAGCATAAACTCTTTTTGCTACTGCAGCATTTTGAAGACATTCAAAATAAACCACAAGCATATCAACAGCTTCATCGTTCGTAAAACGCATTTTGCAAAAACAAAAAATGCTCAAGTAACGTTAAACTTTTGACAACTTACTATTGATAACTTGAGGAATGTTTATAATTTGAGTATACATTTGTTTTGTTGCATTCCATGGCCTGCTTTCTAATAATTATTTTTTTCGTATTATATCCATAGTGAATATATAATATAAAATAGGTCTGATTTTTGATATAAGCATTATTAATACTTACCTTTTAGTGATATTAGGTAATATTTTCAAAAATGGTGAATTTTGTTTTCAAAAGTAGTGAATTTTAAAAAATTCCAAAATAATTAGTATAAAAAAATTAAAATTTAAGGGTATAAAATATTCTTTGGCCTATATTTTAGGTTAGGAATAAGATATCGAGTTGCGGTTTTCGCAAGATTATTTAGACATCATTTAGCTATTTTTCTATGAAAAAAAATCACATCAACGCATTTAAGTTTTTTGAGAAAATTAGTCATTTGTGTCAGAAAGCCGAAAAAACGTCTCTAGCGGCGAGATGTAAAACTAAAAAAACATGAAATATAATAATATTCGTAGCTTAATAATAGGTCTTTTCAACTAGCCCAAGTTTCATAAAATCGGCTAAGGCGTTTTTAGTATACAGGGTGTGTTTTAAGCCAACTCTTGAACACTCCCCACCACTTTATTTTTAGAGATACAGCAAAACTATTCGAATAAAAAAGGTTTGGATTAGTCTCTGCTTTAATAATCAGCTATTTTTTTGTTAGGTTAATTCAGCAAAATTTACAGAAACATCAGTTTTCTAGATTCAAGATTGCAGTTGCGCCCCCTAGCGGCCATTTTAGAAACTTTAAAATATTTTCCAGGTCATTCTCTTGGCCATTTTAGTAATAAATTTTTTTATCGCAAGCTTCTACGATGAATAGTTTCCCAGATACAGTACCTCGCATTCTTATTTGGCCACCCTGTACATATTGGGGCTTGTATGCCATGAATTCCTCTAAAATACTAGGAAAATTATACATGTTGTAAGATATCAGATATAAAAATCAAGGAAAACAAAGACAAGGATAGAACAATAATAATTATTATACATGCAATAAAAATGCAATGAGAGTGAGGCGCTAGATAGTGGAAAAAGAAGCGACTTCAACATTTTTTTTTTTTTATGGTAAACACAAGCACAAGAGGAAAGTCCTATGTCACTCTTGGAGTGGTGCTTGCGCGAAGATATTTGTGGGCATATATCTTGAATCGCTGCAGGTTGTATGCGTCGGGAAATATGTGAGGTGGAAGCCCGTTCCACAAAGAAGATGTTCTCCAGATGAATGAGTCCCGATACAGCGACGTTCTTGGGATAGGCAGGTGGACTCGATGTTGATGAGCCGCAACTTCTAGACGCGTCCTTCTTGCCGGAACAGCCCTGGGTGGAATCAGGCCTGCCAGCTCAGAGGAGCACTTGAGCACAGTGTATTTTTTTGGCTGTTACTTTTAGACAGGTCAAAACGGAGTCCACCGAGTCCATGTAATAAATATTAAAAGTACTCAATAAAACCTTTTAAATGAGGTAACACAAGATTTCTATTTAATGCATTTATTCAAGATGGCGCTTATGTGTTATTTTGACATTTAGAACTGTCGTTTTTATGTCAAAATAAAATAGTGACGCATTTATTTTCGTACACTGATTTTTACCTATTCAAAAATCATAAAAATGTAAAACGTTAAAATAAAAAAAAATACTTTTTTATTAGGCCGCCATTTTGAAACGAGTTAAGATATGGGTCTAATATTTCAGGGTTATAAAGTACTCATTGAGACCTTTAAAATGAGGTACCACACGACCCCCCTTTCTATTTAAAATTTTTTCTCAAGATGTCGCCCAGCCGCCATCTTGGAATTTACAACTACCTAGTTTACAGTGAAAAATAGTATCTATAGACCAATTTACTTATGCCAAGTTTCAAAAATTTTTTTTGACCCGTTCAAAAAATAAATGGGGGGGGGACTTCAAAGAAAAGCACTGTATATTAAGCTTTAACGTTAATATTATTGGGTAGTTTATTAAATAAAGTGGGTCCGTAATATGTTGTAAACCTTTGATAAGCTGCAGTTGACAAATATGGGACACCAATATTGTTTTGCTATAAAGATCTTATTAAATAGAGATTAAGATCATTTTCGTAAAATAAAAGATGTGACGGGTACCTAAAATTCATTTTGAACATGATTCTTAAAGTGGCATGTTGACAAATACAAAGCTTTCTTGAGTTAGAATTGTACAGATAATGCCGCATCTAAGCATCAACTCTACCAATGAGGTATGAAAAATAATTAACATTTTGGTGTTAAGGATTTCATGTCATTGGTAGAACTTGTAAAATATGTTGCGAATTTTTTCATTTAAATAAGTGAAGTCCATTCCATTTTAGATGCTTATCCACAAATATGCCTAGATACTTAATTTTATCTGCTCAAATGATCTTCTCACAACCACATGTGGGCCTTTTATTACATTCTTCTGAATGAAATTGGATGTGGTTCTCACTTGTGACTTGGCTCGTCAGATAATGTAGATGAAAATGTAATAAAAAAAATGTTTTTGACAAATTAAGGCTCAATAAATTGTCATCCAGCCACTGATGCACGCCACTAAAACCTATCCCTGCTCTCTGATATGCCTCTTCCCAAGACCTTCCAGAAAAAGGACGTGCAGTATCATCTGCATAGACAACATTAGTACAGTTTTAGAAAGTATTACCAATAATATTTATATATGTCAGAACTCTTTCTGATAATATAAATAACCTATCCTCTGACAGGTCCCAGAACTGTGCCTTGAGAAACACCACAATCTATTATTTTTGGAGTACTTATTGACTTTGGTCGCTTGGCTGCAGATCTTGCAAATTTTTATTAAATTTGGAGATCCATCTCTAGTTTTATGGTCCTCAACCGTTCGAATAATATATTATGAAAAACAGTGTCATATGCTTTTAAAAGATTTATAAATCTTTGATTTCGAAACCCATATTGTTTCTTATAAAATAATCCATTGGTATCAGGAAAATTTACTAATCGTTCCTTTAACCACTTCAAATATTTTAGCAAAATTATTTATAACTGATATGGGCCTGTAGTTATTGATATCTTGCTTATTTACAGATTTAAAAACAGGTATTACGATTGATGTTTTTTAATTAGATGGATTATTAAAATGTGTAAACGATAAATTAATTTTGTGTGTTAAAGGCTTAAGAATGTGAGTATGTATATTTTTGATAAGAACAGATAAAATCTTATTTGGTTCAGGTAAGGAAGTGGTTTTTATTTAATTTATAAATATTTCTTATAGGTTCTTTTTCATTTACGGGGCGTAAAAATATAGAGTAGTTATGTATTTTGTGCTCATTTGGTAAAGGTGTTTTATAAGTCGGAATTTCCTTTTTTTATTGACATCTCCATAAACATTAAAAAAGCAGCTGATAAAGCTAGTCAAGATACCAAATTGAATATTATGCTAAAGGTAAATCCACCTACTTCTTATTAAAAATTAGTTTCAATATTTGACGCTACCAAATCTCTAAAGAATAAAATGCATCCTTAATAGACGGGAGAAAAAACACTCAATAGACTCTGAACAGCCTAATCGTTAAATAGGAATTATTGAAGTAAATATTAAAGGTTTTTTTTATTTATGACAATTTGAATTGCGAATCAGATGCTACAACTACCAATTTTGACACACTAATCCGAATAGCGATTATAATATGATCTCGATCTCAACAACAACAAGATAGATCACCACACTATTACTTAAAATGATAATCATTATTTATAGAATACTTCCAAATCAGTGGATAGGGAGGCGAGGATCCATATAATGGCCTGCTCGATCGTCTGTGCTAACGCAATTAGACTTTTTAGGGGATATGTAAAATGCCTTACATATATATCTTAAATCCTTTTTAACTTAGCTGACCTAAGACAAAAAAAAGTTTGCAATTAGATAGGTTATGCCTGAAAGGTCAAGAAACAACAGACATTTTAATTTAGGATTAGAATCTTGGCAAGATGTTCGCAGCAATCATGTTCAGCTTAGTTTTCACTTATATTTCAAATTATGTAAGTTACTTTCTTTAATGTTAATTTTTTATTAAATCTCTTATTATTTTTAAGTTATTCTTCAAGTCTGAGATAAATATAGGATATTATACATAAGTATTGATTACCGTTATATGACAGACCCTGTATAAGAAAAAATATTTAAAAAATGCTTAACTAACAACACTAATTGAGGTTTTTTTCGAACCCATTAATTATATAACAAATGTGGTTAATTTGATTTAGCTGATACACACTGTAAAATAATGTTAATTTTTTTATCGCAAATTCTTTAAATTTCTCCTCTCAATCAGGAGCAGAAAGACAATAAATTATTATAAACTAATAAAAAAAAACAAAAGTTTTTATTGGTTTTGCTTCCATGTACCTTTTAAATTTTTGCTGTGACAAATATCTTAATATTTCCACAAACATAAGCGATTTTTTTCTCATTACTTTTTTAGGAGCTAACAATCTATGATAACTAGGTTACTATTTCCAAACCGACGGGAAATTAAATTTTTTATTTTCTATATATCACAGCCGTGATAAATATTTTACTGCTATCAATCATCGAATTTTTTTTACCATTTACGATTTTAAGATTCACTGCATATAAAAAAAATAAATACAAATATATTTTATCTACAGCATGACTCCTTGCAGTACCTACTCTTTCCAAATGTTGTATATTAATATGGTTAATTTCACTTTGTTGACAGGCTATAAATCACCTATAAATGTATTAAAACATTTATGTACCAAATTTTCAAGTCAGAATATTCTTCTTTTCTCTATTCCTATTTTCCTATTCGAAGAGTAAATTGGAGTAAGCTTTACATTTTCTTATTTCCCATAATATGGGTACAATAGTCTAAATAATAAAAAATTGAGCATTTAATATTGGACACTTAGTGACAACTAGGTATTTTATTGTGCTAATACTTAAGATTAGTTTAACGTCCTGGATAATATTTGATATGGATGTCATGATAGTTTACAAATTTTCCAAACTATCTTTGAAGTCTGCAATTTATCTAACCACGACGATCTTTATTGATTAGTATGGTTTTATTTTTTACCTTTCTCACCTAAGGCTTGCGTGTTAAAAAGCTTAGGAGAGAGTTTGCATCCTTGTCTTACTCTATGATCTATTAAAACCGCAATAAAAGCAAATAGACTGTCTCGAAGACTACCCAAAACGTCTTGAAATTCAAATTGTGTCTTTTGTATGTAGACTAATAATTCTATAGTCTTTGCATTTGATTTCGACCAAATTTAAGGTATCTTTCCTGATGTGTAAACATTGGTAAATATTATTAATATCCATTTTATTCCTTAATCATGAATAGGTCTTAAAAAAGTTTGAATAGAAGTTGTTAGGTCAGATGGCTTAACCGTCTTTATATTTTCTTAAAACAGCATTTAAGTTTTGCAGAAATAAGATTCTATTTTGGCAGTCTGCATCTTTCGCCGTATTATTTTAATCTTCTTTTCTTAATAATATATTTTGTCAGTAATCATAGAGACATGCAACTTTAATATTATTGAGTCTATTTAATTTTATGAATAAATACCACTTTTCATTAGCGAAATTTAATACCTGTGATGTTTACTCGCTCATATGAATATAAAATACTAGAAAAAAAAGCAATTAAGCTCCGAGAAAAGAGCGAAAAGAGAGTGGTAATAAATTACGTGCCAATGCCAACACGGTAGGTCGTCGTTTTTGTGTTGTTTCCCTTTAAGCAGACATGACAATAATTAGCTAGAGTTAGGGAAGAGAGCTAAAGTGGGTGGGATGCAATACTAAGGTTTCGACATGGTCATTTCCTGCCGAAAAAAAGTAAAAGCTTAGATTGACTGACAGGCGAATAATCCCACTCGCTACAAATAACAAATTAACGCGTCAGCTATTGAGAGTTGTTGGACATTTGGCAAAAATGTGTATACTACAAAGGATTCTTTGTAATTATCTAATTACCTACGCAGGTTTGGTTTGTTTTTGAATTAGAAGCCGTAGGCTTAATTGAATAACTATATTTTTGTAGTCACGTTTTGGCATGTCTTAGATAGAGATAATTAATTTCGGAGTAGTATTTGTATTTTCTTTTTAAATTGACTTATTTGAAATATGTATGCTTTTGTAAGAGTGATTTATATAATATTTTCTCACACTTTAAATCACTTTACCCAACTAAAACAACATACCTTATTTTATTTTTCTTTTCTTATACACCCGTTCTTATTATGTTTTGAATCTGATCTATAATTTATATCATTATTTTAATTTTTAAAAATGTGTAACCTTATTTAATTAAAAACCTATATAATACCTTTAAAATAATGAAATCTTTCGAGGATTGTCCAAAACCAATTTTCTTTTAAGTTGACTGAAAAGTTGCAGTTCATAAGATTTTTCAAAATATTAAAACAGATGCAACAAGGGTTGATATATCACAATAAAATTCTAAAATACCGCAGCTCATTTAATGAAAAATGCCTGATATTTAACACACTATTAATTCTTGCATAGAAATTTGTTACTTTCCAAGCCAATGGAAAATATCAGTATGATTCTCTATAAAATTATTATGTAATAATCAAGATTTAAATAATTCCGAGCGGCCGATATAGATTTAGAAAGGATTATATTTATTTATACTATTTCTGTAAATCGGACAAATGTTATTTATACGTAAGTATTATATGCAAGTAGTAGTTTTTTATTTTTGGACGTTTTGATGGTTTTAAAAATTTTCAATTATAACCTGTTTAAATTGATGTTATAATTTTATGGCTTTCAGGCAACATTAAACAGTCACACCATATATTATTGTGGCATTATTTTAAAAAAAATTATCTGGTAATAAATCTTTAATTAATAAAACCAATAATGCTTAGATATTTATTAATATTACATTTGCTGTAACTTTTAATATTTTAGATATCCACAGCAGATATACTAAAGTCAATAATATATCGTAATGTGTGGATTTTTGCAAATGACACAAATTTATTATTTTGACTATATCGATTTGCTAAAGTCTTGAAGAATTGTAAAATTAATTTAATTTAATTTCTTTTTTTTTTAGGATCTGTCATAAGTCCCTTGACAGATCCTAGTACATATTTTAACTGAACGATTCTTTTTCTTTGACCGATCATTTTGCTTAATTTGTTATTGGGATACAAATTATTCTAACTCAAATATAAGCTAATATGTTTCTCTGCAATTTCTATGCTACAATTAGATACTAGACCATCCCATATCCTAGCAAACGATCACATGTTATATACGAGAATTATCATTATTTTATTTATATTTCGTCTATACCGCATGTCTATGTTTTAATTTATTCGTAATTCGCGTTTGCATTTTTGTCTAACTTCAACCCTGGGTTAGAGTAATTTATATTTTAACATTTTGATTCAGTTAGTTTTTTTAGATTAGATAAAATACTAAAATTAGATAGGCCACAAAATAGAAAAAGCTAAGAGTCAATAGATTTAAGAAATAAAATACAAATTCGCCCCTATTAAAGAGATTCTACTTAGAATTATGTAACATATTATCTATCTTTTTTTTGTTATATAATGTTTTATTGATGCGTCTAAGTATTCTTGACTGAACATGTATTAATGCCCGCAGTCTGCAAAGAAAAGAATAATATTACGCCAGATTAGTTCGAATGCACCATTGGAAAAGCTTCTGTCTTAGTAAATGAGCCAACTTTTGTAGCTTTCCGCCCGACCTACAACAAATGAACTTTTTTCTTCTCTGTTACAACTGCGGCAGACAAAGTCCTACCTATACATCACCGGAATCGGTTAGAGCTGCTCTTTCTGCCGCTTGTTGTTCTTTTCTCTTTCGACGAAAAGTTTCTAGTTATTCAAGCGATACACAAAATTTATTTTCGAAAATGGAAACGTCAACCAGCCATTTAAAGTTTTAGAAGCTGTATTTAGGAAATCATTAGATATATCCGGATAATACAAATTGAAAAAATTCTATATTTATAAATTTTTATTGAACAATACATTGATTTTCTAAATAACAGTATAGCACTATAAATATTTATAGATACCAACTTAATTATAATTACGAATGTGTAATACCTGACATCATAATAAAGTATTTGAGTTTAATATGAAAATGTTAAAATTAACTTAAAATTTTTTTTTTTAAATATCTCGCAATATATTCGCCAGATTAAAATGAAATTTGGCGTACTCACATTTAAAATGACTAACACGTAAATATTATATTACGATTATAAAACAACATTATGGTTGAATTAAATGTTAACTTTTTTGATTTCCCCTTAAATTTGCGTGCAATTATAAAAACACAGGTTTTAATTGTAGTTAAAAAAGTTATGCTGTTTTAATCTGCAAAAAGTCTTTCGTTTTCGACATAAACGCATTGTTTTATTAAGTTAAATGTTGATTAAAAACTCATCTTGAAAATGGTGTCCTTAAAGAGCTTCAAGATTTTCCATTAAATAAATATGATAAGTGTGCTAATTAAAGATACTTCGCCAAGAACGAAACATTAAATGCTAGAGACTTGCTGGACAATCTTGCAGAAGAAGATTGTGAACTGAACTGAAGTGATGCGAATACAGTTTTTCTTGGCTTATAATTCTGGATACTGAATATAGAAAACAGATAAAACAAATGGTTTGCCGCTTTTTCAAGAAAAACATTTTATTATCGACCATAAATATATTGTTATGAAAATGTAACGTTGATTACGTTAATTATTCTCATAGTTTTTGTAAGGTCTTGCTTGTGTTTTGTAGTTTAAGTTGATAAGTTCAGTTTATTTAGGGTTCTACATACGTTTAGTTTAATATTTTCATCTATGGTTTCTAGTTTTTAAGTAGTTCATCTTATTTGGACTTTAATTTAGGTTATTAAAGTCATATACTTGTAAATCTCTGTATTTATATACTTTTTAAAATTTGTATACTTGCTTGCTTTGACTATCAGTATTCTCTTTAAATTATTGGTCTCCATCGACATGTTGGTCTTAGACTTGTCGGGTCTCCTAGTAATAATGTCCAAAAGTAAATGAAGTTCATCACCAAATACAACTTTTGTCAGGCTTTTTTTAGTAGACTTGTGGATAGAAAAACAATAAATCAGTACAAATGAATGTTTACAGGAATCCCACTTGGTTTGCTTAGAGTATACCACAATTTTAAAATAGGTTTTAAATGTGCGATTAAGCCTTTCCATCAGTCTGGGGATGCTCTGCTCTTGCTTCTTGGTTTAGAATGGGATAGACTCGAGCCACTTGTAATCCATAGCAACAAGAGCCTATTGAATTCCGGAGCTGAGTCAAATTTTCCCAAGTGGGCCACTCAAAAGTGAGTTTTGGATTTCCATGTACCTTTCGATTTCAAATGATAGTTCAAGGGACGAAAAATGATGCTTTAAAGTAGTTTTGCAAAATATACATTTTTTTATTAGTTATAAGCAATTGAAATTTTTTAACAGATAATTTTTGTGCAGAATCTTGGAATTAAGTGACTCGCGTTAGTCTAGACCGCAACACGTAATGCGTCTGTACCTTGGGGGGTTCGAGCGCTCGAATGTCAATAAACAAACACTCGGCGTATTTGCTTATTCATACATAGCAAAAATTTTTTTCTGCTTAAATGTTCATTATGAATATCTGAACAATGTTCTTTTTTCATTTTTTCCGTAAGCATATGAGAACATGTAAAATGTTGTATTTGTTTATTGTAAAATTAATTTTTGTGCTGAATAAACAATTAAATTTGCAAAGCGTATGATTCACTTGATGCGCAAAACATTTTAGAACGTAAAGAATGTAAGATTACTCACTTTTTTTAAGTATCAACCAAGATATTGTCAAAATAAAAAACTTTGTTAAAAAAATTCAATTGCTTATAACTAATAAAAAAATTTATATTTTGCAAAACTAGTTTAAGGCTTCATTTTTCATCCCTGGAACTATCATTTGAAATCGAAAGGTACATGGAAATCTAAAACTCACTTTTGAGTGGCCCTTTTGGGAAAATTTGACTCAGCTGCTAGTAGGAAAAAAGATAATGAAGAATTTTTCCTCTGGAGGCCCAAATAAGTGAATGTCTTTAGCGTAAGTCTGTAAAAAAAAGAGACCTTAAATAGAGAAAAGAATAAGAAGAACGAGACCCTAACCAAGAAAAATGAGACAACAAACAAAAAGAAGAACAAGACAAGAATTATCAAGACCTGATTAAGATTTTGAGAAACAACCAGAAACAAGAAAAGAAGTAAACTTTATGAAGTCTCTAAAAGAAGACTTGCTAAGCTTAAAATCAGATAAGGCATAAAAAATTCGTCAGCAAAGAAGCATGGAGTACCTACTTGAATCAGGTCAGGGCCGCTGCTAGAGGAAATAGCTGGGATAACGAAAAAAAGGCAATCAATTTTAAGTTATGCCTAAGAGAAGAGGCTACAGAAATATTTAGAATGGTGCCATCCGAGGATCAATTAAATTTCGATGTACTAGCACCCACCTTAGAGATAAGATATGACAAAGTCTAGGAGTCTAGGAGACAACAATACGAGGAAGAACTCCAGTTGAAAAACTGGAAAACTGGAAACAACTGGAAACAGTTTGAAGCCGATGTTGCTCGGTTAGTAAATCTGGCATATCCTTTCGCCTAAATGGAGTTCCGGGAACAGATTTCTATAAACTGTTTTAATGACGGGATTCGAGATTTAAATACTAATCATGCTCTAAGGATGGCTTACCGAAGCTCTATTTCTGAAGCGTTGGCCCCTGAGATTGAAGTATGAAGCAGCTTTTTAATCAACCAGAGGGCAGATGGATAAGATAAATCAGAACTCTGGAAAATGATCTCGAAAACCGCTTGAAGAAGTTTGAGTCATATGTGGCTAGAAAACCTAAGAGACCATTCCGCTGCTTATAATGAGAAGGGGCACCTTTTAATAGAACCAAATGACCAGGAAAACTTTAGGCGCAAGCTAGCTGGACGCTATCAAGTTCCACGTATAAGAATAAACCGGCTGCTACGTCCTGAAGAGAACTCGGTAATGCCGTGAAAAATATGCGGTCATGAGTGTAAGATGGATACAGGATGCAGTCATACCAACGTAAAAATGAACATCGTAGCTTACTGTAGAATTTCACCACCACCATATTTAATCTTGGAGTCAGCGAACGGAAGAAGGATTCCGATTATTGGATTACGTGAATTTAAATTTATTATTAGTTTAAGATACTGGAAATGCCCGAATCGCTAAGTTTCCTCAGGATATTACCATACCAGGTAACTTTCAGGTTAATGCCACAACTGTGGGAAAAGATGGAGAAACTGTTTTCATTGAACCCATGGATGACTGTAAAGTATATGGTGAAGGAGTTCTTACAGCAAATACATTATACACCCAAAAGGAATCTACTGTCTTGGTTCGAATAGCAAACTTGAAAGGATATGATCAGCACCTAAAAGAACGAGGGAACATTGGCATATACTTAAAAGCAGTTATAAAACTGCTGATAGAAGTCGTCATTTAAGCAAACCTTTTCCTATACAGGGTGTTTCTTAACCTATACGCATAAACTTGGGAAATAATTGCTGACGGCAAATAATGACTAATAGTGAAAAAAACATAGTAAAATAGTTTTAGTTACGGAGATAAACAACTTATTAATTCAAGTTTAAAAAAAAACGTCAAAATAAATGTTTATTTAACTATTATAGTAACTGTTTGAAGTTATTTCCATGACTTTCAAGACATAATTAAGCACGCCTAATCCAAAGGTTGCAGACAGCAGCTAATCGAGGTTGTAGTCGAATTTCCTCGGCGGCAGCAAATATCCGATTTCTTAATTCTAGTTCATTGTCAACTTCGGTTACATACATCAGAGATTTTAGGTCGCCCCAAAAATAAAAGTCAAACAGATTAAGGTCGGGTGACCGAGGAGGCCATCCAATTGGACCACCTCGGGCTATCCATCGTTCGGGGCATATTCGATCCAAATGCCGTCGCACTGGTCGCGCAAAATGTGGTGGAGCACCATCGTGAAGAAACCACAAATTCTGCCTAATGTGAAGAGGGAGTTCTTCAAGGAGTACCGGCAAATTTTGTCGCAAGAATTGTAAATAAAGAGCACCAGTTAGATGATTATCCAAAATGAAAGGGCAAATAAGTATTTCGTTTACAATTCCAGCCCACACATTTACTGAAAATCGTTGTTGAAAGTTTGTTCGCCGAAGGGCATGCGGATTTTCAACTGCCCAAAAATGCGTGTTGCGAAAATTGTGAATACCATTGCGTGTGAAAATTGCTTCATCCGTAGCTAAAATGTTCCTGGTAAAGTTTGGGTTTAACTGCTGCTGATGTAACAACCTCTCGCAAAAGTTTACTCGAGGCGTATGATCCCTTGGAGCTAAAGCTTGTACCCTTTGGAGGTGAAATGGATACAGTAATTCATGCCTTAAAATTCGCCAAACTGTGACTGGTGATAATCCAAATTGCGTTGCAATTGTTCTAGTGCTTATGTCAGGATGCTCTTCGATGATATCTAAAATCAAATTCTCCAGATTTAAAATGCCCCTAGGTCTAATGGCTCCACCATGTTGCTCTGGCCTCGGCCGCAAATATCCAGTTTCTCTACCCTGCTGAACCACACGCAAAAAAGCTTCACGCGACGGATGATACCTATAAGGAAACCTTTGTGCATAAAGATTAGCTGCAGCCACACTGTTTTGTCTTGATTCCCCGTATGCATGTAGTAACATGTCCATTAGTTCCTCATTTGAAAAATTATGCGGCATAATTTTAATAAAAAACGAAATACGACCACAACTGTATCAAATGATAGCAATATAGGTACTACTAAACATAATAAACATCATCCGGACTTGTTTACTTCTTAATTTGAAAAGAAAATTCCACCTGATAAAATTATTACATTTTTGTGAAAAAAAAGGAATTATCTCAGAAACTAAAAATATTTTACTTAAATTTTTTTTCACTACTAGTCATTATTTATCATTAGCAATAATTTCCCAAGTTTATGCATATAGGTTAAGAAACACCCTGTATATTTACAAAACCTTTTTTAAAGAATCTGCTGCCAATTAAGCATGAACTAGTTAGTAAATTGCGACGTCTTCTTGAAGAAAATCAAGATATGTTTTTCTTGCACGATAATGACCTGGTAAGTATTAATTTGGTGCAGCATCTAATTAACGCTGGAGATAATCCTCTGAATAAACAATCACCTCCAAGGATTCTAATAGCTAAACAAGGTAAAGTATTCTCAATGCTTCAAAAATGAGGACACAAGAAGTTATAGAACCGTCCCAGAGTTCTTGGACTTATACAGTTGTACTAGTAAAGAAAAAGGATAGATCTTCCAGATTTTGTGAAGAATATCGGCGACTAAATGATATTACCAAGAAGGAAAATTATCCCCTACACATGATGTCATCAGATCTTGGTTATCCGGCTTGGTTATTCGTTCTTGGTTCTTGGTTATTGCTTTTGTTTACAGGTTCACAATGGTCTTGAACGCTCTATCTGAAGAGAGAATATTGACAGGTGAAAATCCAAAAGATAAGGAAGAAATGCATTCTCGACTGAAACAAAACTTTAGCAA
Organism: Anthonomus grandis grandis; assembly: GCF_022605725.1. Taxonomy (NCBI): domain Eukaryota; kingdom Metazoa; phylum Arthropoda; class Insecta; order Coleoptera; family Curculionidae; genus Anthonomus; species Anthonomus grandis. The sequence goes on from NC_065557.1 coordinate 18,536,048, forward strand.
TTTACAGTTATGCCCTTTGGACTCTGTAAATGCTCCCGCCACCTTTGAAAGACTTATGGAAAGTGTGTTACGGGAAATGGCTTGGGAATAATGGCTAGTTCATCTGAATAACGTTATCACACTGGAAAAAGCATTTGAAGTTTATTTAAAGAATATTTAAAAGGTAAAAGCTAGACACCGAGAGGCTAACCCGAAACTAAGTCCTAAAAAATCTTGGTTTTTTCAAAAACAAGTTCGATACCTAAGCTATGTTTCATCAGAAAATGGTGTCAAGACTTATCCATCAGTTAAGAAACTTTCTGGACGTTTCTACATACTTTAGAAAAATTGTAAAACATTTCGCTAACCTTGCAAAACCTCTACATAAACACACTTTTAACATATCCGAGTCGTGGACAAATTTTTGTTTAGATAGAGATGTAAGCAATGTTGAAATTGCAGCTGGCCTTTCACAAAAATATGAAATTGGCGAGCGAGTAATAGCTTATTTCAGTAAAACGCTTTCAAAGCCAAAAAGAAAGTAGTGTGTGACTAGACGAGAGCTATTGACAGCAGTAAAATCTATTGAACATTTCCATAAATATTTGTAAGGTCGACGATTCATTCTTAAAACTGCATGCTTCTCTAAAATAGCTGTTTCAGTTGAAAAACCCAGAAGGACAAATAGCAACGTGGCTTCAACAACTACAAGAGTGTCACTTTACAACAGAATATAGGAAAAACGAACATCATTAAAATGCCAATGCTTTATCCAGACGACCTTGTGTGGAAACATATCAACAATTTCTTAAAAAAAAATTGAAACTTACTTGTCAAAATGTTGTCTAAATTTACTTGTCATCGTATTGGCATTAACAGTTCCTAAGAGTAGGGCATCTCCATCAGCAAAAATTATGAATAAAATTCTAAACATTTCTAGAATTTTCCATGGGCCTTTAAAAGGGATCGTATTTATTCAGTTTTAATTATTAACTCAGTTTTTACCTTAGAAATAATTAAACGACAGTCAACGCGAGTCAGGTTAGAGTTTTTGACGGTGCATTGTATCCTACATCTGAGCATAAGGAAAATAATACATTAAGAACATGAAATTCAGACAAATTAAAAATACTTACCAATAATTACTTCACCTTGAAAAAATCGAAGCTTTAATTATGTTTTGAAGTGTTTGTGTTCAATATTATCTTAATCAGAGTTTACTTTGCAAAACATTAATAATACTTGCACGTTTGTTAATGTACAACTTATTAAAAAAAGCGTCTATTTCCATAACGGTTATTTTTTTTTAGAAGACTTCGTTTTTTGACAAAAATTAAATGCTGTTTTTTTATTTTCACTAGCAAATATGCGTATAGAGAAGTCAAAAAGCTATAACACCATGTAGTATTAATGCCAAAATAGTTATTATGCTCGCATTGTTATCGGAGTACACCAAATTTTGGTAAATCTAATTGATAGATTTTTGAAAAAATGCCTTCTAGAAAAAATAGTTTTGTCATTTTGTAAAAAAAAACTAATACTATTTTGATAAGGCATATTAAGCTCCAATGCTTCGAATTGTTGTCAAGGGTCATACTATATCCATGGTCCAATTAATTGGAGACATCCTGTATAAAAATAATTCAATATAAGTAATTGCAATCACTTAAATATATAATGGAAAGATCAATAAACGATTTTCACCTATAGAGACTTTTCCAACAAGAAAAGTCCATTAAATTGAGCACGTAGACGTAATAAAACCATCGCAGCCTCTACAAGGGCTGGATTTTTCTTTCGATTTTGTCACCCGGAGTCGCTAAAGACCTTTTGATTGAAAAACGTTTTTAAACCACCTTTGCTCGTCTACGTAATTGCTTCTTTTTAGAAAAATGTCTTTCATTTGATACTTTTAAGTAAGTGCAAATAAAAACGAACGTCGCTTTCAATTTTTTTCCTGAGTAGCCTAATTGTTTTCAAGATTTCAGCAAACAACGGGCTGATTACTAATCAGCGGAAAAGCAGCCAAGGAAGGCGTCTCACGGTGCACTTTTGCTTGCATGATTCTTTTAAAATACCGGGGATTAAATTTAATTAAACGAAGCGGGAAGTAAGAAAATTGTATGACTTGTAAATTTGTACAGTAGCTACAAATTAAAAAACATTGACTTTAAAAAGATTTAAAACAAATACTTTTTGTTTTTTAAGAATTCTTTGTTCCTATGAGAAAAAACTTAAAGAAATACCTCATTTATTAAATGTTACCTAAATATAAATTTTTTTACATACTTTAGTTATTATACAGATTATTTTTGGAACTTCTCTTCGCTTAATGCAAATCACCAAAAAACAATAAATTTGGAACCAGCTAATAATAAAATAAAATGAGTAATCAAGCTAACGAAAGTAAAATTTGGCCAGTAATATCAGTGGAAAAGAAATTATACATAAAAAAAAATGCAAATCTGTATTTATTATATAATTTTATTGATTTATAATTTTAAAATAAAATCAACTTCTTCCTGAAATTGTGTTAGCTTAAATTTACTGCGCTTCTATTTTGATATACAAGCCTAAAATAAAATTGTATTTTAAACATGGACGATTAAATAGGAACGAGGACTTCATTAATTAACTTAAGTTAAAAATATAGAGACTATATAATTGTAATAAAATGTTAATGATTTGAGGTACCATAAAATATATTAACTGAAAAACTATATAGGAAAGAATATACATATGATCATCAAAATCTTCAAATAAGTATTTAGCAAAGGGTTTAGTGGTGGAAACATCATCAGGTTAAATACTACTCGTAGTAAAATAGTAAAACCATAGAAATAGCTGTACTTTGCTATTGCTGGGCGCTAGAAAACTTTGTCATCTATATTTTTAAATTACTTTGTTAAGATTTCTCTTTGTAACAGCACTTAGGCCTGACTAGGTCCATTGTGCACTTCTGTTGAAGTGGTAGGGACTTCTTCCTCAGCTCATCATCCTGCCCAGCGAATTAGGCTAAAAGCGAAAAGCGAAGAGACCACTTAATCTCCTCGAAGGATGAGGAGATTAAGGAGGTCCCTTGGTAACAGACTTATATTTGAGAAGCTCCAGAGCTTGCCAATTATGCGCCTGCACTGCTCGTAAGAGATATATGCATTCTGTAAATTTTTTTTGTGAATAAAAAAAATGGGTAATGGATAGGGAATATTTTGCACACTAGTTCTCTATATTTTGAAGAGCTGCGTGCATTCGTTCGCAAAGCGATTGCTCAAATTAACCCCTATGCAGAATGACTAAGTTATCCACGTAGGCTATTGTGTGGTGGTGATCTTAATTCATGTGGTGGATAAGATTTTTCAAAAACATATTTCATTTATATAGGTGATAGCACCCCTTCCTGCGGACAGCCTCTAATTTTGACGTCCTGCGCACTGATGTGTATAATTCTCTTAAGAAGCATATTGAAAATCAACCCGATCAACGTATCTGGGGTGTTTCTAATTTTAAGCGATGAGTTTATTTTACAAAAGTTTGTCAAATGCATTCTCGATGTAAATAAATACACCCAGAGTGCACCATTTGTGGTCATACATTCTGCATACGATCTCCACCATTCTATCACTGAGTGTAGGACTGAATCTGTTGTGTATGCGTGTTGGTTAGGATGAAGTGGGTTAGATATTAGGATTTGATCCCTAATATATCTTTTGCACAGTTTTTCCATGGATTTCAAGCATAAGGATGCTAGTATTAATAGGGCGATAAGCTTTGAGAGTTATATAGTCCAATATCCCTAATTTAGGAAGAAACAGTACTCCTGACTTTTCTCTATGCCTTGAAGTAATTCTTAGCATCAAAAATGCTTCTAACATTCCCACCAGGTGCGGCAATAATTGTTCCAGGCCTCACTAAAGTATTGTTGAAAAGGTGCCGTCAGGTCCTGGAGATTTAAAGGGAGAGAATAAGGATAGTGGCCAGTTTATTTTGACCCCGTGTATCATCCGATCGGCAAGTAGTTAAATTGCCGCCACGGATAAGTAGGTAATTTTGGTATCCAATATTTCATAATGCTAGAAGTAGAATCAGGAAAGTGGGTAGCAAATAGCAGCTCCATGCTTGCTTGGAGGTTGGTAGTAAATGCGCCATCTTCTCTACGTAGCTTGCTTATTTTCCGACATGGGTCTTTATCGATAGTTTTTCGGAGTCTTGCAGCAGTACGTTCTTAATGCTTCTCTCTGCGTTTGTCTATTGATTGAGGTGACTCAGATAAAGGTGCCAGTCTTCCGCTACTATGGTACTTTTGCTTAACTGAAAGCTTTTTTTGACTCGGCCCCGAGGTTTTCCAGTTCTTGGCACCATAAAACCGAGGTTTTACCCGAGATCTGGAAACGCTTCAATGAGAACGATTATTTGCATGACTGTATTACGGAGGTTGGGATGCTAGTGGCATACTGTTCCAATTCTTGCTTATCATTAAGTATTTTAACTGCTACCGTTCATAGGGCCATATCCCGGCAATTACAGTAAAGAGACTTGTCGGTTTTTCTAGAATCTCGACAGAGTATAAAGGTTCTGACATTACAGTTTAAAGTGAATGTTATCCAGCGATGATCTAACTTGGAAACTTTGTCAGAGACATGCTAGTTAATAATTGAGTTTGATATAAGCGGCAAGTACAGTGTTAAATCTATTGCATTTTAAGTAAAATTCTGTCATCTTTGTCAAAAGTTACACTAACAAAAAAAATGCGTCCCAACTTTCTTTTCCCAACCAAAAATTGAGAGAGTGAATAATAATCTGAGGAATTAAAGCAAATACGAATACTGTGGATCAAAAATAGTGTGAGGTATTTCTATAGTCAATGTTAAATCAATTAACAGATATTATAAAAAATATCGACCTTTCATCAAAATATGAAATTCTTATGTATTTTTGTAAAGCTTTTTAATTAATATACGAGTTTAGTTCTTACATGTAATATTAAATATAAATATTCTTTAGTACTTTTCTAGAGGACTTCGTTGTATAAAGAGCTGCTAAATATGTATATTTTTTAAAGAGATATGCAAAAAATTATAATTTATTATTATTTTATAATATCAATTATCTTAAAAATAAACGTTGTTTCTCATAAAATAAATAAAAATCGTGCATGTACGAGTATCCTTTTGACTAACTGTATTTTTCTATTTTATTATATAACAATTAAGTGTTTCTATTAACTACCTCATAGATGTTAAATGTTTACCTAATCCACAACTAGCTTTGACGTGGACAAGAGAATTAATTATTACAACCCCGATGACTGTAGTTATGTTTATGCGTGTAAATACAAGCCTACACGTAACCCGGTTTAGAATTTGCTAATTTGCCTATTTAATGGGTATAGTAGGTAAACCCGATACACACACAGGTTTCGGTAAAGGATAATAACATAAAGGTTATTAGGCTAATGTCGCTATGTTCTGTGTTAATATTAGTACCTTGTAAACTATCACCAATATTGAGTTATTACTAGGAAATGCAGTGGATTATTAAATTATTAGAGTAAATATTAATATTGAATTTACATATATGTGAATATCTGCTAGGTATTGATTTAGATTTTATAGAAGTTTTATTTACTGGAATACTTTTCTTATTTCGATTTTTGAATCCAGAACTTAAGAATAAATTTATAATTTTTCACAGCAGTTAGTTATATTTTGACTATAAATATTACCTAAAACTATAATATAATAAATGGTTTTTTTTCGTGATAGCTTAAATATATTTTCTTTATTTTTCCCTTAGGTTCTCTGGTCACTTTATGCTGAAAAAACCAATAGGAAGAAACTTATGTCGACCTTTTTAGTTTTTTAAATCTTTTATTTATGTACTTGTGTCCTTCCTTTTATTCAATAGAAAAAATAATTATAATTAGCGCTTTGGAAGGCTGTAATTTTACGTCCAGATGACCTTCATATTTTTTTAAAATATAAATATACCCATATAATTTAATATTTTTTAAAGAAAATGCTTTTAAAAGCATTAGACTCTTTAAAATACAAAAACAAATAAGAAAATATTGAAAGTTGAAATATTGAAAAGTTGGCAATAAAGTCAAGAGAATAAAATCTAAAACTGTACTGATTTAAAATAGAAATTCGAACATTAAAATTTAAGTAATCAAATGAACAAACATAGCCTGTATTAAGTAATTAATATATATATGTATTTTAACAAAAAGGAAATAAGCAGGGTAAGTTAATAAGTAATACCCGTAAAGTCAATAAACAAGTAGCGAAATACGAAGCATAAAGATAACGATTAAAATCACTATTGACTAAAAAAAAACTAAAACAATACTCACATAAATATTATAAGCATATAGGGCATAGAAACTAATATAGTTATACATTTAAACTAAAAATTATCATTTTATTAGAGCAGACTTATACAGAGTTTTAAATTGGGCTCCATTAAGAGATAAAAATTTCACATGAAAGAGTGAGCATTTTTACAGCATTTAAGACAAATGACCCTTAAAACAAGGCTGTTTTGTGTTGCGGATACTTTAAAAGATTTAAATGACGTAAGTTTCTTGGACGGGTTTGTTTTCGATATACTACTTTATTTTTAATTGTATTTGGGCATATGGATTCGTCAGAATGCTTGCGATAAATGTAGAAAAATAGAGAGTAACGCGATTTTCCAACCTTAACCACTGGAGGGGTTTATCTATTTATGAGACGTGTTCAAATTTTTTGGCACAATAGTTACTAAACTAAAATGTTAACTCAGTATTATTAATATAAATATTTATGTTTTCTGTTATTTGCAAACAAATTTTTAAGTATTTAGGCCTTAATGAAATTTATAATATCGCTGAAAAAGTCGCTTATAATTCTCAGAAAGACCTAATTTAAATATTTAAAAATCAAAAGTCTTAGTTACAAGCCTCGTATTTGAAATACATTTATAGCCTAGTCAAAATAAATTTTGGGTTTGCAATAATTAAGGGACAGCTGAAAATTTACATAGATGTTAAAAATAGTATTACAAATAAAATGTCAAAAATCCCCATTGATTTTCCTTGTGCTAAAAATTTTATTCAAGGTCAAACGTTAAAAATATTGGTTTTTCGCATTTATCTCGTAAACGGTAAATTTTATTATAAAAATAGGTTAGTTAAAAATTGTAGATCAGAAAATGACCTACACAAAATGTCTCTACACCTTTTTTCGTGCGAGTCACCATTCTTGAAATATTGCGGTTGTAAAAGTTGAAAAAATCGTATTACACATAATATGCACACATTTCATCATCTGTACTATACATGCATCATCTGTACTATACGAGGTAGTGTGCTCAGCGCGTTTTTTTTAGTTGTATGAAAAAAAAAAAATAATTATTGTTATGGATTATATCGTTTAAAAAATTATTGTATATCTGTATAAAAATGTTATATATGTAAAATAATTTTATTCTAACTCATAATCTTTAAAAAAATCTTCATCTTCGCTTTCTTCTTCCTCTTCTTTAATTTCTATAGATTCTGATAAATATAAAGATGAATCAATTATCTCTTTTATCTCATACGGATCCTCATCTGCTAAATTTTTGTCAGCATTGGAGCAAGATTGTCCTTGACAATGCGTACACACTGCTGAGCAAAACAATTCTACTCTTTTGCGGCCACAACTATTACTACAACCCTTTTTGCAATTACAGAAAATAGTGTTAAGGAGTTTTTCTGGAGCAGATGGAATTACAGTTTGAATTGGCTGCAAACTATTATCTGTCAAACTCCAACCCCAATCTTGTCGGTCCAGTTCATTACCAAGCCAGACTTGAACTTGGTAGTATACTCGATATAAGTGTTGACAAGCAGAAGCAGATGTCGGAGGTAGCAAAGATAACTCTACTCTTTTATTATTTTGTGTGTTTTTTACAAAACTTAAATATCGATACTTGTCTAAGTAATCAATCTTTTTTGAAGCTCCGTACATGGCAAGAAGTAAATGGATTGCATTTGCAATGATGGCTTGTGGGGAAGAATCGCCTTTTTTAAACACTTCTGCGCAATCAATTAAATCAATACGTTTTTCAAATAATTTAAAAACTTTTGATTTACCTCTTTTATAGAATGCAGATGTAGTGCACAACCAGATATTGCATGCAAGAACAAAACATGAGATTGACATTTTGGGTACTTTACAGTTAAACTTTGAGACGAATATATTTTTGTTTGTACTTGAACTTTTCCTGGTTTAAAAAAGTAAATAATTTGATCAATTGGTGTTCGTGCAGTCAATAGTATTAATAAATTGATGTCTTCGCCCATAATGATCGTTGTATTTATTCCATTGAATTTTTCTATTGCTGTCTCAACTATGAGGACATCAGCATCATTGTCCGCTTGTTTTACAGAAATATTCGCAGCGATTAATTTTTCAGAGAGCATTTCAATAAAGCGAGACTTGTTGTGATTATTTGCTAGGAATTTTTGTTGATTTGTAGAAACTTTCATAAATTCATCAAAAACGACGTCAGCAGATAAAGATGTTTTTGTAGTTCGACGAAGTTGCTCTGCAGCTTTAATATTTTTTTTATGATCATTGTATCCATCGAATATAACGATCACATTATTACCAAAATGTCTATGTACATATTGAACGTACTTTTCAAAAAGAGCATTAAATGTTTCTTCTCGATCCCACACAACACGATGTAACAGATATCCTCCGTCTATGATATAGGTAGCGTTTGTTTTATCAATTTCAATATTGATACATTCAAAGCAATCATAAATTGCTGACTTCTGTGTTTTACGCATTCCAGCATCATCGAAAAAAGATAGCAGGTAAGAGGATAATTCGTATTCAAAGAATTTTTCAAGTTCATCCTGAAATGCCTTGATAACACTCATGCGTTGAAATAACAACACAGGATCTACAGGTACCTTTTCGTCATATATTTTTATGGTACTACTCATAGTTAAAAGAAGAAGTAGTTTGTCACTCCGTTTTAATTTAATATTATTAAATGTTTGAGCAGTCATTTTAGTTATAAAAGCAACTCCAACTTCATAAGCGTTTTGGCAATTGATTGTATCATCGCCGACGACTGCAGTTGCAATGGACGTGATTTTGTCAACCTTAGGAAAAAGGTCATGTAATAGTAACCAGTCAACAAGTTTTTTAACGTCTTCAATATCTCTTTTCACTCGCGAATCACTTAACGCAACGCACGAATCGCGTCAATATGCTGATCTGTTGTATCCATTCTGACATTAGCGAGATTTTCCAATCCTTCACATACAGCATTTAGTGCATGCATACTCAACACAAATTTACTCATGACACTATCTTGAGTGTTCCTTCCTCGAGAAAGACCTCCATCTGTCTTCATGCATCTCATCATTGATTGTTCAATCACCATATCTGTCGAAGTCCCACAATTCTGTATACAATACTGTATATCGTTCTTTGAAAAAACAGGTATATGACCGACGACTCTTTAACAATCAGGTAGACAGTTACTTATTGTATTCAATGTTTCATAAGATACACGATGGAGTAAGAATGTATGTCAGTATTTTTGAAGAAAGAGCGTATATCAGTATTTATATATCTCAAGAATGGTGACTCGCACGAAAAAAGTGGAGAAACATTTTTTGTAGATAGTTTTATGATCTACAATTTTTGTCTGATCTATTTTTATGATAAAACCTACCGTTTACGAGATAAATGCGAAAAACCAATATTTTTGACGTTTGACCTTGAATAAAATTGTTAGCACAAGGAGGATCGATGGGGATTTTTGCCATTTTATTTGTAATACTATTTTTAACATCTATGTAAATTTTCAGCTTTCCCTGAATTATTGTAAGCTTTAATTTTTTTTCTACTTATTTTGACTGGTCTATTATTTAAAAAGATGACACGTGTTTTGCCGTCTTACAATCAGGCATCATCAGACCTCAATAAAAATACAGTTTTAACTTAAATAAGTCAGAAAGTTTAAAAAAAATTAAATAATGTGTTTTGGGTGCAAAACTAAACTATGTTACAATTAACAATCTTATTGGTATCGTCATTCTAAAAATAATCCACCAATTTTTAAACAATAAATTTAGCCTTAAAGGGATATTTTTGGGATGTTTTTGTTGAAATTTTCATAGACTATTTTATATTCATCTTCTGTGAATTCATTAGGAATAATTTATTTATTTAAATAATTATTTTTTATATATCCCTCTCTCAAATTTATCAAACAGAAATTATAAGGATCTTGTTTTATATATGTACGTATGGGTAACATAGATCAGAAACAGTGGTAAAATATGTAAAAAATTAAAATTATTTCAAGGTTTTTTTTAAACTGCCAGAATATATTTAAAGCTTTTTTATCTGCCAAATGTGAATCAAAATTATCGTTTTGTATATTATCTTCTTATTAGCCTTTGATCATTCACAAAATTCGGTTAGAAAAGTTAAACTTACTAAACCTGTTTTATTAAAAGTATCGATAAATCTTATGCAGGCAGAGTACTGGTTTTATTATTATTTATGTTGTATATAACCCAATTCTCCAAATTTAAATAAATACTTATATTTTAAATCAACTTTTTTATTAGTGGGGTATATTCCTTGCATATATTGTATTGCAAAAAATGGTTATAAAAAGCATAATATATTCCTTTCAAAAGAAAAGGTAAACCTATGTTCTGTATTTATTATCTATTTATCATTATTACAGTATGGATTTTTCCTAAGGTCGATAACGATATATCTAAATGCCTTGACCGGGATGAATAATACCTGCTGGTTTTTCTTGATTTAGCTAGGGCCTTTAATACTGAAAATACTACTTTACTGAAAAAAAAATTACAAAATTGATATAAGTGGTAAAGTCCACGACTACTTTAAATCCTATTTAGAAAATCAAACCCCTAAAGGTAATTGGGATAAGATTTGTGGATCTTGCCTATTATGGTATTTTTGTATTTATTTTATCACCTCAAAAGAATGGAACGAATTACGTGATATAAGCTTTTGACGCTTATGTATTTCTTACTGTATAAAAAAATCTTTTCTTTTTACTTACAAAGCAAACTGTTATAACCCCAATAATTCTCAGTGTCAGGTGAAAATTTCATTTATAATTAAGTACTTAGGAATGAATTTCAATCTTTACCTCAGATGAAATCGCCACACTATTTATGTAGCAATTAAGATAAGAAAAATATAAAATTAAATTTATTAACAAAGACATTGGTTATAGAAAACTTCTGGCTACATTATAAATTACTTTTCGAATCTGTTATTTCCTATGACAAAGTGATCTATGACTCAATTTATTCTATTATTTTTCTACAGCTAGAAATACCTGAGAATTTAAATAAAATCTTCTCTATAAGCCAATACAGTTCCCCACCGAAACAATCTATAAAGAAGCAAACATTCTAAAGCTAAGGCAATTATTATATATAATGCTTATTTTTAAAATAAAGTGCTGTATAAGGTGAGTAAAATTACCCACAGTATTGATACTAGACAAATTACTCATACTAATATTAGAATTTCTCATACCATATTTTCTAAAAGTTACAGAAGTTCTTATTACACTACATAAAAGAAAAATGATAAAATGATAAAGACTATAATTTAGATACTGCAATTATAATAAAGTTTAAAAAAAATATCAAATTTTTTTTATTAATTAACATCACAAATAAGTGGCTGGTAATATTTACAATAATAATAATAATATTCATAATATTAATAATAAAAATATATTAACCAATAACAATAATGTTTATACACCTAATTCAATAAAATATTTTCGTCAGTAAGAGTACTTAAATGTAAATATATAATTGTAGAATTATATTACTCTCTTAGTTCCTTTTGAAAATATGTATGTAAACTTTTAATTATTAGAGCATGTAACATATATTTTTTTTAAGAAATATTGTGTAATAGACAAAGAATTTGTTTTTTTTTTAGTTTTTTTTTGTTTAATCTCTTGGTAACAAATAAGTTAGACTTATATAATAGGGTGGGTCGTTTTTATACTTTTTCTTTAATTTTGACATACCTGTGGTTTAAAAACTTGCTTTTGGGTAAAATAATCTCGTGCAAATTAAAAAAAAAATCATCAGCGTTTGCACGCCCCGCTACCTCCCCAAAATACAAAAAAAATAATAAAAGAAAATAATTTGCCTATGCAAAAAAAAAATATTAAATTGTAGACATTTTTAGCCCTCCCGCTAGCTCTTAAACCTAAAAAAATTAAGCATTTTTAAACTTTTCCACTTACGAGCAGCTCTTTGCCTATTTTGTATCTAAACAGATAAAAAAAATAACCCAGAACTCACCACAGGGAGGTGGCTCCCATCGAGTTCCATCCCTGCCCACCCATCCATCCAACCATATAAGCAATTTCTAATTTCCTACTTCATAGTCTGATTTGGTATTAAACTTTGGCATATGGCTTCTAGATGCTATCGTTGTACGTATCCAACCATCTCTGTTAGTAAACCCACATGCGGCCGACGATGCCTCTGTCAGTAATTTGACACATCTTTTAACAGCCTGCGTATGGCAGGGTAACTTCCATAAATCTCCCTCTGGATAGCTGCTAGTTTTAATAAATTTTTCAGTTTCTTCATCAGACAGATGCTTCGTCATTGGTGGCTCTGTTACTTTGCACTCTTGCCAATTTATTAAATCAATATATGATTCCGCTTCAAAATTGAACTTGGGAATTTCAAATTTTCTTATCGTGCTATTCAAATTTACAGGAATTTTTTTCTTATTCGACCTGCAACTTAATATTTTTCTGTACCCTAATTCTCTTATATGACGACGTGAGTCAAAGATCATCGTTAGTATAATATTTTCAGGATGGCTATAGCTTTAAGTTCTTCACTTAAATATCTTGAATATTGAATTAGCTGCCAAAGGTGAAGAGCCCCAAATGTGCACAATGGTACAGTTTTTACTCGAAACCAAATCTTCACATATACTCGTAGAATATATTCTGTCAACACTTTTAATTTAGGCGGGTGATTTCTTACCGCAATGCAAGCCCTTAAGAAACGATTTGCTGTTGTTAGCCATCTTGCGTGAGATAACTTGCCAGGAGATTTATTCGCTAAATTAGATGGACAGTTTCCAGTAGATGTGGCGGTGCAAATCTCGTATAAATATTTTTGATCGCTACTTAATTCTTTTAAATTTACCTCAATAAAATTAACTTTGACTGTTTCGTAGCACACGACAGGTACTCGCTCAGATGTTTCAATAAGGCTGCCAATAGAACCCGAAAATGATAATGGACCTGTGGTATTTCCGTTCAGATGTCGAACCAAATGTCGTAATGGCAACTCGTTTGCATGTAGTTGAACATATTAGCCATTGCAAAGGTCGTTTAAGATCTAATTCCAACAAATGTATTACACCACCGTGAGGCCCAGTGTTAATGACCGTACCATCGCAGCCAACCGCAACTAACTCGCTAACTAATACTTCATTTTCGGTTAAATATTTTAGAACCGTTGAAGCTATGGTCTTTGCAGTACCGTTTTTAGGTGTTACGTGTCCTATATAGTCGCTACCTGGTTCCTTTAATAACACTATATGTTCTTCGACAATGATTTTCCTGGATGACGATTCACCCTGTTTTTTAATGTGAAGAGTTCTATCTTTGCGTTTATCAAAATAGGGAGCTTGAAGACTAGTACCATCTTTTATTATATTTTTTTGTAAATCAGCAACGACTTGCCTTTTTCTTTGTCGATCTAATTTGGACTTGTCTATTACATAAGATTGATCAATTTTGGATATCAATCCAACATCTTCCAGAACTGCACTGGCGATCATTGCTCCTTTTCTACTTGATAATCCAGCTTGGTCTATTGCTTTTGCTAATGCAGGAAAGTCGAGGGTTATGCCAGTAGAAGTTGACGGCTCTCGTTCGTAGTCTGGATCACAGTCTGGTTCGCTTTGCACTGATATATCTGATAGACTGCCGCCTTGTTCAATTTTTTTTCTGATACATTACGCAAAATGTTTTGTTGATTTTTGTCCTCCGGAATATTACGCGAGAGGACCCTGCTTTTTCTTTTTTCTTTTTGCTGCACAATTTTACTTGTTTTGGCATCTACTTGCCCTATAGACATTAATCGTGTAGTTCTCTGGTCGTTTAGGAAAGCTTGTTCCATTTTTGGAACTTTGTATGATTTCTCACAAATACACAAGTTAAAATCGGTATATTTGCACAACACAAAATAATAAAATAAAAAAAAGTAAAAAATTGGTATTCATTGTGGACCATTTAGCAACTTTTTTTACTACAGGCATAAAAAACCTAAAGAACCGATCCACCCTATTATATAAGTTCTTATAACCAAATATTCTTAACAATATTTTTAGCAATATGTCTTTAAATCGAAACATTAACAAAAACCGAAAATTACATAATATTACTAAAAAACTCCATTAAATAAATCCAGTAAATAAAGGTGTATAAAAAAACCGCATGTCAGTTTTACAAAAGATTTATTTTTGGTTTGAACAGATGTTTTGCATATTTAATTTCTAAATAGGTAATGAGTCCGTGAGAACAGGAATAAAAGCAAAATATACACATCTGGATTTTTTGCAAACCGTTTTAAATTAATTTTGTCTTTTTAATATGCGTATTATAATGGGTGTATGTAAATATAAAAATAAAATTCGCTGGTTAGTATTATTATTCATAGTATTTTATAGAAAAACAATGTAGAGGTAGGATAACATTTTATATTTGTTGGTCGAATACACATAATAATAAAAAAAATCATAACAATTTTCTATATTAACCTTTTGCATCTAAAGGGTATTTGAATTTTTTAAACAAGTTATAATTTAATTTTTATTATTAGAAGAATAGATTTTATGTTATTACATAACAATATTTTTCATTTTAGTTTTACAGCGTTTTATTTTCTAATTAATTATATGTATAGTATACTCTTAGAAAAAGTTAACAAACAAGTCAATCTTCCATGTACCTTATATAGAGGGGAAAGGCTCAAAACCGTCACAAATAAAGCGATTTATTTTTACGACATTGCTCTCTATCAGACTTTTCTACGGTTATTTAAGTTTTTGCTAGCGATACTAACCCTCACGGAAAATATAATTTACAATCGGCACCCCACATTGAGTATAATTCATCAGATCTCCAGTTAGGGTGGGAAAATAAGATAGCTTTTTTCTGATATATTGAAAAATTTTTTGGGGAAGAGGGAAAAGTAAATGGGTTACGTATTTCTATATAAAATGCTAAAGAATCTTTAAGTTTTAAATTTTGTAAGAATGCAGTAATATTAACATCTATAATATTGTTTTCTTTGGGTTCGTCCATACATAGAAGTACCTTAGCTTATGTCTATACTAATTGCTGCAACTTTAAGAAAAGCATATTATTTTACCATAACTTGAAAAAACTGCAGTAGTTTGTACATAACTTTCGCTTCTTTAATACCTATTTAATCTTTCTTTCTGAAATATTTAGAGCTAGAGCACTTTACATATGCATAATATGGTGTCTGGTGACCCATTAACATAGGCTGTAATTTAGATCTTGTTAACCATTTGTTATACATAATTCTTTTTTTATTAATTTTCATTACCTTGTTCTTTCTAAATATTTGTCCTCAGCAGTTGGTTTTTGTTTATAACATGAAAATGCAATCTCTATTATATGTGAGATTTTAGAATTTAGATTTTATAAACAAAATTTTGACAATAACTATTGAAACAAATGTTACAATTTCAGCGACTCGCCTAACTATGTTGGAGTTTTGACTGCTCTAGGCTTGAATCATATATTGGATCTTGCTAGCAAAATAATAGCTGCCTTTTTTGAAACTTATGAGCTCGTGCAGCTGTTGAATAATGTATATATTGGACTCTTTTTGAATTGCATCTATCTTATGACTTTTAAAGGCCCTTCAATTAAAAACCAAAATCAATTCAGGGAAGAACGTTAATGCCGTAGATATTCCACAATTTATAATTTCTTAATAAGTTCTAATAAAAAAGTTTATTTTACATTGTGGTGCAAAAATATTTAATCATCTCTCAGGTGACATTAGAAAAATGACCTCGCTTAAGTGCTAAACGATTTTTAGCGGCATAAGCGTAAGATAGCTTTATGAAATTTTATATAGCATGAGCTTACTTATTATTCATTTTAACTTTATATGTATTTTCTGGCAAATTTTAATTGGCTCCAGCTAGTCATCTATTGTTTCTTTTTCCCTAACATTTTTCGTCTTACCTCGAAGAACCCAATAAGCAGAAACACGTATCAAAAAATAGCATTTTTTACTTTTTTTGCCCTTTTACTTGCGGAGTACTTTTAAGAACATTTCTTTTTCAATATCCGTAAAAACTCGCCTGCTTAACTTACTATAAACTTTTTATCCCTCTTTACCTTTTTTTATTTCAACGTTTATATTATTCAAGTTCTATAATAATAGAAAATTTTTACGATATACTAGATATTCCTTCTTCCATTATAAAATCATTTCTTGACCATTCGGCATCCCCAGTGGAGAAGAGTTTAGTTTTTGTTAGTGATTTCCATTAGTGACTGAAAGTGATGTGTTTTTCCTCTTTTTACTTGGATTCAGGATTTTTGGGATATGTCCTTCTAATAATATATTTATTATGCTTTATGCAAGTCACAGGTCTTATTATGCTGTTAGGGGTCCTTCATTGTATGACGATTATATATTAATATAATTTTAATTTGCATTATAAATTATACTGTTCTTGTATATGTCAGGTTTATTTCAATACTTTATGATAAATTTAAAAGAAAAATTGATTGTTTATTAGTAGCGATTTCAATTCTAAGTCAAGTATTATTATTATTATTATTATTATTATTATTATTATTATTGTTATTATTATTATTATTATTATTAAATTGAGAGGGTTTAATTATAGTAATTAGGATAAGATTAAATTTTAACAAGTTTTATAACGAAAGTTCTTAAGCAATATGTTTATAATAAATTAAAAAAATAAATAATATCTTTTTAATTTAAATATTTTTTTTCTTATTATTTGTTTGCATATTATTATATAGTCGACTGTTTTTTTTGTGCATTTTTTTGTGGAATGACATGGAATTTGGAGGGATGGGGCGGTGGGGCGGTTTGGCATGGGTTGGGGTGGCGAAGGGTGGACGTATACAATGGGGGATAGTTTTGAAATCCTGCAGGATCGACAATCTGAGGCCAATTTCAGTATTGCTCATTTAAATCTTCGCTCCATAAAAACCGGTTTCGATGAATTTTTAAATTATGCCAGTGAATATGACTTTGATATTTTGGGAGTTACAGAGACTTGGCTTACACCAGATGATGATAGCTTAATTTTTAATATACCTAATTATAATTTTATAAGGAAAGATTGGAATGGGCGGGGTCGGGGGTTTGGTATTTATGCAAAGAAAGTCATTAAGTTCTCTTTAGTAACACTTCCCCATATAACTGATGAGTTTGAGTATTTAAGTATAAGGTTTATTGCAAATAAAAGAAATATTTTATTAGTAAATATGTATAGGCCACGAGCAGCATGCCTACATTTCTTGAACTTGTTGAAGAAATTTTTATTATATCTGTGCCATGCTATGATAGTATAATTTTTATGGGGGACTTAAATATAGATTTACTGAGATCAACTGCAGCAACTCAAAACTTTAAGTATCTTTTGGAAGTATTCGATCTTCGACAACTGATTAATAACCCTACTAGAATCAACAATCGGTCTAATACCCTTATTGAGGTCATTGTAGCTAGCAGTAACATCAAGTGTATTAAATAAATAAATAAATACGCTCCGTTTAAAACAAGACTATATAAGGATAGACCATTTACGCCGTGGATAATGAGTAATATTAAATATCTAATTAAATTAAGAGACAAAGCTCGCAAAAAATATACCCGACAAAAAACTCTCGTGAATTTTACATATTACAGGCAATTAAAGAGTTATACTAAACACGCAATTAATCGCGAAAAAAATACTTTTTTCAAGCAAATGTCTATAAAAAATTTTGGAACAAAGCAAAAAAACTTAATTTTACTAAAAAAAAGTTTGACCCTATTCCTGAAAATCTCATTACCCGAGGACTTAAATCATTATTTTTCGAACACCGTGGGCCCTACTAATTCAACATCATTAGAAAAACTTAACTTTTATAATTCAAATACATTTAGTCACTTTGAGACGGAATTTAATATAAGTCTTAAAACTGAAAATAAAACTGTCGATATTATAAATAAAATAGGGTCAAATGCAATAGATGATGATGGAATTTCCATTAGAGATCTTAAACTATGTCTTCCTTTTTGTCTTAAGCCATTAGTCAATATTTTAAATTCCTGCATCTTAGAAAACCAATTCCCCGATGATTGGAAAAAAGCGATACTCATTCCCTTACCAAAAATACCTTGTCCAACATATTATAAAGACATTAGACCCATAAGTATTCTGCCTGTCATTTTAAAAATCTTAGAATGTCACGTATATAACGAAATAGCTGACTATGTTTATAATTTAAAAATTATTCCTGATTGCCAGTCAGGATTTCGTAAATCTTTTAGTACTATAACAAGTCTTATCAGTATCGTTAATGATATTAGGTTTAAAGAGGATTCAAAGGAAATACCTTGCCTAAATCTTTTAGATCTAAGTAAAGCATTTGATACCATAGATCACCAAATGCTTTTGGCAAAACTGCACTATTATGGTTTTTCGGCAAATGCCATAAATTTTTTTAGCTCTTATCTTAAAGATCGGTTACATTGTGTCCGAACGGTGAATAATGATTAATTTAAATTTTCAAGGTTTTTGTCATTTAAAAAAGGGATGCCTCAGGGTTCCATATTAGGCCCCTTACTTTTCTCTTTATATGTTGCGGACATGAATAAGTGCATCGAAAATTCTAAGCGGCACCAATTTGCTGACGACTCCCAAATTTATAATTCTTTTAAAATATCAGACGTTCAGGTGGCACAGAATAAAGCTAACGCCGACTTAAATCAGATTGCTTTGTTTGCTAAAAACCATAACCTCAAATTAAATACTTCATGTGCAATGTTTTTTTCACAAAATAAGTCATCTTCTAGATTGCATGGAAAATTTTAAAATGAATATTAATGGAACAGTTATACCAACCGTTGCGGAAAAACGTAATCTAGGGGTTATATTCGATTCAAATCTCAGCTTTGCCTCCCACATTAAGAACAAAATTAAAATTGCTTACGGTCATTTAAAAAACTTATATCAATACAAAAATCAGTTACCATCAAACACCAAATATTTGCTTTGCAATTCGCTTGTACTGTCTTTGGTGGATTATGCAGACATTGTATATGGCGACTCACTAACCGTATCTCTGTTAAACTGCAAAATAGTTGTATGCGTTTTTCCTTTAATATATCGTATAGGGACCACATTACTCCTTATCTAAATTCACATTTTATATTAAATATGAGAAATAGAAGGAAGTGTCATATGTATGATTTAATTTACAAAATAATTAAATCAGGTCAGCCACCATATTTAAGAGACTTATTTTTTCACCATGATTATAAACACAATGTAAGAAATCCAAACTTGATTAGAATTCCATTTCATCGAAAATTAGGTTTTAAAAAATCATTCCAATATGTAGGCATTTATATGTGGAACAAGTTACCGGATTACAATAAAAGTAGTTTACCAACGAAATTTATTGCATCTTAAATATCTTCTTAATTCTCGACTAACATAGGCATTTTAACAAATTCACACCACCAAATTTTTATTAAAAATATAATTTAAATATTTTTATTTAATTGCAACCATAATATTTTTGAGTTCTTACTTTTTAAATCAACACTGGTCTTGTTGATCTTGCAGGCATAAAAATAAAATTTTAAATGGTTCATTTTGGAATATCTATTCATGTTGCCCTGGTTTTCCAGCCTCGGCTCGTGTTTTTTGCCGCCCTTCCTCCTCTCTGTCTATTGCACAAATGGTACCTATATTAATGTAATTGATATAGTAAATTATTACACAATAATTTTTTTTGTTTTTAGCTTTTATATGTTTTTAGGGTTTAATGACTTATTTTCTAAATAATTATAATTGGGAAAGTCTTTATTCTTCTTTTAGTTGTAATTAGGTTAGTCTGTTTTAACGGTCTGACCAGCACATGCGCGCTAGCTCGTGTATGTGTTATCGGTTGTTTTTATATTCGTTCAGTTTTATACAGTTCAGTCCGCATTACTCTTAGCATTGTGTAAATTCTTGTAATAAAAAAATGTCTAAGTGGTAATAAAAATCTTTTGAATTTGAATTTATAAATATTGAGTGTAATTCGGACTCAATAGCGATTCTACATTTTAATACTTGTATAACAGGCACACGGGAAGATGGGCTGCGAAAACACAAACACAGGCTAAAAAAGTAGACATTAGAAGGTAGCAATAAATATTTTAAAATTAGAATTTAAAATTCATATGCCTGAAAGATTGACAAAATCATGTGATTTATTAAACATAGTTATATAAAAATCAAGGTCTTTTCACGGATAAATTAGAGTTATTAAATCAAATTTTAATAAATCGTTGATATGATTGCTAATTATTGTTACATATTTACATTAATAATTGAAAATTGTAAAGAATCCTCTTAATAAATCCAATAAATTTGTTTGGTAAACTACCTTCAATACAGTGAATAGCAAAAATATGGAACAAATTAAAAAAATTAATAAAAGAGTGTTTGAAAAAACGCTTGCACACTTCGTGTATACAGGGCGTCTCATGTAGCCGTGGTCTATACTAACTTTTTTATTTTAATGAGAACACCCTGTATGTGATTATATTTTTGGATTCTACACAAAATTATAAACATTTGGATGTATCAGATACCATACTTTTATTTAACTGCTTCTAAGATACGCGGTTCTGAAGATTTCTGTTTTTATGAATTTAAAAGGCTCTAAAACTTCTACTAAAAATGGAAAAAAACGAATTTTACTTTTCTACTCATACTTTTTAATAATTTTCTTCTGTTAATAAAATATGATTAATGCATAAACAAATGCACCTAAAATTGTTTAAGTACTTAATAAAACATCAAGTATTACCTAAGGTATAAAATGTATAATGTCTTGGTCAGTAAAGTGTCAAATATGACTTGTGTAAGTGCGTATTCAAAGGAAATATGGTTCTTTTAAGAGAAACTCAATGAACTAAAATTTTAATTATTATTTAATACGAGATAAACAAAGACATAAACTCAAGAAAAAGTTTGTAATTTGTTTAATGCAAAATATCCGGAAAGGCCCATTACAGGAAGTACTGGTAAAATTAAAAGAAAATTTAGAGGGACAGTGAAAAGTCGTACACGGTCGTCCAAAAGTTAATGAAAATACATGATATTTTATTAGAAGTGGAAAATAATCCCCATATTTTCTTTTTTGGAGTAGCCTCAAATAATGTTGTTAGCCAACGAACAACTTTGCGTGTATTAAAGGAAGAAAGTATCATGCATAAGAATTTAGATTACTGCAATATGATTCTGATCGTAGACTAGAATTTTCTGAAACCTTTTTTTTCGATCAAATTGTTACCGGAGACCGATATATAGAATTTGTTTAAAATGACTCAACTCCTACTATTGAAATTTCTTTTCCAAAACCAAATCAGTTTAATATGCCAAATAGATCTATTTGGTTTTAATAGGATAGTGCCTTACCTCATTTTGCTCGTCAGGTACGCGAATATTTGAATGCAGTATTTCCCGCACAGTAGATTGGTAGGACCCCTCCACTAAGGAACCAATCCACTATGGAATGGCCTGCAAGATCCCCAGATCTCACGCCCCTGAATTTTTTTCTTTAGGGGTATTTGAAATAAAAAGTTTATAAAGAGAAACCGCGCAATTTAGATGATCTAAGATTTAAAATTAGATATGAAATTAGTAAAATTAATGAAAGTACTTTTAGGAATATCATGGATGATTTTTAAATAGAGTAGCAATTTGCCAAAAAGGAATGGTGGGCATTTTAAACACTTAATAAAATAATTAAACTATTTAATTCTAGTTTTATTTACAATTTTACGTACATTGATTTTTTTAAAATGTATCATTTTTTATATTTTTAGAAAAAGTAAAAGGTATTAAAAAGTAAAAATAGAAAAATGATTTTTTTTAGTAAAATAGGTTTTAGAAGCTTTTAAATTCATAAAAACGGCAATTTTCAAAACCGCGTATCATAGAAACAGATGAATAAAACTATAATATGCGATATATCAAAATGCTTATAATTTTGTGTAGAATCCAAAAATTTTATCACATATAGGGTGCTCTATTTATAATTAGAAACCTAATGTTGACCACGGTTACATGAGACACACAATTTTTGTGGAAAAAAACGCACAACTAAAAAGATTAATCGAAGTGTACGAGCGTTTTTTCGAACATGCCCTTATTTATTCTTTATTGAATTTGTTCCATATTTTTGCCGTTCACTGTATAATAAGACAACTTGTTTTACATGTGAGTTCCTAGCTTGATGTCCTTTGATGTGGAATTCTAAACAAGGGCGGATTTTTTATATTGTGTATATAATCATGGTAAAAGCATAATTCCCTTAAATATGTCGGCTTACCTGATTTAAATATTTTATAAATTCAATTATACATAAGGCACTTTCTTTATTCCTTATAATTAGTATAACATTTGAATTAAGATAGGGAGTAATATGATTATTTTATGGTATGTTAAAAGAAAAACGCATACAACTATTTTTTAATTTTTGTATCGTCCCTGACAAAGACACGGTCATACAATGTCTCCATAATCTAGCATTGACAGTACAAGCTAATCGCAAAGCAAATATTTAGTATTTGATAGTAAATGATTTTTGTTCTGAAATAAATTTTTTAAATGCCAGTAAGTAATTTTAATTTTGTTCCCCTAATATAGAACTCAAAATGAAGATTTGAATCAAATATAACTTTTAAATTACGTGTTGCTGCATATATTTATACGACTGTTACGTTAATAAGAATTTTGAAATTTTCGATGCAGGTTTGCATATGAATTTTATTTTCATTATT
This sequence comes from Anthonomus grandis grandis, assembly GCF_022605725.1. Classification (NCBI taxonomy): domain Eukaryota; kingdom Metazoa; phylum Arthropoda; class Insecta; order Coleoptera; family Curculionidae; genus Anthonomus; species Anthonomus grandis. The sequence continues at coordinate 18,559,194 of NC_065557.1, forward strand.
TATCATTTATTTATTAAAATATTGCACATGATTTTGAAGCATTAAGTTTTAGGTTACGATTTTCAGCAATCTTTTTTAGGTTAAAGTTAATTATTTTCTGTGCTATCTGACTGTCCCAAATTTTAAAAGAAGTATATATTTGTGAATAACCAGCAATTTGGTACAACTTGGAATCTTGTATGCACTAAATCATGTCAGCGGTGAGAGAATTAGGAACCTTAATATATAACCCTGAGACAACCCTACATTAAATGGCAAAAACTTTAAAAAATTCAACTAAACTAATGGATCTATCGAAAGAAAATAGTGCAACTGGTGATAAATAATATCAAATGCTTTACTTCGATCTAAAATTTTAAGCATCTTATCCTTCTTAAATCCTCCTTAGCCCTAATATCATTGACAATACCAATAAGACTTGTTAGTCTACTGAAAGACTGACGAAAGCCTGATTGGCAGTCGGGAATAATTGCATAGTCAATTATTTCATTTTAAACGTGACGTCCTACGATTTGTGAAATGGTAAGAAGAATACTAATTAGTCTGATATCTTTAAAATCTAATAAAGTACGTATTTTTGGTAAGGGAATAAGTACTGCTTTGCTTTTTACCATTCATAGGAAAATTTATTTTCTAAAATGCAAGAATTTAAAATATTGACCAGCCAGTTAAACCAAAAAAGAATCAAAAAAGAGTCTAAAATCTTTAATGGAAATTTCATGGCTACCCATTACACTAGTCTCTAATTTATTTATAATTTCAATAGTTTTTTGTTTTCTCATAAGACTTCTGTTAAATGCTGTATTACATTCAGTAAAAGTATTTGTGTTATAAAAGTTGAGTGCTTCTAATGACGTAAAATTAGTAAAGTTTACGGTATTTAAAACAAAAGTATTAAACCCCTTGAGTATATTAAGATTTTAAGGAAATGGACTATTTTTTTTTAATTAAATTAAGCGTTTTTGCTTTGTTCCAATATTCTTTTCTTAAAACATTTGTTAAAAAAATTATTTTTTTCGCGAATAATCGAGTGTTCGGTAAAATTTCTAATTGCCTATAATATGTCGAATTGCTGGGCGTTTTTTATCGTATATATTTTGATGAGCTTTGTCCCTTAGTTCTAATCTTCTTCCGGTAAGTTCATTAGCCGTATTATTGTTGGTTTCATATCTCAGAATCAATGTAAATAGATTAACATTGCTTACGATGTACCTTTTTAGTTCAGTTAAGTATTCCCATATAGGTTTAATGTAAGCTTAGGATTTGCTAGGCTCTTAGATCAAATACGCATATTTTTAAAGACTCTCCTATTGTTTTTTTTTATATCATAAATATTTGCAAAAATTATCAGAAAACAAATCGCTTTTTTTCCAAAAAATATTTGAAGTTTTTAATTCACCAATTATCAATCCATCTTTATGCTAATTAGGTTATCCAAAGGCTTACAATTGCTATCCCCCGACTCTTTTTTCACGAGAAACTTCAAATGATATAAAAGTAGAATTTTAAGGTTTTAATATTTTATTCATAATTATGTCTGTAAAATTTAAAAAATTAAATAGATATTTGATTAGAAAGTAAAAAACTACGCATCTTCCTATAAAAAGTGTAAACATGTTTTTTGTTTTCGTAGGCTTGATGACCAACCTTGAAAAGTAATTGTTTTTTTTATAACTAGTAAATATTCTTTTCGCTACACAACTCACCTTCACAACTAACGTCGATTTGAATCTTATACATTGTTTACTTTAATAGACCTTCCTTCTTCCCTGTACCTTAATTTGAAATTTTATATCAAAAAGTGTGAAATTGAGAAGATGTAGACTTGTAGTGAAATATGTAATTCGCGTAACTTTAACTGTTTTATTTATTGCGAGATATGGTGCCTCGCCATCTTTAGTTGTTGAACTCCAGTTTTAAATGAATCTCTATCTAATAAGTTAGGTTTTAATTAAATGATTTCATAAGAGTCCAGACGGTTTACATAAGAACAAAAATATATTAATTTTTCCAAGGAAAAAACATTAAGAAACGTTTTTACTACACAATTTAATTTTTATATGTATAATATTTAAAAGCTACTTAATAATAATGTTAAACAATTATCAAACATTATCAACTTTCTATGGATTTATGTAAAAGTATACACCTAAGCAACATACCGTTTAGATATTTTTTACTGCGCTTGATAACATCATTAATTACGAACTGTACTGACCAGTTAGCTAGTGCCTAATCTTTCTGAAAAGGTTAATAATCCGAACCAAAGATAAATCAATAACCCCACGTTGGGATAAAGGTCACAATAATTCTAGATAAACTGTCGCAGGGGTCTGGCTTTCCCCGTTGGTTTCAGGTTACAATGAATAACGCACTGGAGCGTCACTGAAATTAAATTGCATTTTTTTCAGAAACGTCGAGACGTAAAATGTTTTGATTTATGGTGGCTCTTGAGAAGGACGGTTCCTTTGTTGTCAGCAGGAGAAATCGGTGAGGGTACAATTAGGTAGATAAATGTAAAAAGTGGAATAATTAAAGGAGTACAAAGCTTCAAATTTATCATATTAAAAATAAGCGTTATGACCGGTGACGAGCAAAGAAAGTAAAACAATGGTCTCCCTGGCGAGGCGCGATTGCGAAGGGTTGACGCTTCTAAATGCGGATGGATACGAACAATGAGATTTTTTTATTGTTTTAAACGGTGTGCTTTTCAAGCCTGGATAATTTCAAAATCTTAACTAATCTGAATTTAAAAATCCAATATCTAATTTGTAATCTTTAATATCGAAAATAATGTTTTGGTTAAGAGCATTTTTCCTGCATATACCTAAAAGCCAGAATTTCAAACAGCCAGAACCGCATCATTCTGACTTTTAATGTAAAAAGTGATATTCAGGTTTTTCTATTTGGCCTTAAGATGCCGATATGTAATAATTGAAATTTCTTTATTCGAGGTTATACTTAAATTTTGATTTGATGTAATCAACATCGCAACAACTTAGAAGAATGTTAATTAAATATTAGTACCAGCAAATAATCTTTTATGTTTGTATTTTTTTAGAATCCCTAAATCAATTTATTGTTTAACAGTTATTTCGCTTTAATTAAAAAAATTATTCTGTAGGAAAAATAAATTTTATTTAAAGAGTAATTTCAGAACTTTAACAGTAAATGAATAAATATTAAAATAGAGATTACCCATATTGTTATTGGTTTAATTAGTCTATAAATATATTAGCCACCAAACAAATGTTATTATGTTAAAGGTTAGTTGGATAAGTAATGCTAAGAATATTAGTCAATTGCAAAAAACACTTTATTTCTTTACAAACGTCTTAAATTTCAGTTATTTCCTCATCAGGCTTTAAACAATGAGATTTTGTTGAAGTTGTACTTTTAATGCCTGGATATAAAACATTATTATCTGGCAAAACTATATTTTCTAATGCTTTATATTCAAAATAATTAAATCGAAACGAAACTAGTAGCTGGACAGGTAATGTGTTCTTGTTTGCCTAAATTTTTATCAAAATGAAGTTCTGCTCAAAAATTAGCAGATTTAATCTGAAACACATATTAGATTGCATGCATTTATGTTATTTATTTATTGGGGTAATTTTGCAACCTGAATAAGCTCAGAAAAAAGAAAGTTTTAAAGTAGCAATCACCTATTAAAAATATTTAACGCTTTATTTTACTTTTCGTTAATTCAAAATCATTTGTTAGTAAATTTATTTATTAAACATAATTTAGATTTAGGCATATTTTTTCATCGAAATCGACGGTTATACGGTCTAAGGTTAAATCATTGATGAATGAATAAGAAATTTCGTTTAAAAAAATTGGTTTTAATAAAGTTATTATAGTATGCATTTATGTTATGCATTCATGCGATTAAAGATTAAATTTTTCCATCCACCCAAAATTATTCAAAAAATAAAAAGCTTTAAAGCAGCTATGGCCTAGTTAAATATGTAATACTTTAATTTCAATTTTAGTTAATTAATAGCGTTATTGTTTTGTTTTTAGATTTTCCGTATTAATTTATTCGTTAAGACAGATTTTTTTTAAATAAATTAATTATTTTACTTTTAAACTAAATAAAAAATAAGTATTTAAAAATTTTATGTATCTAAATTAAGCAGCGATCAGAATACTGAATTTAGCCACCTAAATTTAATCTTAAGTAAAATTCACTAAAATTCTTAGTTTTTAACCAATTTACATATAAACACTGAAGCTGATTTTAAAATTGGTACATGTATATACACGATGACAATTCAAAAATGTGAAATAGCCTTATATTAGGAACGAAAAACGTAAGCGTAAGCGTAACGTAAGCGTAAATAAGAAAATGCTAAAAACGGTTCCTATAAAACGTAAGGGGAGCAAAAACAAACACGTTATATCACCTTTATTCGCAACCTCTTGGACATAGTGAGATATACCCTTAAAATCTTAAATAAAAAGGGAGATCGAGTAATATATCATTATGTTGAAGGTCTTGAAAAAGGCTTTCCAATGATACCATAAAAAGCCACTATTTTAAAATTTTTATTATTATTTAGTTAAATGTTGAAAATGATTTCCGTTATTTTCAAGGCAATAATAAAGCTTACATACTACATACTACATCTTCAAGTACAGGGTGTTTCAAAACTATGGGATCAAACTTCTAGGGGTTGTTCAGTGCAACAGTAGAATCCATTTGAGTATAGGAACCCATGTCCGGAAATGTGTCACTACGCCACTACGGCCCTAAGAAGCGTTTAAATTTAGAAAAAATATTAATTACCTAAATAGGATCTGATGCATTTATTTTTACCTTTTGTATATGATACCATCACAACAATTGTTCAAAATGTCTTCCTCCAACCTCAATACACCGATTTAAACGCCGCACATGATTTCGGCGGACTACACTAAAAATTTGATCTTCGTTTTGAATAATTTCAAATGCTGCTGTTATTCGTCCAATTAAGTCTACCTCTGATTCTACTGGAGTTTCGTAGACTAAAGACTTTACATGTCCCCACAAGAAAAAATCGAGCGACGTTAAATCGGGTGACCTAGGAGGCCAAGAAACTGCTCCACCTCTGGCAATCCAACGGTGCCCAAACCGCTGATTTTCTTCGTCCCAAACATGACTATTCCTATTATTAAAAATACCGTCTCTTGTGAAAGAGGCTTCATCGGTCCACAAAATATATCGTAAAAAATTTGGTTGTGCAATGATGTGATCCAAAAGCCATCGACAAAATTGAACTATAGGATGATAATCGGCTGCAGTCATATCTTGAACTTTCTAGAAGTGGTAAGGATGGAGTTGTTGCTCGTGTAGTACCCGCCAGACAGAAGCGTTACTCGTATTCATATTCTTAGCGACGTCACGTGTGCTATTTGATGGTTCATCGGCAACTCGCTGAAGCACCTCTTCTTCAAATTCGACCGTTCTTACGGTTCGAGCAACACCAGTATCATGCATCTTGGTCTTAAACATGCCTGTCTCAGCGAGCCGCCGATGAACCGCAATAAACTTTTTGTATCCAGGACGCTATCGTTCGGGATAACGTTCATGATACAACCGCGATGCTGTTCGTGCATTGCAGTTTGTTGCTCCGTATGCCAAATGGATATCCGCCAATTCTTGATTGGTAAAGTTTTCCATTAGCAATAAATGTTTAACAATTATAAGCTATAAAAATTTTAAACATGACATTGAGAATTGACATTGATAAGCGTTGATTTTAAACAATTGTTGTTATGGTATTATGTACAAAAGGTAAAAATAAATGTAGCAGATCTTATTTAGGTAAAATATGTTTTTTATAAATTTTAACGCGTCTAAGGCCATAGTGGCGTAATGACGCATTTGCGGACATGGGTTCCTATACTCAAATGGATTCTTCTGTTGCACTGAACAACCCTCAGAAGTTTGATCCCATAGTTCTGAAACACCCCATTTGTAAATATTTTTCTATACATACTATAGCACGACATTTCTGAATTATTCTATGCTGGAGTTGCTTTATTGACTCAGGTTGCATTTTAAAAACCACGGATTTTAGGTGACCCATACAAAAAGAACTCAAGAGGTGTTAGGTCCGCGGATTTAGGTGGCCATTCAATAAGACATCTTCTTCCCATCCACTGGTAAGATAATGATCATCCAACTATTGCATTAGGGGAACTACATAATGAAGAGGTGCTTCATCCTGTTAGAATTGCAGTAAGCGTTTTTCTAAAGAAAACTTTCCGTGTATGCCTTTCTGATTTTCTAATCCCGCACTATTAATGCTTCAATAGACCTCTGTAGGATTTAAGCAATCATGTTGCTATTTGAATTTTCTTGTAGTACTGGGTATGCCCTTCTCTGATAACGTGTTGGTTTTCGTCATTCCTATAACTAAAGTTTTGCTTATTAAGGTGCCCAATTAATTAAAAGCTACACTTATTACTATAGCAAATAGTTTTAACTAGTCCAGGTTCTGCCGAAGGGGCTTGACATATTTAGAATTCCAATATATGAGTAGCCATCATTTTGGACACATATATAAAAAATAATAAAAAATCTCAATAATGTGTTTTCATTTATTGTTTTCTTTGATAAACATGAATTATTTTCAAGAGCTTCAAGATGATGTATCACTCACCCACTTTCTATTTAGGATTTTAGGGGTGTATCTCACCCTGTCCAAGGGGTTGCAGCAAACGGTGAGATAATATGCTTGTTTTAGTTACACCTTCGTCTAATAAAAACCGTTTTTAGCGTTTTTTTATTTATTTTTTTGTTCCTAATATATGGATATTTAAAGCGTTTAAATTATCACCCTGTATATTAATTTCTGTTGCAATAATTAAAAAAGTTATCGATTTTCCGATTTTACTAGAACTTTTAATTTAAATATTGGGAAAAACGATATTTCTGTTCCTAGACACTTGGGCTTTAAGGAGTTTTCACCAAAACAATAAAGGTAAAGCAATAAATTTTACTGCTCGTATTCTGTAAATTGTAAAAGTAATACTACACTAAACGTGGAACATAACTTTAAAATGCAGAGTACAATAAAATTTTAGAACTTTATTTTTCACGTCTATGGAAACTGATAGGTTTGAATTTTAAGTAGATTTTTACGACAATCTTCTAGTGCTTGAATTTCCTCGTAAAACTGTACTCAGCTTGGCGATACCTTAAAGTTAACGTTTGCTAATTGTATAGGTTGATAATGATACCTGGAAATAAATTTTATACTTTAAAAAAAATGCTATATTAGAAATAAAAATAGATTAAGATTAGTTTTTTATATAAATATTGATTTTTCTTTAGAATTTAAATCAGATTAGGATATAAAACAAAGTCGCCTCGGACTAGATTTGGTAATTAGGGAGTCACGGCTAAAGCCCTGAAGGCTGTCAAGCAGTTAGTTGACAACCGATGAAGGTAAACTTTCTTCACAAAACTTAGTTTTTTTTTGCAGATATAGTAGTTTTTCTGCAATTTTAGCTCTCAGCATATCCAGTTATGACGCATGGTATGCTCCTGTAATTATTGTTTTTCTTATTTGTATTCCCATGACTGTAATAAAAGACAGTTATCATTAGTTTTTACTGAATTTTTATTTCTTGTGTATAGTGGTGGATTCCAGTGAATACTGATCGTCGCCGAAACATTTAGTTATGCTGGCTAAATTGCTATAGATCATTGGAATACGTTTTTGGTGTAACCTTAGCAAAACCAGTATTCCACCCGCGAACACCACTCTTAATTAACAATTGCCTTTAGAAAACGAGAATTTGATGAATACATGTCAAAAGGTAAGCAGCCATATTAACAACATTTATTGACAAGTAGGGGAGAGTGGTACACAAGTACACAATGACTCAATTTTTAGTAAATCGTTAACTTCGATGTTCGATTTTAACGATTCAAAAATCTGCATTTAAGATGTCGTTATGCGTATATATATTCCTATAAAATTTAACAGTTACTGAATAAAAAAACACAATTAATTACATAGAAATTTTTAAAAATATTTATTTCTGCATTTGAATCAATGTGTACCGCTAGTGGTTCAGTTTGAAACATAAGGTAGTTTACAATGAAACACATTGGAATAAATATATTAATACAAAAAATCTTTATGTTTTTACGTTTATATCAGCATACAATCATATTGTTAAACTCAAATCCAAATTTATAATAAGAAGAAAGCCTTTTGTTCTTTGTATTTATAGGTTTTGGTAATAATATAACGAAATCCGATTTTAGTCCCGTATGAATATTACGAACATCAGGAAAGTAAAATGCATTGAATACCTTAGCACTTCTTCTTAAATATGAAATTTTAAACTCATTAGAATTTATGACTTCCAAAATTTTAGCGACATAGTGGATATTATTTTCAAATTTCACTAATACAAATGAGTCTTCTAAAATTGCAGTTGTTTCGGTAATTGCAGTAATCGTGTCATCTTTATGTTCCTCCATCATATGATATTGGAGATCAGCTAAGGTTAATTCATCATCCGAAGAGTCCGCTAACTGTAACTCTGAACTTTCAGATTGCGTTTCTGATTCACTCTCACTTGTCTTTTTCTTTTTACTTTGTACTTCCTTTTTATACTCTTTCTTGTCTAAAACTTTCGATAAATTTCGTTTTACTTTTGTCACTGTCTTCATATTTGGGATTTTATTTTTTTCTGTTTTGTAAGAAAGCTCTTTCATTTCCGGCGTGCTGGTTAAAATAACACATTTCTTCAATTTCCGTGTTCGATTTGAATTTTTTCCTGGGCGCAGCCTTTGGGAATCCTCGAAACTCAAATGGCGTAGTAAAGGAACTCTCTGATGTCTACGCTATTTCAAACGTTGAGTTTTCCTCATCTAGTCCACATTCCCTAATTTTCGTTGTACTAGATAAATCAGCGCTGGAGGTAGCTGCAATGTTTGTTGACGACATATCATTAATAATGGTAGCTTGTATTACCACCATTCCTTTTTGCGTATCGTCGTTTTCTAAATCATCTTTTTGTCTGTCAGTAACCGAAAATGAAAAAAAATCAGATTCCATAAAAATATTTTTGTTAAACGGGTAGATTCCTGTAGATTTCAAACCGTTTATAGTATTTTCAGGAGTCATAGATTTTGAGTGAGCTATACCAACACACTCTGCAATTTAGTATAATGATATAGGAACTCCAGGATAGTTGAGAAGCCACGAATCAATTGCACTGTTGTAAAAAGTTTTGAAAGAAAAAAATACTGACTTATCTAAAGGCTGCATTTTGTTGCTTGTGTGTGGAGGTCGGGTTAAAATGATTATCCATTCGATTTTGCTTTTTCTGCTATCTCCAAAGACATACGTGTTTCGTGATTGTCATATATTAATACACATGGATTTTCTTTCATAGTAGAAGTATACTTAATAAAATGATCTATTACTTGGGTGAAAAGGTCTGAGGTCATCCAGCCACTTGGATTGGTTAGTCCCAACGTTCCTGGCGGTGCTCCATTTAACATGAGGTTATTAAATTTTTTACTTGGGAAAATAATTGCTGGTGGTAAAAATGTTCCATCTGCTTGAATTATTGCACAAGTAGTAGCAAGTAATCCTCTTTCAGCACTTGTGCACTGGTTTAACTGCTTAACCCCTTTTTGTACTACTATTTTGTGAGGCCGCTGGACGGTTGTTGTAGCCATTTCATCTAAATTATATATTTGGATATCTTGAACAACTGATAGATGTTTTTTATATTTTTGCTCTAAATGTGAAAAAAATCGTTAGGTTTCGTAAAAGAAGTAAGCCTCGATAGAGACCAAGCTTCGGGCCTTCTAATGCTTAAGGATAGATTTCTCCTTATAAAAGCCCGTAACCAATTTTTGCTTGCGCACTTATTAGTTTTCCAGGATTCTGGCATAGTAATATTGTTTTAAGCAGCCATTTCGTGAGCCAATTGTCTAACTTTTAGGGTATTTAATCCGTATGCCATTTTGCTGCAGGTCTTAATGTAATCACACATAATCTTTTCCTGCTCTGAGGTAAATACTAATCGAACAGCATAATTTGGCTCCATCTTGGATTTAGGGTCATTTTTCTCTTTCATCACATATCGCCTTAATGTGCTAAAGTTTATGTCAAACATCTCTGCAGCAACGCGAAGTGAAGTTCCCTTTCTTTTCACCTCTTGGACGGCTGCCGTCATTTGTTCGTTTGTAAATTTGGCTCTTGTTCGCTCTTTCTTCCTTCTTACCATGGTATACCTGCAATAAAAAAAACGACAGTATAGAATGATCATAATGGTACACAATGAAACACGTATCATTGTGTACTACCTGCATGTGTTTCAATGTGTACTACCGCATGCTTTAAATTTCAATTCAATGTAAATGCGAAGCCTGAAAAATTTTGGCCCCAATATTTATAGGTTAAAACTTATACATCACAAGAAGTAAAATGACATATTAATAAAAACTAAATTTATTTATTTGAAGGTAATATACCATTCTATGTTCGATCCTCTTTTCAATATTTATCCACAAGAAAACAGAAAACGCTCCGTAAAATCTTTGTTGGTCGGCATACGAAAACTATCTAATGGTGGCTGACACAATACTGTATGGGTCGTTTGCGACAGCGCTAGTGAAATTGTGGCGGCAAATTTAAACGAGTTAATAGCAGTGTTTCATTGTGTACTATGTGTCAATATGTACCACTCTCCCCTACTTCACGTTAAAGTCAGAAACTCTCTAGACTACCCTCGTGAGGTAGCATACTTTTTGAATTATCCTATATTTGTTGCTTAGTTTATGTCTATAAATATCACTTCAATTAACATTTGTATAAAAGATACAGTTTTGGTTTTTACAAAAGTTTCTGAAGTATATAAAAATAATTAAAATTCAAGTCACATCCCATATCTCCCTTGCTTTTATCGAAAACTTTATTCAAATTTGTGGTCTTTTAAGGACACCGGGGTCAGTCCATCTTTCGGATAAAAGTACAGGAAGGCGCACTGCCCTGACAGGAACGCTTCATTTATCATACGCTTGGACGGTTACTCATCGCTCACGTTCGACAAACTTTTGATAACGGTTAAAGTATTACAACTGGGGACGTCAGATTCACCTACGCGTCCACGTCCGTTGATATAGTTTTTTTTTTTTCAGAAAGATAAATTGTTTTATGATACTTTATTTGTTTATTTGGGTAAAGGTATAATGAAATCGTTATTTGTGTCATCATTAAAAATTATATGCTTTCTAAAAATTGTAAGTTTATTGTTCTTTTTATCTTTATCTTATTTCAATACAATTTTATGCTTGCTATACACTTTGCCATATTTCATAATGATTGTCTTTTTGAATTGACCCCAATATCTACACAGGGAGCGGAGGGGATGTTTTTTTAATAAAAATACTAAATATTCCACGTTGCTAGTGATTACTCAATTTTAACTAAAGCAAAAAAATAGATATAATAAATTATTGTATTTACCATAAATTAAAGCGTTATTTATTATAAGCAAGAGACTGGCTAAAATTCATTTAATAACCTATTTTCTATTATATTTATAAGGTACGTGCGCCAAATATTGCCATTGTTCCTAATATCGCCACCTCTCCTTACTCAGCCAGTATCGAGACTAAAATTTAGATGGCAGCACCAAAAGTTAGTTTGATTTGTCGGCCATTTGTTTTACCATCGAAAGGCTTAGCCTATGTTTTTCGTCAGACGTAGGAGCACGCTATTTGTTTTTCTTCTCCGCGTTATAAACAAGTTCACATTTTACGTTGATTGTAATACAATCTAACCTAATATTTTCTGGATTTTTTTCAATAAGCACATGTAAGTACATGCAATGGTTCTTGAATTATAAATTGCTTCAATTATTTTATATGTGTTTCTAGGTTATGTATTTTTTTTTCTTTACGTCATTTGTTCCTAATATTGCCATCAGTAAGTATTCCTAATATTGTCAGTGGCAATATTAGGAAGCTATGGCAATATTAGGAACAAAATATAATTTTTTTTGTAGAATGCCAAGAAAAAGAGCTCAGTGGTCAGAAGAAGACCTACGCTCAGGGTTGCAAGCCATAGGGAATGGAATGTCCATCAAAGCTGCTGCCAAGCAATACAGTATACCTCGTACAACACTAGGCCTTCATCATAGAACCCAAAATTCTAAAAAAAAGCTCGGAAGGTCACCAGTATTATCTACAGAACAAGAAAATGAGTTAGTGCAAAGAATCCACAGACTAGCTGAGGTAGGAATGCTTATAACAAGCAAGATTTTAATGAAAAGTGTATTTTCTTATGCAACAGCAAAAAACATTTCAAATCCGTTTTCTAAAATCTCGAATAGGGCTGGTAGAAAATGGCTCAAGTTATTCTTAACTAGGCATCCGGACGTATCGAAACGAAAAGCTCAACAAATGAATATGGCGTGAGCCCAAAAAATGAATAGGTCAATCGTTGATGACTACTTTCATAAGCTAAGAGAAACCATCGAAAAGCTAAAGTTATTTGACAAAACCAGGTAACATTTATAATATGGACGAAAAAGGGTGCAGATTGACAATTCATAAGCAACCAATTGTTTTAGCCAGAAAAGGGGCAAAGCGCGTACATTTAACCGCACCCGAGCATGGGGAAAATGTGTCAATTGTAGGTTGTGGAAATGCACTGGGTCAATCAGTACCACCTTTTGTGCTTTTTAAAGGACAAAGGTTAAAACTGGAATGGTCTGATCACTTGCCACCGGCTCAAAAGCAATTATCACAAATAAAGGAAGCATGACATGTGAAGTTTTTATTGTATGGCTTACTCATTTTTCCTCATTCAAAAATATTGGCCCAACACTACAAATATTCGATGGGGCTAAAAGTCACCTTGATATTTCTATAGTTGATGCAGCAGACCGCATGGACATAACTTTATTTTGTCTTCCAAGCAACACTTCACATGAGTTGCAACCCATGGATAAGTCTGTATTTAAAAGTTTTGAGACGTTTTGGGATCAAGAAGTTTTGCAGTTTTTAATGATAAACCCTGGAAAAGCAATTACGAAAATGAGGTTTGGAGAAATTTTTACTCCCGTTTGGTTCAAAGCGATGATTTTATCAAACATTATTTCTGGTTTTAAAGCCACCGGTATATATCCATTTAGACCAAAGGCTATACCTGAAGAGGCTTATGCACCAAGTTTGATCACCCACAGAGAAGAAAACGACGTAGTAAATAATTCTCAAGGTGTATCAGATGTTGTGGAAAGTTTTGCAGGTTAATTGTAGTAGTCTGCAGACAAAAACAAAGCAAGTACAAGCGGGTATCAAGTGCCAAAGAAAACTGTTGCGGTTCAGTTCGCAAACGCGAGTACAAGCGGATATCAACTACTAAAAAAACAGCTTCAAAAAAGAAAGAAGAGTCCCGTTTCTAGCACAGATACCGAATCACTATCGGATTTTAGTCTTGACGATGATTCACTTGACGATATATCCGATGAAAATAAACCTTTGGTAAATTTGAAAAAAAAAGTTTAAAAGATAAGTTTAGTCGAAACAAAAAACAGACTACACAGACTAAGAAAACTTAACACCAGGGCTATTGGGAACTATGAAAGCAGCGATGACGATAAAATACCATTAAATAAACTAATACAAAAACAAAAAGATGTAAAGAGACTAACTAAACTGCCACAAAATAAAAAAGATGATACCATCACAGAGGAAACCATAAACTCTAATCAGAATATGGACTCAACACCCGACTCTTATTGCTTAGATACTTCGTTTAAAGATATTGGATTGCTCATTACCCCCGAAATCAAAGTACCTACAGTGAAAAGGAAGCCGGCTTTAAACAGTAAAGTTCAGCAAGTTACCAAAGATCTTTTCGCGCCAAAACCAAAATTGGATTCAACCAAAGTTGTCACAGAAGCAAAGAGTGGTACCAAAAAGAAATCGAAGGAAAAATCAGGAGAACCGAAAAAATCGTGGTTTTGTTTTCTTTGTAACACCTGCCGGGAAGAAGATATGCGCTTGTGCATAGTTTGTTATAAATATGTTCATGAAGCCTGTGTAGGCCTAACTAAAAATGACAAAAAAAGGTTTATTTGTCCTTACTGTTCTTAATTTTTTTTAACTGTTTGTTCTATCTTTAATCTGTAGTTCCATAATGACTGAAGATCGCAATAAGAAAGTTTACTTATCTTTTAAGTTATCAATTTTTGTTGTCTTAGAATAATTTGTTACTTTTTCTGTAGTTCCTAATATTGACATGGGGTGGTAATAATAGGAGGTCTGGTGATCCCAATATTGCCATTGTCGACCCCAATAAAAACTTACATTAATTTAGTTTCTATTTAGTATTTGGATTTAAATAAAAAATATTGTTAGAAACAATGCATTTTTATACCTGTGAGTAAAATTGTACTCACCTATTAATAACAGTTTAAGAATTACTTACAACTAAGCGTTAAGGTGGCAATATTTGGTACACTTACCTTATTCATCACTAATAATAGTTAATATTTAAAAATTGGCTTATTTAAATCGCCAAATTTCCACACAGAAAGGCAACGCTGTAATTTTCGTCTCTCGATAAAGGTATTTGGCAACCGCTCGTTTTTACGTTTGCATTATGTACCTTCAGTACTAGAAGTATATTTTGAGTGATTTTAGTGCGTTTTTTTAAATAAGTAATAAAATTAAAAACTTCCTTTTTGCTAAAAAATTATAAAGAAGTGTGAAATGGGTCACAAAGGTATATTAAAAAAAAGGAACTACAAATCATTCCTTTCACAGGTGAGTCATCTTTATAGGTTATAATATTATAACAGACAAACAAAATATTTGTGAATTATCTATTGAGTATTTAATACGAAAATTAAGCTTTCTCGTATCAATTTTTTAGAAATATATTAATAGAAATGTATAATTTAAGTATAGGTTTTTAATATTATAATCGGGTAAATTTTCACTTATTCGAACCAGTTAATGCCGCAAAAATGTCAAGAAAGACAACACAAACTAGCAAGAATAGAGACTTGCATTGTAAACATATCATATCATTGTTGATTCGTCTATATAATATTAGATACAAAGAGTAAAGACAATTTTAAGGAATACAGTTTTTAGCTCCTACAAAATACAACACATTAAAACATTTGTTCAGTGAACTAAGAAAAATATATATTGCATGAAAAATTGGAAAACCAATTTTACATTATTGTCTGAAATTTGATTACCTCAAACGATACCAATAGGTTAATTTTAAGCATTCAATATTCTAAGATTAATTCAGACAAAAAGTAAAAGGGAAATTAATATTTTATATCAGTTGAATTTCTAAGGTTTTGTTCAAGTGTCATCTAGAAAAACATAATATTATAGAGTAAAATGATAAATATTTACATTTAATTGATTTCGTAATCTTTATGAAATAGGAGTCTATAATAGAAATTATACCTTATCATTGAAAGAATAGACATTTAGAAAGTGTATTTTATTTAGTTTGATTACTGCTTTTAATTTTTTTCTTAACAATTTTATCTAGTACCATCTGGTTTTTCTATTACCAAGTTGTTATAGTTTAGGTGTTTTTCTTCCAAAGACTCGGACTGATAGCACAGACCAATAATTTTGGTTTAAAATTTTGATTTAAAAATACTTAAGGTATAGGTAGTATTAGGGATGCTGCTCTTATTTTCTTATTGCTGATGAACAGCCATTCCACTACTAAGATTTACTTTGTCTTAAAACCTCCTGCAGCTTATCATCTTTTAATAAAACCAACTTTATTACGTATAATTTTTCTGTGTAAATATTATACAAAAAAATATAAAAATAAATGTGGCGGAAGAAAAATTTTGCAAGTATTTTATCATTTAAAACTTTTTCACATAAATAAAACTTCACTAAGATATTTGCAATATCGTAATTTTTGATATATATTTTACAATGTTACCATACTTGATGAAGTTTTATAATGATTAGGTAAAAATCCGCATTTTTAGTGGAAAGTTGTGAAATTCTTCCAAACCTAACTAAATTATTCAGTATTTTTGCTATTAAAAAATTAAACTATCCAGTGTCTTTTGACAAGCCCTGACTAATGTATCCTTCATCAAATGTACAGAATTTATATAAGAAATTAAAAATATTGAATAAAAAATATTATCTTAGCTTATCTAGCTTATAATATCTAATATAAGTTATGTCAAAGAGACTTTCTCAGATCGAAATTTTCTAAATTTTTAGCACCTATGTCTAACTACTGACTGGAATGTCCACTCTTCTGATGTTGATTCAGAATTCTCTAGATTTATAAAAACGCTATCTAATCTGTCTCACAAATCCTTTCCTTTAAGGCCTCTCAAACTAAAAAAACATAAACCTTGGTCTACCCAAGGCTTACGTACATCTGCTAAGAACGTGCGTTCATTGTGATTGAATAATGAACTGCGTTCATTATTCAATCTTGGAAAATTCACAACAACAGCGCTTTCTTTCATGACTCTGTAAGACTATATAAGAAAATTTATCAAAGGACTCTAAAAGCGGCAAAAGACATTTACTATAACAGGAGACTGGCAAAGTCTGGTAATGTCGCTAACGAATCATGGTCGATTGTTAATAATCTGAGAAATAAACCTTCTAAGTCCAATACTCTCTCTACCTCTCCTAAGAACCTCAACAATTATTTTGTAAATGTGGCGAAGAATCTAATAAGTACCATAGCTCCTACCCACGATCCACTTTCGTATCTTTCTAATGCAGATGAGAATTTACTTATTTTTATCAGTTTTTTCTTTACGCCAATAGTTTTACCTGAGCTTCGCAGTACGATTAGGGAAATCAAAAATAAGAGCTTTTCTGGAACCGATGGACTCACGTTGAACATGTTTCTAAACCTGCCAGAGTGTACATTAAACCATCTTACAAATTTAATCAACCGGTCTTTTCAAAAACCCCAACTACCTTAAGAAGGTGATAATAATCCCTCCACATAAAGAAGAAAATAAAGATCAGTCTTCCAACTATCGCCCAATTGCTCCTCTTCCCACACTATCAAAAAATATTGAAAGATTAGTGAAAAAAAGGCTCCTATCATTTCTACTGAAATTTAAAATTCTCACTCCTCAACAATTTGGATTTTTAAATAATAAATGCACAAATGATGCTATGTTTTCCCTTTTTAATCATGTATACTGTAGCTTACACAACCAACATCCTATGGCAACAATCTTTTGTGATTTTTCTAAAGCTTTTGATTGCGTAAACTATGATATCTTAATAAAAAAGTTGCAACACTATGGGTTTAGAGGTATGCCCCTCGAATGGTTTAAGTTATATCCCAATAACAGGAGTCAGTTTGTGAGGATTGATGCTACGATGTCTTCTTGCAACCCAATGTGTGCCTCAAGGTTCAGTGCTTGACCCTATTTTGTTTCTCATATTTATCAATGATATCGCTATTCCAAGTATTAAAGGAAGAACCTGCCTATTCGCGGATGATACTAGTTTTACCTGGAGTAATCCGGATATTGCCGAACTTTATAAAATCATATCAAGTGACTTAACTTCTATCAAAGCATGGTGTCACTCTGATCTTCTCTGCCTTAACATTTCCAAAACTAAATTTTTGTCTTATAAAAATAATTTGCAATCTTTTGTACTGGATAACGCAACCATTGGCGAAGCCGACTCAGTGAAATTTTTGGGGCTTGTTTTTGAGACTGTTGACAAGTCGTTAAAATGGGACATGCACATTAACCCTTTAACAAAAAAATTAAGCCCCGCTTGTTTTGCGCTAAGATCAATTTCCAAGGAGCTAAGCCTCTCAACCTCTATAACAGTGTATTTTTCCCTCTTTGAATCACACCTTCGTTACGCCCTTCCTTTTTGTGGTGTGTGTAATGTCACTCAATTTGACAAAATTTTCAGACTTCAAAAGAGAGCTTTGCGTTATACACTTAGACTTAATTATAGAGCTCATTGCCAGGATTTTTTTTTTAAATTTAATATTCTAACTTTGCCGTCACTACTTATAATATATAAGTCCGTTTGTCTAATTCGCAAGCACGTTTCATCAAATTCAGAAAGGCCATCCCATAATTATCCTCTCAGAAACGCTGAGTATGATTTTTATCTGACTACTCCACATTCAGAATTGGTAAAAAACTCTATATTGTACAAAGCAAAAAAAAATGCACAATCATTTGCCATTGAACATCAAGTCCATCACATCTTTTCCTACTTTCCTTAAGGCACTAAAATCATCCCTACTGGAGAGAGCATTTTACTCGGTAAACGATTTTTTTAATACTTAATTTTAACTTCACACACACAGACTGATTTATTGTTTTTATATGTACTGTTTTATGTAGCTATATCTATATCTTACTTTTCTTTTATACTTTTTTAATGAACACTTTTGTCTATTTTTATATATATACTTTTTTGCTTTCTTAGGTTTCCTTTTTTGACATTGTATACATGAAATTGTATATTTTTTAATTTTTAATTTTTAATTGTGTTTTATTTATTTATTCATACTTTTGACCACATACAATTATTAATTTATATAAGTTTATATATTTGTTTTACTAGTTTTTTTTTATTTTTGTGTGTTTTGTTTGTTTTTATGTTTACTTTAATTATCAGCTTTGTCTACAAATTGTAAAATATTTTGACAATAAAGCGATTGATTGATTGATTGATTGAGATTACTAGTTACTGTGAGTAAGTTATTGTAAGGTATAGTGTTAATAAATTAACGAGACAAACTTCAGGGGTGATTCTGTAAGAAAAAATAATGATAATTTGCAATATAAATGTTTATCTCCAAATTGTTTTCTGGGTAGAACCGAGATGTTTTGATGCTATTTTTTTTCACAAACTAACAATTTACTTATAAATCTGAAATCGGTTCATCTATGCAAATAAAATTTAATGAGGTTTAGGATGTGGTTGTTGATCCTTTTCTATATATTAAAAAAATATATATTTACCATTGGTACGCATACGGTTAATGATCTTAATTTAAAATGAAGGCCTGCTACTGAGATATTTCAAATTAAATATGAAGTTTGCATTTTCCTTCAAATTAAATTCCAGGTTCGCAATCGTTCAACTTGTGACAAAACGTCTTAACACGAACTTTTCATTTATTAGAATTACTATTAAAAATTATAGTAAAACTTTATTTTAAAGGAGCATATTGTAAGCTATGAAAAAAAAATAGAAAGGTTTCAATATATTCTGAAGAGCCAAATATTTTGTATTCATGTGTTTAAAATTTCTTTACTTTTGTTTCGTCATTCACAGGGATCACCTTATCTCATACAACACCAGCCCACCTAACATCAACCGATACTTGATAAGCGAAATTCCACTGGACACAGCAGGGGTTCATTTTCGAGCATCTGTCAACTAAGTGAAAGTTTACACAACCTTGATTGATGATGTTTTTGCTTGGACCTGAAGTGTTTCTGGACTGGACGTGCAAATAGGGAAGTCAGATAATCGCCCTTTATAGGTTTACGTCTTAATTTATTAAGACGACACCGACGGCTTTCATGAGAAGTTAGACATTGCCTGTAAAAGTTTCTGGTCAGCTAAAAAATTCCTTAGTCTTAGTATGCAGCAATTTAATTGAACGTATTATTAGTTTCTCTAAAGACTGTTTAAAATTTTGTCAAAAAAACGCAAGAGAAACTTGTGTCCTGAAACAAACTGAAAAACCAATTAAAATAAATTTAAAATGTTAAATATTTGGATTCAATGAATTCAATATTTTAACTTATATAAAATTGTTTAATTATGTAATATCTTAACCAGAATATACAGGATATTTTCAGAGTTGAGTCCTTTAATTTAGCTGCTTGTAGGACTCGTCAAAAGGAGTTGATACCTAATCACCTATATAAGTTGCATAATAAAAAAGACAGTAAACCAATAAAAATTTAAAAAAAAATAAAATTATTAATACACAAATTTTTTAATATTTTTGGCCATATAAGTTCTTACTTTCTTTTGTTTACTGCTCTTACTGTTTATTAAAATTTGTGTTATTGCATGGTTTGCAGTACGAAGTGTTGATTCAATCAGTTGTGTTAGTCTTATATAGGGTGTCCCAATAAGAGCGCACGTTTTAATTGGTAAATAAAAGTCATTTATATTTTAATGTAAAGCTAATACACTGCAATTAAACGTGAAAAATAATATCTGGCAAATGGCCGCCTCGACTTTTGTGACAGACTCTTATTCGTTTTGAGAAATTTTCAATTATATTTTTACATAATTACGGCCCTATTTCGCTAATAATATGTCTAATCTCGTTTTTCAACTGTGGAATTGTTGTTGGGTTATTAACGTATGCGAGGGATTTTAAAAAACCCGAAAGAAAAAAGTCACAAGGTGTTAAATCGCATGATCTTGCGGGCCAGTTCTGGTCTCCATTCCGTGAAATGACACGACCGGGAAACTTTCTTTGCAACAATTAAATTGCTTCACGTGTAGTGTGACATGTTGCACCATCCTGTTGGTACCACAAACCGCCCGTATCCATACCATCCAAATAAGGCCATAAAAACTCAGTGAGCATATTACGATAGCGTTCGCTGTTCACGGTAACTGCATTTTCAGCCTCGTCCTCGAAGAAGTACGGTCCAATTACTCCACCTGTCCAAAGTCCGCACCAAACAGTGACTCTTAGTGGATGCATTTTCTTTTCATGAATGACTCTAGGATTTTCTTCGCCCCAAATTCGGCAATTTTGTTTATTAACAAAGCCATTAAGATGAAAGTGTGCCTCATCGGTAAACAAAATTTTTTTCGAAAAATCGACATCCATTTGTTGTTTTTGCAATACCCAAGAAGAAAATGTACGGCGCGTCGCATGGTCCACTGACTTTAATTCTTGGGTCAATTGAATCTTATAGACATGTAAATGAAGATCTTTTGTTAGAATTCGGTGGGTAGTGCTCTTCCAAATGGGCAAGTGCTGTGCACTTGACGGACAGATGTTCCTGGATTCTCGCCAACACTTGTTGTTGTCACGCACTGCGGCAATATTTTCAACAGAACGGCTAGTACGGTGACGCACTGGTGTTTTCACATCCACGACAGAACCATTTTGTTCAAACTTATCAATTAGTCTTTGGACGGTCGTGTGATTTGGTGCATCATGTCGACCAAAAATGCCCCGCAATTTACGAACTGTTTCCGCAAAACATTCTCCATATTTGTAGTCTGTTTTAACAATAATAATTCGTTGTTCGACCATATATCGTTCCATGGCTACTAATCGCAAACTGTTTACATTATTCTTTTCAGTTTTTTTTTGACATACTGCAATAAAAAAAGAGTGCTGCGCAATTCAAAACGTGCGTTCCTATTGGGACACCCTTTATTAGTTCATATTTCATTTGTCTGATTATTTTGTGCTGAAACTGGCCCATGTTTACGAAAACAATAAAACAGTTTACATAATACTTAGCTTAAAGAGTTCTAATAAAATTCAGTCGCAGCATGCAGGTTGTGTGCGGAAAGGTTTTCTTTAAGAAAAACATTCGGCTCCAAAAGCATTTTTATAAATTTTGTTAGTAGACTTCGTAATGTAGGGTATTTAAAAGAACAACGAAGAGAATCTGGAATGATGGAAGACCTGGTTAATCTAAAATGTTACAAATTGAGGAAAACATTTTAGAAATAATTGAAGATGACCCAAATATATACTAAATTCGTAGCGGCTCGTGTTATTAAAACAATACGACAAGAACAATATTATCCTTAATATTATTAATGGATACAAGCGTTTTAATCTGAAGATCATTATTGAAGAATTAATTTTGTGTAGAGACGATGCCACATTTACTCGAGATGGTGTACACAATTTCCACAACAATAATCTTTGGGCAGTAGAAAATCCGGATGCTGTTAAATGGTTTAGTTTTTAATATAGATTTTCAGTTAATATTTGGGCTGGCATAGCGTGGAAATGTGATGTGTCCATGAACATCTAAATAATGAATTTTAAAATAAATGGATAGGGCGCAATGAACCCATTTCTTGGCTTCGTCACTCCCCAGATTTAACGCCTTGCGATTTTTTTTCTGTGGGGCTAGGTGAATATGTTGGTGTATTAGGATGAAGCAGGCCATAAATAGTCCGGAAGAACTTCAAAAGGGCATACAAAAGTCGTGTGATATAATTCGCGGACACCAGCTTTTTAATTTCGAAGCTTTAAAGAGTCGTAAATCTGTCAAGCAAAATTGTATGATAATTGAACAAATGGTGATAATTTTGACCAATTTTTGTAAAAGCGGTAACCATTTAACTTTAAAAAAAAATTTAACATAATTTTCAATAATGCGAAGCTCGTATTTCTTATAATGAGACTCTCTTAATATGCAGTTTTTAGATAGGTGATCTCTGGTATATTAATTTTTGTTTACGAGTTCTACAAGGTGTTAAAATAAATTACTTAACTTTGAAAAGACCCTGCATAACTATTATATGAGAATAAATACTTGTATAAAATAACTAAATTAAAAATTATTAATTATTAAATATTATTCACATAACATTGGTTTGAAAAACGTTAAAATACTTTTAACATTTTTCATATGTATGTTGTGTTTCATGTGTAAGTGTTTTTAGTTCGCCCGGCATTTCATTCCGTAATTTTTTGTTGGGGTATTAAAAAATAGATTATTAAACGTATAATATTAGTACTAATTACAGTAAAATAACTATTGCCAATAAGGTACCTAACTAGTTTTAAAACCTTATGCATATAGCTTAGTGAGTGATATATTTACTTGTCATTTATTGATAAAATCGAGGGCCGGTTAAGTGAGGCGTAATATGTTCTTTATGTATGATATTTAAATAAAGTTTAACCTTTTTATTTGTTCTTATGGTGTTTAAATATAAGTTGACTTATTATTTAACTAGGTGTGATACCACTGATTTGTCTCTTATCCTTAAAAGGATATCTAAACCTAAAAGATATAAAAAGAAAAGTCACAGTAATTTAATTTAAAACCAAAGAGTAAAAAATAAATATAAAGCCAGTTGACATATAAATAAACTTAAAATTCCCCCAAGCGCGTAATTCGCCTAATGGAGTTCGGTGTCCCGCATAGATGCAGGTTTTGCAAAGAAAGAGAATAAGGTGGTTTCCTGGATGCGGCTTATCAAGATATACTGGCGACAAAACAGGACTTCTCTATTTGCCAGATAGTGTTTTAACAATAAAAAAGGTCGGACTTTTTTATATTGCTGATTAGGATTATATTTTATAAGTGCTGTAGTAATAAATTAAGTTAAAAAAAATATATATAGATTTTACCATTGCCCTTTAAATGTTTTACCTTCTTATCCGTTTAAAAAACTTAATACATTACATGTAATGCATAAGCTCACTATTAGAATAATCTAATTTATTAGTTATTAATCAAAATTGATGTGATGGAATTTTCTATTATAATAACACAGAACAGTGTTAAAGAGGTATATATCAAAAATCATGGTTTAAAGATTCATCGTTTAATCAAGTGTAGTATGAAGATAATTTAAAAGACAATAGAAATTTAGTTTATCTTCTAACGATCGGAATAAAATAAAAATAAAACGAAATAGACGTTACATACATTTTAAAATCCTGAACTTAGTCATAAATTAAAAAAAAAATATAGATAGAAAAAACATAGGTATAACAAACAATACATAGATATTTCCCTAGACAATACAAGACACGGTAAACAGCAATAATGAAATATGTTCTATCGATTGTTGGCAAATATTTATTTTGATTTTTTTTCTTTAATGACTTTAGCATTATTAGTAGTGATTTTATTTTCTGTATATGTTATATTACGCAGAGC
The DNA here is from genome assembly GCF_022605725.1 of Anthonomus grandis grandis. Lineage (NCBI taxonomy): Eukaryota > Metazoa > Arthropoda > Insecta > Coleoptera > Curculionidae > Anthonomus > Anthonomus grandis. The sequence continues at coordinate 18,583,083 of NC_065557.1, forward strand.
TTAGTTTTTCTATATCAATTTTTTTGTTGACAGAATAATTTTTTTTTTATATATATCATTAATGATACTGTTCTCTTCTTTTAATTAGTATGTTGATCTAAAACTGATATATTATTGAAGTCAAAGTTTTGGCATGTGTCTTATTTGTATAGTACTAAGGCAGTCAGCTTTTGTTTGAGTAGGTAGTTCTTTTGGTCATTTTTATGTTTCCTGAGTCTGTCTTTTAAATATCTCTATGTCTGTCTTACATAACATTTATCACAGTTGTTACATGGAATCCAATAAATAACGTGTGATATTAGAAGATATTCCGTTAGTTGTTTTTAGTTGTGAAAAGTACTGTTTTAATTGTGCTACCATATTTTTGTGTTATTGTAAGTTGCTTGTTGTCTAAAGTTATGTACCTTTCAATAGTCTTTTTTAGTTGTTCTGTTAGTCCAAAAATGTATGGTAATCTGTAAAAAACATTGTTTTCATGTAAATTAAAATTTTCGTTTGAGTTTCTTTGTCGCGGTGTGACGGTACCTTTTTTGTAAAGAACTTTCCTAATTAACGATAACGGATAATTGAAGATGCAAGTGGATGAAGGATTCATGTCACAAAAAAAAATAATATGAGAAAAATAGGTTTAAAGTTTTCCATGTATTACTTTTTTTTGGAAGGTTTAAAAAAAATATTGTTAGCATATCTTAACAGATGTTTATTAAAAAATTTTGGTTATCTTTATTAGAAACGCAAAATATTTACTAATTTTCGTAAAAGCAATTTTAAAGTTACATAAGCCCTTATAACTAATACTAAGCCCTCTCAATTAAAAAAAAAAATAGAATTTTAGTTTACAAAAATGGATGAATGGTTTAAGTCACACCATAGGTAACATAGATCTCTTTTCAAATAGGATATTATAAAAATAAACGGAAACTCAAATTGATAAAGGGCTTATAACTCTTTAAACTGTTCTTCGTTTTGCATTTTTAGTTTTTTTTGTCTTGAAGACACCTTCTGCATTATCAATGATTTTTTGATAAAAATATCGGAACTCCTCATGGACATAAATAAGTTGCTCTTTTAGGTTTAAAAAGTTTTTCTGCTTAAATAATGTTAGTTTTGGAAATTTTTATAATATTTAGTGAAAAATCCTCAGCCTTGATCCTCTGACACCTAGGTTTAAGAATGTCAACCTTCAAAAAGGGAGTATTCTTATCCAAAGTTGATTTGTATAAATAACTTCCATATTCTTCCACTTGAATCCATTTAATACCGTCACGAAAGCACACTTGCTGATTTAAGGTATTCTTTTTCTTGTTTACAAGGTGCATTTTTTCGGAAATATCCTCAATTTTTGTAAAATGATCTGTCATATCAAATACCACAGAGTTCTTAACCCTTGCCGATTTGATAAGATCTCGATACTCTTGAGGAGTATAGATGTTGGCATGTTTTAGCAGAACCTTTTCTATACGACCAAAGTCCCGGTCAGAATCCATGTAAGAGTGCCGTACTTCAGGAAACTTAAGTCAATTGTTTTGCAATATCCTTTTAGAATAAAGTATTGATAAAGGGTAATCATATTGAAATTCTTATTTTGGCCCGCGCATGAATCTGACCAAATAGTTAAGTAGTCAATAGTGTTTGAAACTGCAAACAGTTGAACGAATGTGTGCAGACAGCAACCTATTTCTAAACTCCCTTTCGTTGACACATCCTCCGTCTAAGTAAAAAAAAATGATTTGTCACCTAACTTGCTAACCGCATGTACTCCGAAATTATAAAGCCAGAGTTGTCTTAAGGAAAAACTTTTGGAGGTAGTTAATTTTGGCAAAGACATCGTCTGCTGCAGATCCATAGTTAAATACACTGTATTGGGGCTTTTTTCGGCATTCATCCTATCTCCTTTTTGTTGTTGATAAGCCTGCTTGAAATTTTCTTTGTGCTCTTCATTGTCTAATCCTGCATCACATGTGCAGCAGGTGCCGCTTTTTGGCTGCCCAAAAGAAAGATTAAAGTGTTTTGAAAAAATCTTACTATAAGTGCACTGTTTCACCAAATATTTTTAGGGAGCTTTTGTTCTTTACATGACTCGATGTATAGCTTATAAATTTTTTGTAAATTTAGTTAAGGTGAGAGATATAATTGATTAATATTTTTATTCCTGGAGTAGTGGGACTGCTCTGATGGAAATTTTTGGATGTGAGAAATAATAAAATTTATTACTTCCTCTGAATGTTTGTGGGGCCTGTTTTTATGCACCTTGATACACCTTGTTTATCTAGAGTAGGCGCGGTGGAACCCGATTTAAGTTTGTTCTGAATCAGCTGAATTTTTTTAGCAGAAATTTGGTAGAGATTCATAAAAGCCGATTTACACACAAACCTTTCCTCCTTTTTAAAAGTAAGCCGATATTAAAAAGAAAATCGCTTGTCCTTTTGCCTGTCTGTTCTATGACGTGCAACTGGCTGAATCAAAATACTACTAAATAGCAGAGCATTTTTGGAATTAATGTCTAGAGAATAAATTTTTTTAAAAATGCTTGTTCTAGCTTCCTCATCAAATTTGGAGTGACATTGCAATCTACATTTGTCTCTTTTGCACAAAAGACCAATCTTTTTACTTGGAACTAACTTTCCGTTTTGCGACATATAATTCTCTCCCTTCTCCCTAGATATTGCTGCTTTTTTTCTTTTCCATTCATGTTCCCTTCTCTTTCTTATTCGAGAAGTTTTCTCAGGCAACTTAAATATTTTTCTTTTTACTCTTTCAACAGATTTCAAATCACTAAGTGGTTCTATTTGCATATCTGTTGCATCCGGATTTCTGTTTTCTTTTTTATTCTGTTCTGCATTGCGTATTTCCATTTTAATATGTGTAACTTTAACTCCAGAATCTACTTTTTTATCTGGCGTTCCCCTGGAGAATCAGAAAAGTCACTACTATCTTCATCAGAGCTACTTGATGGACTATAGTTATCCGAAGAACCGTTGTTAGCAAAATCTAAAAAACTATGTTGATGTAGAAAATAAAAAGAAAATTAAAATAAAACTTTACCCATATTGTAATATATTTTAACAGGGGTCTTCATAGTTAAATCGGGATTTACTGGTGGAACGGCAATATGCGTAAGACACATAGTGTAACTTTCATCATTAAGTTCTAAAAAAAAATCAACCTCAAAAAACATAAATTCAGACAAATACTGCAGTGGCACTAATAAAAAGGAATAGAGAACTTACCATTAAAATGTATTAGCTCTAAAGGACTAATAGTGTATTCAAAGGAGCTTGAGTGACTTATATCCAAAAAGTTATTTTTTGTTTCATTATTTTCAACTGTTGGTAACGCCTGCGCCACATTGTCATTCCCTTCTAAATAAGGGCAATAAAAAATAAAAGTCCACAAAAATAATAAAAGTGGGTATGTAAAATTCTTACCACTAAAAGTACCTGGCGTTCTAAGGTCAAGGTATGGTTATAAACCATCTGCGCTTAATATTTCAGGATCTTTATTCGGCAAAGGAGACAACATTGGGAAATTCATACTAACATTTTCGTGAATTGGGCCTAAAATATATTTAAATTTATTAGAGGTAAAAAAAAGAAACGAAATATATTATGTAAAAAGATTAAAACATACTTAAGAATTGTTTTGCAGGCGAACAGCAACTAATATCTTTTGAAGCTGAGGTATAATCTCTTTCGAAAGGTCCATGCTCAGATATATTTTTAGCGACATCAATATCGGAATCTAGAAACACTAAATATATAGGTATGTTCAAACAAAACTTTTCTAATTTTTGCCCTTAATTTGCTATGACTCTTATGCCCGTAACTTACAGAGATCCACAGATTTATAAAGTAAAAATACTTAGCACTATTTTTGCATATGTTTTTTAAGATAAAAAAACATTTCTTCGAGATTAAGACACGTTTAATTTTTAGGAAATTATAGTTTATTATTCAAAACCCCTTCACTAAAAACCCCAAAATTTTTGATTATTTAAATTGTTGTTTTTGTAGCATTGCTATAGACTGCTGTATGATAAGCTTTTGCTAAAAATCTTGAGGTATATATACTTACCATTACAAATACAGATATACATAATTTTTGCACGTTGCAGCATTAACTTTGTCCTTGATGACATATTTGCCTGTAGGAGTTCGGTAATAACACTTTCTAGCAATTTTCATACACAATATACTTTTTTGAAGGAAAACTGCACAATCACCAGGCACAAAATATAAACAAACAACAAATCTAACCTCAATTTACAGATCGTGTACCGATTAATAGGGTCTAAAATAAAAAGCTACCAAGTTTAAATGGATAAAGGATTCATATACATGCATCTCAATGGATAAAGGATCTAAATCCAATATTTTGGTGTGTTTAGTGGATGAAGGAGTTATGTACATAAAAAAGCTGTACATAGATCTTTTATCAATTATTCATTGGATAAAAATATGTACATCACTCCTTGATCAGCTAGATATTTTAGCTATTATTGATCGTAGAAACACAAAACCCGAATTAAAAGATAACTAGATATTTAAAATATAGGTCAAGCACAAAAACTATTTTTTTTTAAATGGTACATAGATCTTTTATCCACTTGTGTCTTCAATTGTTATCTATAAATATTTTCTGATTAAAATCTATGTTTGACTTGTGATATTTTGTTGATGATAGGGATGTTGCCCTACTCCTTAAGTTATTAATAATATTTAATTTATCCTTTAATGGATGTAGAGAACATTAATTGATGTACCTTTCTGAAAATGTTTGCTTGTGATACCAGTTGTTTTTTCCATGCACCATTTTTTCCTGTTATAATTTCAACATCCAGAAAATATATATTTTCCCGTTTAAGAGTGAATTGTAATGTCAAGAGTGAATTAACTAATAATTATTAAATATCGTTAAAATGGTGTGGTATTGATTTAAATGGATAAAAATTAAAATATCATCAACCTACCTTTTATAAAATGGTATTTGAAAAGATAGTTTTCTATTGGCTTTTTCTTGTAAGTCTTGCATAACTAGGTCTGCACATATTGAAGATAAGCAATTATCTATTCGGAGACCTTGTGTTTGACTATAAAAATCATTATTATTGAGAAAATAATTATTATTAAAAATGAAATTTGTAGGATCTAAAAAAACCGAAACTGGTATGGTACAGTAGTATTATTTTATACTAACTGCCATTTTTCTTGCACATTATTTATGACAAAGTCAGTTGGAATGTTGGTAAAGAGAGATCGAGAATCTACAGAAAAAATTTCGTAGTTTTCGGGTAAAAGGGTGCCTCTATTATTTTGTACAAACTCAAAAGAATTCTTGACATATTGTTCGTCTTTGAAAAACATTTGACTTAAAACAGCACTAATAAACTTAGTTAAATTATAAAGTGGAGAACCAATAAGCGATACCGTCGACCGAAGAGGTTTTCATTCTTCATGAATTTTTGGCAAAAAAAATATTTTAGGAGGCAATGCTGCATTTGTTTTTAATTTCATTCAATCTTCCTTACTTTGTTAATTAACTATTAATTAAGGAGTCTATAAGTTTGTTATTTTTGTTTTAAATGAATGTTGTTGCGTTTTTTGTTGTTTTGTGTAGGTTTCTGTATCGTTTAAGATATTATTAACTTTGGTTAAATAATTGTTTTTATTTAAAACCATAGTTGTGTTGCCTTTATCGTTTTTTACAATATATGTATTGTTTTGCTGTTTATCAAATTATTTTAATTTACCATCTAAACTTAAAAGGTAGTTATGATTTTGGTTTCAACTTTTATGTGAATTAAAAAAAATTGTGAATTTATTTATACATTTATTTCTTAATTCTTCCCGTTTACCTTCTACCAAATTGTAAAGTACGTGTTCTATGTAAACTATCAAATTTGGAATTGATTGTTTTTTATATTATGAGAAAAATTAAATTTTTCTTTCAATGATAGAAGATACTGCACTTCTGAATAAATTTAATATCCACTTACTGTTAACATTTATAGATTTTATAGCTTTTTATTGTCCTAATAACTTACAAAATTTTTATTGTTTTTTTTATTTTTTTATTTTGAGAGGACCTAGATCGAATTTGACTTTCGTTATAACTATTAAAGTGAACTTAATTTAGAATAGTGTGTACCAAGTTAGTTACATTAATAATTGGGTTATTTATTTTTCAATGAACGTAACCGATTTTTACATTTAATATATTGTTTTAAAACTTGTTTAAAATTTTATAGCATTTGTTGTTAATAGGCGAATCTTCTACTATAAATTTAGTGAAATAACGCATTCCCATGTTGCTCTATTAAATACCAAAATGATAGCCATTTAGCCAAGGTCAGAACTATATTGAGGCACCATCTTTATGTTTATATTAGTTATAAAAAATATAAATAAAAAAAATATAAAAGAAACTAAATACTAAATAAAAAATATAATTATTATAGAAGATTAAATTTTTTTTTTATCTACTAAAGGAAAAATTTGAAAATTGGATATTTATGCATTCTAGAAAATGTCTAATATATATTATATAAATAAAACGCAGTTAAATTCAAAATTCTAATCTTTATCTAAATATTTTTTATTACATGATGAGTATTTTATAATTATCTATTTAATAAAATAACTCTATTGTTAAAATTAAAAGCTCGATATAGATATTAAGTCCAATTTTATACTATGACATTTTTTTAGCCCTAAAAGAAGAATTATAATAATTTTTTAAATTTGGTATATTTATATTTTAAAGAGAATATGAAATTTCTTACATACAGGAAGTGTTTTTAATTTCACGGAATTAATTTAAGAACGTGTTTCTTGTATAAAATCACAAGTGTATATAAACATAAAATATTCTAAAATAAGTTAGACTTATACTGCATGAGGGTGAATTTTGGAAAATAAAACGTATTTTCTTTGTTAAATTTGAAATTTCAGTAAATGTTTTAGTAGCTTCTCTTGAACAAAAGGTTCTTAAGATACAAATAATTTTTTTTCTAATCGAAAAATGCAAAATTTACTATTAAATTAAACAATTATATTTAAGCAATAGCGCAGTAGAGAAAAATAGTTTTTAATTTTTTATACGAAAGGCGTGCGTCAAGCAAAAAAATTCCAAATGATCAATGATGGTATAAAAAAGATATTTAAAAATTACTTTTTTTTAACACAGAAACCAGTACTTTTCTCTCAAATATTCAAGTCAAAAAACTGCATGGAGGGTAATGACAAATATTAAAATATTTTTTTTAAATTTTATACAGTGTGGTGACTTTAACTGGAATAAATTCAGTTAAAACTAATCAAATTTTATCTCGCAAAATTTCTGAGACCCGTCGATTTTTATTTATTTTTTTTTTCATATTTCAGATAGTTTTTGTATTTTTTACCTACAGGGGAGGTCCACATTAACCCAAACTTTTTTTTTCAAATGGAAAGCCACTTTTTTTAAACTCTAATTGAAAAGAGCCCTTTTTCCCGATTAAATTGCCCTATTTACTTTTGTGATTATCTAAAGGAGAAATACGAAAAAAAAACCTTTAAATTATTAAAAGTCTCGAAATATTTTGTGTTGGTAAATTTTTGGCGTGTTTGTTTATTTTATTGGTATCGAGACATTTCCTGATATTGTTGTACTGTCACTGTTAAAGTGAATTTCAACCAGATAAATAAGTTAACTTATATTGAAAAAATGCCTTATTTATCCGAATCCCACAAGATTGAAATCTTATTGATGATTGGTTATGGGGACAGAAGTCGTATTCAGCTAGAGGTTGTCCTCTTATTCAGGCAGGAATATCCAGATTTGCCACCTATTAACCAAGGTACGGTTAGTAAAATCGAAAGCAGATTTCGAGAAGTTGGGCACGTGAGGGATGTTTCAAGACAAAGGTCTTCTAAAATCGATGAAAACACCCAATTAAATGTATTGTTAGCGATGGAAGAAAATCCGGTAATTGCAACCAAAAGAGTAGCTCGCGAAAACTCTATTCATCATAAATCTGTGCTAAAAATTTTAAAAAGTGCAAACAAACGACCTTACAAAATGCAACCCATTTAAGAGTTATTGGACGATCCAGATCGCAGAGTTCTGTGAATTAATGATGAATGCCATTGACGAAAATCGCATATCTTCGGAGTGGATCTTCTTTTCTGATGAGGCTACATTCACCCTAAATGGCCATGTTAATAAGCAGAACTGTCGCTACTGGTCTGACAAGAACCCACACTGGGTAAGGGAAACTAATACACAATATCCCCAGAAAACTAATGTTTGGGCTGGCATAATTGGCAGGCAAGTTATAGGGCCCATATTCTACAATAATACTTTAACTGGGGAAAGATATCTAGAATTTCTTGAACACGAACTATTTCCAGCCTTACGTGCCTTATATCCGAGTCAGTTCGATCCAGATTTGTATGATGAAAGAATCTGGATGCAACAAGATGGTGTTCCCCCACATTATGCCCGTAATGTACGCCAGTATTTAGATGACAATTTTCAAAACAGATGGATTGGTAGAAGGGGTGTAATCGAGTGGCCGGCACGTTCTCCCGCTCTCACCCCACTTGATTTTTTCTGTGGTGACATTTGAAAAGTCAAATTTATATGAGTAAACCAGGAAACCTAGATGAACTCAAGGAACGTATTAGGCAGGAAATCCGACAAATATCTCCAGAATTGTTAAAAAAAGTCAGAAACGAATTTTATTATCGTCTTGGGCTTTGCCAACAAGTAAATAGTGCTCATTTTGAGCATCTTATACATTAAACGCAACTTTTAATAATTTAATGGTTTTTTTTTCGTATTTCTCCTTTAAATAATCACAAAAGTAAATAGGGCACTTTAATCAAGAGAAGGGCTCTTTTCAATGAGAGTTTAAAAAAAGTATATTTACGAAAATCATTAGTTTTTTTTAGTCATGTTTGTTTGTAACTATGTAATTAACTAGAAGTTACAAAGGAACACTCAGTTATGGTGAATTTATTGAGAGATATAGTTTTACAGTATCTATTTTTTTTTTATTTTCACTTTTATTTGAAATAAGTACTCTTTTGACTTATAAATTAAGCACTTGGACTTGCATTTTCTGCCTAAGATTTTTTTTGTGCGACTTACGATTTAGCCAAAAAAGCAAAGTAAAGATATATGTAATATATTGTTTTTTAAAATTTCAACTGCCAGATTATATCTACTATTAAAATTATTATTTTCATTATTATTATTATTTTTTTTTAACTTTTTTATGTTTATTTCATTTTTTGTGACGTTGAATAATATAAAGTGGCTTTGAGGAAGAAAATTAGTTTTTATTATGTTATGTAAAATGTAAAAAATTACCATGGATATTTAAAAAATAACTGGATTCAATAATATAAATAATAACTAGTTACAAATAATAGTAATATATAGATTAAATTATTATAAATAACTTTATCAATTACAGTAACACCTTAAAGATAAAAATCTAATATAAAAAACACCTCTAGACTTTAAACCAATTCAAAGTCGAGAGTGTGCAAATTGCTTGAGGTATAATATGCAAGCGACAATTTCTTTTTCTCATTTCCTCTTGCTGCTTCGCCGTATTCCTTTTAATATTTTTAACGCTTATACACCTTTATTTAATGCCCCCGGGGCCCGTGTTTAAATTCTTTTACGAGTCGTTTTTAAGGTGCTTATTAAATTTTACTGCTTAATAATTGCATTATCCCGGCTCGCTTTAAGGAAAATCTATTGTATAAAGATTTTCTTTTCACCAGGGTAAAAAACGAATGCCAGATTTCGCGTTTGGCGCTTCGCACCTACGCAATATTTCTTTTTATTTTTCGCCGCCATGGTTTCAGAATTAATGACGGTAATTTACTTATAATTTGTGCGATTATGTTTTGAAATACGTTCATAACAAGGCTATAGCGTAGCACTTAATTTGCATGCTAGAGTAATTTTGAGATTCTAGGTGAAAAATTTAATAAATTACAGTTTGAAGGCAACATGACCGTCAAAACATAATTAGTATTACTTTACAGGAAATTTATTGGTGTTTACTCTAGAATTATTCCTAATTAATTTTTCATGTTTTCGCTGTTTTTGCAGTAAATAAAGGAAAATGAAAATGTTGCAAATGTTAAATCTAAATCATCAATCTATATAAATTTTATTAAAACATATAAGGCACTTGCAATAAAATTTAGAAAAGTAATAGTTTTTACTCACAAACGTAAAGAATAAAATAGTAAATTAAAGAAAATTTGCTCTAGAATAAACGAGAATTTCATACATAATTTGTACTTCAATAAAAAGTAGTGACATACAATATATTTTTTTAGAACTATTTTGATCACCTTGTGCATAGATGACACTGTTTAAAAGCTTAAAAAACGCAATAAAAATATTGTTTTTGCTTAGACAAAATTTATTTATATTCATAAAAATATTAAAATTTCTAAACTAAAAACTTTTAAAATCATCGATTTTTATATTTATTGTACAGCATACGATATGCCAGCTTGTAAAAATAATCTTAACCATGTTATCTATATTTGTAATAAATATTTTTCAAGCAATGGTTTTAGTATTTCTAGCAAAAAATTAGCCTTAGTAATATTCACACGACACAATCTACAAATAGAAAATCAAATAATTTAAAGTAATACTACCCTTCCATGGATAAAAGAACTAAAATACCTTGGTGTATATTTAGACCAATAATTGACATGGAATGCCTATATAAATTATATCTTACAAAAAGCTGAAAAGAGCTTGAATATTTTAAAATCAGTTACTGCCTGAAAATGGGGCTTTGATCTTAAGACATCTTTAATGCTATTGATAACGGCTCAATTTTTTATGGTTCTGCTACTAAAACGAAACTACTAAAAGTTGATCGTATACAATATAGAGCTTTGAGATTAGTCACAGGTGCTTAAGGACCAACGCCGATTGAAGCATTACTGGGAGAGACTAATAAGCTACCATTAGAGATAAGACGAAAAACTTTAGCAGAAAAACTTTTCACTTAAAATGTGCAATATCGGAATAACCCACTAAGAGCTAAGATTCATAAACTGGGTCTGTCTAATTTAACTAATAAATATTGGTTAAATAAAAACAGCCCTCCATTGGCTGAAGCTTAAACTGAAACAAAAAACCACATTCATTAATGAAACAAATATACTATGGATGTACGAATTAGCTTTTGGGGGTAGTTTTTTTGATCCCGCAATAATATTTCCTACATTTACGAACTGTCATACAGCCAATCAAACTATTTTTAAGGATACTTTAAATAAATTTCAAAATTACTTAGAAATATACACAGATGGATCAAAAACTGCTGATGGTACAGGTTGTGCTTTTATTCCGAAAATTAATATTAAAAGAAAATACAAGTGTGAGGATTATGCTCCAATTTTTACTACAGCAGCATTAGAAATATTAAAAGCCCTCGAATTTATTAGTGATGCTAATATAATTTCAAACTTTTTAACATTTTGTGATTCACAATCAGTTTTGCAATCACTGAAAAATGGACATAATTTTAAACACCCAGTTATTTTTAAGATTCGAGAGGCTATCAGTAATCTTGATAAACATAATTCTAAAGTAGCATTCATTTGGTTAAAACGACACACAGGATTGCTAGGAAATGAATTGGCAGATAAAGAGGCCAAGGAAGCAATTAAGACAGATAGGATTCTTTCCAAAGTACAATTTAGTGAAATAGTTCCAATTATCCAAAAGAGGTCTTTAAAAACTTTGAAAACAAAATATCTAGCATTATTAGCAAATACTTCAAATACATACACTTTAATAAAAGCGTCCCTTAGCAGTTATAGTATCGTTTCCAAATGTAACTTTCAAAGATATTTGACAACACAATAAATGACTCATATATATGTAATTGTGACAACTAGTCATCATCAATTGATGATTCGAACCATATTTTATTTGAATGTAAAAACAATATTGCCGCAGTGATGTTTCTGCATAATAAATTGAAAGAGCTTGGCTTGCTTCTTATGTGCCATACTTCACTTATGGCAAATGTAATTGCGAACGATAAAATGGAGTCTATTTTCATAAAATTTTTGAAATTGTCCAAAAGGAAAATATATTTTGAACGTATATGCACTAGTTAATAATTTTAGCTACTTGGAGATTTTTTTGTTTTCTCTATTGTTTACCTACCTATCCGAGCTCCCCTATGTTCCGTCTTTTAAAAAATGTCCTGCATTGGCTCCAGGACGAGAAGCGTGTGACCCTGTCTAAGATCCCTAGTATTAATCTTTCTTCCACTATTCCTTTCTTTATACTCTTTTTATTAGATACAATGTCATACCACCCATTAGTTTAATTTTTTAAATACTATATTAGCAACCTGTTCTATTATGAATAAGTTCCTATATTGGAACACGTGGCTAAATGTGCCAAGCACAAGGCCTAAAAACGAAAAAAAAATCATCTATAAACGACATTACATTCATGGCTGCATTAACCTGTCACACATGCTATATTTCTAACTGGGTAGATAATTTTATTTACCAATATTCTTATTATATAAATAGTGAATATAACACTTCAAATTTTATTTTGTAAATTACTTGAATTAAGGTACAGTAGGTAACCATAGAGACCATTGTGCACCAACTAGTTTGCGTATTTCTAGGCGTAATAACTATCTGGATAGACACTAAGGCAGAAAGCCTAGCTATGTACGCTTTAGGCTATCTCAGGAGTGTCTTACTGTCGAGCAGTCAATTTTCCCTCAGATAAGGCAAATCTTTTCCGGTACCTTTTATAAAACAGAAAGATCGATAGGTAATATTTTCTAAAAATTTCCCCAAATTCACCAGTCTATCTTTTTAACGGGGTAATACAACACGGCAAGTAATATAAAAGGCAACGTATGAATACAGGAATATGCCTATTTAGGGCATACCATCAGTTTACCGAATTATAATCCAGGAAGGGCATCTGCTTTCTCATTACCAGCATTACCTAAGCACCTAGGTATCCAGACAAGCTGATCTCTTTAAACCTTCTTCACTTTTTACACTCGAATACAGGCTTAGAAGTCACTTTATCAATGATGAATCTAGTGTGCGGGCAGATTGGAACGTTTGTGTGGCAGTATCTAGGATTTAATGACTAACGTAAAATTTTTTTTAGGTTATTTTTTTCTTCAACAGTATACTGGTAAATTCTTATAATCCTTTTCGTAAGGGCATCTTTAATAAATTAAGTGGTATACTGGTTTCACACTTAATATTTTCTTTATTACAATTAAGACAATTTATTTCTCTTTCTATTATTAGCATTTGATTCTTGCAACATGGTCTCCTTAGTGATACTGCAAAGATCAAATGCAATCAAAGAGGACTATTGCAATAACTATGAAGGTTAGTTTCTCATGAGAATTAATCACAAAATGTTCAGAAAAAAATATTCACAAAATCACGAGAATAACATTGTGGCGAGTTTCTGCACGTACATAACGAATACCACAAAAATCCCTCTAACCTTGGCGACGCCGGGTATCTGTCAACTTCTCAATCTTTGCTGTATCATTATTAACATAAATAGAAAAAAAATCGATAAAACATGCCTCGGGCGCCACTGTAAGTAATTAAAGGAGCTTAGCTTTGACCTATTGCCTTTCAGGTAAGCTTTTAAACAATGAAGAAATCACTGCTTATTACAAAAATAAAAACGAAACGGGATGGAAGGATATTAATAATCAATTTACAAACTCTCAAGATAAGAAAAAATGTAAATAATGAAAATAGATACTAGTGAAAGCCGGAAAATAATGTGTACAGTACGACTTTAGTGCAACGAATGTCGGAGATGGAATGACCCATCATTGTGAGCCAATGAGCCAATGAGCCAATTTGGAATGCTCACTTATTGCATTGGCAGCTGCTTTTTTTACCTGCCCAACATGGCCCCGCTCGCGGAATTGCTTTTCTATTTTACTAATTGTCCTTTGGGTTAAATTTATAAATTTTTCGTGAAATAAGCGAGCTACTTCCACTTGCGTCCGTGTATTATCTCCATAGCCAATCATCTGTAGAATTTTTATTTTCTGCATTTCTGTTAAATGAACCATTTTTCTGGCTTGTAGTTAATGAAATTTAAACGACTCTAGCACTGACGACTACTTTTGTCATGCAACATGAGTTAACATTAAGTTTGGCATTTTAAACCAAAGTAAACAACAATTTTTAATTTTTTTTATTCTCATATCAATAAAAAGAAATGCTGAAATAGTTTTTGCTTGCTTTATCATTACCAAGACCTAAATGAGTAAGAAGTATTAAATGAGTTGTAGAGAATCTTGAAAAATAAATAATTTTCTTTTCTAAATGTTGTTTTTTGAATTTTACTTAATATTTCCGAAACAGTCAAAGATAGGTATAGGACATTGTATACAAAATATGTCTAAAATGATCTGAGGAATCTAAAAATTAATTAACATACAGGGTGTTATGTTTAAACTAAGCAAGTCGGTATTGACCACCGTTATCTGATACACCCTGCATTAAAAATTTTTATAAAAAAAATGCGCTACTATAAAAACCAATCGACGTGTTCGAGCGTTTTTTCCAACACGCTCCCATCTACTTATTAGCTAATTTATTTCATTTGGCTGACACAGACTGTATAATGGGCATTGTCATACATTTTTAAGTTTTTATTTAGTTATTTTTTATTCATTAAATGCAAATTGTGTATTATTTGGTAAAGCAAAAGCAAGCATGGAAAATTTTCTCCAGACTGAAGCAGTTTTTCACTAGTCTTGTTTTAAGCTTGAAGTTCATAATACGCATGTTCAGGTGCTATATCTTTAGTGTATTACTACTATACGGCTATGAAGGCTGAATTTTCAATCAGATAATTGAGTGAAGGATCCGGGTTTTTGAGATATATGTATATTGCCGCATGCTTCGCTTTTCATGGAGTCACCGAGTTAGAAATAAAGAGTTAAGAATAAAAAAGGCAAAAGTGTTATTAAACATCATTAAAAAAAACAAAATACATAGGCTATATCATGAGAGGCAAAAAATACGAATTACTAAGATAGATAATTAAAGGAAAGATTCAGGGAAGACGATCTATTGGAAGATGACAGAACGTAACAGATATTAGGAGATGATATGGGTGCACTTCGACTGAGATTTTTAGAGCTGCTCTATCCAGGATAATGTTAGCTATATGAATCGCCAAGGAGGAGAGAGCGTGATAAGAAGAAGAAAAAGAAGTAGATTCTATTTAAATGTGAGCAAAAAAACTGTAAGGTTATTGAATATTCACATTGGTTAGGAGTCTTTTGTAGAGTTACAAAAAAAATATATCTTGTTTAAAACATTCGGCATCAATTAAATACATTCAAAATAATTTTTTCCATTAACATAACGAGCGAGCGGACTGCAGCAGCAAAGCGCTTTTTAAGTATACCATTATTTTTCTGAAATCTTTAAGTTTTTATAACTTTTCTTACTTCCGACCATTCCTTTTTTGCCATTTTATACCTTTCATTATAAGTACTTTACAGGGGTGCTCGTAAACAGCGTAAAAAGTTTATTAGGTAATTGCGTTTCACACCTTTTTAATTTTAAGCATTAAATTACAATGGCTTTGGAAGATATTAATCTTAGTTCTGACTGTTTTGAATATTAAGGTAGAATGTAAGTTAAAAAAGTGTATAGATTGTTAATAAAAATATGCAAGTAAATAAATTACTTATTTATAATATTTGGTTTATATTTAAAATATTTCCCACAGAAAAAAAAAGATAATTAAATGCAAATTTGTTCTCAAATACTCGGTGAATATTCTTACAGTGTTTATAATTTTCTTTTTACATCTTGATTACCATAATCGAATGAAGAAGAATGTTGTAAGGCCGAGGTCTTCATTTTCTCTTTGCCCGTACACCGTTCATTTTAAAATTTTAAAAACTCTTTTGAGTTGTCTTTTCGTAGCCCTCATTGAATAATAATTCTACATCTAAAGATACAAAAATGAATTAATTTATTTTAAAGTTTTTCAAGTGTATTTAATTTAAAAGAGAAAAAGAAATAATGTGTCGACGAAGCGGAAACCACAAAGTTTGGTAGTTATAAAACTTCGAGACACGAAAAGGAAGTATCACCAGGCGGCGATAGCGAAAAAATGTAAATTTCATAACGGTAGAATGGATTGCAATGTAGTGTCGCAATATCATTACTTATAAATACATTCATTACATTACCATAAAATTTTAATTTACATGCGTTCTAGTCATAGTTTGAATTGTATCTTTTACTATGTATATTAAAATATTTTAACCTTAGCTTCGTTCTTTGTTATTAGATTGTTTTAATTTTTTTACCTTACGTTAAACTAGAAGGGCATATTTTAATTTCTTTAAAAAACGAACTATACTCGTATATTAGCTGTCTATATTTTCGAAACAAAGTTTAACGTCATGACAATAAGTATAGTATAATATCTATACGCAAAATGGAATATATATGGGTAGCAATTTATAAAAAATTTAAATCAGAAAAATTACAAGAAATACTCAGATAATTGTTTAATTGTTAGTTGAAAGTTAAAAACAAATCACCTTTAGAAATATTAAAAAAATCATAAACATTATAACATATAGCTTTTCTTGGTGGGCGTATAAATGAAGTTAAAATTGCTATTTTTAGGCCTATATTCATTGAAGAAATTTTAAGTAATAATTTTTCTTTAAATATGCATAAAGAAGTAATACAGCTGTTAAAAGCACAAAATCTAAAAATTCAACGAGCTTACTAAGCTTCACCTCGCGACTTTCTTGCAGTTAGGTAGTGGCTCATTAAACAATATTTGTTAGACTAATGCTTTGGCCATGGATGATTGTCGATTCAGCTTTGACTTCAAATTTTTGATTTCTTCTGATGTTACCTGAAGCCTAATTTTAAAAAGCTAAATAAATAAATAAAAATTACTTTTATTAACTGTTTTATGTTGTGGTTTAGTAAAAGCATGGCGTGATCTAACATTAACATTGTGAATTGCTGTGCGTGGTAAAAATTTGGATTTAAGAAGTTGAGATGCTTTCGCTTTAGTAAGCAATTTATAAACAAAATTTAAAAGATGGTGTGTTCTTCGGCTTCCCATATTGAGCCACTTGCATTCAGAGATCACACGAGAGATCATGGTCACATTTACGTATTTTATACAAAACCCTACAGCATGCATTTTGTACGTGTCTTTGTATGTCTTTTTTGGTTTTACTACCAAAATACAATAACCTTGTCTTGTTGATGTTTAATTTAAGATTATGTTCGTAAGTTAATTGATTAACTATATTAAGATCCGAATTTATTTTTCCGGCAGCTTCCTGAGTAACTTGAGGTTTGAAAGAAAAATAGATCTGAGTATCATCAGCATAGGCATGTGTACTACAAAACAAAGGAGCACCAATAACTTCTATTGTGTAAATAATAAATAAGAGCGGGGATAAAAGCACCCTGACGTATAGCGGACTTAATTGAAATATTATTTGATACCGAGTCAACCAAACTGATCTTTTGCGATCTGTTTTGAAGAAATGATCCAACCAGGTTAAGTGCATCGGCCTCAAAGCCATAGTATAAGCATGAATAACCTTTAGACGCTGATTACACTACCTTCAAAGGGTAGTATGTTATGTTTTATTTATGTAATTTAACTAAAAATGAGCGCAATAATAAACAAGATTTTCGTATTTTTTGTATATCGCCTAATAACCGGATCTCACAGCCCAATATATGTGAGGGTGTGCAGGGGGTTCACGTGAAAAAAACCGTGTAAATCAACGAATCTCTAACAAAGTCTAATCGTACGTATTTATAAATAGTGTAAATATTTAAAAGTTTACTATCAAAACTGTCAAGGTCCTAATTCTAAGTTATTTAATCTTAGGCTATCAATCTCTTCTTCAGATTATGATGTTATTGTCTTGACGGAGACGTGGATCCAGCCATCTATCTATGACCGCGAGTTTATCGATCAAAGATATATAGTTTATCGAAAAGATCGTGATCAGGTAAAGGAATGGGAGGGGGAACCCTGGTCGCCGTCAAGACAGAAATATCATCCCAACTGTTACCCATATCGTGCAATAATAGTAACATTGAGGATATCTGGATTAAATTATGTTTTTCTTCTTAAAACTTGTATTTATGTAGTACTTATATACCTCCAAGGATGCCATATGACACTTATAGTGAATTTTTTTGATACTGCAGAAAAGCATCTACAATGCCAAAATAATGAAATTATTATTTTAGGGGAATTTAATATACATAATAATACACATAATATAATAATAATATAATAATACATAATAATATACATATTTTCTACATCTACTAATATAATTAGTAGATGTAGAAAATAGGAATAGTTTTAATAACATAGAAAGTATATATTTACAAATGATAAACCTGTTAGACTTGCGACAACATAATAAAATTCTTAACGATAGAAATAGGGTTCTTGATTTTGTTTTAAGTAATTTTTCTTTAACTTTAAATAGAAATGACTCTCCTTTTATAAGGGAATATCCGGATCATACCACTTTGTTTTGCAAACTTGAATTTAGCAATACTTCTAACAAAAACAATTTAATAGCCAATATAACTATAAAAAAGCAGACTTTTTAAAACTTTAGAGATTGTTTGAAAATGTTAACTGGGATGATCTAAAAAGCAGTTCTGATGTAAACCATGTAACAAATATTTTTTACAAAAAAATATATGATATTTTGGATAAATGTGTACCAATGGAATGACACGTGAATGTAAAAGGGATTACCTACCGTGGTTTACTAAAGAAATAATTTTAAATTTAAAGAGAAAGGAAAGATTGAGAAAAAATACAAAAAATCTAATAGTCTTGCAGATAGAGCAAATTTCATTTATATCAGAAGTAAAGTAAAAAGTGACATTCAAATTGCATATAAAAAATACATAGAGGAGGTAGAAACAAAAATAGCTAGCGACCCTAGTAACTTCTGGAGGTACACAAGTTCAACAAAGTCAGGTACTTATTCATCCAATACACCAATGTTATACAGAGACCAGGAAATAATCGAGAGCAGGGATATCGCTGACGCTTTTGCCTCGAATTTTTCTAGGATTGTTCAATCAGTTCCCTCTGGCTACACCTGGATTTTACTCCGGCGGTTCCTCTGACAAATGCGACTTTGTTTGTAAAGGGGTATGGGGTTATGTCAAACATCCGTTTGACAAAATAACATTTCGCAAGATGAAATCAGCTTTTGCTTGCAATTGCCATTCCAAATTTCTTAAAAACGGCTTATGGAATAAGAATGTTAATAAGTTTTTACTTTGCAGATGTTATTTTTGCACTTCTTTCTACTTTTTATATTCAATCCCAACACTATCACCAATTAGTTAAATTAACATTATTATATGTGTTAATATATAGCAGAAAATTTCCTCTCTTAAACATGTGTGAAAACTTGACAACAAAAAATCTGTGAATATGTTTGTAAACAAAACACCCCTCCTGACCCCTGACCACATGTTGAACTCAAACAAAGTTTGTTGTTTACTAATTCTAGTTTTTCAATGTTCTAAGCATGTGTCGCTTAACGAATTAAGCTTTATTAGACCTAAGATATAAATTACACCTCACTGCAAAAGAAAGGCAATAAATTTTAAAAGGGCAATAAAATTTAAACCGTAGCTTTAGCCAGTTCACCAGTTCCACAAGAGTAGAAAGCTAGACCTTCTTGATAAGATCGAAATCACTAAAGCCAAAAAAAGCACCACTCAAACTTACATAAACCTCCGAACCAGGACTCATCTTTAATAAACTTACTTATTCTTATGCTTACTTTCTTTTACTTCTAAATTAAATATTAAGCCTCGATAGCGCAACTGCATAAACTGTTGCCTATAACAAGCATATGAGATTTTGTTTTTTATTTAATTTCAATGTCTGTGGGTTTTTTATTAAAAGTGTGTTGTTGTGATTAACCAATATTGCTTCCAGTATTATCGTGTATTTTATATAGATAGTATATGTGTGTGTGATCTTCGACCAATTAAATAATATTTTTAATTTTTCATTTATATTTTAACTTTGTCTTGCAGTGAGGTATATTTATTTTATATTTCTGGTATGATGATGCTTAATTAATGATTATTGAGCAAAATGTGTCACCTATGTTGTAGTTGCTTTTTAGTCGAGATTTATTTTTCGTTGTATTTCAAATTATATCAGGGTCTTGCTAAATTAACGAATTATTTTAACTTTATCCAATTTGTTTAAGCAAGATAATATTCCTTTAATTTTGATCTATTTATTTCAAATCTTTTTTATTTTTATCGTATCTTTTCAGGCCAAGATATATATATTTTAAAGTTTAATTATGGTTTTAAGAATTTTGAGTAGTACAGTGCAATTCTTAAATACTATTTTACTTCACAATGACAAAATATAAGTTCAAAAATTTTGTTAAAGGCAGTATGATTTAAATTTGGCAGACCACTTGATTAAAACTTGCTAAAGGGAAACAAAAACTACATTAATTATAAAGGAATCAAGGAAACATAAAAAAATCTTTTGGGAATATCGATAACAATACTGCTTTTATTAAGGAGAATCGCAGAAAAACTTAAAGTATCCAAATTTCCTGTTTCATGAACTTCATATTTCGAATGTATATGAACCGATTTCATTTTCAGGTCGTATGTGTATGAACGTTTGGAAACTATCATTTAAATACCTCTGTTACTAACGGCAGCTTATTATTTTCAATAAATCGGCTGAAGATTTATAAAATTATAAAATTATTAGCAAAGAAAATGCACAAAGTAATATAAGTTCAAGTAAGTAAGTCCAAAATTGATTCGGCAAAAGAGAAAAGATTGTACTTACCATTAAATCTATCACATTCATTCACTGATCACTCTATGTGATATGTGATATAATACTTATAATATAGCATCCTGACCTCTTTTTGAATTTGTTTGAAAGCCTCCTGCATTAAATAAAATAGAAGTAAATTATTAGATATGCTTCAAAGAGGTTAAATCAAAATAAGAAAATACCTAAAACCACACTGGTAGATTTATCTTTTTAATCTTGCAATATTAATTTTAGATAAACAAGTCTAAATATACAAAGGTATAAGTATCTCATAAATTGTTATCTGGGAAACAATACGTTAAAAATTCTCCTCAGTTCATAAGCATTTTTTATACAGAAATACTTTTTGTTGATTTAAAAAAAATTATAGCAGAATATATCCCAAAACAATTGATAGGCTAAATTTTAATAAAAAGTTGCCTTTACTGTAAGCGACAAAAAGTACACTAAAACCAATATCAAAACATCTATAGATACTATATCCTATAGGACCTATATAAAAATATAGTCAGTAATAAAAAGTATAATTTAAAATAGTACCAAAAATCATTTCAAGCTCATTATTTCAGGTATAATTTTAAATATTACACTATAATTGCATCATAGCTTCAGTTTTATAATTCAGAGTAATTTAAAAGTTTCCATTTTATATTATATTCTAGGTAGGTATACTTTTTAAAAAATGAGGAAAAATTATAGATATTTTTTCAAAATTTAATCAGCACTCTGCTATAATTTTTATTTGCATAAATTACTTTAATAACCAAGTAGAAAAATATATACACGTTATACAAATCGCTTCTCGTATTTTATTATTGTCTACGATTTATCTACGTGTACAGTCACTCTTGCAAGTTAAATATCGAATAGTTCTGCTTGCATTATATCGTTCTTCTTAAAAAAAAAACCAATGAATCTTCTTTAACATTTTCATTAAAATATATTAATCTATCTTTTTTTGTTTCAGGTAAATAGCCTGCCTGAACGCCCTTGTTACAGTTCCATCCATCACAGTGATGGGCAAAACGCCGGAGCACAACATACATCTTATTCCGATTCCCTGTTTAATTTAATGCGGTATAAAGCGAATACTGAATACATTTGACTGCTACTGACACCATCAATGTATCAACGACAACACACCGCTTTAAGGTTGAGGACTAATATGGTAAGAACTGGCCGGAAAAGGAAACGAAGGTTTCTGAATTTACGAGAATAGTTAGTTTAGTTCAATTATAATTTTTAGTCGAATAAATGTTTACTTTTTTTTGTTGTTTCAAAATTGGTTGAAGGTTTGGTAAGGATTACAAATTTCTTGTTAGTATAAGCTTTTTTTTCTTATATAAATGAAATGCAATTATATGCAGTCATATAATTTTAATATCATACTTTTAACAGTACTGATTTATTTCTTTGTTTAAATGTATAAGTCTAATAATGTAAATCTATGCAGCTAATGAAAAACTCTATACTCTATTATATTCTAAGGTATTTGTATGTAAGAAAGTTTAAATAAAACTGGAGAGAATAGCAATAATTTCTCGATAATCCAGTTAAAGAGGAAACATATTTTAAATATTACTGACACTACAAAGCATTTGTTTTAGGTAACGGTATACATAGAAAGTCGACTATTCTAAATACTGCACATATATTTTTTATATAGTGCTTTTTTATATTTTTTAAACGAATTAATTCAAACTATTGAAACTTGAGATAATGCAATTGATAAATGCATAATATATTTTAAAGCAAACTTGACAGATGAAAATTTCAATATGGCTGCTGGGCGCCATTTAAAAAAAAATTAAATGGAAATGGTGGTCTTGTGGCACATCATTTTGAAGCTCCTGACGAGTACTTTATTACTCTAGAATATAAATTCAATATCTTTATCTACTACAAGATGGTGGCATATTTAATAATTGCCTGAATACCAAAACACTGATATGCACATCTCTACAAATTACGTAAAGAAACCATTGCACGGCATCCTTCCTATCTCCGTAATATTTGTTTTAGTGATTAATGTACATTTTTTCTCAACAGTAATGTTCATAGACAAAATTGTCGTTATTGAAGTAACAACAATCCTCACGTCTTCCGAAAAACTCATACTCAATATCTAGAAAAAATTAACGTTTGGACAGGGATATTGGGAAACCATATTATGGGCCCCGTATTCATCGAACAAAATTTAACAGGGGAACTGTATTTGTATATGCTGCAAAATACTATTGACCCTCTAATCACCGAAATTGTCGTAACGAATCCTAATGAATTCGATATGGACATTGTATTTCAGCGAGATAGAGCTCCATTACACTACTCCAGACAAGTTCGGACCTATTTAGATAACAAACCCCGGTCGTTGGATTGGCCATCGAGAACCTGTGGAATAGCCGCTCGCCAGATTTGACACCTTTGGACTATAATTCCTATTAATATTATTATATTATTCCTTTATAATTCCTATCTCACCTAACCCTGATATTTTTGTTGCCCTGGATACCATTCCCTATTTATAAATATCAATGAACTATAGTTGTGTATCAATTATCATATTAAAAGCCCTCATGTTTTTTACCATATTTGACACATGTGGTTCTGAAAATCGATATTATATTTCTTTTTACCAAGATCTAAATCATGGCAAAATATTTCTTCACATTCAATTTAATTGACATCAGAAATAGTAGAGACTGAGATCTGACTCCTGAACTTCTCATGAAGAAACAGTGAATGACTTAATAATAGGAAACTATTATATTGTACAAGGTGCGTTCAGCCTATGGAACAGTATCAAATTTTTCACTTAATATTCTCATTCTATGCAGTTAAGACAATAACAAAATAAGACTAATCTTATTAAATGCCCTACAGAAATCGATAATCACTACAGCAATGTATCCTTTTCAGTCTAGTGACTCTGAGTGGTTGATATTGTCAGAATGTCAATTAAACTTATTACTAGTATAGTGTAATTTTTAACATAAATGAGCATGTTTTATGCAAACAACGAACAATTTTTATTTTATTTAGAGATCACCTCCTAATAAAAAACCCTAAAATTATTTTTAATTTATTATTTACTATTGAACTATTAGTTAAAATTTTATACTATTTTGACAATCATTAAAAGTTAGTTAGTTAGATTAACCCTTAATATATATCCAGACATCAAAAGGTTATACAGCATACAAACTGTGTACTTCACGGCAAGTAGTAGGCCCTAACGCAAAAGGCAAATTAGAAAGGGACAGACAGACCTGTTTAAGCAATTTTAAAAGTTAAGTTAATGAAGGAGTCAGTAAATGAAGATAAATGATTCAGATATTGGATTAGTCTTGATGATTCTTGCGTTCACGGGGAGTATTTTCAGAAACAATGCTTAATACTTGGTAATTTGTTTGGAGGGGTTTACTGGATATATTAAAAAAATTACAGCAGTAAAATACAGAAAACAAGGTAATGTTATAGGAGCGCACTCATTATAGATGTCGTACACTTTAAAGACGAGACTTAGTAACTAATATTAACTCCATATCGAGCAATATTGTCGCTAAATTATAATCTAAAAAGAGTATGCTTTACTTATTTTAATTTTTAGCTGGTATTTAATTAAAATCCACATTTTTCTAAATAAACTAAAAACATGTGTAATTTCACCAATTTTTAAATTAGATAGTAGACAGAATTTTACAAACAATAGGCTCATTAGTGAGTTAAACTCACTGGCTAAGGTACTCGAACCAATACTTTATGATCACATAATAAATAACATTAATGCTAATATTATAATTATATAACCTTTTTTTTCGACAACTTTGCTATTAATAATTTGTGTGTCATTTCAGATAGTCTTTTTTAAAAATTGGCTAATGAAGAGGTGAATACTATTTATATTAACTTCGGCCCTCTATAAGCAAACATATTAATTATTTCTTAAGGAAAAAACCTAGGACTAAGATTTACTTCCTTGAAAACCAATGTAAAGTCAAGATCTCAAGTAAAGTAAAAAAAGGTTTTTTACGGCCCCTTGTAGCAGCCTTTAAGGTTCCACAGGGTAGTAATCTAAATAGTCTATTGATTTTAGTTTTTATAAATAAACTTTCAATTTTTGAATTACTCAAAATAAACAAATTTATAAAAAAAACTATTTTACTATGCCTTTGACTAATAAAAAGCAATGCATTATGTAATTACTGGCTTAATAGCATATCTATTTTTAAGCTTGAAAATATTTTGGGTTTTTCCTTTAAACGGGATTTTAAAAGTAAATGTAATAATGTCTTCAATTTATAATAAATAAGTTCTTTAAAGCCTTCAAATACAAATATTTACCTTAAAGCTCCAAAACCAGTTGTATTTTATATCCGAGTTATACCTTTAGAAGAATAATATGTATCAACCGGTGGCATATGTGAATAAGCTTTAATTTTATAATATTAAAAAGTCATCGAAAAATGCACAGAGCCTTTATAGTTTCTCTACTACCTTTTAAATAACCTAAAATATAATAAATTCATAAGCCAAATAAAAGCTAGATGTATCAAAGATAGTTCTAAGAACTAAAATATCTTAATTTCGGTATTACCTAGAAGGAACATATGCGCGGATAGCTAATTTAATCAATAATTAGTCTTTTCTAAGTATATGTTATATCTAATTTAATAAATCTTTTAAATTATTTCTTATGTTAATTTTAAGTAGTATTCAAAATCTTTCACTTACTTGTATTTACTGGTTAGTATTTGTCAGTGTAATAAGTAAATAAATTATCTTTACAAACTTTAAAATACGTTAAATAATCTGAGGAGTATTATTCAATATAGGTAATCTTATTAGTAGTTAAAGAAAAAATTGTTATATCGTATTATCTTCTTAAGTGTAAGCACCGAAAAATTGAAGCAGTTACCATGTTTGTTTTAAAGCCTAAAATTTGCATCAATAACGTAACTATAATGGCCTTCTAATTAAAAAGACATTCAAAATTTAAAAACCGAACACCAATTTCAATTTTAAGTCCATCTTTTTATATCTTTGTTTACTGCTAGTGCTATTTCCTTATGATATAAAATTTATTAAAAGATGAAACTGGCTCTATTGCTATAAAGGATAGTACGAAACAATCAAACCCAATATATTCAAAACAAAATGTTTATTATTAGCTTAGTAGCGCGCTTTCGGCGTATGAGCCATCACCAATGCTAACTAAAAGTACGTTGTATTTGTTTCTCAAATTTCTATAGGAAAAAGGACATTAAAATTAAAGATAAGGAGATAAAATGTACTTGTGAGTTAACTTGTAAGTTATGCACAGGAGTGCCACATAGTGGAAAAAACATTTTCACAGACTAAAACATTATTTACACATACTACACATAAGAGAATTGCTTAGTCATTGTAGTAACAGCTCTTATATATCCAAAGTTCAAACTTTTCTAACTGAAAATAACTTTAAATTATTAACCTCTAGCCCTTTTAAGAGCATTGATCACTTTCATGAAGAACACAATGCTCCATATACCCCTCATATCCAGTATCCCTACCACCCCACGTCTTTATGGTTTACCCAATTTACACAAATTGGGCATACCAATAAGACTAGTGTTTAGTTTTATCAAAACTCCAACTTTTTACAGCTTTTTGTCCCAAATTTGTTGTTAAAGTTCTACAACAATAATTATCTATTACTTGGTTGCATTTCTACTTTTGATGTAACTAATCTTTTTACAATAGTACCTAAATTTAAAAGTTTTATATTAACTGACAACAACAAAGAGATTTTAAATTGGTATAGATATGTTGACGATTGTCTCTGTTTTTTAAATTGTGATATATTTTGAGCTCAGTTTCCCTTAAACAAATTAAACCAAATACATCATAATTTTTTTTACACGAAAAATAGAAGCCAATAGTTATTTGAATTTTGTAGGTTTATTTATACAGAAACTACCAAATAATTTAGAATTGTATCAAAACCTCACCTAAATAGACCACATAATTTCAAATCATTCCAAACAGTATCACCAACACAAAATGGCTTCTTTTAACTATTACATTCACCGTTTCTTTAAACATGTCTTTCTCTCCTTCTCATTTTTAACATGAAATGAATATTCTTAAACAAATTGCTTATAACAATTAACAACTATCACCCTAAAAAAAAAAAAATTCCTGATATTAAACAAGACAGTAAACTCATTTCTTTACTATTAATTAATTCTTATCTAATAAAGAAAAATAATAATACCTTCAATAACCACCAGTCAGATTTATAATTTTAGTTTCGATTTTGGTTAATACCAAGGATAACAATGATACATTATCCAAAAGTAGTATTGACAGGATACAGTGTGATTCTTGTGACTATTGATATGTGCAACATACTTGTAGATTCTTAAAAACACGCACAGCTAAGAACTTAACTAAATCATCATTTGTATTTTGAAAACATATAAGATATAATTTATGTCATCTTTTTTGACTAATGCTATTGTAAATTTGTCTTTACACCGTTAAATAAATTACAACCTATTTTCATTACCTAAAGATAAATACACAAGCCTAGTTTATTCCACCATTTTGTTTTAACGCTTAACTTTTGTGAAAATTTTGAGGTCAATGTTTCTAGACCGACCTGTCGTCACTATCCTTTTGGCAGGTTTGCATGACTATTTTAATGTTGTGTTTCCCTTCTTTAAACATAATTAAAGCATACACGTGAAAAGGTACTAACGTCTCCCTTTTTTTTAAATACTCTACGTTTTTTACGTTAAATACTGTGTTATTTGTAGTTTTTAATGTTTTTAAATGTTGTTTTTGAACAAGTAAACATTTAACAAGTTTTTCCCTTTATCTTAAGTTCTTTTTCCTATCAAAAATTAAAAACACATAAATCTATGATGATGGCATGATGAAAAAAAATTAATGAATTAAAAAACTGACTAACAAAAAATCAATAATCTACGATCCTAGTGTCTTAAGCCAAATCATTAACTTTCTTTTAAAGATAATCACTGATGACTATTCTTTTAAATTACTTGGTAGAACATTATAGCACTTGGCTACGTTATAACTGAATGGCCGTTTAAAAGGGAAGTTTTCTGTTTTGGAATAACGCATTAATACATTGACGAGTGCTTCTTTCATGGATATCTGAAATTAATTTTTTATTTTATTTTTTATTTAGGTTGAAGATCATTAACCTTAAAGTGAACGTAGTTCTAACTTTCAGATAGATAGTCAATTTTTTTAAGCCTTATGTAGCCTTATGTAGAATCTTATGCAAATATTTTGAAGACGCTGTTAACAAGCCCAATCCTTTAGTAGTATTCTGTATGTATATAAAGTATCTCTAATTTTCGAAAGCTCTTTGGAATATTAGCATTGAATCATTTAAATATATTTCTTTAAATCTTAGGTCCCTATTAAAAATAACATCCAGATTCTGGCAGGATTCTTTGAACATAATTTTGCTACTATCAACGTTAAAATAAGGAGGAAATGAGAGTTCAGCAGCAAATTTTCCAAAAATTAGGAGTTGTGCTTTTATGGGATTTAATGCTATGAGCAGGGATATGAGGATATTTTAGATATAATATTACTACTATCATTTTATGCTGTTTTGCTCATATTTTGTAGTTTAAGCTGATTAGTAAGTTTATTATGGTTCTATTTTTATTTATTTTACTATTTTCACCTAGTGTCTAGTTTTTTAAAAGTTCATCTCGCTTGAGCCCCATTTGAGCCGCAAGTTAGATTATTTAAGTTATATTATTGTAAATCCCTGTAGTTACAATTTTTTAGAATTTGCATATTTGCTCGGTTTGACTGTAAGTATTCTCTTGAAATTATTGGTCTCCATCGGGAAAAACAATGTAGAAAATGTGACATTTTAATCGGTTTTGTTATTTGCCTTGAAAACAATTAAACGACATTTAATGAGAGTTAGGTTAAAGTTTTTAACGTTGTTACTTAAAAGTGTGTTCCTGACATAAAGGAGAATTACCGGAGTAAGTGTGTCCTTAAATTACGTTACAATTACAAAACCTTATCACATTATTGTGATAACTTAGGCTTTTGGAACATCAAGCATTTCTGGTTACCCAGATCGTTAGAAATACAGATCAAAATATAATCACTTACTTTAGTTTAAACGGTTGTAGTACTATGTAGTGACCTAAAGCCAGATTGAGTAATCGGTATTATAGCAGGAGTTTTCTGTAGTATATCAAATGATTTGCTCACGTTTGCTTTTTTACGGTTTTGAAGAGTTTTACTAAAAGGGAGATTAATTAATAATAAAAGTTCGATAAAGTAAGGAAAAATTAACATTTGAGAATGCAAAGGACTTATTTAAAACGCTATTTTATGTAAGGATTTTTTAAAACTTATAAACTAAATTTTATTAGGCATCAAATTACGCAACTTTGCCATAATTTGAGCTTGTATATGTATAACTTACGGTTTTGAAGATCCCAATGTGAGGCTCATATTCGGGATACCTATAAATGTGGAAAAGATATCATATTTAACAAGAATAAAAAAAGATAATAAGTGAGTTTATCTTTATCTTTAATAAGAGCTCAGTATAAGGCATCTGAATTAAAACTGTGAAATTAATTACCGAATAAATAATTAAAACCTAGGATACTTCCCTTTTAACTTAGAAGAAACCAACAATACATATATTTTCTAATATTCAATAAATGTTGTTGTGATTAACGTAATCGAATGCTTCACTAAAATCACAAAATATTTTAGCAGGGGACTTGCCTGCATCGATAAATTCTATCTATGAAGTCTTTAAATGGAATAAATTGCTTATATGTAAAATTATACTTAAGACGGCTAAAGAATTCTTCGATTTAATTATTTCGACTTTAAATTTCGTTCTAATATTATCCTATAATTTTGAAATAGTACCACTAGTTTAGTCGTAATTCTTACCTAAAGCTAATTAAAATACGTCCAAGCCTATATTTCTTTTTAAAGCCCATTCGTAAAAAGAACAGCTCGACTTTTGATTGTAACATTTTTATTTCACAACTCAGCCAGGCGCGGCACAGGCAGGCGTCTACCAATCAAATAGTCTTACGTCGTTAATTAGAAACATTATTTCTTTTTAAGTCTCCGCTACGGCAATTAGAACTAAACGATGGGGTAAAGAAAAACCGAGAGGGTCGGAAAAAGAAAGGGTGAAACCGGTTTCCTTAATGGCAACTGAAATGCTTCTTTGCTTTAATTATAGGTATCCTAATTACTTTTGTTACTCTGCGGAATATTGAAAACTTTTCTTGGTAATTTATTACACTATAGATCATCTTAAACTTTAAAAGAAATTGGTAAAAAGTAAGACGCAAATTAAGTTACAGTATTGTTTTAAAAACTATGCTTTTAAATTACCTTCTCTCAATTTGGTATTTAAAAAAAATGTTTTTTAGGCTTCCTTTTTCCAGTCCTTAAGTAAAGACCAATGGTCAGATTTCATATTAGAAGTGAAGAGTTATGCAAAATAACTTTAATTTTGTGTTATCCGCGCTATAGGGTGACAAAAAAAACATCCATACGTTTTCTCAACCTAGTACCATGCACCACTACGATAGCCGGAAAAATTGAGGTGTAATTTTCGAAATAATTTATTGGATTTTCAGAATTTATTCATAACCTCAGGATGTTTAGACGTTTGAGGACACGGAATACAAAAGCTGCTCTTCAGGCTATGTAGAGAGCTTGTAATATTTTTGATTTATATGGCTTTATTATAATTATGAAATTTTAACAAATAGGAATGTTTTTTTACAATGTGATATTATTTTCTCGCATGTTATTTGAAGTTGGTTCTGTCGCCTTCAAAAGGTCTAAAAACGTTATCACTTTTAATCTGGAATTATCCTGAAATATACGAGTATATTATAAAAATAACTAATATTTAGGGTGACCTATAAAAATTAAAATGGGATTTTGCTTAGGATATGGCTACAAATTAAAATTTAAAAAAACTCTTAGTTTAGTTTATATTTAAGTTCATTGTTTAGTCTAGATAAGGTCTTGATATTCATACATCAATTGTATTTAATTATTATTGCAATTTTAAAGCTTTTATAAATCATTTTGTTCTTTAGCCAGATAAGATATTTGACAAGCAAAATTAATTTTATCGATTTCGACAACTGTTGTTCAACAACTGTTCTTGTTGTGTTCTTTTTGTATTTTCTAAAACGTTTATTTTTTGTTTCGTTTTTTAGACATATACGTGTTTTGTTTTAAATATTTTTTTATAATTAATATATTTTCAGTTTTAATAAATGAGTTATTTTTTCTCCCAAATACATTTTACCACACGAAGAAAGGAGTTATGTAAACGTCGTCAAATAATAAATACGTCATATTTTATTCAATACATGACGTAAAATATTCTAAAAGTACGTACATATAACGTAGAATCATGCGGAAAGTTGACGTCCTATATACGTCCATAGTACGTAATACGTCTTTTGGGATACGTACTGGTGTACATTATGTTGTAAAGTACGTACAAAATACATATTTAGTACGTATCTGTGCTGTTTGGAATAAGATCATTCTCAGGACTATAAATTGTAGATCGTCCTCGTTAATTCTTCTACACTATAGTCCTGAGTATATCCAATAAAAGCAAAAAATAAGCAAACTTATAAGCTGAGGCTACGAGAAATAATTCACAAGCAAAATAAAAGCAGGTTATGAAGATAATAGCTCAGCTAGATATTAAATTAAATTAGTTAAAATTAATTGTTACTTAGATAATCAAGTTTAAGGATAGAAACCTAAATTTATAAATTAAAAGTATCGTGACTTAAGTTCTCGTAATTGGAAGACCAAAAATCAAAAGTTATACCAAATACTGATATCTTAATAAGTATCTATGGCTATATGACTATATCTGAACTATATTTCATAATATTAATTTAGGTCACTGGATTTGAAAAGCTGAGCCAGTTAAACAAATGGGAGGCACGTCCACAAATTTTACTCAATTTTTATAAGCAGTCTTTTTGCTAATTTTTTCACCTCTTCCTTCACTTTCTTGACCGCTAAAAACCTGTTTGCAACTAGGTGCATTTTTATTAAAGATATGTAAATCTAAATGTTAGGGAATATGGGGAGGGAAGTGGTGTAAAATGCGTTATTCAAAGAAAGGTGACAATTTTCAAATAAAATTCATCCAATATTTTCAATCTCGCGGCACTATTTTTACACACTCATATGATTTATAACTTAACCACTATAAGCTGATTTTATTTCATAAAAAAATTAAAGCTGGAATTTTTTTTCGTTGGCAACAAGGCACCTGATAACAGGGTGGTGTTAGCACTTTGTGGTGGATTGTATCAATATTTCTTGCGAGAAATGCTTCTGCGTCAATAATTCTTAATGCTTCGAAAAAGCATTTTTATTATAGTAGAGTACCATTTGAGTCTCTTTATAGGGCAGTTTTAAGTGTGGGAGAGATGCTTTCTCTATCCTTCCGGTATTGATGTTTTTTCATATGCTTCAAGTTCTTCTTGACGACTTAATGTTGATTATGTAATTTTTTATTAAGTGTATGTAATCTATTATATTTGCTAGGCAATAGGCCTAGACTTCAGGCACAATTTTATTAAATGGTCCTGGAAGTCGGAATTAATGGCCTGTTAGTTACTATATAATTAATAAGTTTTAGCACTTATGTATTATAAATATAGCTTATAATAATTAATGTGTTATTTTGATAACTTATAAACGTATTATTATTATTATTAATATTATTAATATTAATATTAATATTATTATTGATATTATTATTATTATTATTCTGTTTTAGCTCGCTGATAGCAGTGTTGTCAATTTCAATTTCGGCGTGAAGGCAAGATGAATTTTCCTATTGTAGATTTAGGAACTTTCGAACAATGTTGCATGTATTCAGTATAACAGATTTTTGTATAGTGATAATCGTCCAGGAGGAAAGACCCAATGCGTTAAGGTTTTTGGACAGTGTTAAAGGGACAATCCCAGTGGATGAAATAACTAGAGGGAGTATATAATATACATTATCTTGCCTCCATTTTTGTTTTCTCGTGAGCTTGATCTGCGTATTTAGCAAGTTTAGTGTCGTTTATAGGACATTATTGGTATTTAGCACTGCTATGTCAATAAGAAAGGTTTTCTTTTGGGCTTTGTTTATTAAGATTATACCTGGTCTGTTTGAAGTGAGCGTCCTATCGGTCAAAACAGTTCTGTTTCTCCCAGTAGAGGCAAAAGTCGTCATTTTCAAGTACAGTTTCAGGTTTATACTGGTAATAGGGGCAAGTTTCGCCAAATAGATGATAAAGTTTTGCCAGTTCTTGAAGAATAATTTTTGCCACACAGTTATGTTGGTGCAGATGTTCGGCAGCTGATAGAGATGTGCATCCTGATGTTATATGTTGAATTGTCTCCGGTACGCGCAGGCATTTTCTACATTACTTTCTCATCTTTAGTAATGTACTTAAGGTAATTTCTTGTAGCAATCACTTAATCTTGTATAGCCATCATAAAGTGTTCAGTTTCAGAAAATAGATCTCCACGAGTCAACCAGTAGTATTATTATTATTATTATTATTATTATTATTATTATTATTATTATTATTATTATTATTATTATTATTATTATTATTAATATTATGAGATTTTTGCCTTGCGGCAATCACACTCCCGTTTTACGGGGAACATTCACTTATCCCAGATATCTAAGATATCAAAAGGATTAAGCTCTAAGGGGACCCTTTCCAGGTTGTCGGGCCCTGGATGGTGTTCGGTCTTCTGTACCCATGAACTTTCTGACGACCCGTGCTGTCCCCAGTAGCACCGATTTTTGCATGTTTTTGTAGTGGTGCTCACTTAGTCCCAGTTGTTTAAGGTTCTCTACAAGGGTTTTTGGTATAAGTCCAGTTGACGAGATTATTATCGGAATTGTTTGAACATGTTCCATCTCCCATTGCCGTCTGATTTGCCCTTCAAGATCTCGATATTTAATGATCTTTTCGTTGTATTTTCCTTGGAGGTTATTGTTATTAGGTATAGCAACGTCAATCAGCGTGGTTCTCCTTAGTCGCTTATCCACCAGGATAAGATCTGGTCTATTGTTGACAGTTCTTTGGTCGGTGAGAACAGTTCGTTCCCAGTACAATTTATACTCGCCATTTTCAAGAACTGGCTCTGGAGTATAATTGTAATATGAAACTTTGTCCGTCCTCAAGAGGTTCAGTTTAACTGCAAGTTCTTGGTGCAGTATTTTTTCCACGCAGTCATGACGTGCCTTATACTCAGTTTGGGCAAACGTTTGACATCCTCCCGTTATGTGTTGGATGGATTCTGTCACTTGGCATCCATATCGACATTTGTCACTTTGTACTGAAGGATCCGAAATAATGCACTTCAAGTAGTTTCTAGTTGGAATAACTTGGTCTTGTATGGCCAAGAGGAAACCACCCGGTTCGGGAAACAGTTGTCCGGAAGTTAACCAGTAGTTCGACGCATTGGTGTCGACATGTCCCTGGCTAACCTCGTTGACGTGTCTCCCGTGCAGTGGTTTTTGTGCCCATGATCGATGTTTTTCTTGATAGCGTTCTGATGTCTTGGTAGTGTAGTTCTTTCTGTGGCACTTCGAGGGTGGTGTTTTTAAGCCTTAGTCAATAATGTTCGTGCCTTCCGTTGCAAGTTCTGGATGTCCGTCTTGCTCCATCCCACAATTCCAAAGGAATATGTTAGTGCTGTACAGGCATACGTATTCAACGCCTTAAATAGATTTTTACTGTTGAGGCTCGTTTTCACTATGTGCTTTACTCTTGTTGTAAACTCAGCAGTGAGTTTATCTTTCATTTTCAGTTCGGTGGTCTATTCGCGCTGCCTGCACCATTCCCAGGTATTTGTATGTATCATCCTCTTCATTATTATTATTATTATTATTATTATTATTATGAATAAAGATATTAAAAGCTAAAGAGATTACAACTGAAGCAAACATGAATTAGAAAAAACGAAATTAATTGCAATACAAAATGTGTAGTCAGTTATATATGTGTGGAATTTAAATTTCTATGCTAAAGCCGTTTCCATACGTGTGTAGTACTTTGATTATTCTACACCTGTTACGGGATATATTATCCAGGGTGTATATTTAATAATGCGGTGCTCGGTAAAAACATTTAAAACGGAAAAAACATTTAATAGGGGAAATGTTAATTGACTATATTGACTTGGTATTAATTGAGATGAATAATTAAAGGGGCTACTTGCTAAAATTAGTTTTGTTAATACAGGCTATACCAAAAAAGCGTGGTGCATAATTTGATTTTTTTTTTAAACGGACCACTTTTATTTTTTTTCAGAGTCTCATTTGACTTTCTCTTTAACCCTAAAACTGTTTTGCCCTAAAATGCGACGTTGCCTAGTGATTAACAATAAAAAAAAATGTTTACGAAAATCGATGTTTTACTTAAATTTTAATATTTACCACCGGCGTTTTTTTATGTTTTTGAAAAAGCTATGTAGAGTCCCATGTAGAGATGCAAGTGCTTTGCTAAGTTCCTTTTATCTTTCAAAATTCCAAAATGTATTTTTTTTACACGTGGTGATCAAAATCGTTACTCAAATAATGATGTTTTCAATTTAATTTAATGCTATTTATTGAAATGGAACACCCTGTATTTAGTAACGTGTTTTGATAGAGCATTTTTTTATATTTAATAAGTTGGCCATGATTCATTAATTCTAATATCATTGATGTTAGTAAATTTGTGTCAAAATTAATTACTCTCAGAAAAATTGTTAAATATGATTTATGTTATCGGTGAATGCCTGGAACACTGCTTTTTGACTTCAAGAGTATATGCGGAGAAATTTCCTAATAACCGACATTTCGATGACAGATTTCAACAAGATTTTCTTTATTGTGGTAATAGATACTATGAAATATTAAAATATGTAACCTTTTTTATAATGTAATATTAGAAATTATTAGTTTATTTTTGATAACACAAAACTAAAGAATAAGTAAAATAAACCATTCTTAGCACACAAGTTTTAACATAAAACAATATCTATATATATGTCCCTTAATGCCCCTGGTAGACTTATACTATAATTTTTCTGAATCTTGTTTAAAAAAATATGCAATCAAATTACTATTGCATATATATAGTTCTAAGATCTATCTATTCTACGTAAAGAAGCTTTACCTCGAAACACAATCAAATAGCGGACTTATCTGCAATTAGCCATCCCTGTTCCTTAAAACCATTGCTCGGACTAAACGTAATACAGAAATAAAGCGGTCTAATTGACAGGTTGTGTTCGATCGCCCTAGAACACGGATATAGGTAATTAATGTCAAGATCCGCGTTTCGCAATAGGGACGCTGACTGCTTTCCCAGAATTAGACAGGAATACGCTTTACATTACATGTGTAAGTGGGGCCCCGACTAGGGCATTTATTGTCTAATTTGCTTTCAATACTGACAAATTGAAGCTGTTGATCTCTAGAATAACTGTTGGGAGTACTTTATTTAAATATCGTATTACGGAATTGCTGCAAAAATATATCAGTTTATTGATAGAATTTTAGTTTATGATAAATTAGATTTGTTATACACCACTAGCAATGTTTTCTTATATGCCAAAATAATTATGCATTAACACGCAACACAAATTCATAGCTAAAACCTTAAGTTAAAGAGGGAACGATAGTGATTCCTAGATTCTCGAATTCGGCTTCTGCGCTTGCCGCTAAAAGAGAATGTCACTGCGTCATACGTCTCAGCTCGAACTACGTTTAATTTGGGCCGAACTCTAAAATGCAAAATAATAACAAACATCTAAATTTAAAGCTAGTATAAAAAAATTAATGTCAGCAAAAATCATTGGTTTAAATATTCTATACATAAAATCCTTCTTTACTAAATAATTTTTTTTTTTTAAATTTTAATAACGACTTCACTGAGTCAGTGATTATGAAACATTATACCAACGGTAGTTTATACTGAGATTTAAAAACAAGCAGGGTCTTGAAAGAGCTTTAGCACTACAGGCCATCTATAAACACTGAAAGCAGTCAAAGTAAGAGAAAACAAGGAAATAAAACATATCCCTACATCTACTAGAGTTTATGGACTACCAGAAAGCCTTTGATAGCGTTGACAGCTGATCTTTTCTAATAGTAATGGAAGACTTAAGAATGAGTTTAAGATATTCATTAAAAGTATCATTGATAAAGCAACCTATCCCGTCAAAATACACAACGCTCTTAAAACTTAGTAGAACAGAGAGATACCATATCTTCGAAGCTATTTATGCTAACATTTCAATATTTATCTTACTTTATTATTTATTTTTATTTATTCAGAAGTTTAAGGTTGTCAGTTATCGATAAAAATATTGGTAATTGGTAATATGGCAGTTTTGGTAATCTAAAATGATTTGAGAGTTAAATTTTATGCAAAATTTCCTGAAGGTTCTAGAAGAATTATTGTGAATATAATTTTGAAAATATTAAGAATTTATGTATTCTGTAACGTAAGAGCTAATTTAATACAACTTTTTAAATGACATAGTCAAAGGCCTTGGATCACGCTGATGTTAATACAGAATTTGTATGTTTTATTTTTTTTTTATAAATATGTATAAAATTTATTAAAAATTATAGCTTTGTTATAAAGAAAGGTTTACAAAAAAAGGGATGAAG
Source organism: Anthonomus grandis grandis (assembly GCF_022605725.1). Lineage (NCBI taxonomy): Eukaryota > Metazoa > Arthropoda > Insecta > Coleoptera > Curculionidae > Anthonomus > Anthonomus grandis. The sequence continues at coordinate 18,620,764 of NC_065557.1, forward strand.
GAATAAGAAAAATTATCATAGGCAACGTTACTAAAGGGATCTAGAACATTACACCTACTTGAAAGAATTTGTTAATCCTTCTTAGGAAAATTAAATAATTTCTGTTAAAAGTCTCATAGTCAAAAATTAATTTTAAAAATTTGAATATTATAAATAAAAGGAATTTTTGCCATGAGACTTTTAGTGCATAATTAAAATGGTCACGACTTACATTTCCTTATGTAATATTCTTATCAATATTTGTGCGTTTAAAACTTTTTATACTATTGGCAAAATTAAATTAAAACATTGATTACCAAAACTTTTTTTTTATAAAATAGATAATTTTGATTAAAAGATTCATAAAAATAGCGACCAGTTAGTAGAATTTATCACTTATTTAAAGGAAATTTTCACCTGTCTGTAGAAGCTTGTGAAAATCTGAAATTATAGTAGTTCGATTTCTAGTAGCATGATGAGTGATGTACAAATTCTTAGCAATTCTAGAGAGGGATAATAATTTCTAATGTCAAAAACGACAAGGGAGCTGTCGAATGTATGAACAGGAAGAGCTACCCAAATTTTAGTTTTGATAGATTTGTTAGTAGCAAGATTTCCTTAGTATGCAGTCATCATTGCTTTCTTGAGACTTAAAATATGAAACTCCCAGGTTAGCTTTATGCCCATATAAGATCTGTAGCCATACTGGTGTAATCTATTTGAACATCCGGATGTGCTTGTTTCAAAAAAGTTGGTAACAGTTTTGGATCTATTTAGTGACATCCTATTAGACAGTTCCTGTTTAATTATTGAAAATAACTTTAATAATATTCCTAGATGGCTCAATTCCATCTTCTTCAATATTGGAGGCATGATATCTTATATCTCTTTATAAGAGTGTTCACAGTGAACACTCCAAAGCCATATTAACTCTAATAAAGTAATTTTTCTGTTTTAAATTTCTTGTTAATCTTTTAATTGTTTTTAAATAAAATTCAAATAATTTACAAATTAACAACAATTTAATGCAATATTAAATTTTGTGTATACTCTGACTCACATCATTTAATTTAAGGAAATTTAATTCGGACGGTGATAAAAGTGAACTGCGGTAGAAGTTTAAAATATAATATGTGATATTTTTATTATTTTTACGCAGGTATTCTACCAATCCTCCTAGTTCCATGTATAGTGATTTTACCTTTATAGACAGTGACAGGACCAATGATCTACGCACTAATTTTAAAAAATATTAGCTTTTCATTTAAGTTCGTATAACCTAATATTATATATTTTATTTAAGAGAATGTTATATAGCCTTAGACTTTACAAAGAACCCTTTTTTTAAATAAAATATATTAAAACTAGATAGAACTAATTTTTATTTTTAAAATAACTAGATAAATTACAATCACCCTATAAAATTACTCATTTTCTTATTGTTGCAAATTTAAGAGAAACTATTATTTTATTATAAGTTGTTAATTTTGCTTAGCATATGCAATAGTTAAGCTTACGTCAATATTAAAATAATCCAAAAAAATTTAAAAAAACTGTTAAAAATTCGAAATAATCCCGCAAAAAAGCGTACAAATGGTCCGTTTTCGAGGGAGATTATCGGAATTTAATGGCAAGGTATAAAAACGATGGCACCGGTGTGCTACATCCTTGCAACGGTGAGACGTTAATTTAGCTGATTTAAGCGGGGGTAATGATGATATAATTAAACCGCACCTTATCTATTTAAAATGGATAATATGGTTTTAGGATTATTTTTATACTTCGCAAAAGTTTATTAAAAATAACTAAATAAATATTATAAGTATGATACTAAGCCTTTATGTAGTAGAAAAATCTTTGAAAAAAAAATCAAATTCAAATCATTTCTGTAAGAATCTTATCAATATTTATCATACAGTTACAATTTTAGAACGGATCTTTCATTTAGATTTATACTTTCCTATGAAATGTCTCATCGATAATCGACATAAAATAGATTTAATACTATAAATCTTATTACGATCTTATACGATATTAGAATTTATATCCTTATATAAAATCTATAAATAATAATTTTCATTTTGCTTTGGACACTGCTCAAGTAAAACAATAGTCAAGTAATCCCTTAGTAATAATAATAAATAAATTAATAAGGCCTTTATTTATACCACATAATGTCACAATATTATAGAAATGAAAATCAAAAAGTACCAATTTGTTCTAAGTAAATCCAGGCTGGCGAACTCTAGCAAATAAATGCTATTTTACTTAACCAGCAATACATATATCTAATATTTATCTAATATATAATTTAAAGCAAAATAAAACGAAATAAAAGATTTCTAAATGCAAAAAGTACTAATATAATATAACATGTATAATATAATAGCGCAAATGTAATAATAATAAATGTCTAATGGTTACCCTTAAAAAGATGAGAGAATAAAAAAATAAAGCTATTAGTTACTAGTGGCGCAGAATGCAGCAATAGTCAAGCATATTAGGTTTAAATAACTTTACAGATCATATACTTACCGGCCCTTTATTTGTACATCACAAAAATGAGTTTTGAGTTTATATTTAAGTTTATTAAGGTTATGCGATCGAAATTCATCCGGAAGTGAGTTGAGTAATTTTATTGCGTTAAAGGCTAAAGATCTAGTATAAAATGATGTACGAAAGTGAGGTAGTGTAAGGATAGAATACTTTGTCTTATGTCTACTATTTACAGAATATATTAAACGACATGTTTTAGAGATATTGCGCAAGATATTAAAATTGTCCATCAGCAAGTCCATCAGCAATCCAACTCCGCACCATCAGAATATAAAATTTGCAACTAACTTAACTTCACTCTAGTAAATTAATGTGTTTTATTGTAGATGTCACAATGTGTATTAATTATAAAATCTTTGTACCTATTTGGAATATTTTGTTTGTATACAATTAGAGTTCGTTTACGTGTATGTATGTGTATCGTCCTATTTTTGGTAAGGAAAAACCTTATTTTTAATTGTAATTTTGATGATGCCCTAACCGGGTGAAACATATGTAACCGTTATTTAGATTATATAGATGCTGTAGATTTTGAGAGTTTTTCGTTCCTGCTTTTGATATTAAAATTGTGATCATGATTGGTTAGAACTTTATGCGTGAAATTGTATAAATGATATTTCTATCTGTTTTCTATACGAAGCCATTGTAAGTCAATAATTTAAGGAGATATATGATCATGTTTTTTTAGGTCAAAAATTGAACGAGGACAGGCATCTTGCATGATTTGTGTCATATTTCTATAAAGCATATGAAGGCAAGGATAATATACAAATTTACAGTAGTTAAAGACCGTAAAAACAAGCGAATCTGTTAATATTTTTCTAAATTTAAAATTTAAAAAGTGCCTATTAGTAAAAAGGATTTTCAAACTAGAAAATGCCCTTTGCCTTAACTGTTGTACATGGTCTATGTTGAGACCTCTACTTTGCAGCTCATAAATAACATTTTCATTCCTACCTAGAAGTAAATAACTGACAAAAAATTATACTGCAGAATTAACACTATTAAAGACCGCCTTAAACTTTAAGTAGCTACGAATTATGATACTGTAATATAGCTTTGATGTACTACTAACCTAGATCAACTTAATTTAAATATGTAAAAGTAATTTTTGACAGATCACCTATATGTAATGTACATATTAAATATACGAGTATTTAAAAAAGACTTTATCAAATTGTAGGCTTCGTTATCAAAAACTCGATAATATCTCTAGCATTAAACTCTTGTACTCTCTTTTTATTCGTTTAATTTTGGACATACTATAATAGCCATACTATCAGAATCGGATTCAAGAGCTTGAAAATAAATAGCGTAAATTTCTTTAGTTTAAATATGAAGGAGTATACCCAAAAATCGGCTTCTAAATATTTATTATATACAGGAAAGAAGGGATTCTTTTCTGTAAATTATAAATCTAATCACTTTAGGGATTCCTTTACGTAAAGCTTATAATACGTACAATTCTCACATGGATCGGTACGATATATTTGGATAGCTGTGGATTTAGTTTTAATTTTTAAGTATTTTATGAAATTATAATTTATAAAGATATGAAATCAGATTTGTATTACAAAACATTTGTTATATTTTAAAACTAAGAGATAACTAAGTACTTTATAATTGTTTTTAAAGTTTTAAACCCACCTTATGTAAACAAAAAAAATGAAAATCTTTATTTCAAATCATTAAGTTTGAAATTTAATATTTTTAAAACACATGTACATGAAATCTAATAATAACTGTGGTTGTTGGTCGTACCACGCACATCCACAAGTGTTCCCATAGTTAAAAAAAAACTGTCGCGGTTCACACGAAAGCAAATTAGTGCATTTACAACCGTTAATTTATTTTAAGGAGTAATTAAGCTCAACCTGGCTAACAGATGAGTTAAATTCTATCATTTTAGTCCTAAAAAAGGTATCTATGAGATTACGTTTTTATTAAAAAGTTAGATTTTACAACTTTATGTAAAATAACTTTGAAAATTATATATTGTTGCTTATATGAGAAAAATATTTTTAAAGCCGTCTCCTTTAAACATAAGGACCAATACTAAATATGACAAAAACAATATTTTTAATAAAAAAATTAATTTTTAATATTTTGATTACTACTATACAAGATGTTAGTCAAGTAGGTAGCCAACTTGAAAGGGTAGCTCAAGAAAAATAAAAGTGATTATAAGATGCCAAAAATATTTAAAAGATCTAAAAGTTGTAGGTACTGCAAAAAAATACAACATTTTAGAGATCAGTAGCGTACATTTTTCTTTTCCAAATATTTAGGGTGTTCTTTAGCACACTAAATTAATTAAATTCAATTTAGTGAATTTTAAATAGGCTCCTTTCTATCGCAAATAATACAAAATTTAAAAAAAAATACGTTGTATGTTAAAAAGGAGGCTTTATCGGAATTATATTTATATAAGCTTTTAATCCTAAAAGTGTCCGCTTATTAACGTTATTTATATTATACTTTCTCTTTGAACTAAAAAATCTTTTTGTACAGTATAAAAATAAAAACATACCAGATTAATAACATTTATTTCTTTAAAATAAAATTCTTTAAATTGAATTATTTAATCCATATACATTTTTTTATAAATTAAAGAAATTACTTCTTATAATAACTATTTGGTATTGTTTCACTTTATATTTAAAATAAAATTTTAAAAACTCTAAAAATATGTCCTAACCTATTCTTATGGTAATATAAAAAGTACTTGTAATATTCTTAGCAGAAATAAAGTAATATTTTTCAAGCAACAACTAATATTTAGATAATGAACATGTGTAAGGTATTAGTTTCTAAGTTAATAATAAAAGTAGTATATTAATAAAAGTAAAGTCTCTCTGGGTTGAGTTTCATTATAACGAAAATACAATTTGCCAATTTTATGAAATATTAAACAAAAGCCAGAATTTTACCCCACTTATTTAGCAAAGAATTGCTAAATAATGAGCTGACTTATAGCTTTAAAAATGGAGAAAAAAAACGGTTAGATGCAAAGTATGATTTCTTTTACCTTACTGTTAACGTTTTAATTTTTATAAAATATTAAACGTACTCTCATACCAGCCTCTAATAAATATTTTTTGCTAAACTATTAATTATTGTAAAAGCTTCATACGTAAGCAACTAATACTTAACTTATACAGTGAGGACGCGCAAGTTGGAAAAAATTCATTTAAAATTCAGGGGGGTGTTCGAAAAAAAAAACGCTCGGACACGTTAATTTCTTTTTGCAATTTTTTTGATAGTGAATTCATGTATACAGTGTGAACCAAAAATAAGCAACACCTATCAACTTCAATTTTTTAAATGGAAACACTTATTTTTTATTTCGTATTTGAATTCTGCATAGAATTTTAAGTATATTTTGTATACCATGTCTTATACTTAATACTAACATTATTAATAAACTGTTTGAGACATTTGAGCATATTTAAACATGTTTTTTCATAGTTTTTAAAATGTATAATTGATTGTTGACACCTTGTCACCATTTAATCGCGTGGAAACAGTATGTATTTGTTCAGAGTAAGTCAATTACGTCCCTGCATCGCCCCGTCGACAGCACCGCCGCAAGCCTAGGCGAAGAACGCCAGAACACGCTCGACTGTGAACCGTGCACACAGATATTACTTTTTCTTGTATTTTAATTTCTTTTTTTGTAAAATAAACGTGAATATTTTAATTTTAAAGTACCAGCGAATCATTCCACTACACATATATTTGGTCCTTCAAGCACGGATGGATATGGCAGGAAGTATCCATTAAAACATCATCAAATCCAATACGAATTTCGACGTTTATACGATATACGCCATTGCGAAGCCGAAGCACAGCGGTTGCGTTTGCCTTAAGAGGTGCGAGAGAGACGAGACGACATTCTGACACTTCAACGTTACGAAATAAATACCAGGAGAGCGAGGTGAGTTGTTCCAGTATCCTTTTATATTCCCTTTATTTTTTCTCCATTTTTTGAGTATTGCTTATACGTTAAGAATAATTATATGTGTTTTATTTAGTGTTAAAGTTATGCGTTTTATGTTCATTTAAAAACATATATTTTAGTTATCGATTTCTTGTTTTAAATACATAGATATAATTCGGCTTTCCATTTAAATTCAAAAGTGTATACATACATATAAAATGTCTGAGAAAGCTCTTAAGGCTTTAATAAAAAAACGGGCTTCCATAAAGGCTAAATTAACATTATTCGAGAAATATGTTGCAACATTTACAGACTTGGAGATTGACACTCTTGACAGGGCGAAAAAATTTGAATTGGAGCAACGCACGATAGGCGCAGAATCAATTTTACAGGCTTTTGACGAAATTCAAAACGAAATCGAGTATAGTATAACAGACGAACAAAAACTGCAAGATCAAATAAATGAACGCGAATCATTCGAAAACAAATTTTATTCAGTTTCAGCAAATGCTAAATCAATTCTAAAAGAACTTACAAAAAATAAAGTTGCGGAAAATTCAAGTTTGCCTATTCTTTCGACTGTTCCTCGCCTTGAAGGTGTTAAGCTGCCTGAAATAGGATTACCCAAATTTGACGGTTCAGACGAAAAATGGATGGAATATTGAGACATGTTTGACTCGTTAATTAATACTAATACCCAATTAAACAGCATTCAAAAGTTCCATTATCTGCGCGCCTCATTAATCGGTTCGGCTACCCAAGTCATTCATTCCATTGAATTTACTTCAAATAATTATTTAACAGCGTGGCAAACATTATGCGATCGATTCAATAATAAACAGTTACTTATTCAAAATCACATTCGAGCCATCTTTAATATGGAAAATGTATCAACTCCAACAGCATCAAAAATACGATTTTTATATAAAAATCTCTTTAAACATTTGAGTATTCTCTCGCAGTTAGGAGAACCCACGAATAATTGGTATACGTTATTAATTTACATTATTGTTGGCAAATTAGACAAACATACGGTCCAAGAATGGGAAAAACAGAAATTTAATATGAATACGGTTACAATAAACGATTTTAAAGATTTTTTAGCGAAACGTGCGAATTTATTAGAAACCATCGAGATGAATATGGATAATACGAGCGAAAATCAATTTATAAAAAACAAAAAATACAGCGACAATCGAAAGCCCTTTAAATTCAATCAGACTCGTGGATTACTTAATGTTGTTGACGAAAATAGCATTTCAAATAATTCGAATACAAAACCCTTTTCAACCTATTTATGTCTTAATTGTAATAAAACTGAGCATAGCTTATTTTACTGTCCTGATTTTTTAAAACTATCAATTAAAGATCGCCTTACGAGAGTAAAAGCTCTATATTTATGTACAAATTGTTTAAGAAAGGGTCATTCATCCAAAGATTGTAGATGGTCAGGATGTAAAATTTGCGGTTTTAAGCATAATACTGTCTTACACAATCCTCAAAACAGTGTAAAATCAGCCGTTACTGTAAGACAACAAAATACGAACAATTATGAATACGAGAACGCAGTCCAAAATTTAAACGTTTCTTCGACGTCAACGTCGGCTCCCGAAACGGAATCATCGGCCGCGACTCAAAGTCGATGCACGTTAGCAACGGCTAGTCAAGCAATTCTTTCGACCGCACAGGTCAGGACTTCGCGAACTGAAGATTCCAATTTTTTAATCTCGCGCGCTTTATTAGATTGCGGCTCACAATCGAGCTTTATTACGTTAGATCTTTGCAATAAATTAAGTTTAAACAAAATTAAACATAAATTAGTTATTTCAGGCGTTAGTGACAAATTATGTTATGCAGATTATAAATGCGAAATATTTATACGATCGATAAATAGCAATTTTTCATTTAAATTAACGTGTTTTGTATTAGAAAAAATTACCTCGGATATACCGGACACATTAATCGATACTGAACAATTTAATATACCGTGCGATATACAATTAGCCGATCCCGAATTTTTTATACCCCAAAAAATTGACATTTTAATTGGCGCTGATGCTTTCTGGAATTTGTTAAGTAATGGACAAATAAATTTAGGTTTACGATCTGCTATGCTTCAAAATACAAAATTCGGATGGATTGTTACCGGGTCCTTTTCAATGCCTTCTAATAAATATCCCATTAAATCGAAATGTAACTTAATTGCAAACGAGTCAGTTCAAAATCAGTTACGTAAATTTTGGGAAATCGAGGAAGTCGATAATCAAAAGGTATGGTCTCTTGAGGAGAATGCATGCGAAGAGCATTTTATAAATAACTTATTAGTTACCAAAAATGGTAGAATTATGGTGTCCCTACCACTCAAAGAATCGCCGAAAATGTTAGGAGATTCACGTAATATTGCCATGAAGCGGTTTTTGTCGCTTGAGCGGCGTCTTATATCAAACGAAAAATTGCGTGAATTATATACAGATTTTCTAACGGAATACGAGTCTTTAGGTCATATGACAGTTATTGAAGATGACGATCGTGATTTGTCCGATTCGGTAGAATATTATATGCCCCATCATGGCGTGTTTAAACAGTCTGATTTATCCACAAAATTACGGGTAGTTTTTAATGCGTCTGCCCCTACGTCTACTGGAATTTCTCTCAATGACCTCCAAATGACCGGTCCTATTATACAACGCGATCTTTTATCCATTTTACTTGATTTTCGAATGCGATCAATAGTTATATCTAGCGACATAAAAATGATGTATAGGCAAGTTCTTGTAAGTCCTGAGGATCGAAAACTACAAAGGATTCTATGGCGTACATCACCAAACGAAACTATTAAAACTTACGAATTAAATACAGTTACTTATGGTACAACAGCTGCATCGTTTTTAGCAATTCGTTGTTTACATCAAGTAGCCGATGAATGCGAAAACGAGCATCCTATTATAGCAAATATCATTCGAAATAATATGTACGTTGATGATCTTTTGGCGTCAGTGGATTCTGAGGAAGACGCTAAGTACATTGTCGAAAACATTTCAAAAATTTTATTCAAACGCGGGTTTGAACTTAGAAAATGGAAAAGTAACAAAAAAAACGTTTTATTAGGCAATCATTCAGATTCAAATGTAGTCGAGTTTTCGGTTAATAAGGAAGGGGAATCGAAAACTTTAGGACTTTTATGGGGATGCGACCGCGATATTTTAACTTATAAAATTCGTATCATTCAAAACCAAAATTATGATAATTATATAACTAAACAAACCATTTTGTCTACAATTGCGACCATTTTTTAACCATTAGGTTTGTTAGGTCCTTGTATAATAATAGCAAAGGTGTTATTGCAAAAGCTTTGGTCAGAAAATCTTTCATGGGATGACATTTTACCCCCACCGATTCTCAATAGTTGGTTAGATTTTTCAAAAGATTTGTTTGCATTGAATGATTTTGTAATAGCGCGACATGTAACATGTAAAGATGCAATTTCTCTAGAGTTACATGTTTTTGCAGATGCGTCGGAAGCAAGTTACGGTGCTTGTATATATTTATTATCCGTCAATTCTCAACTCGAACGTTTTTTAAATTTATTGTGCGCTAAATCAAAGGTAGCACCGATTAAGTCTCTTACTATGCCCAAACTCGAACTTTGCGCTGCCTTAATTGCATCTAAACTTCTCAAGAAGTGCTTTGATTCATTAAATTCAAATTTTGACAAGATTTGTTGTTGGTCAGACTCAACAATCATTTTAGCGGCTAAAAACCAGTCCTAATTTATTAAAACCTTTCGTAGCGAACCGAGTTGCTACTATTCAAACTCTGACAAAGGAATTTTGTTGGAGACATGTGCCTACATCAGATAACCCTGCTGATATTATATCACGAGGTCTTATGCCTAGTCATTTAATAAAATCGCGCATGTGGTTTCATGGTCCCTTATGGCTCTGTGAGGATTCAAATCATTGGCCGATTAGCCATACTGATACCTCAAATTTGCCTGAGAAACGTAAAGTACATCTTATAATGTTCCCTTCAGATACGAATATTTTCTTCGAGAAATTTTCAAAATTACCTACATTAAAGCGAATTTTTGCATACATTTTTAGATTCATAAAAATATGTAAAACGCGACCGGAAAATCGGGTTTTATCTTGTTTAACAGTTTCTGAGATCGATAATGCTTTTATATTTTTAGTTAAATTAGCACAACAGAGTTCCTTTCAGGAAGATTATTATATTTTAAAAAGGGGAAATGTTTTACCTTCAAAGTCTAAACTTTTAAATTTAAGGCCCTTTTTAGACGAAAACGACCTCATGCGGGTTGGAGGTAGATTAGCAAATTCTGATTTCGATTATTCTAAAAAACATCCGATTTTATTGTCACCTACCCATAAGCTGACAAAACTTATATTTGAATATGAACATGTAAAATTAATGCACGCAGGTCCCCAACTATTATTATCGACAATTCGTGATAATTATTGGCCAATTTCCGGCAGAAATTTGGCGCGTAAAACCGTCAAAAATTGTGTTAAATGCGCAAGATACGCAGGGCAAACGGTCCAACCAATAATGGGCGATTTACCTAAAAATCGCGTTAAACCGTCATTACCATTTTCAGTCGTTGGAGTCGATTATGCCGGTCCGTTTATAATGAAAAATAAACCTGGTAGAGGTTGTAAGCCTATCAAATGTTGGGTAGCTCTGTTCGTGTGCTTCTCAACACGAGCTATTCATATTGAGCTTGTCCTGTCATTGAGTGCCGATGATTTTCTTCAAGCCTTTAAACGTTTTGTTGCGCGTCGTGGAAAACCGTCTGAGGTTTATTCAGACAACGGTACAAATTTTATTAAAGCTAATAAGGACTTGCTAGCAATAAGTGAATTTTTTAAATTAAATCATTCAATTATATGCGACACAGTTGCCACCATAGACATTCGTTGGCATTTTATACCTACTAATTCACCTCATTTGGCGGGATTTGGGAGGCTGGTGTGAAAAGTCTAAAATATCATTTAAAACGCATAATGGGAAATTCTGTTTTATTTTTCTTTGATTTTCAAACAATATTAATACGTATAGAAGCAGTACTTAATTCTCGACCTTTATCCCCCCTTACTTCCAATCCAGAAGACCTAACCCCTCTCACGCCCGCTCACTTTTTGATCGGAAGATCCATGATGTCAGTACCCGAGCTCAAACTTCCTGATGTTAAGGAAAACCGACTATCAAACTACCAATTACTTCAGAAGCCGTACGAACATTTCTGGCATCGATGGAGTAAGGAGTACCTCAGTGAGTTGCAGCAAAGAAATCGATGGAAGCAATCACAAGGCACCCTGCAAGTCAATCAGATGGTTTTGATCAAAGATTACCATCTACCCCCATCAATGTGGCGCTTAGGACGAATCGTAACGCTTATTCCTGGAAACGATGGTGTTTCACGAGCTGCGTCCGTAAAGACGATAAATGGAGTCCTGACTCGAGCTGTTGTAAGACTCTGTCCGCTACCCATTGTCAGCTAGAACTTCCAAGGCCGGGGGCATGTTCAGAGTAAGTCAATTACGTCCCTGCATCGCCCCGTCGACAGCACCGCCGCAAGCCTAGGCGAAGAACGCCAGAACACGGTCGACTGTGAACCGTGCACACAGACATTACTTTTTCTTGTATTTTAATTTCTTTTTTTGTAAAATAAACGTGAATATTTTAATTTTAAAGTACCAGCGAATCATTCCACTACACAGTATTTCTTTACGTAAGTGTCAAGTGCAGTTGCAAACTTTAAAAGTATGGCGCGTTTAATTAAAATGTTGATGATGGTAGGATATGGCGACAAGACTAGAATACAGGCCGAAGTTTGCGATCTGTTTAACAATAAGTACCCGGAGAGGCCTATTACACGTTTGGTAGTAAGCAAAATTGAAAAAAAGTTTAGAGATTTTGGCCATGTTAAAGACAAATATGACCTGGACCGTCTCACACTTCCAGAAAACAGACAATTAGATATTTTGCTCGATTTACAAGAAAATCCACATAAATCAACTCGACAAGTTGCTGCAGATCAGTCGGTTAGTAAATCATATGTTCTAATATATTTGCATAGGTATGAATGGCATCCATATAAAAGTCATTAAATTCATGAGCTTATTGAAAATGATCACATCCGCAGAATAGAGTTCTGCGAAATAATAAATGTTATGCAAACCCAGGCAAGTTTTTTTTTAAATGATTCTGTAAATAGGCAAAATTTTCGTTATTGGGCACGAGAAAATCCACACTGGCATATGGAGTCACACGCAATTTCCCAAGAAGTTAAACATATTAACAGGAGTTTTAAGCACCTCAAATGTGGCTCCCAATTTTATTGAGGGCGCACTAACCTCTATAAAATATTTAGAGTTTGAGCGTTTGAGCTATAAAATTTTTTTATTATATACGGGGTGATTCAAAATTGAGTGCAAAGGGCGTATTTACCAGCCAAAAATAATAACTTTTTTTTATATAAACGTATGTCGTAACTTGCTTCGTTTTCTAGATACAGAGTGTAAAAGTTTTTTGAGAAAATCGTTTTTTTATCAATTATTCAAAATCCTTGCAGCCGGTTTAAATAAAGTTTGGTAATAATCTGTGCCTGCCCCTTTAAAAACAAGTGTAAGTAGGGGGCTGTGACCTTTGTTAGCAGTAATTTGTTTTTCTCCATAACCATGACATATTTGTCATAATTGGCGTTTTGGTGATGACAGTCGGTTTAGTTTTTCTTGTATGGTCGTTCTTCATTTTTCTTTTCTTGTAATAATGGAAAATAAACCATTTTCATTTGAGCACCTTGCAGACATTCATTTTGTTTATGGTCTGGCTGAAAAAAAAGCGCTTGAAGCTCGTAAGATGTACTCGTTAAGATTTCCTTATCGTCGGCTGCCCCACTGCATAACTTTCAGCAACTTTCATCAGCATCCCAGAGATTTTCCCCAGCGGGTACAATTTGCAAGATGGATACTAAATAATTGGGCCAGAGATCTGAACTTTTTATCTTGCATCCTATTTACGGACGAAGCCCAATTTACCCGCGATGGGGTGGTTAACTATCATAACATCCATGTTTGGGAAATTTAAAATCCCCACGAAATTCGATAGTCGAACCACCAAGAGTAGTTTAGTTTGAATGTTTGGGCAGGGATTGTTGCAGGCTTTTTAATTGGTCCATTTATTTTTCCTGGAACTTTAAATGGTGATACATACCTGGACTTTTTACAGAATCATTTACCCGGTTTATTGGAGGATGTGCCGTTGTATATTCGCCAAAATATTTATTTTCTGTACGATAGAGCTCCTCCCCATTTTCGAAAAACTATCCGCAAATATTTAGAACTTGAATTCTTCAGATGCTGGATCGGCCGAGCAGGTTCAATAGTTTGGCCACCGCGTTCCCTAGTCTGTAACACGCTAGATTTTTTTCTATCAGGCCATCTTAAAAGCCTGCTGTATGATGCAGGAACAGTTCCTTCCATTAAAATCCTACAACAACGGATACTTCATGCCTTCGAAGTAGTCAGAAGCACTCCCAAAATTTTTGAACGCGTTCGGCAGTCCATGAGGCGAAGAATGGAGGGTTGTATCGCCGCAGGAGGCAGTCATTTCCAGCATTTATTCTGAAAATCTACTTTTGTACGTATCTGTTACTAAGGCTAAGTTAAATTTTGAAATTAAATTAAATGAATCTCAATAATCGATGCGAATTTATTATTTGTTTTAATAGGGCCAGGCACAGATTTTGATTTTTTTCCTGGAAATAAAGCTAAATACGAATAAAGCCCAAGAGGCAAGAAAGTTACATTATTGATCGCTTAATCTAAAAAAAAAAAATGTCAAAAAAGCGGTGGCCTACCATAATTTTATGTAAGTATCAAGTAGGTAGCCCCCTGAAACGCCACTGGAATTAATAAATTTATTTTATTCCCATCAAAGGAGGGCCTTTATGACGAGAAATAAGCCTACCAAATTTTATTTAAATCGGCTGAAAGGATTTTCGATAATTGATAAAAAGCCGATTTTATTAAAAAAGTTTTACACTATGTATCTAGAAAACGATGCAAGTTAGAACATTTGTTACGTTTATATAAAAAAAAGTTCTTATTTTTGGCTGGTAAATACGCCCTTAAAATCTTTGCTCCTAATTTTGAATCACCCCGTATAGTCTATTTTTTTCGTTGGCAAAGATATTCTTTATATCGACGCCGTCACGATAAAAAGGCGTAAGTGCCAACCAGCAAATTTTACAGGAGATCCGAAAAATTAATACTGCTTGTTCTAAATGCTTGGATAAGTTTTATTGTTTACAAACTGATAAGTAATGTTTAAAATGAAGAATTTTATTTAAAAAAATGTAAAAAACATTTTAGTTTTCTATTATAATTATTGTTTTGTCGTTTACGCCTTTTCTAATAAAATCTTTTCTATCATTACGGTCTTTACGCCTTTCTAATTGGACTTACGCCTTCTCTAAAAAATGTGTATAGTTTAAAAATGGTAGTTAGACAGTAGATACGCCCTTGCCCATTTTATTAAAAAAAGTTCTTGGCGCTTAGATGAAAATAAAAAAAAATAAAAAACAATAATAAATAATCGTTTTTATTAAAAATATTTTAAAAAAATTACAAATAAGTAACATAAACATTCATAAAACAAAAATAAAATCAAATTCTTTCTAAAAGGAAGTAAAATATCTAAATAGAAAATAGCAAAACATTAAAAAATTATTATTTTTTCATAAAAAAATATTTTATAAAAAAAAAAACAAAACATTCTTTGGAAACTAAACTTAAAAAAAGCGAAATAGAAAAAGTATGTAAATCTGAATAAGCTATTAATCTTTGCTGTTATCTTCCATATCGGTTTTAGGTAGCACATTAGGTACTTTGTTATTACAAGTAAGGGAAAAGTATTCAGAATGATAATGCTTTTTAAATGACAATTTTTTACATAAATTTGTCAGATCTTGATATTTTGATTTATTAATTGGTAATTTATTTGTATACGCACGGCAAGGTAATTTTCGACAACTCCAATCCACGGCAATAATGTGAGGGTACTCTCGGCAGACTTTTTATAAAATTGTCGAACTCATTTATTTGATCTTCATTCATTTTGTGCTTGGGCGTATGTTTTCCTCTATGGTTCCTATTTTCTTTTAGTTTTCCTAGAATGGAGTTTCTAATTATTTTTTGTATAATGTTTAAAGTGTTAATTACAAACTGTTGACAAACTCGAACTTGCATCCCTTTCTTCATGAAATAATATTGGTATGTAAGGCCCCTCCTTGACGATTCCTTTTTAGTCCTCTTGCGTTTTATTGGTACTACATTAACACATCCATTCAAAAAACTTTTTTTTTCCACTGAACTCTCCATACTTCAATAAAGCGAGAAAAGTTCTAATCTCTCCTCCTCCGTAAAAGCATTGCAGTTGTTTACACATTTTTTATTCAAACAGGGATTTGGTAAAATAGACTTGGCCTTTACTGTTTCATTTTTATAATTTAAATGAGATAAACCTGAATTTCGAAGTCTTTTGTTTCTAAGGCACTTACTTTCTGCCTTTTTTTCTTCCTTCCTATTAAATAATTGCTGCTAGAGGTAGATTCGGCACTAGATTGGTTACTGTCATCAGAAAAAGACATGCTAGTAGAAGATAATACGTCAGAGTCACAAGGACTGTTGTTTTCGGTTGACGGTCCTGCTGCATCCTTTTTTTTTTCTTGATTATTTTCATCTTCCGGTATTTTGTCACTAAATTGCTCTGGATACAACGCATCTTCATCGTTTGAGTCCGAATAGTCTACTAAACGTGATCTTACACTACTACAAGTTTTAGTCACAGTTTCGTCAGGTTCAAGTAAAACATCAGTCTCACATTTTTCAGTCTTATCGGAAATACATTGTAGCGAAGTAAAAGAAATATCTTGGTCACCTAAGATATAGTTTACAACATTTACAGGACCTTCTCCTTGTTCCCCAAAAAGAATGTCATGTTGCAAAGCTTCATTAAATATGATAATATTGGTTCTTGTATCATCTAAAGCCTTATTTGGTGATTCTGGTGCAATTACTACTTGTTCTTGCGCCATTTTAACCATTTTTCGACTTCGAGACATCTGAAAAAAAAATACTTATTACTATAACATCGGGGGGTTATTATTATTATTTTTTTTTGTTAAATAACACAAAAAACTATACTGTATAAAACTCTTTTAAAAAATTTAAAAAATGACACAAGTGTAACTAAATAAAAATTATTTATTTTTTATAGTTATTTTTTACATTTTGGTTTCTTAAGGCGTAAGCGACACATCTTGCCTTAATTTTAAAGTTAAATTATGTACCTATTTTTTGCATAACATTAGCGTGATTTATGTAATTATTAAAATTAATATTGCATTAATTAAAATAAGCAATAATTTATAACGGAAGTTTAACTTTTGTAGCAGATAGACTAATCTAAACTTTGTGTTACTTGCTTATGGGAGAATGGCGGTTAAGCCTTTTAAAAAATGTAGTTTCAAAAGGCGTAACCGCCAAAAACACAATTAAGGGCTTTTTTACCTATATTAAAAACAAATGTTCATTTCAATATGACAATTCACCTTATAAAGTTAAATCCAATCAAAATAACCCATAAATACTAATTATTTATACTTACCATGGTATAAAATTTGCACCGGGCCTAAGAGCACCTTTCACCTGGGAGTTAAACGATCACTAATGGAAAATCGGCATAAAGTGGCGCTTACAAATCTTTAGTGTCAAATTAGAGCGAATATAATTTTTTGTCGCTTGCGTTCAATACACCAAAAGATGAGTCGTTTAAAGAGGAATTCGTTTCAATTAAAATCTCAATTTTGATTTTTTGGCACTTACGCCTTTTTGTCGTGACGGCGTCGATATACGCCGGCGCCGGTGGTGTGAAACCGTGCCCCGTTACCCACTTAAACCCTGCCCGCTAGGTGGTACTAATTGGTTCCCTGCACATAAGTCTGCTCTGTTGTAGTCCCAATGTGCCTTATAGATTTGCTCCTACATGTTCAGTTCTATTGTTTCTAGTAAGTCCAATATTTTGCCCAGTTGTGTAGTTCTTATCTTCTCTAGTAAAGGCTTGGCTTCACCTAGAACTGTAGCCTTGGTTTGGTTGTTCATCGAATATGAAGAGTGATTTCTTTCTCTTCCTTACAAGCTCTACATAGTGGTGTTTCTACTTTCCCGATTCTATGTAGATGTTTCCTTTAGGTTGCATAGCCTGTAAGTAGCCCTGCTACCTTTTACAGTTATTGCCTGGTGTAGTCCAGTATGTTCTCACCCTTTCTGAAGAGCGGGCTGCCCAAAAGTTGTTTAGAGACTTCTAGCTTTGGTACTTATTCCCAGTTGTTCTTACGCCCAAGTTCCAATTAGTGGTCAATATCCCTTTTCTAGGTTTTTTGTCTGTGTTTCTTTATGTCTGTTGCTGGCTCCCTTCATTGCAAGTAGAATTATTATTACCCTTCTTAACGGACTTTGGTTGCCCATATTCTGTGATAAGATTATCTCTGGCCTGTTTTGCTCTCTGGCTAGGTCCGTTAGATCCTCTCAGCAATTTTGTATAGTCTTTGACCTAGTCTAAATCTGTCTTAAAGCGTTTGTTGCTGCCTGGTCTCTCCTGTAATGATTGCAAAGGTTCGGCCTCTTGATGCTCCGTATCTCATCAGTTGGACAAAAGTCTGGATCTCTATTATGCTTGCCTGTAAGTTTGTTGCTTTCAAGCTCAGGTTCAGCGTGAGTTGCTTGCACAGTTGTCCATCTTCTAGTACGCCCAATAATACTGTGTATCCTTAATTTTGTCCGTTCTTAGTGCCTTATGCCTAAGGTTCTGTATCTTGTCTAATAGGGCAGTCCAACATTCTTTATGATCGTTTGGCTGTTAGACCTTAACCTTTTTGCTCTTGATATTGCTTTAGTCCATACTACTAGATGTAGTGGGCTTAGCCCTGGTAGGATTTCTAGGGCAGCAGTCATTGTGTCAGTGTCATTGACATCGCTTCTGCTATATCTAGACACGCTGTTTTTGGTGTTTTGTTGAGTATCTGAATAACAGTCCTCCTTTCTGCCACATGCCACCATATTGGTGCTGCGTATGTAATGATAAGTCTCATCATTTTTATATATACCCACCGCATCATTTTTGGTGAAAGTTCCTATGATCTACATTTTTTTATAGTACATAAGTGTTTTCATGGCCTTATTTCACTTCGTTAGCCCGATATATTTAACATCATCTTTCAGTCGCAGGTATCCGTTAAAGGGAACTAGGTCCCTTATAAGCCTATAGTCTATTAAAAAAAAACACAATATGTAGTTTATTTAAGAATAATTATTTTTACTTGTAAAATAAACCAGTATTTACTATAAAAATATAAGTCTCACATTAAAACAAAATTTGTTTACATGAAGGAACAGACAAATCAAATATAAAACTCCCACTTGTTTAATTAAAGTTTAAGAAAGCAGCTTTTAAGGACCAATTTGCCGTGATTCTTTTCTCATGACCGAGAATAAGAAAACTTCATCTGCCATCGCACACCTTAATTGCCTTTTAGTAAAAGAAAACAACAACGGCAGTCTTGATTGTCATCAAGGAAAAGCCAAAGCTGATTTGCCTAATGCTTCGTCATGTGTACCCGCAAAGTATAATGCCTCAATTTAGCAGGCTGTCGTCGACATGCACTTTTCCAGTTACTACCTTTCAACGAGATGTCGTCTGTTTAAAAATATAAAACTGCGGAGAAACAATTTTCCGGAAAACGGAGCTGCCCGATATAAACAGTGGGTCAGTAAGATAAATTACTTTATCTATTGTATATCTAAGAAAATTTTATGTAATTTAACTCAACTTACTTTTTCGTTTTAAATTTCTTTAGTTCACGTTAAGGTCGCATCTTTTATTTATTTTCATGCTCATTGAAATACATATTACTCATTTCAATTTTCTATATGAAATTACACATTTCAACTTGCAGGCTTATTTAATTTTATTATATTAGCTTAACAAGTTTATTGAAAAAATAAGGAATTTCTATCTTATATTTATTTAATGAATTGTGGTTATGTATTAATTTTTTTGATGCAATCCTATATTAAAAATATAAATAATTTGTAAGAATTAAGATTTGTTTAAAAATAAGTTAACTTAGACAAAAAATTATATCTGTCATATGTAAAAATTTATATAAAAAAATACAGGATCTATTTTAAGTTTTTCGCAAAATTTTTGGCCCACTGTGCCCCGAAGACAGGCCGGGTAAAAACATGTCATTTTTCTTGGCGATCTTTTTTCTTATATAAACTCGACTAAAGTTATTAATACGAACTAACTGGTTATGTCAAAGCCAAGCATGGCTATCGTTAGAGTTGGAATACTAATCAGGAAAAAGTTCCGGCCCCACAATTCTTGATTGATATTGCCTGAACATGAGAACGAGATCATTTTGTTAAGTCTAGTATTTTAAATACGGTTTTAGTTTTTTTCCTATTAATTTCTCAATCTTATTTTAAGCAGATAATGTATTAAAAATACTGAGAAATAATTCATTATATAATTTCATTAAATAGCAATGAAACCAAACTCCAAATCACAGGTCTCAAATTTATTGAATTAAAGTTAGAGAATTACACGTGTTTCGCCCATACTAGGCATCATCAGATCCACTTGTGTTTTCACTAATAAAAAAGTTTTTACTTATAATAAGGTTTGTTTATATAATTTTAATATGTAGTAACTAGTCTCCGTCCAATTTTACCAATTTGAACTTAATTTCTACCCTTGATTTTTATCATGTAGAGTTATTCTCTGCTTCTCTTTTGTTCTTTTTTATTAGTAAATACACAGATGGATCTGATGATGGCGAAACACGTGTAATTCTCTGACTTTATTTTAATTAATGTGAGACCTGTGACTTGGAGTTTATTTTCCTATCTATTTAATGTAGGCCGATCTCTTTGAGAAAAGATGGACTTTTTTTTGGAATTCTTGGAACATAATTTCAATTTAAAGGAAACGCGTTTAACGGTACGAGGTGACTTCTTAAATTATTTTTTTTCTTCAAAATATATAATTAATTCGCAAACGATACATTGTGCAAATTTTGTGCAAATTGAAAAATATACTTAAAAAACAACCTTATTGCGAGGTGTATCTTGAATAAATTTTAGATAATTTAAAATAAAGAACAGCTCAGATAATCTAATATTATTTAAAAAGAAATTTCTTATTACAAAAGTTTGCCAAAAAAGTAGTTTAGTATATTCCTCAAAACGCTAAAACATTTTTTAAAGCTATAGTGAGATAAATTATAATCTAGTAACGTATGTTCGCTTCCCTGGCATGTATCACATCCCAACAACGTTGTGGCATACTTCTAATCACTGTTCCTAAATAATGTTGATCCAGATTTTTCCATTCTGTAGTTATCTCATATCACAGCAGGTCTTCAAGTTAAGTTTAGTGGACGTTTCCAGATTTCACCTATCTAGAAAGCAAGTCCCAGACATGCTCTATAGGATTTAAAATCAAACTGATGATACTCTAGTAACTCTACTAGAAACTATTCTACCCACGTGAGGGCATGCATTAGAACCAATTCGTAATTATTAAATGAGCATAAGGTACAACATGTTGTCCCAAAATACCTCTTAAGTATCTGTCGGATGTTAAAGAGCCTCCATCAAGCAGTACCAATTTCTGCACTGAAAAAAGCACTTATCATCACGTCTGTTAACAGGAATTCGTAAACCTAAAGAGTATAAACAAAATCTCGACCAGTCTGTGAAGGGCACGTTACCCAAATCATTTATATTCTAATTAAAGTGATCTCTTGCAAATACTAACTATGCTCTCCGGTGCTTTCTAGTGAGACGAAAAGCAATGACAGCTACTCTGAACCTTACTTCAGATTGCTTGATATGTCTTGTGGTTTATGGTAATCCGTATATTTCAAGTAGCAGCTAACTTATGTTAGAGCTGACTTGCAGTCACATGTCTTCGACAAAGAGACCACCGACTGGACTGGTCGCCTGTCATATCCTTCTAGTACCCAACAACGAATGGTAAATTTATTAGTGCCAACTGAATTAGCAAAATATCTGACTGCGTCCATTTTTTATAAGAGAAATTGTTCTGATCACTTGAGCTGTTATTAAATTTGCACTTGTGTTGCACATCCATATTCATTTTACGCACTGGCGAAAAATAAAATTAACAAATATCTTTATTTGCTTTTTTTTAACACAAAAATGGGCCAGTAATCTTGTATACGAATAATAACATAACCAAAAGGTAAATGCTAAAGGCTCAAAAAATTAAAGAAATTATTTTTTTAAGACGGGTTTCATATTTTTTATGGTGATGCGACCTTGGAGCAGTGTATTTATCAAATCTTTATTTAATAAATTAACTTCAGTTTACGCAGTATTTAAATTAGCTTGTATTAAAATTTACTACCATAAATATTATTATATTTATGGTAACATTCTTTTAAAAATTAACACAATTTTATAGCCGAATATAACGTAGATAATATTTTATATCGTATTAATACAAAATACAAAATACAAATTCAATGATTTGCTCCGTAATGTCTGTCCGCTTAGCCGTAATGTCTCATCTTTTACTTTATTTACTTGGATTTCGTTGATCAATAATCTAAGTCTAGTCGTCAAAAATTTATTTTTTCTAAATGAAATAAATGTTATTATAAAAAAAAATCTGCAATAAGGTTAAACAAATTGTAAAAAAAATGTATAGGTAATTTTTTGAAGGATAATCAATCCTTAAACTGATATGTACATATCTCTTTAATTTTTTTAGTTAACTAAGATCTAATATAAACACAGCCAACTCAAATTTCACACTTTTCACACAAAATACATTTTTTTTTAACTTAAAACTGAGTAAAAAAAATATCGCGTTAGTTTTTATAAATTAAAATGTATTCTACATAGTTAATTAAGACCGCCAGATAATATTGAAAACTTTGTAGTCAACTCATAGTTAGTTTAAATTTAAAAAAAATACTATTTTATACGCTCATATTCATAATATTTAATTTATTTTTCAGTACTTGAGGGTATGAGTTATCTATTATTGTAGTATCAATTCGCATATAGTCAAATAAAACAAGAATTTTATTTATTATTATTTATAAAAAAAATATGTTGCCAAATTCGAGAAAGCACAAAAAAACTTAATTCTGACAGAAAATGTTTAGACGAAACCTCAATTTATCCAAGAATGTGACAGTCATGTCCAAAAAGATTATGCATGTAAGTGTTTAAAAAACTGATCTTTCCATTAGAAGTGATATTGATCTTTTAATTACATTTTTTAATTTTATTATTTCTGAGGCTTAAACTGATATATGCATAAGCAAGATTTCTAATCAAATAGTTCTTCATTAAATAAAACTTTATTTAAAGAGTAAATTCTATTTAAATATAGAACATTTTGTAAATTACTTTAAAAAAACTTTACCGAAGAAGATTTTAGGTTTGCTGTAAATTGTAAAAATAACATAAAAGTAGAATGGGTGAGTTTTAAAATTCATAAAAACAATATTCCGGCTTTGGATTAGCAGGTAAAACAAGGCTTTTACCTATGACTGCGTTTTATTATTGGTTGTAAGGCGCGACGCCCACCTGAAGCAGATAAATCGCAGGTAAGGGCGTTTGCCATCGTTTTCATGCGCGTTTCCTTACCTGGCGCGGCAGGTGAGCGCAATGGCCTGAACGCCCCTCCTGATTATCGAGCGAACAGGTGAAAACGCCTACTCGTATTGGCTTCCCTCGATATGAAACGTTCATTTTACCTTCTTTGCAATTGACATGTTTAGTTTTTTGTGATATTTATTTAAGAAAAGTCTCGTATCTTGACGAATATTGCCTAATATCGATTGTATTAATAATACCTCTTTAACGGTTTAACTTTGTACTGTTGTAACGTAGTTTTTACTTTGCGATTGAAATTTTTTCAAAATAAAATAAGAACCTTTAAATTTTAATAAAAATATAACTAATAACTAATTATTATGTTTTGATTTATAGAAACATACCATAGTTTTAGGCTTTAAGTCTCGTACGTAAATTCTAGTTAAAATGAAAATAGAATACAATATATTTTAAGCATGTTGCCATATATCGTATTTTATAAATATACATAAATCATTCGTATTTAAACCACTAAGGTGCCTCTTTAATATATAGATCTCCTGATCGACACGCCATACATGTCACATAAAGTTTTACAATATCAAGAGTCTTGGAAAAGCTAATGAGGTGCTCTAGCCTGAAAAATTGTATACTGGTGGATAAATTCTTAGCATTGCTTAGATATTTGAACCTATCGAACATGAGACGTGAGTACTGCAATGTCCAAAAGTTCTGTCACTAGTCGAGTTTTGAGTCTCGTTAGGCGCACTAACTGTCTTATGAAATAAGTAGAGTGTATCGATCGCCGGAGTATTTTTCTGTCGAGTAGACGCTTAAGATTTTTTGCAGAACTTAGTGAACCTAGGTACAAATTGCGATATATCGATTCTAGGCTCGGGATCTACCGGTTATCGTGTTGTTACCAGCATTACCTAAGTTGTGAGGTAATTAGACAAGCTGATTTCTTTAGTTCTGCTTCACCAGTTGCTGTAGGATCTTTATACACTCCAATACTAGCTAAAAGATTATCTTATTGGCTGTAATAGAGGATTGAGATGATTGTGTTGCGGTGTCTACGATTTATCTGGTCCGTATCTCAACACAGCAAATACTTCAGTTTGGAAGATAGTAGCGTGATCGTCCAGCGGAAAAACCTTGTTGCTTCCGAAAGCAGCACCACATAAGTCTGTACCAGCTTTATCATTCCGCCTGTCTTCTTATGCTGACCTATTAGAGCCATTTCAGTCCTTTCTGTCATGTGGGTCACTAAGCGATCGAATACGCTCGAGTATTGATAGAAAGCTTACAGTTCTTTCACAAAATTAACATAAGAATTTATTAAGTCACCTCAGGCAGTAGCTTTTTATTACAAAAATAGATGTTTCTCTTACCAAAATAGTATTTGCTTAATAAGTAAGGTATGAATGGGACTATAAGAAAAGTCAAAGCAAAACAAACAAGTAATGTTTTTGCTATCTGATAGTGACTGGAACATAGATATCCTGTTATCTAAAATGAAAATCCACTTTACCCAAAAGTAGATAAACAAAATATACGTAACGATATTATTACTGATAAGAGCAATTTTATTATAATAAAATTTTGATAGAGATTACCCCTGCAAGTCACTGTAGTTCCCATATATAAAAATGTGCCTAAACCCATCTTATTCATCTGATATTTTAAAAGGGAGAGTGACCGGCGTAACGCATCACAGACAAGGGGCGGAGCAGTAACAATGTGACGCTTTTCGGGAAATGGCCACATTGTCGACGTGATTCACTCACTGCGTTCTTACAGGATGTGCCCTGCAAGATAATGTACCGTGGAAGAAATTATTCCTGCTTCTCATGACAAACGTATTGCCTGGTTTCTTTTGTTGAAGGGACCTTCGTTTCCATTAACTTGACTTGGCTTTTACTCTTTTCGGTGACGTAACGAATAAGCTAACGGTGGCCATCATAAAGAGGTTTATTGGTATCACGTTATATATTTTGGCTTTTCATGTACTTAACTGATGAAAAAATTAAAGTCAACATTAATAAATTTGGAAGTATTAAATTAATGTACATAATAAATCTTACTTCCAAACTATTGGGCTAAATCTGTGATTGTGACTATTACCTGAGATTGTGATATTAACTTATGATATTTAAAATAATACAGGGATCCCCCAAAAAAATTTATAAATACCAAAATAATAAATAATTAGTTAACTACATATTAAATTTTAAAAGACTAGAAGGGATCACCATAATAAAGTATCAAAACAGGTTCCAAGGAAATTAGCTTAATTTTGAACATATTAAAAAAATTTTAGTGGTTTTATTTTCTTAAAAAATACTCTACTTTTGTGCTGTGTATATCCCTAGAAATTCTAGATCCTGTAATTAATCTAGTAAATTACAAATTATTTAAAATTCACTAAAATTAATCAAAGAACTTTTAAAGTTATTAATAAAAGCCTTTTTATATATTTTGGTGAAACGCACCTCCACATAGATTTTTGTCTGCGCAACTCCTATGTAATATTTATTGGTTTATTTTTATGTTTTATGGCAAATTATTTTGAGTATTTTATGACTAATAGTTATTAGCTGATTGGTATATGGGAAAATCTATTTTTATTTAAATAAGATATTTTCTGTCAATTTAGAGAGATAATTAATATATTTAGAAGAGAAATAATTTTCATTAAAACTAATTAACTAAAGAAAACTCAATAGAAATTGTAAGCCGTCAAAAACCAAGCGTTTCACTTAAATACTTTGGACATTTGGATATTTTTTAAATTTTAAATACGGAAGACTTTTGCAATACAAACAAAAAATTATATATTAATAGCGCTTTAAATATTTAGAAAAATTATCTAAATTTTTGAATCTTAATATTTAATTCAATTATTTACGTGATTAAATGAATTCTAATTAAAAATAAAACCAAAATTTAAAAAAATGCGAATGTATATTTAATTTTTTTAAATCTTTAAAAATTTAAGTTATTTGGATTCTTAGTTACAAATTAGTTAGTAATTTTATTAGAGGTAAATAAATAAATTCATATAAAGTTATTTAATTAAGGAAAAACTGAAATATAATAAAAAACCTGGGTTTTTAAATATACAGAAATATTAAAAGAGCCCTAAAATTTACAATTTTTAATATTTAAATTTTATACTTATATCAATCAAATTAAATTTAACCAGAACTATAAAAACTTCAATTTTGTTTTTTGAAACCTTAGCTTTTATGTAATTTTTGGTACAGATAATATTAAACAAAAAATATTAGTTTAAATTTAACTCATCTATTTGACGCAATATTGCAAATCTTCGTAACAACTATACAATATATTAGATAAATAAAACCTGATTTTATAATTTCACGAAATCTGTACTTTTATGAGCAAAATATATTTTGTCATAATGAGTTTTTTTATTTATATTTTGATACGCTTTTAAATGTTTCTACAAGCAATTTTTTGCTAATTAATTCTAAAGCATATCATATCACTTTTAATAGTAATTCAACCTATTTTAATACATATATTTTATCAAAATTAAGATAATAAATTATATAGATTAAATACCTTGTATTCCGGATGTATTTCACAAGAAGTTGGAGAGGTCTTTATGTTCTTAGATTTATCAGTAGCTTACGTATAGTCCTTCTCATACTTTAAATAGTTTTTAATAAACCACTTTATAATCGTATAAAATTTAATATATTTTCTTTTTGAAATTTAAGATTTTGAAAATTTTTCTAAATTAAACCAATAATTAACTAAAGTAAATTGGCAAACTAAATTTGGAGATAAAAATTTGTGGAGCTGTGTTGATATAATACGAATATTACCTATTATATTTTATGTTTAAAGATTTAATTAAAGTACATGTTCTTATACATTTAAAAAATTAATATTTTCCCCATTCTATAAGCTAATGCAATAAAACCGATAAAAAAATACCCGAAAATTGAGGACATAAAAATGTAAATGACCATAACTTATTTAAACTGTTAAAAGTATATAATATAGAAAAAGATTAAATCTGACTTTAAAAATTATGTCAGAACTGTGGAATTAGACTTAGCTGTAAATGTAAATTAGTTCTCGAATATTATTTCCACTGTATTATCACTTTACCAAGAGAAATAGACGATATGTATAAGTCTCAATTTTCTATTGTTTTTGAATCTGAAAGCCTAATTTTCTAAATGTTTCTTAGTAAATAAGTAGCAGTGATCTTGACATAACTTATCTTTTAAGCTTATAAGTGTTGAATGCCTTAAAAACTTCAGTTAACAAAAGTTCAGATTCTGGAGGTATTCCAGCAATACTTTTTTTTTTAATATAAGATCTGCAAATCTAATCGCCAAACCTTTCACTTGTGCCTATATTTTTTGAACTAGTATTCAAGGAAGAAGTGAAAAAAAAATACACAAATTAGTAAAATTTATATAAAAATTAGTTTATAAATATTTTGTCAACTTGTCCAAAAATATACTTATTGAACCGCATAGCAATAACAAAGGAATATATAAATTACAACAACACGAAAAAACGCCGCCTTGGTATCAAAAATGGTCTTGCGCTTTTTCGTTTTATTGTGATTTGTAATTAAGGTCCATTCGAGTAATATGGACGAATTCTTTTACAAAGAAGATATATTGATATCAATCCTTTTACATTTACTGATAATTTTCATGGGACTATCGATGATCGGATATAGGTTGACGCTATCTTTACTGATTTCAGGAAAGCAATCGACAAAATAAATGCTAAAAATAATACTTTTTTTAATACAAAAAATGCAGAAATCTATAATAGTTTTTTTTTTCAAATAAATTATTTAAACTTATATCTCAATAGTGAACCGTGTAAGAAATCTGGGAATTATGCAGAACTTTAGAGTAACGTTTGACCTACATATTCACTTGATTGCATCAGAGTCAACTAAATTATTGAGTTATATTTTTCAACAATGTGAAATAATTTCTAGCCCTTGAGCAAAGTATCTGTTTAATACAATTTTACTCTTGGCAAACTAAATTTTGGTCAAGTCATATAGAAACATGTTAATCGCTTAAAAGGCAATCGAAATCATTTTTTTAAATTTCTCTTTTCTAAAGCGAAATTTCCTAATTAACAGGGTCTTGACGTGATTTATAAAGAATTTTAATATTATTTTGTAATCTGACGATAATATTATCATTTAAAATTATTAAAAGTATTATAGTCAATGAAGCAGTATGACTATTTTATTTCATTTAAAGTTTAATATTTCTTGAGGTAAATTTAAATTTTACTTTTGTCAAATACTAATTGTCCATAAATTTTTTTTTTCTTTGAATTAATAACATACTTTAATAAGAGAGTATGAAAAAGTTATGTACATATTTTGTTTTGTTAGTCAATTTTATTAGTAATGGTTACCTTTATGTGTCGTAATTTCGATTTCTTTTCTCCTTGCATTCCAATATATTAAACAAATACGTAAACACAATTAAATATCATAATTTTTTTTATTGATAGTCAATTTAAGCAACTATCCAAACCCATTTAATATCTTTTGAAATTACTATTTTCCAAGATATAAAACTCATTTAGTACTACCAAAGAACTAACACCTAGAAGAAATACAACCACACCAAATTCACTTGTACGTGCTATTTGTTCCCCGTAAAACTTTACCACAATTTTATTTCGCACGAAGTCACTATGTAATGCGGGCTTTATCTCTGAATTCAGTTCAACATTTCTTGCCCTTAAGATTAATAAAATGGTTTAACGCTTTTTGTTTATGTAGAATAAAAAAATGCGTTTAAAATGTTTAATGCTTCTTTTTATATTTACAAGTTGTTACAAATATATGGGTTATTACTAGGATCTCTATTAATATAGATAAATATGAAGATAAATGCAAAATAAAGTAAATTTGTGTAATTATAAGAGCATTTTGATATTAAAGAAATGAAAACAAGTATAAGTAAAAGATCTTTAAAAAAAATTTAAATGTAAATTTAAAAGAGTTTATTATACCGTTTTTACTTATATCTTTCATTAATATAAAAGAAATTGTTAGAGCAATTAACTAAAAATGAATGAAAGAAAAAAATTTTTAGATAAAAAATTTAATAGTTAAGCAACACGGCGAAGTCTAGCCACTGGCTACAATTCTACTCAATTAAAACCATAGGATATAAATAAAGCTTCATTTGTGTTTTAAATTATAAGTCGATATTAATTACGACACTTTCTTTAATGAATTTTACTCATATCGTTATAAAAAATATAATAAACTTATAAATAATTCTTAGCGCATTTTTCACGGCAAATAATGTAAGCCTCACTACAATAATATTTTTCAAGACATTATTTATTATCTGCTCTAAAAGAGTTTTAGTCAGTTACAAGGCTTTTAAAATAGGGTTCTTACATGTTGCTTAAATTTTATATTAGAAATAGATATAAGGTCTATCAAAAGGTAACTAAGTATCACTTATGTAAATGCTCATGGTGTCACTTTAAAGTTGATTCTGATTTTTAAAAAGAATAGTACTCAATAGTTGGATTTAAAATACTGACAAGGTTTTGACAGTTATTACAATATTTTGAGAATACCATTTATATTTTCCATCGTTACGTTGTAATCTTCATGATAAAAGTTGTAATAAAAATACTTTACATAAGCTTAAATTTACAAAGCTTAGGGGAAATTAATGTTAAATGTCACCAGTGTACATATGTTCAAAAGTGCAATGTGCCAATAATAAAGCCCTGCGGTGCTCCCGATTTAATATTGGTTTTTTAAGAATATTTACAATTTAGAAAGATTTTTTGAATAAAATTTCCAAAGTATAAGAAAAGTAATTTCTTTTGGCATTTAACCTAATGCCTTAATTCAGCCTATTTATTATAGAAAAATTTGTTACAAAAAATAAACGCGTGGTTAGCAAAAAGCTAAGAACCACGACGTATTTGTAATATAGACATCTCCTCTCATGATAATTTAATATTTTTTTTGCTTTGTCGGGAAGAAATCCAAAAATATGACCTACAGATAAATGGTAAATTGTAATCTTAGGTGTGACAGAAAATCCTTTTCAAAATCGTATGTAATTTCGCGATCAAGGGAAAGCCTCATAATAATACCTCTAAACACTAAACAGGTCATATGTTTGTCATTTTTAGCTTCACCCTGAAGATAAAATATTAGAAATATAAACAAATTTGAGGATTTTTTCTTTTTGGTCACTAAGTTAGTAATCTTGTATTTTGTAGGAGATACTAAATTAACTAGTGACCATTTTGAATTTCATACATTTTGTGTTTTTAAACTCTCAGTCGTAACACAAAGGGCTACCTGAGGACATTCATTTCCATTCTAGTTATCTGTTGATGCTATATCGTACTCTAACGGCATATTGCTTCGTACATTTGCGAAAAAACCTTTTAACAAAATTGATTGTTTCGATTGTTCTCATCATCATTATTCTAGGTGCCTTAATTAAAGCAAGTTATAGCCTAATTCAAAACTAAATTTTCCAAACTCAGTAGACTTAATTAACCATTGTTGCTTTAAAGTTTCTTTTGAGATACCATCTCATATGAAAGTTTAAGTTAGTTGCGATAATTGCATCAATATTATCTTATTTCTTACCGGTCAAAAATCTTGCAAATATATACCGTTGATGTTTAGCGTTAAAAATACGATAATATTACATGGTTGTGTTGTTACAGTTTATTTTCTTCACATATGTAAAAAATAAAAAAATAAAATAAACCCAAAATGTTAGCGAAAGCATAGCTCGATTAGAGAACTTTGAAAGGCAATTTCTCAATTATTCTGATACTAAAGTTAATAAAATAAACAGTTACCACTTCAGGATTAATTCTAATTTTAATATCAATAATGTTCAACCCTTATGATGAAGCTCAAATTATTAATCATAATAATATAATTCTTTTAATTGTTTTGATTTCACTAATGTCAGAAGTCATATCCTAGCCAATAAGATTCCAGCTCATTCTTCTATATCCCCACTAAAACCATTTGTGGCGCAAAAATCTTTGACTTCTAGGAGTCTTGAAGAACAAGTCTTTGAAGAAAGTTGAGTTTTTGGTTTTTTACCTTTGCCGGTTTTACTCCAATGAGAAGTTAAAAACACACCTTTTTGGATATTTTAGTTAGTGGATACTTAATAATATACTGCAGTAGTGCAGGGTTAGAAGTGGTGTAGTTCTATCCCAACTTTTTTAAGGTTGTTTGGTTACTGTCCAGTTTTGTGTTTTTGAGAAAAGGCCAACTCCATTAGTAAGTCCTAAGATTTTTATTTGGCATCTTGGTTTAATGTACTCTACATATTACTCATGTAATTTTATATAAATATATTCAAGCATACAGTTAAAGTTAAACCATCAAGGCTTATACCTACTTACTGTATTGGCGATCCTTCAATCGGGGTATTCTTCCATTTTCAAACCTTTTTTTCTTAATGTGGTATTGGTCTACTACTATAAGAAGTAGAAATTTTTGCTCATCTATTCCAATGACTTCCACAACATCTACATTGATATCTACTGTTGTACAAATCCACCCAGTTCCTCGGTCTCAATGATGCAGCCCTCTTGGAGCCATGTTTGATCTTTGTTTGTGATGTATAGAGAATCATACAGTGAGTAAACCAGCGAACCAGTAAACCAAAGTCCTATCGAAATTTGTTAGCGTTACGGTAGTATAATATACTACATACTAACCCCAAAAATAATTTGTATCACCCACATTTTTAGATTTCACTACTACACTGTTGTTTTAAATATTTTCATAAAAAGTAAGTGTATATTAATTATTTCATTATAATAAACCATATAGATACCCTTGTAAACTGGATCAATAGACCTATTTTGAAAGTACTCACGGAAATTTTTAGCCCTAAATAACAGTATATGAGATTTTACCGTTCATATAGACACTATATTTAAGAACGGCAACATAACTTGTTTCTAACGTAATTAGTTTGGTTATTAACTGTTTTTTTAATATAGATTCACTTAAGTGCATCTCAGAACTAAAGCTTTTATCTTATTTGTTTTGAATTTTGAAAAATAACCTAACTTTCTAAGTTAGACAAGGGACTTTTAGTATGAGCTTATGAGTTTTAAGGTTGTTCTCACACTAAAGCTGCAATTTAATAGCCAATAATTTTATAGGCAAAGTAAAAGGTTATTATTTATTTTAAAGTAAATTTATTTCTTTTAAGTACTATTAATTATACTATAACCCTTGTACATATTATTATCGTGGGTCCATATAATTGATTGCATTTATAAGTTTCCCTGTATGTTCTTGCTTGTGAGATTTGTAGCTTTTCTTTCAGGTTTGTAGCTATAGTGCTTTTAGTAATTTCCTGTTTTGTTGGTCATCGGAAACTTATCCGTCCGGGATAAAACAGGTGGCGCCTATATTTTATTGAACTCTTGTTGAACCCACACCATTCACCAACACTAACCAAAGGGGTTAGTGCTAGTCTCTTTGACAAAATCCCTGAAGCAAACTCCTCTATTAATCCTCCTCCCTTTCTCTTTCTCTTAGATTCCTTGTACCCATTTTCTAGCCCTTACTTCCCATACTTTTACCATCCCTTTTCCTTTCTATCATCATTTAACCGTCCTTCCAATTCTGCTTAGCCATTGTAAATTATTGAATTTTTTTTTATATTAATATTTTATTTTTATTAAACTGTGTTTGCCAGAAAAAATAATGATTTGTCAAAAGTGCTAAATATAGATGAATTTGGCAATTTTTCACATTAGCGACATACTTAAAGTTATATCTTATAAAAACTAAGTAACCGAAAAATGATATGACCATAAATCTGACCCTATAGTAGGTACCAATAAGATCAAACTCATATGGGGCCAGAATATATGTACATACTGGTCGAACTATGAAGGTCATAAAACCAGATCTTGTAGTAAAAGACAAAGTAAAGAAACAAGGCCTAATAATAGATGTTTCCATTCCATTACAACAAAGGATGCAGATAAGAGACTGAAATACATAAACCTAGAGATAAAAAATAGCTGAAATAGTCAGTTTAAGTTTTCTCACGAAGATGCTAACATCGTTAGCGAAACACGAGTCGAGAGTAAAGATAAAGAGTTTTGGTTAGTCTTGAAACTCGTAATTGACGTAATTTGAGTGTGAAGATTTCAACTTATGGTTCCTCAACAAATAGTCAATTGAGTGAGCTTGATCGAATTTAATATAAGTCTCTTAGGTTAATCACTATGGAATTTAAATCTATCCTAGTACAAGTGTTACAAACAAAATGTGGTGAGCTTCTACTAGCTTACCACTTCTTATTTAAACTTCGCTCCAAGATAGGTGACTGTTAAAATTAATAATCTGTTAAAATTAATAAATCTCTAGTAGACCATCTTTCTTTAGTTCTATAATCATTTGATTACTAAAATCCTCCATGGGTTTATCCCAAATTATACGGATTTCCTATATATTAATGAAGCCATTATAAAATATATACAGATGGATCTTGAACTGACATTGGAACAGGGTGGGGCTTTATAGTAAAAAACACACAATATTATGGATGTTACCAATGGAGTAAATATTGTTTAATTACAGCTGAAATCTATGCAATATATTATTATAAAGCTTTGAAAGTTGTGCTACGTAAGGTACTAACCACACTTATATAATATTATCTAGTTCTAAATCATTTTTAAAAGGAGTACGGAATAAAAATTTATATAAAAATATTCTAATACAACAAATATACGATTAATTAGAAATATTACTCCTAATTTAAATTAAGATTATATTTAGGCATATATTATATATAAGCATGTTAGAATTAAAGGTAATTCGTTATCTGATAGTTTTGCTAAAAGGCATTAACGAATGGAGTTACCTATAGCGGATTTACAATATTATGATTTATTGCCAGTGGCAAAGAATGGACTATATCAAAAATATAGTCAGGAATATAACAATTTTGCAAAAAAATACAAAAGTTATTATTTCCAAGTAAAAACTAACATAGTCCGAAAACCTATATTTAAGGCGAAAACCTTAAGCACAAGCTTATTTTCAACCCATATTAGAATCATAACCGGTCTTGGTAAATTAAATCATGGTAGTACTAATAAAAATCTAGAACAGGGTGATATTTATCACTTTTTATTTGCATGTAACAATAATAGATGAGCAATAAACTCTTATTTTTTTTTAACTAAACAATTCCCCTAGAATTGTGTATTCTTATTGCATAATATGAAAAGAAGTGTACCCGGATTAGACATTATTTTTAAATTTATCTTGTTATTTAAAAAAAATTTAATTCAAACAAATCCCTGTTTTTCTAAATCAATGCCCCCAATTTGGTTTAATTTATTTTATCAATACTATTTTTCCTAAATTCTCTTAAAATTGCCTTATGTTCTTTCCTTTATCTAACAATGTACGCTTTGAAATACGAATAGACATGCAGTCTATTTTAAAACCATCATTAAAGTTATAATGATCGCCGTAACAGTTTTAAGGAAGGTAAAGCTATTTGCTAAATACATCGCCTTTTAAATCAATCTACTCAAAAGAGGTAATTGTGCGTTAAAGAAGTTAAAAGGAAACCGAGTCACCGTGTGGTCCACGTGTACGCAGCTTTCTAAGGACCGCTTTGTTTCCGACTTCATTTATGTTTACATACTTTAAGTGAGCTTGTTGATGTTACCCAGTTTATAATGCTGTTTTAAAGTTTGTCGAACTATTTTATTCCGAGGTGCACGTGCAGTTGAAAGGTTTTAGGTAAATGCAATAAAATTCAACACTTTGTAGGTACATTAAAAATGAGATTTGTTTAAGAAGATCTGCTGTTATGAATAAAATATGGTCGTTATATAGAAAAGCTTAAAACAAATAAAAATAAAACCATAATAGCCTGACAGGTACATAGATTCACATAGAAATTCGTAAAACAAAGGAACTAGGATTTATTGTTTAATTTTTAACGCAAATCAAAAATTTGTAGTAATAAAAATATTGAGGATTGAGGTTTCAATAAATTGAAGAGCTCCATTTATTGGTAATTTTTACGTTTAAGGTTTACGGCGGTTTAAACGAAAAGAAATTTCAGAGATAACCATTAAATAAAGAAAATCAATTTTGTAGGCATTGAATAGTCGTGTAAGTATTGCTGTGTATCTTCGGTTCAAATACTTGCATTGGTATAATCAGTAGATAGATACTGCTGCTTTTCTGGACGCTGTGACTCTGATGGACAAAACACTCGTAACCGCAATAATCTGTGGTTTTCTGTTGAACTGGACCAGGCCTAACTTGCGTACCAATATAACGTAACAATTACAACTTCAGTAAGTTAAACCACAATTAACCTAAATTATGAATATTAATTTTCCCAAGAGTTTTGGCTGACCCAAAAATGTTTTTACGGCGGCGCCAAAGTACGAGATATATTTTCCAAAAGTTGCTGTCTAATGACATCGGGTAATCGTCTTTAATTACTTGTAAAATTACCTTGTGGCGTAAAAGATGATTCTCATAACTTTTAAGGGAAGGAAATAAACCCGCGGTCTTCGGGCCAAGCTGCACGGCTGCTGCTCTGCTGGCTGCTACTCCTGCTACTGCTTCGAGGCAAGTTCCGCAAAAATAAATAAGCGCGATTTGAAACGTATTATTGTTTAATTACTGGAAGGGAGTAAGAAATATAGAAAGTTGCTAATTAATTTAGGAAACTCTCTCGGAAGAAGCGCGGATTAATTTTGATGTTCAACGGTAGCTGTATCTGTTTGAAATACTTAGTAACGCGACGAGAAATTTTATTAGAAATTCGCCAGGTTTGAGAAGAAGTTATTAATTTTAGGTTTCTATTCAAGGGCTTTCTAAATAAATGATCTTTATTAATTTTTCAGTTATTAAGTTTTAAATTAAAAAAATAAAAATATAAATATATATAATATAAATAAAAAGTATCTTAAATTAAACAAAGATATTATTAGAAGCAAATTTGTCGCCAACAAGGTGAAGGAACGCATTGTAAAATTACTAGTTTTTAGCAATTACAGCTTAAGAATCTTAAATCGAATTATTTTTTTTTTATTTAAATTCCTTAAAAATAGCTTGCTTAAGAAGATATAATGTTGCATCTGATTTAAGCAATTTTATTTCATCGTATTTCATCATATTTGAGTCCGAATTTTTCAGCGTACATTAAGTACAAAACAACTTTTTCTTTTTAGATATGGAGAAAATTTGCAAAAGTAAAGGCGGTCATATGATTTTTTTATTTTTTTTTGGAATTTTTATGTTTTTATATTTTTTGCTTATTGCCAGTATCTTAACACATATTTTATATTTGAATATAATATAAAAAACAATTAATAAAAATATTAATATATATGGATAACGAGGTAAACTTTTTTTTTAATTCGTCATTTAACTATTACAGGGAATAAAGATTGCTTTATATTTCATTTGAAAGCTATTGATTTTATTTTGTTGAATTTAACTTGCTTTTATAAAAATGCACTAGTAAATATCCTAGTTCTTAAATATTATTTATTGTTAATTTGAAAAAAAAAATCTTTTGATTTTCTAGGAATACTTTTTTTTTCGTTTGGTTTATATACATTTCATAACAGGTATACAAACAAGTTCCTAAATATAATATTAATGATTGCTCTATTTTATATTTTTGTTATTTTAGTGTTTTTTTGTTAATCAATTTCTTATTCCAATGTTTAAGTCCGAACTATATTTATTATGATTTTAAAATTATTATTAAGTTAATTTTAGAAAAAAAAAATATTTTATATTTTAATTTACCTATTGCAACCTTAAGTAAATTTTTTTAGTTAAACCATCAATAAAAAACAGTTTAAATTTTTAAATATTTCTAGTTCTACTTAATTTAAACATTTTTCATTTGGAAACCGTATTTACATAAGAAAACTAAAATATCTAAAGAAGATATTATAAAAATTACAATATAACAATGTATGTTTGTATTATTGGTAGCTAAAAATTCATGTAGTTATTACCATTGCAACCAAATGGTAA
Organism: Anthonomus grandis grandis; assembly: GCF_022605725.1. Classification (NCBI taxonomy): domain Eukaryota; kingdom Metazoa; phylum Arthropoda; class Insecta; order Coleoptera; family Curculionidae; genus Anthonomus; species Anthonomus grandis. The sequence continues at coordinate 18,658,055 of NC_065557.1, forward strand.
CAATAGTTAGCATACTTCCTGATATTATTGATTACCCCTATTGATACATACCGATATATTTATTTTTTTAAATTTAAAATTGATAAAGGTAAAAATGTTTTAATTAAATTTGTAAAAAGTAGATTTAATTAATTTTTTCCCACATGAATATCTCACATTCAATGGCCATGTCTATTTAAAAAAATGTATGGTATAAGAGCAAAGTATACCTTTTGTTTGCTTCATCTTCTTCGTTAGATCTGTTTATTTTTAATTTCAAATGCAAATTGGAGTATGTGTATTAAAGACCTTAATAACTCAAGATCAATTTTTTTACCTCAATTTGAGCATGTATTTTTCTAACTAGTAATGCGGGCGCTATTATTTAAAAAAAAAATATTTTTCAGCTCTACTTCGCGAATAATTCGATCTTTTAAATCATTAATATTTTCAAGTAGGATATGTTTTGTAAAATGTTAAGTCTGGCGACCGTGCGGGCCATTTAATTGAACCACGCCTGTCAATCCACATCCCTAAAAACTGTTTATTAAGCCACTCTCGAACTCTCAAAGCGAGTGCGGAGCTCCATCTTGTTAGAAATACAAATTATTTTTGTTTACTATCTATCCCCCAACCAATTTCATCTACTTAGTTTTCCAAAACTTGGACGATTGAATGATATATTAAATTTTCGAGGAGGTCTAAATAAATTTGTCCAGTTACACTTTCTTCCAAAAAAAACTACTACTTTTTTTTGCTATATTGTTTGCTATTTAAAATGATGTATCACACTTAGCGTAGCCATTTGAAATACAAAGGTTTGAGGTTGATTAAATATCCATTATTCTCAGACATTTTTTGTCACTTTTCGCTTGTACGTCAGCCGATTTATTTTTTCTTAGCACTATTGAATAGATATTTTAATGCTGCTTACAATGATGTATCATAAGATGGGGGTTCCCATTTGATATATCAAAGTGAGGTTAGTTAAAGGGGAGAAGGTGATTTACAGAACTTTGTCAAATATAAAAATAAATGTCCCCCTATAGATCCAAAGTAATGTGTTTTTTAGCATAAGAAAATTGACATTTTCTTATGCTAAATAATCTATCTTACATCGAACATATAAAGAAAATTCCGAATTTTCGAATTTAAACTTGTAAGAATTTGTTATTAACTGGTAACTTGGAATTGAAATCTGATATTAATGATTACGTTAAGTTCTTTAATTATCATTTCATTGAGCAATTAACAATACGATTTACTAAAGGTCCTACTCTCCTACTCTCTAGAAATATTGTTAGATTTATGATAAAGATACGTCCTTTAACCAAGTATAAAAAAAATAAAATGGAATTTACTTTAAAGAAATACTGAAATTGAAGAATATTAGTTTAGTGAATTACTTTAATTAGTTTAATGAAGAATTTTAGTATTAATTGACATAGTGGTTACCAAGATAACGCATAAATTTAGAACTGATTCACGAGCCTTTTCGCGTACTTTGCAAAAGTTGTTCTAATAATGAACTAGTTCTAATAATGAACATCCAAGAACTACACATTTCTATTGAGTCAAAATTGTTGAATATTTTTTCACAGAGAAAACTTTATTAAATGTCCTTTCCTAGGAATTCAAATACTTATTTATTTGGAATAAATCATACAGGATGTTAAATAAGAAAATATTTTTTTGGGCTATATATTAATAGAAGTATATTCTAATTAATTCTATCAAAAATGTATTCTCATATTTAAAATCCATTTAATATAGGTTTATTGCTTAGATAAAAATAATTTGCACCTTTCTTTAGAAATAAATACTTAACGTGCAACAAAAATTAAGGACAGCTTTCTTGGACCAGCAAAATATTAAGATAAATTAATATTTAACAAAATACTCTACAACATATGTAAGGAAAAGATCACTATTTAATTTACACCTATCCCAAAATCAAATGTGATCCTATAAATAATTATAAACCTGTAATATTATAAGCTCAAGCACGTTTCTCATACCATACATATAATATTTAAGATAAGAAAAGCAACTTTCCTATATCGGAGGTCACCTGGGTCGCTCCGATATCATTCTTTAACCTGGTCTCATCTATCATACGTGCTCCCAAGAGGTCGCATATGTGTTATCTCGGTGATATGTCGTCCCGTGCGATAGCCTTATTTGATTTTTATATACAGCGTATTCTCACGGGCTTAAAAAACTGCCCTTAGATGCGGTGTTGCCGAAGTGATTTATGTGTAAGGGCACGTAAGCTTTCAGAGTGTGTCATTAAGTATAGAAGAAGTTGATGGTGATAATAATAGTAATAGATTGCAAGCAGTTTAGTTTATTGTTGTATTAGTTGAGAACTGCGAAAAAAAATGCATTTTAACTGAGGATTTAAAAAAAGAGTTAAGATGGTAATAACTGTGAATTAATTATTTATGTAAGAGCTTGTAAAATATACCTTCTTTTTAAAACTAAGAAAGTTATGTAAATAAACAAGGGATTTTACACAAGACTGATATTCTTTTTTCTTAATACCTTAAAAACATTTAAAGGAAATTAAATACGTAATGACTTTATCCACTAATGTGTAAAAAATGTTAAAAGTCAAGTAATATGGAAAAAATCAACAATATTTTAAATGCCGAAATAGGGTACTATATAACATTATGTTAGTAGAGTATCATCATAAGAAAAATATACCTGTATTTATGCATATATATCGCGAACTTGATTCTTATGGAAATGACACATAATATATAATTCACTTTAATATTATAATATTAAATTAATAAAAATATTCTTTTTAGAGTTAGATACATAACTATTATAACGGATAATAAATAATTAACTCTATTTATAAATCCTAATTAATATTTTAATACGTAAATTATTAAATAATAAAATTTTAAAACTACAGTTCCTTTCTGACCCAACTAACATTCTAAAAGAAAAACCATTTAACTGTGAACGGATCTAAATCCAGGACGTAACAAGTGTGCTAGAGATACTTAAAGGCAAATATTTAATATAGGGTGGCCATTTGAAAACGAAACAGAGCCTATTTTGAGTCCCTCAGAACATTTGCGAAAAAATCCTCGGACCCGTCAATTTTTGGTTGAAGGGGGAACCATTTTTTTGCTAGTTTCGCCCCCCTGACGCCCCTGACGCCCTTGTCACCCCGGCCTAGCTGGGGTGACAAGGGCTCCCAAAATTTTAAATGGAACAGGGGGTCGAGTGACCTTATTTTGAAGGTATTTTTATCTGCAGATCCGAGAACTAGTAAGTTATAAAAGTGAATTTACATTGCTTTATATACATGCTAGACCGTGCGTAAAGCGATGACCTGATTCACGAAAACTATATCAAGAAAACATTCATTTAGTTTATAGAATACATAAACTTTATAAAATATGCAGCGCCGCAAAATAAATGTAGAATTTGTCAAATTCTGCCTTCCAAAAATGTAAAAATTTTATAATAACGTATGATCTAAATTATTTTGTCTTTCTTATTTTTTTTCCAAGTAGATAAAAGAAGATTTTTTTTATATTGCAAAAAACGCTAAATAATTTTTTTTATTAATTAAAATATTATTGTTAAATAATATGTATTGTATCTCAAAGTCTCTCTGTAAAGAAATATTTAGAATTAGTGCTAAAAACAACTAGAGGTAAGCCTTTACCACTCTGGCTATGCGGATCTTTAAAAAAGTTTGTCCACTATTGCTTACTGTTTCAATAATATTGTATTAAATGTAGGTCTCGCAATAATATTGATACAATTCTTACGATCAACATCTAAATAAAAGTCTTGACATTCATTGTCTCCTCAGATCACCAAAAATAAGATAGAGACTCTACCTTTGATTGTCTCCTTATTGTGGAAAACCTTTGATTCTTGTCGAACTTCTTCATCCCGTATCTTGTACTACACAGGTTGAGGAATTGAAGATTACACATTATGCAAAATAATTGCAATATCGCTTCAGTGTTGTGTTTTAAAGCTCTATTATTTTTTCTTAACCTCTCACGGCTGCTTATACTCATTCCAAAAGAGTTTAATTGGTTTTATGAAAGCAATTCAGCAGTACAATGTAGGAATTTGTTTTCACTTACATTTGAAAATAGATTGATTTCTTAAAAAATAAGCAGTTTCCAAGTTTGAGGCTTTTTGTCTTTAAGATTCTTATAAATTCTACACTTAAGTGCAACATCCTTCATCCTTTATCGAAAGAATCCAAGAGCAAGAATGACTGGAACATATCGTTTATAGTTCCCTAGAAGTAGATTCGATACGACCACGTAGAAGTGTTGGAGAAGAAATAATTATGGACCATAAAATTATTAATAGTATTTAAAAAAATATGGATACAAATGTTTTATAACCAACTAAATGTTTTAGACCAACAATTTTAGAGGAGTTGAATGGACAGAGAAAATTTAATTTTCAATATGTAATACACAACATAATAAATATTTTATGATAACTATTATATATAGGTTGTTACCTACAACTTATCTCAAACCTGTCTCAAGAAAAATATTTTAGAAATGCCTGTGAAGGCATTGCAAGTAAGTCAGACCCCCATCAAACTGATATGCTTACTAACGTGGTACTGAACAAAGAATGACGTAGCAGAGCACATGAAATGCATGTTTTTGCATTGTCATATTTTGCCTTTAAAGACCTCTCTATGCATAATGATCGATTCCTCAACCCGTATACAGCAAATAAAAATTAAGAAAAATTCCAGCCGTAGTTTAAAAAGATTATGAAACTTGTTTTTAAATATTTATTGTTGTTCGATGATATCCTATGGTTCAGGTCTTTAAAGTTATTATTAGTTTTTCGATTTAGTGGTATTATAGCTACAATATATTATCGTTCTCTTGATAGAAACTTAAATTTACAGTAAGTAATTTTTTAGAAGCGTTATGGCAGTAGCATATTTATCGACCTATCGACTTCTACTATGGATCTTTTCAGATTTTTTCTTTCTTTCTTTAATGCTTCAATTTTTTTTTTAATTCATCAAATTAATTAAATTTAGTTTTTCACGTTTTGGGTACATAAAGAATTTAAAACTATTTATAAAACTTCATACAGGAATCTTAATTACATTTAAATTGGCAACCATCTCCATAACGTAAGAATCAAAATGGCAAGCAGATATTTGATATAGTTTATCTTATTATTTATATTTTTAGTCTGGTAAAACTTAATAAAAACTCAATAAAATATCAATATTTTCGTCATAGACTAATACACAGTGAATGGTAAATGATATCAATACTTGGTCAATTTATCTCTTTGGTAAATTTACCTTTTACTCCAATATAAAGAAGGGTTCCTACAGCCGATAATAAGAGCCAATAAATTCCATTACTATATCTAGCTCAAAAAGGTTTTTCTTATTACAGATTCATGAATTCTTATTATAATTTTTCTGAGCTTTGATAATATATACTCATTCATTCGACTGTATATACGATTCATTCATTAGTGCGACGTACTGGATGACCCAATAAGACTGTCCTTGGCCATATCTCGGGAACTGTTCGTGGTGTGACTTAGGGGTAAAAAAAATTATATTCAGGTAAATCGGTCATAAGGAATCGATGGAAAATTTTAAGTTGTAAAAATAACCATTAGAAGGCGTAACTGCCATCTTAAGTTTTAAAAACTGTGTTTTGGTCGATTATCGCCCAAGAATTGTTTTTTCAACCATGCTAAATATGTTAAAATCGGTCGAACGATTAAGAAGTTAAAGCAAGTTATTGCTAAAACAATTGAACGCCCACCACCATCTTTATTTTTAAAACAACTGTTTTTTTTAAATAATAGGTCAACTAGTTCTTTTTAAAAATGTGAAAAAAAATGTAGTCATGCGAAATTTAAAGAAAATGCAATTTGGAAAGTTAAAATATTAGTTACGCCCTCTGGTGATCATTTTTAGAACCTAAGAATATTTTCTAGTGATTATTTATGATCGATTTACCGAATAATTGTTTTTACCCCTAAGTCATACGACAAACCGCTATGTTGACTTACTTTAAAAAAACAGTATTTACTAGCAGTGTGCTAACCAAAAATATTTAACGGATTCATAATTTCTATTAACTGTTAGATACGACTATTAACTTACTTTTTTCATATTATTGAAATGTGTAAAAATAATATTTTGTTAGTAACCCCAGTACGATAAAAATAAAGCTTATGCTTTTTTAACTTACAGTAAGCAGAAAAAATTAGAACAACCTAATTTTCTTTATTTTTTTTGTTGGATATCCTCACTGGTAACTTTATTGACATAATGGTATCATATTTATAAACCCTTAACTAGTACCTTATATTTAAATATTTTAAAAATATAATCAGGTTTTCAGACCATTTTACCAATTTTCTGACCTTTATATCCTTTTAACTACACATTACTACAAAGAGAAAAAATCCAGAAGTGTATGATTTGGAGATCTTACTGACCTTTTTGTAAGTGCCTTACCAATAATTCATTAATTACTGTGCAGAAAAATGAGGCGAGGTACTATTCTGCTCAAACCAAATAAATAAATCTCTCCAACGTATTAGGGTAATTTCAGTGTGAAATAGTTTGACGAATATGTAAATTGGCCATTTTAAAGATATTTTCAAATTCCCATAATTTTTTTGTAAATTGTTGTGCTCCGATACTTAAAATATTGACTTTACCAGTTAACAAAAATATAGCTTTATAACACAAGAACTGTCGACATAAAACAAATTGATTTAAGTTACATATTCATAGAATCATATTCGTTCAGCAAGTGTACTACTTTTATATTAATGACAGTTTTAATTTCTTTATTGAATGATGATGACCTTCAAGTAATACTATGTTAAATTTTAAGTATCGTCAATTTTTTAATAACCTATACAATTTATGGCTTTCCTTGCTTTTTTCTAAATTTTTTCGGTAATTTCATTGCAGATTTTGTGGTGTGATAATAATAAATTTCTTAAATATTACAAATAAATATGTCTCTTTTTTAAATTTTTATTCAATAATTGCCATACACACTCTCACCGTTTTTTTAAAATAATTAAAATGATGATACAAACAAAATATTTAGGAATATGTTCCAAACTAATATATAAAATAAATTAATTTATAAAGAAATATATTTGGCAACCATGCAGATACTTTACCTTCCGGGCCACCGATTTACCTATTCATAGAATCGAAGATGCGATCACACACGTTCAACTCTCTGGAGAATTTACCATACGATTTTGCGGTTTTATGAAAAATAATACCAATTTTACGAGCTTACGTACAGGGGAGATGAGAAGACGCATAAAATAAACTGAATACGTTTATCAAAAATGCATAAAATCTAATCCCTAATTTATCTTGTAAATGTATATTTTTATGGAAATGATACTTCAGAGTATAAATATTAGAGTCATATGCAAATAAGTCAATGCAAAAGTTTTTTAATGTTGACAATGTATTCACTTAAATCTATTTTTTAGTAAGAAAATACTAATATTATAAAGAAGTGTCGGGCCTATAAAGAGGATTTTATTAAAAGATATGGATGGTTATTGTCTGCTGTGGATCTGTACACAAAGCACAAAGCAAAGAAGCGCTTCTGGATTATTGTCTAGACACCGGTCTTACAATAATTAGGTTAACCTAAAAGATGCTAGGTTAGGTTAACACTAAGAGAGGCCTAAATTAAATGGTTTCATTAGGCAACAAAATCAAAATATAAACTTATTCATTACCAAAAATAAATGTAGCCATTTAATTTCCCTTAAACTAATGAAGAGATGAAATTTTAATATTTTTCAGATAAGCATAGGTTTCTTGTTAAGGTGTGTGAGGCAATGAATGACATAACAAGCTCAGTAACTACCGTTATAAGTATGAAATCTACTTAATCAAATAATCGTGTCTTCTGTTATATGAATTTCTACCATTTTTAACCATTTATCCATACGAATATTGCGAGCTGTGAACTATGTGATACCCAGAAACTCTTAGAATTGTAATGTGCTAAAACTATACAGTCATTAATTGTAAACAAAGTGGTGAGAAGTAGCTTCTAATTCTAACTACTCGTCTGAAGTTTTATTTAGAGTAGCTCTACAAATTCTGTTGAGGATCTTTTGTTAAATTGTTTAAATCAGAGTATAACTTATCGTTGACGTTGTCTATTAAAAATTTGTGAGACTCCAGGAAATTAAAATTATACTTAGGTAACTATCGCGTGGATCTATCGCTTGGATAAGCCGATAATCTAAAACTTTTACTCTGAGACTGTAGATTATGGCAAAGAGTGTTACTAAATCATAATAAGACGTAGATCATTTTAATCATTGGTGCCTTAAACATTTTTTTAAACCTGATAGGTGTGGTTACTCTGTGTAGTTACAATTGTTATAGTCACCTCACTTAAAAAACACTCAATTCCTTCTTAGTACATGTAGATACGTGAAATTATTTAGATGTAATTTTTTTCGTGGCAAGTAAACTTAAGAACATAAAGGAAAAATGTTACAGTCTATTTTTTGTTTAAATAATTAAAATGTCTTAGATAGCTCTAGTATTTTGAGGCAAAATATGTTCACACAGATAAACTTTCATGAACGATATCGATTTATCGATTTCGAGGGGTGATAGACCAACTAGGTAAGTTATATAACATAGACTTTAATAGGTTTTAAAATTAAAATTTTAAAGGGACAGTAAGGTATAAATGGTAATTTGTAAGTATTACTATTTTAAAATGTATTTTCTGGTAATTGTCAGTTATGATGCTATTTCTAGGTTTGCATTTCTTTTTGTCCTATAACTTTCATTTAGTTAGTTATTTTGCTTGTAAATTACTAGATACTACTTACTTTATACTACTGACTTTTAATTAATAAGAAAAAGTATTTAAATCCCTATTCGAAATATTTTTATGACGGTAGCCATCTAAAGCATTCGTTTACGCGTGGGCTATTTATCCAAAATAAAAAAGGACATTATCAATTGCAATTCAAAAACAACAACCTCTTTGTCTGTAAGCTTTAAATCTTGTCGGGTGAATTGAAAGATTTAATTTAAAAAAGGCCCATCCCACAACCTGTTCTTTGCATATCCTGACTGCGGTTATCTGCTTCCGTTCAGCGTTGAAGTTTAACGGATATTTTATGTGGGCATCATTATTACATAGATTATGATCAGTGATACTTATACGTATGCATAAAAGGTCATTTAAGTTAAAAATAATAAAACGCTTCTGAAAAAAAAAATTATATGTTTTGCTTGTCAAGACACAAAATATTAAAAGGAAAAAGTAAATACTCATACTCAGTAAATTACAGTAAGTATTAAAATAACAGATATAAAGAATAATCATTATTCTACTTCCAGTATACAGTTAAAGTGCATTTCAATGCGTATAAAAAAGATAATATTAAAATTTGACTGATATATCGTCATCTTAAAGTTATACTGTGGTATGTGCATTAAATCTAGTTTTTAGAAAAACGAAAAACAAAATATTATTTTTCATACATCCTTTGGTGCTAAAGATAGATTTTTAAGACATTTAGATGAGTTAGGTTTCAATGCAACTTATTAGGATGCATAAACAAAACTTGAAAAAATAAAGTTTTGTGCTGAATTATTAGGCATGAAAAAAAAACATACCACTTTGACATATTAATTAAAAAAAATATTTTCAAGATTTTATGTAACATACAACTTTATCCTTTCAAGCACTAAAAAAATAATCTTAACACTTAGTTTTTATGAAAGTAAAAACGATATTCTTAGAAATAACTGTAATAAAGCAAACCTAAAACCAAAGAAAAATTATTTTGGAAATATTGCGGTATAAAAAGCTTGGTCATATTCGGGCATACATCTATACATACTTTTAATAGCTTGTATTTTATTTTGGGGAATGGATTTGTTACAAGCTATACGTAGTGGGAGTGGTATTTTATTGCTGATGTTTTTAGCATCAGATCTTGATAGTCGACTCTCACGAATACAAACTTTCTCCCAATTTGTCATTGCGTAATTAGTTTTATATTCGACTTCAAATTGAGATTTTGTGAATTTTAAGGCAACGACCTGGCTAAAAGGAACAGATTTGTAATTGTATAGAGAAGCACATGCTTTATAATCTTTAAAATCAGCTTCCTTTAATTGTATAATTTTATACGATTTCTTAGCATTCACTTTTAATAGAATTCGCAACAAAGATAAAGGTGAATAATATTCAGTTTTTTTTTTAATATCCTTTCTATGCAACTATGTACCGAATCAATTTCTTGGTTGCATGAGTGACCTGGAGTAGAGAATTTCATCGTTATGGCATGAATAAGTGGATGCTCGTTTATGAAAATAGAAATTGCAGCTGACATTAGAGAGTTCCTGTTTTGCGGAACGCAGCTATAACTCCATAAAACCAAAGTACTTAAACCTGGATTATCCGCCAAAACCGCCTCCAAAATTTTCATTAAAGCACTTGCCAAATCATTTCCAGTTCTTCCCATGAGGCCTTCATGCCACAAGGAGCAGTATATTTGCTTGGAAGATGATAAAAGTGCAGTCAGGTTATAGACATTTAGTTTGCTTTTGTAATAAAAATTGCTTACTTCCGCATGAGGACAGCTCAGAACATTCTGTAACTCAAAGACTAAAAATATTGTATTTGTATCTCTGTCATTTTTCTTCTCGTTGCGGCACGCATTTTTTTTTTTGAAGATGTTTCTCGTAGCTCATTTTTTTCTCTTTCGTCAACGCATCATTTTGTATTTGCATGTTAACTTCCTCGCAGAGATCGCAACGATCTTTTTTAGGCACGTGAAAACATAGATTATACTCATTGCAAAATTTCGGTAAAACGATTCCTTTACTGGGGTTTTTGCTGATGATCTACAGACTTCTGTGTACAGATTGTAAATTTTTTTTAAGTTTAGGGAGGAATCTAAATATTTTTGTTTAAACGGCAGTAATGCGATTCTACCTTAGGGAAAGATTCAATATTAATTTTTACAAAACTTAGGTCATCTTCAGAAATTCTAAACTTAGTATGTTTGCCTTGGGCAGGATGCTCCTGTATATTTATAGGGTCTTTTTTTAAATGTGCTGTATACACAGGAGTCTGACTTATAGATAACGTGCCCAGGAAATATGTCATACAAACTGAATGGTTTGTCCGTGAATCTCAAAGTTATAGCTAAAAGTTTGCTTTCTTCTGCTGTTTTCATTTGTTTTATTTTTTCAGGGGCGCTCAACATTGTAGCGTTTTGTAGAAGCCAACAAAAAACATTCTCTTTTCTTGTTCATTTAGAGTACAGTTCATATCGTTCAAAAATATTCTGCCTCTCATTTTCAGAAATCAGCTCTTGACATTTAAAAACACATTTATTTTGACAGTCCTTTGTAGTTTTAATCTGCTTTGCTGGAACAAATTTTATTTCTTACCGATTTATACTCTTTTCCTGCTTCATGAGCTGCCTTTCTAATGTCACATTTCCACGTATTTAGATTTCGCTGCCTTTTTCTTGACTGTCGTTGTAATTCAGAACTAGAGCCATTTTCAGTCACAGTCTTAGCTGAAATGTGTTCAACGCCTTCAAATAATTCATAATCACTGGACTCTTCACTGCTTGAATTTGATGGTATGTAAGGCCCATCTTTTCCAGAGTCATAACCATCATAGTCTAAAATCTCTGAGAGTGCATTTCTAAAAATTAAATTAAAAGTTTAAAATTTAAATATAAATTTATTAATATAAATTTAAATATAATTTATTAATACATCAAAATAAATTATGAACTTAACCTCAGGGAAAAATATAATTATAACCCTATATTTATCCTTTTTTTAAGTAAAAAACCTAATTGGTTGACTTCTTAGACACAATCATACTAACTCAATTTAATTTACTGGTTTGTTAAAGTTTGTATCAATTAGTTTTCCAATATGTTAAAAAAAAAATTTAAATCTTACCCTGCAATCATCTTGTTTGAAAAACCATCATTGTCCTGCTTATGGCTCCTGTTACTGCTCAAAAGTTTTCTTCTAAAAAGAAGAAATAAGCGTATATAAAACAATATAGTTTTTTAAATTAAGCCTGACTTTAAATCTGCAAGTGCTTTATTTTCCGAGTCGTCAGACTCAAATTGATTATCAGTGTCCATTTTGTTATAAGAATTGTAATCTGTAAATAGGAACTGATAAAAATTAAGAAATGCAGTTACAAAACTAACCTCACTTTTGCGTTTCAGTAATCCGGGTCTCGCAAAACCTTTTTTAACACACTTATAGTTAAATAAACACTTTAAGACACTTTTTATAAAATTTTAGTAACAAAGTTTAATAAAAAAACACTAATTATAACTTATATTTCATCACTTATAATAGCACCATGTTGAGACGAATTTTCTCATATTAATAAGTAACATAATTAAAAGATTAAACGAACTTACCTGTAAGTGAAGTTCAATCTTAATTATATGAAGGCCTCGTCCGAGTAAATAAGTCCCACCCTACCCATTCCCATAAAATATGCAACAAATACATATCTTTAAACAGAATGAAATAAAGCTCGCCAGCCGATGAGTGTAAAGGGGTCGGGGGTGAGCAGGGAGATGTTTTGTTTCTCTGTCTTTAAACACGCGTGGTTTGATGCAAGAATGGAGATACTACAACCAACTTATTTACGAGAGACGAGGCTGAAATATAATTATTATATAAGCATGTTTATATTGAGTATTCAATGTCTTTGCTATAACAAAGTTGTATGCGTCACATACAATTTTGTTATCGAGAAGTAATAAATATTATTAGGGTTACGATATTGTAAGTACCACATACCACTATGCAACCGTATAAGCGTATTATTTCTTGCTTACAACTTTGTCATTTTGGTTGCAAACCTCAACACTAGTGAGATACAATATTGTTATTCTAGAAAAAGCTAGTTTAACCGACATACAACAGTATAACTCTGAGGTGACGAAATATGTATACTACATTCAAAGTAAATAGTGTTGTTCTAATATAGCAATACTTTGTTTGTAAATATTACAATACTCAATTATAAAATCAACATATAATTTCTAGAAAAGTAATAAAACTACGGGCGTATCTAAATAAAGTAAAGCTTGACATGAATTTTAAATATGATCTAAAAAAAATAAAAAAGGAAATGTATGTACGACGTACCTAATAAAAATCAGCAATAATAATTAAGTATTTAACCCATTAACGCCTGGTTAATTTTTTTTAGGCAGAGAATTATCAAATGATTATTTTTTAGGTTTTTAGGATACAATACAAGGATTGACAGCAATTTTTTAGTTTTATTGGTAATACTGTAGCCGAAATTAAATGTGACGATATGGTTACACTAGGCGTTTTAACTACCTAGTTATAACAATTTGTAAAAAAATACAAAGAATTGTTCAGTGTCATTTATTTTAAAGTAAAAAACAAAAACTGTTATTTTAGACTAAAATCTACTTTCATTGAAAAGCTACTGTGTATGAAATAAAGAAAAACAGTCAATACAAACACCCACGTCGCATTTTTTGCACATTGTTTTTCCCACTGCGGAACAGCTCTCTCCAGCACAACGTCGCCGTTTGTTTGTTGTCACTAATAATAAGAATGCCAATGTAGCATTTCATTTCTCCTACACATACTTTAGGGTCCGGACAGTTTTTGAATAAGGCATACCTGGACGTTTCCTCGATCATCATATGTATGATGTCATCATGGATAAACAATTCTAATAATTCCACGGGAGTTAAATGTTGATATGGCTTGAAGTCACATGTTGGAAAAATTTGGTGATTTGGTTGCAAATCTCCTTGGACCCAGTCAAAGTCCTCTACATCAACAGTAATTTGTGTTATCGAAGGTGCTTTGTTTTGTGATGGCGAAGGAGACCTATGTTTTGGTGAAGCACGAAGTGATCCAAGACTTCGCGACAAATCATCAGAACTGCACCCACCAACTCTGGTGTTGTCCAGGAGTTTTACTTCGGCTTGACCTCTAAGTTGTCTCCCAGATAAATTGTCAATAAATCCACTAACATCTTCATCCCCGGAGTCTACGTCTGTCAGAACGTCCGGATCGGGTGGTTCAATAAATATTTCGTATATATTATCACTATAGGCAATCTCTAGGGCATCTTGAAGTGAGAAATCCCTCCTATAACAAAAAAAACAATTTACAAAAAATTCGATAGTGTAACCGCCTAGCGTTACCATACGGTAACAGGCTGATATATACATCTGTAGCTAATATGGCATAACTCAGATTTCGACAAAAAAATAACTAGTACAATATTTGATATGTCTTCTCACTGGCTAACAAAGTTAGAAACGGTTTCATAAAAAAACTCGAACAATATACTTACACAAAGTTTGGATCCATAGCACTTTTACGCAATAGTAAAAACACCTAAATAAATTACACGCACACGTGTCTGGTACGGACGTCGTCTGAACCTGTTATGAACTAATCAACATGTTGAACTATTTTTAAGAGACTGACAGCGCCATCTCTCCAACCGGCCTAAAAATAGAGCCGCAGCATCCTTTACAGAAAACGTAAATAATTGTGACCGTACGTTAACGCTAGGCGTTAATGGGTTAATAGAAAGAGATAATTTAATATAGGTCTAATTAATCCACTTTATTGGTGATTTTATGCTTTTAAACCCGTAGCTATTTTCGACGCAAATCAAAGGATTTTAAGCCCTGCTTAAACATATTTGATTTTATTTATTTATTTATTTATTTATTTAGGTATTTATTTATTTATTAACATAAGTTATGACAATAATTCAGTGAGCTGCTGTAACATAAAAAAGCTTATGCAAAAAAAGATCACCAATCCATATCTTTTCGAACAAAGTTGACAGAGCGAAAGCCTACAGAATATCATCGTCATATTCTTATTTGTTCCTAATACAGCTACTGTATATACGGCTATGTGCCATAGCCATGAGGATTTTAAAACCGCACCATACAACAGTATTCCAGTTCGGAATGAATAAAACAGTGATACGGCTTTGAAAAGATTCCTACTGACAAGTGGGCTTGCAAGAGCTAAACAAATCACACAATATTACTATAAGACCGCTTGTTTCAGTGTAAAGTAGAAGAAATATACTATTTAATATCTTATTAATGCCAAGTATTACCATAAATCTAAGAAATAATATTTTAAAGCATCTTAATGTTTTAAGTTCTTATTAGATCAAAAGACTAGTATATCATGTGCAAACATTAAAATTCTGCAATGCTGCTGGTACTCTAAAAAAAACGTCAATAGTTGAAAAAGTTTTTCCATTTTCAAGACCCAGCCTCTTTAGTTTATTGCATAGTAATGGGTGGTTAAGGAAATCAGAAGTTTTGTAAAGTTTAATTGTAGAAAGTCATTTTATTTTCCCCGCTCCATAAAGTGACTAACATACGAGGGTGAATCAAATATGAACCGGACTTTTCTGTTTAGCGCGCCATAGGTGAAGCGAGTGGCGCGACGTCCTGATATATGCTAGATAGGGATGTCAAGAGGAGGGGAGTCAGTCGGTTTGGCGCACCGGAGTAGATGAGCTGTTAGTAGCATCATGTCTGAACAAGAGGTACACACGTCTGTTGCGCAACGCGTTATTATAAAATTTTTGTCGCGTGAGGGCGTAAAACCTTCCGAAATTTTGCGTCGACTAACTGCACAGTTCGGTAATGAAACCTTATCAAGGACTCAAGTCTACGACTGGCACAAAAAATTTTCCGATGGCCGAGAGGTAGTGGAAAACGAGAGCCATGCACGCCGACCCAGGACAAGCATCAATGAGGCGAACATTCGTGCGATCCGTGAGCTGATTGAAGGTGACCGCCGCCTTACATTGTGGGAAATTGCTGCACACGTCAAAATATCATACGGAAGTGCTCAATCAATCATTTCAGAAAATTTGGGTTACCGCAAAGTGTGTGCAAGATGGGTTCCTCGCCTTTTGACGGAAGATCAGAAAGCAAACCGTCTTGCCGTGTGTGAAAGGCTTTTGGCACGATATCGAGCAGACGGTGATGATTGGTTGGGACATATTGTCACGTGTGATGAGACGTGGGTGCATCATTATACCCCGGAGTCGAAGCGGGCAAGCATGGAGTGGCGAAAACCTGGAGAGGTCGCACCGCGGAAAGCCAAGACCCGTCTTTCTGCAGGGAAAGTTCTTGCAACGGTTTTTTGGGATTCCAAAGGCGTACTGCTGATTGATTATCTTCACGAACGCCGTACAGTTAATGCTGCCTACTACTGCCAACTGCTTGACGCAGTGAAACAGGCCTATCGGCGAAAAAGGCGAGACATGCCTATTCGAAGTGTGATTCTGCTCCATGACAACGCTCGGCCACACACAGCTGCATTGACCCAAGAAAAATTACGTAATATTCATTGGGAAACACTTGAACACCCGCCTTACAGTCCCGATTTGTCACCATGTGACTACCACATGTTTGGGCCACTAAAAGAAGAATTGGGAGGTTATCACTTTGACGACGACGAAGGTGTGGAAACGTTTGTGCGCAATTGGTTACTGACACGACCAGCTTCATTCTTTGATGAAGGAATTAAAAAACTTCCGATCCGGTGGGAAAAATGCGTAAATAAGAGAGGAGATTATGTAGAAAAATAACATGTGTTCAAACTTTTATTTACTGTACCAATAAAATTACTAAAACCAAAGTCCGGTTCATATTTGATTCACCCTCGTATTATCTTTAATAAAAAACCAGGTTTGTTGAGGAAAATCTACCTTATAAAACTCATGTTACTGTTGATATTAATTGTTAGTTGTTTTTATATTGATTATATGTTCAAAATCGAAAGCTAATTTCTTAGTCATTAACATACGTCCAACACTTTTGAAATATCTAACTTCTTTAATATTCTATTTCCGGATTTAAATCGGCTTTAAAAATTTGTCGGGACAGATGGAAATTCATCAGAATTCAATAACCTATTAAATAACAAATAAAGTGCAATGGCCATTGTATGTACATATTTGCTAAGAAAAAAATAAAGAATATTATTAGGGCAGAAGGTACTAATTACTGCAGACGCAGAAAAACTGTAGTTGGTGATATCAATTTGTTTTTCCAAGATTACCATTAGCAGTGTTATTTATATAAGTTTAAGAATAAAAGAATCTGATGAAAAAAACGGGTTTATGATTTCAGTAGCATTTTCACTTAATATGCTAATATAATTCAAGGGATTATTTATATTATTATATTTATTATTATTCTCTTAATTCTTTACAAATGCCGAACTTTTTCTGTGATTAGCAGATATATTAGTCTTAATTTTATTAATATAGTTCTTATAGCTGTATGGCGGTATAAGGCTCTATAATGGTTCTTCAGATCAACATAATGTTAGATATTTAGATCACCAGTTCTACGATACTCTGCATGTAGTACCTTTTTCTGGATAACAGCGCTTCATAACTCACCACTAAATCATCAAGAAACAGTCAATATTGTAAGTAATCTTTTAAATATTAAAGAAGGTTGCACTAGATAGACTTTGTTAATATAAAACGTATCTGAAGATTTCTACTCATGCAAAGAAAATAGCACCTGAATATATTCCCTGGTAAACATACAATATTCCAATTAATGCCGAGTTTATTTTTTTGTAATATCTACTTTAATTGACGTAATTTAACCCTTTTGAACATTAAGAAGCATTTTTAGTATTTTAAAGAACTAAAGCCATTCAGTATTTTTCTTTTAACTGTACCAGCCAGATCAGTTCAGTATAATTTTTTCCAGACATCATTTAAATATTTCATAACTAAGTACTCATTTCCATATATTTGCAGTGTTCTAAGTTACTTTATACTGGAGCTTGGTTTGGTGATAAGGGATTTTTTTTCATAAAATTATTTTTGAAAAAACAGTGTATTATATTTAAAATCCGTTGTTAGATAATATGCCATATTAATTGAAAAAAATCTCATTTAAATATTTTTTGTAAATATTTTATGATACGAACATGTCAGAAAGTATATTCCTTACTTTATCTACTTCCTTTATTTGCAAACTATTTTAGAGAACCTAGATACCGTTCTTTTTTCATTTTACATGCCTTAGTTTTTCTCTTACAAATTTTACTTAAGTTTAATAGCTACTGACACCAACTAGTGATTGGCTCCTAATGATCAAAATCAAATCAAATCAAACTTTATTCAAAATAGTTTTGACATATACATAAATAATATTTAGGAGGGTTAAGCCAAAGAAAATAATAGTAAACTAGTATAATTATCTTTGGTTAAGCGTAAGTTAAAAACGGAATGACGGAGGCGAGGAGGTGATGGTGACGAAAAGACAAAGGCGGCGAGAACGCGAGAAGCATTGCATAATTATAAGAAACAAAACAATAATTGAAATAACACAAAAATGTAAGGGATTTTATTTCTTTAAATTTTAGTTTAACAAGTCACTAAAGTACTAAGGGTTTTTCTAACAGAAAATCTTTTGTAATATTTTGGAGTTTTCTTCTTTCATGCTTTTTTTAATAGACTTCCTGCTTCAATTAAGAACATTTTTCTTAATTGAAGCAGGAAGTCTATTAAAAAGCACAGGTCTGTAATATGTTACAAATCTCTGACATAAGGAATTTTTCATTATAGGGATAGCGAGATTTTTTTGTAATTTTGCTCTCGATATATAGGTAGCCTCTGTAGGGTTACTTATTTTTATAATATAGTTTAAAGCATTGTGTATGTGCAATCTCATGGAAAACACACTGAAGTTCAATTCGCTATTTCTCGTACTTACATCTTATTTTCATTTGAGGCCCAAATAAAACCCCAAATGCTAATTTTATATATTTATTACACCAGTTATTTGTACCTCCACTTATTCACATTTATTTTCATACTTAGAAACCCCATTTAAATGCAATTTTATTTGCTATTGAGCCCTAGAAAAGATGTGGGATCGACTAACTGTAGATTCCACCACCTTTAAAAGTGAACTGAAAAAACATCAGGGTTGCCGCTTATGCAAAGACGATAGGTGGTCCGGTGGGGCGGGGGACAGTTCCTAAAATCT
This sequence comes from Anthonomus grandis grandis, assembly GCF_022605725.1. NCBI lineage: Eukaryota > Metazoa > Arthropoda > Insecta > Coleoptera > Curculionidae > Anthonomus > Anthonomus grandis. The sequence continues at coordinate 18,677,168 of NC_065557.1, forward strand.
TAGTTCGGCAGTTTTGCCTAAAGAGGTCGAATTATATTATCTGTTTGCCACAGACGAGCAGGGACGTATCAAAATATATTATTATATTAATTTTTTAAAATAATTAAGTAAAATTACGGAACATTCCGCCGCCCTTGAAAGAACCCTCTTTCAACACATAATTATATTATACACATAAAACCGTAATTTTAAAACTACAACCAAGTACAAAAAGTTAAACAACTTATTCCTATTTCTAAATCCTAAATTTAATTTAAATCTAATGGTAAAACACACAATTTGGCTACCGCACGCTTAAAATCTCCGCGATTAGTTTTTACCAGAACAACACGAGTTTTGTTGTCGGTACCAGAAAACAATTGCACCACGCGTCCGAGAGACCACTTTAAAGGCGGTAAGTTATCCTCCTTCATTAATACCAGGTCTCCTACCTTTATTGATTGCTCACTTGAATGTTGCCATTTAGACCGCTTGATCATTTCACTTAGGCACTCTCGTTGCCACCGATTCCAAAAGTCTTGTACCATTTGTTTTAAAAATTGATACCTATTTAGTCTATTACGGTTCAACTCGCGTATGTCCAATTCAGGAAGAGCCACTAACGAATCACCAATTAGAAAATGTCCCGGCGTTAAAGGAGTTAAATCATTTGGGTCATTTGAAAGTGGGCTAAGCGGCCGGGAATTAAGACAAGCTTCTATTTGTGTACAAACAGTTGTCAACTCCTCAAAAGTTAACGCAGAATTTCCCATAATACGCCTCAAATGATATTTTGCTTGTTTGACGCTTGCCTCCCACAAACCACCAAAATGCGGGGATCTGGGGGGTATAAACTTCCAATTTATACCATCTTGAGCCAAATAATTTACTATTACATCGTTAAAATTATTACTTTTAAGTTTACTTAAAAATTCCCGCATTTCATGATTCGCGCCTATAAAATTTGTTCCACAGTCTGAATAAAAATTTTTACATTTGCCACGTCGGCTGATAAATCGCTTAAGTGCATTCAAAAAACAACTTGTTGATAGGTCTGAGACAACCTCTAAATGTACAGCGCGAGTTACAAAACAAACAAAGATACATAAATATGCTTTTAATATTTTACTTTTTCGCAAACTCGAAGACTTTATATTAAAAGGACCGGCATAGTCCACGCCACAATTATAAAATGCTCGTGCCGGTGTGACTCTCCCCTCGGGCAATTCACCCATCAAAATATTTATACTAGATGGATTTACTCTGAAACAAACTATACATTTACGAAGCACTCTTTTTATTAAAGTAATTCCTCCCAAAATCCAAAAATTATATCGCAAATTAGCCAGTAAGTTTTGCGCACCCATATGTAAATTTTTCTTGTGCTCATAACTTATTATAAGTTTACTAAGATTATTATTTTCCAATATGATAGGAAATTTATTTTTATATGAAATTGCGGCTTTACTAATTCGACCCCCAACTCGTAAAACATTATTTTTGTCTAGAAAGGGATTCAAAGAAATTAATTTACTTGACCGAGAAATGTCTCTCTTATTTTTTAAAGCCTTTATTTCATCCGCAAAGTCACACATCTGAGAAATTCTACATAGTACCAACAAAGCATTATCCAATTCACTAGAAGTCAAATTACCAAATACTCGATTCTCTTTCTTCACTTTTACATTGTTACAAAATCTCAAACACAAGGCTGTAACTCGTTTTAAACGCCAGAAACTTGAAAATTTATTAATTATATCAAACCTTTCCACAACACTATGAAAGGTGACCGTCTTTATTCCTTTAAATTCTGGTAAATCCTGTGAATCAAAATCATGAGTAGTATGTGGCCAAAAAGAATCATTTTGCTCTAACCATTCAGGTCCTCGCCACCACAACTTTGATTTCATTAAACTATTTACATTACATCCCCTGGAAATTATATCCGCAGGATTTTCATTACTTGATACGTGATTCCATGCATTTATCAATTTATTGCCTTGAATTTCGGCAACTCTATGACTCACAAACGTATTTAATTTTCCTGGATCGGATGCTAGCCAAGCCAACACAATCGTTGAGTCTGACCAACACCAAACACTGTCAATATCCATATTTAGGGCATTCTTGGTCTTTGTAATTAAACGAGAGAGCAATAAGGCTCCACACAATTCTAACCTTGGCAAGGTTATCGATTTCAATGGGGCTACCTTTGATTTTGCACAAAGAATATGAGCATTCATTTCCCCATTTGAAGATACTGAACGTAGAAACAAACAGGCTCCATAAGCCTTCTCCGATGAATCACAGAAACCATGCATTTCTATTTTTATTGAATAAGGGTGTATTGCCTGTCTGGAAATTAATATATTATTTAAGTGAGGCAAATCTTCATAAAATTCCCTCCACTGGTCATAAACACTCTTAGGCAGTTTATCGTCCCAATCAACCTTGATTTTCCAGATTTCCTGCATAATCAATTTTGGAATAATGATTATGGGACCCACTAACCCAAGGGGGTCAAAAATTCTAGACAATACAGACAATACATTTCTCTTGGTGACTTTGATCGGAGAATCCAATGTAACTACATACTGCAAATTATCCTGTCGTATATTCCATGTAAGACCCAGTGTCTTTGTTATATCCTTATCTACTATACATTGGTCTATTCCTTTATTTTCATTATTCTCAAAAACTTCTGTTTTATTAGAGACCCATTTTCTAAGTTTAAAGTTTCGTCTTTCTAAAATCTTCGAAACGAAACGAAATTTCTTCTTTCAATTTGATTACTTCTTCTATTGTTGATCCTCCGCTGAGATAATCATCTACGTAAAAATTCTTTGTTATTTCAAAACAGGCTCTCGGATAATTATTTTCTACTTCCTTTGCTGCTTCATGTAGACATCTTATGGCCAAGAATGAAGCAGGTGTGGTTCCATAGGTCACTGTATTTAAGCGGTAGTGTTTAATGTCTTCATTGGGAGAATCTCTCCATATAATTCGTTGCAAATTTCTTTGGGCAGGATCAACCCAGACTTGACGGTACATTTTCTCAGCATCAGCGCCTATCACAACATTGTGCTTCCTAAATCTTATTAAAATGGAGTAAAGATCATCTTGAATTGTTGGTCCTGCCTTTAGAAGATCATTCAAACTAACACCTGTATCTGTTTTTGCACTTGCATCAAACACTACTCGCAGTCTAGTAGTGCTACTATCATCCTTTATTACCCCATGATGAGGCATATAGTATACTGATTCGTCACAATCTATTTCATGGCTTGGTATTTCTGACATGTGTCCTAGAATTCTATATTCTTGCATAAATTTGGAATATTCTGCCTTCAAATTATTATTTACATTTAATTTCCTTTCCAAATTTAAAAACCTCCTTTGTGCCATTTTCATCGAAGCGCCAATACTATTTAAATTTCCTTTCGTTGGTAACTGTACCATGAATCTGCCATCACTAGAATGTTTTCAAGTTGCTCTAAAGAATTCTTCACACTCAATTTCTTCCTTTTTTAACATTGGTGCTACCTGCAGTTCCTCAATTTTCCAAAATTTCTCAATCTGGTCATCAATCCTCTCATTTATTGAAAAATGGCACATAATTTGACAATTACTTATTTGCTTATTCCTAATTCCCAAATTTATATCATTAGGATTTTCAATGGATGGTACACTGCCTGAAATTATTCAACCGAAGCAAGTTTTTTGGAAAGTAGGCATATTTTCAGCCATTTTTATTCGTCCATTTCTCAACAAGTCATAAAATATGTCAGCTCCCAGTAAAATATCTATTTCAGCCGGTACATTAAAAGAGGAATCTGCTAACACTATATTGGAAGGAATTCTTATATTTTTCACTTCAATTGGCAACATTGGTAAGGCACTAGTTATTTTATTAAGCACTATACAATTTAAATTTACTGAAAAAGAATTCAATTTTGATTTAATTTGGACATTTGCAAATTTTGACACTTTAGACACTGCACCAGTTATTCCTACCACTGTCATATCCACTTCAGGAGCATCTAAATTTAACCGAGACACTAATTCATTGGTGATGAAGTTGGACTGCGAACCAGAATCTAATAGCGCCCTTACTTCATGCGCTTTACCTTCAAAATCCATTATCAAAACTTTGGCTGTCGACAATAAAATTTCATTTTGATCAGCATATGCACTTACCATGGCATTAACCGAACTAAAAGAATTTGAAATATTACCATGATTATTTGTATTATTATTTTCGACAGTATTTGTATTATTAGTCCCATTATTATTTGCTAAAACATCAGGACTATTATTTCTATTTTGACTCATAGTCGAGCCCAAACTATTTTGATTATCCAAATTTTTTGAAAAATCAATATGTAAAAGGGTATTGTGTGGCTTGCCACATTTTCTGCACCCCCTATAGGTACATCTAGTGCTTACATGATTTGACTTAAAACAGTTGAGACACATGTGCAATTTTTTTATTTCATTTACTCGCTGTTGTTCAGTAAAATTAAGAAATTTTGGGCATTGATATATTGGATGTTTACTAATTTGACAAATTAAGCACTTATTATCATATGCAGTATTATTACTTTTTTCATTTACATTCAAAAAATTTTGAGAATGTCTTTGAGAATTAAAATTATTTTTTGAAACACTCACATTAGGTTTGCCTGTAGGCAACAAGTTTGAATTTGTTATTGTTTTATGAGCATTTAAATTTTCTAAAATATGACATCTTTCGGTGAGAAATTCTAAAAACTTAAAACATGTTACATGATCCCTTTTAACAGTAAAGGATTCCCATTCTTGCCTTGAATTAATATCAAGTTTACCACTGAACATATATAACAACAATGTGTCCCAACTATTTTCAGGTTCTTTTAAACTTTTTAGAGCCCTTAAATTTTTTTGGATACTGTCAACCATATTTCGCAGTTCAACTAAAACATTCTTACCTATAGCAGGTAAATTGAACAGACTTTTAACATGGCTCTGAATAATGAACTTTTTATTTTCATATCTGGCCTTCAATAATTTGAAGGCTACTTCATAATTTAATTCGTTTACTTCGATGGAGTGAATCACTCGAGCAGCATCACCCCTTAAGCAGGATTTCAAATAATAAAATTTTTGTACATTAGTGAGAGAGCCATTAGAGTGAATAAGAGCCATAAAAGTGTCAAAGAAACCCAACCAGCAATCATAACTGCCACTAAAAATTTGATACGTTATTATTGCTCGATTCTGTATTTGACACCACTGTGGATTCCTTTAATAATTCCTTAAAAATACAAATGGTTTCAAAATATTTTTCTTCGAATACTAGCCTCAACTCACTCTCCGACTCCTCATGATACTCAATTTCAATTTGAATGATATTAAACTTATCCCAAAGATTTTCGCACTTTAGGTATCTTTCATTTATTATAATTTTACTAGTAAGATTATCGCAATTAGAGGCATACTCAGAAAACCTATCAAGTTGAGCACAAATTTGCTTTCTATCACTTTTTAACTTTTTCAGTAATTCTTTCTTTTCTTTAGTGGTAGCCATGATTAAAGGCTTTAATTTTGTAATAGAATTTAATTTAATTAAAAGAAAAAATTATATTACCTTATTTAAATTTATTTGTTTACTTTTTTAAGTATATATTATTATTTTACACATTTGTTAATTATTATTTAACATAGCTCTTACTTAACATGCACATGCAAATAAAATACAGGTTTCTTTTGTTTATTTTAAAGGAAATTGGAGGTGGATGGGGGGAGTACCTATTTTCTACTACTTTCTTTATTTATTTATTTATTTATTAGTTTTCTTGGTGTATTATTTAATTTTTATTGTATTGTGATATTTATTTTATTTTATTATGATTTTTATTTTTATTTTACTTCTATTTATTTCACTAAATTTTATAATTTTTATTTATATTATTGTGGTATTTAATTTTTATAGCTGAGGCTAAGAGAAGAAAATATCATTTGAAGACGTTTACAACCATAACTATTATTGTTCTTAATCGATTATATAGCCGTTACTACAAAATACATTATTTTTATTTACTAAATTCAATTAAAACTTACCCGGCCGCCGCTACTGACCCACCTTACTGTCCTTACTCCTATTATTATTTAACATTCAGATTCAATCGTTTGAACTAAATCGCGCCAAACAGCCGAACCAACCAGCAGCCAGCGTCACTATCCAATCCGATGCTCTGATTAGTCAGAAGAATGGCGTTACCAGGCTCGCCAACCAATCAGGGCCAGGTCCAAGCTTGAGTTGCAGGATAATGCAATCATCTTGATTCATAAAATTGCCTTACGTTTTGATCCAAACCGCTATTCTATAGTCCAAAACGATATCTTGGATTACAGGATTAAGCATCATCACGTCGGGGTCACCAAAAATATGTGCAATCTCATGGAAAACACACTGAAGTTCAATTCGCTATTTCTCGTACTTACATCTTATTTTCATTTGAGGCCCAAATAAAACCCCAAATGCTAATTTTATATATTTATTACACCAGTTATTTGTACCTCCACTTATTCACATTTATTTTCATACTTAGAAACCCCATTTAAATGCAATTTTATTTGCTATTGAGCCCTAGAAAAGATGTGGGATCGACTAACTGTAGATTCCACCACCTTTAAAAGTGAACTGAAAAAACATCAGGGTTGCCGCTTATGCAAAGACGATAGGTGGTCCGGTGGGGCGGGGGACAGTTCCTAAAATCTTAGTTCGGCAGTTTTGCCTAAAGAGGTCGAATTATATTATCTGTTTGCCACAGACGAGCAGGGGCGTATCAAAATATATTATTATATTAATTTTTTAAAATAATTAAGTAAAATTACGGAACAGTGTATATATAAATTTCGAATATTTAAAACCTCATAGGTATAATATAAATCATCAGATGGATGCCTAATATTTTTGCGTAAGTATTTTTAATACGATATTTTGACATACAAGTTTTTAAATACTGTTACTATAGGTACCTCCATATACAACTATACAATATCTTAGTATGGAATCCACAATGCAAGTATATAAAGCAATAAATATTTTTTTCTCTAAAATATCTCTAAGTTGATAAAGCTTATAAAAAATATTTCTAATTTTCTAAGGTATATTATATGCTCATCCCATTTTAAATATTGGTCCAACACCAAGATATTTGATTTTGGTTACTTTATTAATGTTTTTGTTGCAAATACAAGTTTGGTTACGTTTACAAATATTGTTATAAATTAATATTTATTTTTTATGAGGTTGATATACAAATCAGGCGACTAAGTCATAAAAAAGGTTTTTGTCATATTTAAGCAAAGTAAGTGTTGATTTAACCATGTAAGTATCTGTTCAAGACCCACCTCTGCCATATCATATACGGCTCTCCAACTTTTAGCCGAATAAATTAAGACTGTGTTATCTGCATATGACACCATATCACAGTTCTCAGTTAATTTTTCAATATTATGTATGTATATCAAAGAGAGTATGGGTCCCAATACAGTACCCTAAGGAACTCCAGTGTTTATCGTTATGCCTGAATTACTTAGTTTATTTTTTATTTTAACATATTGCTTTCTTCCTGTCATGTAGTACTTTAGTAAGTTTAGCGGACCATTTAGAAAACCCATTTCCTCCAACCGATCAAATAAGAGAGCATGTGATATGGTGTCAAAAGCTTTTGACAGACTTAAAAACAGCTAAGCTTTTAAATTTTCTTTGAAAATTTTGATTGATTCTATTTACAAATTTAAAAACTTCATCCTCTGTGCTTTTTCCTTGCCTGAAACCAAACTGTTTAGAATAAAGTAGTTTTTTTTTCTTTTACAAATTTACGATTCTTTATTTTAAACATTTTTGGAATATTTTCGCAAAACTATTAATAACTAATATCTATAATTGTTATTACATTTTTTATCTCCGCTTTTATAAACTGGTGTAACCACTGTCACTTTAAAGTCTGAAGGAATTTTATATGTTGAATATGAGAGATTTTTTAAATAAAGTAAGGGTTTAAGCATATTATGATGTATATTTTTTATTAGAGAAGAGGTAATTTCATCTATACCAGGTGCTGAATAATTTTTTAATGAGCTATTGTGTTTTATTAGTTCATGATTGTTGATGGGAATCAAAAAGAAATTATCCCTCAATGCAAATGTAGCCAGCGGTATATTGGATTTCGAAAGTTGACTCTGTAATTCTTTCCCTGCCTCTATAAAAAAGTCATTAAATTTATTACTAACCGAGTCTTCACCCGTTATTAATATAATATTTGATATAATGTGATATGCGTTTGAGGATTTCATTTTTGAATTTGTTATTTCGTTTATAGAATTCTAAATTTTCTTATAATCATTTTTTGAATTAATAACTGTTTTTTTATAATAGTTGTTTTTAGCTGCTTTTATCAGTTTAGAAACAGTATTTCTATAGCGTTTATATTTTGCTGATGCCCTCTCAGAAAAATGCTTTTTAAGTTCTCTTTTCATGAAATCTCGTTCAGCAATACTACAAATTAGACCCTTAGTTATCAAAGATTTTCTTTTTTTAAAGTTTATGGAACATCATTTCAAGATTCATTTTCTAATAATGTATTGAGCTTTTTATAGTTAATTCTGGATACTGTTGTTCCCTGACAAAAGTCATTTTTATTTTCTATCATCTGATAAAAATATGATTAAAATATGATTAATAGCTGTGGCTGCTTCAGGTGTTTCTCTAGTAGGTTTATTAATGAAGGATAAAAAACCCAATTGGGCAAAATTATTCATATACTCAATAACTTTGAGGTTATATTTATATTTAAACCTCCCGTATATATAACAGTCTCATTATCTCTATCTGCTAACAATTCTGATTTAAGTTCTTCCAGAAATATATCAAGATCTGTAGAAGGTGGTCTATATACACCAATGATATTTAGATTTTTATTGCTATGCTTGAAACTCGCTTTTATAATATTTATCTCCGATAGTTTTATGATTTTGCTACTTGCATGATGGTGCTGCTTTACATAAATAACCACACCATCATTTTTGTTAAACTGAGACTCATTATAAAATATGTCAAAATTTGATATATTATACCTGGAAATATTTTCTGATATTTAAATACAGGATATTAAATTGATTCTTACGACAAAGAATATTACACATACCATCAACGTCATCCACCACCCTCACATCAACCATGCCACACTCCTCCACCTCATTATTGTAATCCAAAAAATTTGACATATGATAAAAGAAAAAGAGAGAAAAGTAAATTTATGCTATCGCACTTCCGCTTTATTTAGATCCATGATAAGTTTACATTTATTAATTTATTAATTTTTTTTTAACCAATAATAACCCTTAAGAAATAGTGTTATTATAATGTAGGTCTAAGGTTTTCTAAGGTGTTTATATTAAATATTTTCACAACACTGTTATCTACTTTAGCAAAAATATTTCCGAATTTTGTAAGGACATTTTTCTTTATTAGTTTTTCCTGTGTACTTCGATACAGGATAAGTCGGTTTTTCATTAGGTCCTCTGTGATTCCAATCCTAGATCCTTTAAGTTTTCCTACATTTTTAAGGATTTCCCGCTTGTAGTGATATTGACCAAACTTCACAATGATTGGACTGATCTTGTTTTTTCTCTACCTACACGATGGGTTTGTACCAAGTCTTGATGGCAAACTTTTATGCCTATTTTATTTTAAAATAATGTTAAAACCATTTTCGCCTTATTTTCCTTTTCTTCCTCGGTTAAATTATAGATACAAATGTTGATTTGCTCACATTGCTGAAAGTGCTGGATTCGTCCGTCCAGCTGATTGATTCGATCGATGTTTACTTCGGCGGTTTATGTAGATGCCCAAGTTATAGACGTAGGGCTTCTTTCACTGCACTTTTCATGTCACTGTTTAGTCTTGGACCCATTTTTTTACTTCAGATCAACACTTTAGATCTTAACTGGTAAATTGGTGTCAATATTAATATAGATTTCCACTTTAAAACTATATAAAAATTGCTATTTAATACGAAGCGATGTTAAACACGGCTTACTTAGTTCAGGCGGCGCCGGTGATGACCCGATTAATTTTTTTTCGTATCATAGTAGCCTCTACAAAGCTAATAGGCAGAAATACCTAGTATAATAATAGTTTAGTTTATTTTAGTAGTGGCAAGAAAAAAAAAAAGGTTGAATTAAGGGTGATTAAAAAATTATTCTTCAAGGCAATCCAATTAAATATTTCTTCGTGGTTTACGTAGAGAAAAATCAAAAGTCGAGTTTTTCAGCATGAATTCATATGAACAGTATACATAAACTGTAGGATACAATACGTTTTACTTTTTAGAAATGTAATTTCAAGTCAGAGAAAATGACAAACGAGAGGCCAGACAACCCTGAGATTGTTGATGCTATCTCTAAACTATCCAAATTTAAGCGGGATTCCAGGCGCCCAAAATTGCGATACACAACCCCTGATGTCTGCTTACTTTATCCCTCGTGCGAAAAAATAAACAAATTTTTATATGGGAGTAAACGGAAAAAAGTACCAGATTGTGTGTGGCCTTTCTCGAGACGCATATAAATCTCCTGCTAAAAGAACCTGATTCGACAAGATTTAAATTTGATTTTATATGTTATGTATATTCCGAAATAGAGAAGGTATAAAAAATACATTGACTATATAATAAGCATATTTTAAAATAAATTGAAAAATATTTATTGTATAAATCGTAAATTCTTCAAGTCTTTAACATACCTTCATGTTAGCTTAGGGAATTACTTGTACCAGAATATAAAGTTAAAAAAAAATTAATAAAATTATTAATATTTTATACTAGTAAGTACTACGCACTCCTTTATAAAATATATGAATAATCTAAATGGAGATATGATTCCAATTTGGATATACAGTGGGACTTTAGAACTTGCGATTTGGCTTGAATCCTATTTAATTTTAAATTATTGTTAATATCATAGGGTTTTTACATATTTGAAGCGTTTTAAATATTGACATTTTAAAAAGAAAATAGTAAAAGATAGTTATTTTATAAATAAAACCTTAATACTTACACATTTTTACACATAACAAGTTTTAAATTACGTATATAATTTTACGTGTATCTGATTTTTTTATAAAAGTTGCTTTTATTTTATCAAGTATTTATTTAATAAGACTTTTTCGCTTTTTTATACTGTTTTATATTTTCCTATTATTTTTATTACACAATAGGTCTAAATATTTCACAATCTCTTAACAATTATTTTTTGATTCTTGTCATTTTCTTCTTCCGTTTTACTTTTAAATTCTATCGAACTTTCCGACCGAAAAACTTTGACCATTCTTTTCAATGATTAATGCAGCCGATAATTATAGCTGCTTTTAATTAGTCACCTAAGCTTTAATAGGGTTTTAATTTTGGGTTCAGTGAAGTTTATGGAATCGCTATTAAGTTTTTTTTTATGTAATAAAATAAGGTTTAATATGAAAACAAAAGGTGCTATATAAAAATAAAATTGTAATTAATAGTAAAATAATTTAATCTATTTATTATTATAGATTATAAATATATTTTATTCTAACATATATTTATCTACGTATGATTTCACCTAGTATTATAGTTAACTGATTCGAATATAGCTAGCGTTTCGAGGACTGACGTAGCTAATGGAAAAGAAAATTGTCTGTTCGGTGCTCCTGCCCGAGAAATAGTATGCATTTTTTCAGAGCGCATTCCGAATCTTTTTGCACATTTTCCATTTCCCGGCACATTTGTTTGCTTCCTTGGACAACGACAAATCGCTGTGATCAGCTTTTGGTCATGATAAGAATAAGTTTATTTCAGGTTAAACTAAAATTGCTCTCAATAGGGTATATAAAGTATTTTGGCCATAATGTTTAAAACTTTTATATTTTGCAAATATTAATATTGTTTTACATATTTATTATTATATGTTTAAACTATTAATCAATCTATAAAATACCAAATTACCAAAAAATAATATTAGACTTGGCTGCATGAGTAAACATATTTGAAATATTGCTCATAACGACCAATCTTTATCCAAAATTATGCAAATAATGAATAAAGGTTTTTAATTATCTTATCAAGAACAGTACAAAAAAAACTGTGTTCTGCTACAGATTTTAAAAAAATACTTTTTAATCCCAAAATAATTTATTCTCCAATGATAGGAAAGTACTTTTTTAGCACCCAAGGAGCCATATGTATATTAAATGAGAAGCATTATTGACTATCAACTAAATATAGAGGTGTTAGCGTATAAGTGAGAGGATGATTTGTTTGATACGGCATACATATATATAGATAGATTTTATTTATTAGATACATTTTAATAGAAAAATGTATCGGTTCATTAATTGGGATATTCTGCGGGACATCATAAAGTATTAGATATTTCAGTCAGTGATAATTAATTTAGTGTTTCTCAGCACAATAACGATACTTAACATGCAAAAAGTTGGTGTCGGAATGGCTGTAGCCAGAAAATATAATTATATTCATAGCGACCAGCTTAAAGTCTGGATAAGTCTGGAAACCAAACCTGGTGAGTCTAAAATGCTCAAAAATAATGATAAGTTCATTTACACATTTGTTGAAGCCCGAGCTAGTATGGATACAACAACAATATAAAATTAACTTTACTTTATTTAAGTAATGCCTAGGTGAATGAGAATAATATGATAGTTAATGCTAGGGGTGATTATATATTGTGTAATGGTTTAACAAATACGGTGAATTCAAATATTTTACTCAGCTCTTTTTTCATATGTAATAATACTAAATTTTACTGAATTGTAAATAATACTGAATTTTCACGATCACATAATATCTTTGATCCGTTACTATAGACTTTTGCATTAATAGACCCTTGCACTCTCGCAATAATTTTATCAAGATTTTAGGTGAAACTAACGACAGTTAAATATATGTTAAGTTTTTTAAAGTTCCAACAGTATAAGCAATAGTTAATAATACTTCACCTACAAGAAAAAGTTTTGTAGCTAAAATAATATTAAGGCTAAATTTTAACTTAAAATCAAATGACCTATACACATATTTAATTCTAAAGTTTTTATTTTTATTTTAACATCAACTTTTTTAATTTATCTAATCCTATACTGGATACTTTTGAGTCTTATGGTCTGCAACAGCTTATAAATGAGTCTACTAGAGTGACGGAGATCTCAAGCACTCTTATTGATCCTATATTTATCAATAATTTTGACATAGTAAAACAATGTGGAACGATATCTTCAAATGGAATTTCTGACCATAATTTAGTATATGTTAATATGTCTCTTAAAAAAGCACCTCCTAGAATATTACCTTTTAGATCATTTAGAAATGTGAATCAACTAAATTCTAAAAATGATCTTTTCAATATGTCGGGGCATCAAATTTTATGGGAAGAGAACTTAGAAAGTAAACTAGAACTTTTAAACCATTTCATTATAGAACTTTTTGATAAACATGCTCTTATAATAGAGGTCCGAGCAACAAAACCAAAAGCTCCTTGGTTAAATGATGAAATTCGTCACCTAAAAGTATTGAGTGATAAAAGTTGGCAAAGGAATAGAAAAACGAGATCGGACGCTGACCATTTACTCTATAAAAATATTCGTAACCAGACATTACCTGCCACTAGAGCTGCAAAAAAGAGATATATTATAAATACTCCTCAATTAAGCAATACAGCTAAACTCTGGAAAACTCTTCAAGCTTTAAATGTTCGCTCACAAAAAAACACATTAAACCAATTAATCTCTCAAATCCTAATGAAATTAATAGTTATTTTACATCCTTTTTGCAAAACATCCATATATTCAACCCAGAAATAAACTTCACATTTTCCTTTAGCTACAATAGATAAAATACACTCCGCTCTACATAACATCCGAACTAACGCTGTTGGTACAGATCAAATTAATGCAAAAATTCTAAAAATATGTAGCCCTTTAATAGATCATATAATTTTACACATTGTTAACGCGGCCATAGAGAAGAAACAAGTCCCAACAATCTGGAAAACTGCTCTGGGAATCCCACTACCAAAGAACAGTCAGCCCTCCCATTTTTCTGAGTTGAGGATCATAAGTATTCTTCCCACCCTGTCAAAAATTTTTGAAATCGAATGCTTTATAACCAAATATTCACTTATTTTACTGTTAATAAAATCCTGCCTAATAATCAATGTGGATTTCAAGAGAATTTTAGTTCAGTATCTGCTTTAGTATCTGTGCTTGATGATATATTCAGGGCCTGCGATAAAGGCTACATAAATATTTTGGTACTTCTAAACTTCTCCAAGGCCTTTGATACTCTGGATCACCGTCTCCTATTAGCTAAGCTAAAATATTATGGCTTCGACGCGGACTCTGTTCAATTAATTAATTCATTTCTAAGCAAAGGGTCGCAAAAGGTGGTCTATACCAATATTACGTCGAATGCATTGGATGTTCTATCGGGTGTGCCACAAGGAGCTATTTTATCACCCCTTCTATTTATTATTTACACCATTGATATAATTCTCGCACCTAAATACTGTAAAACACAAGCATACGCGGATGACACACAAATCTATGTCTCTTTGGATTATAACAAATCGCAAGAAATGGCCGATAAAATAAACGCTGATCTTCAGGTAATTAAAGAATTATCTGCTGAACATAACCTAAACTTAAATTCTGACAAAACTAAACTATTATGTATTGGCAGCAAAATCAAAAGAAACTGTATTAAAAACAACTTAAAAATAAATGATACTACATTAAAATTTGTATCCAGCGCAAAAAATCTTGGCTTAACTATCGACGAAGATCTCAGATTTAGTGCACACGTTCAGAATATAACAAGAAAAAGCTTATGTGCGCTGAAATTATTATATAATAGTCGGCACATTCTTAACTACTCGCTGAAAAAAGTTTATGCGACACATTAGTACTCTCACATTTTAACTATGGTGACTTTATATATGGTCCATGTCTTACAGCTTTCGATAAATAAAAAATACAAAGGGTACAGAATGCATGCTGTCGATTGATATATGGAATCAGGAAGCATGACTACGTTACTCATAAAATTGTAGAATCTAACTGGCTAAATATGGAAAGCCGTAGAAAACTACATCTTTCAAATTTTGTGCATAAGCTTCTCAATACCACTAACACCTCAAATACTCTTAAAATTAAATTTCTGCCGAGGACAAGCATGCATGGACAAAATATTAGAAACAAAAACAAATTCTCCATCCCGTTACATAAAACATCTATGTATAAAAGATCCTTTTCATATAATGCAAAATCACCTTATATAATTCCATACCTGATAATTTTAAAATATTTAATATTAATAAATTTAAATACAAAATGCGTTTATTTTTATTTAATCAACAAACTCACCATGAATAAGAAAGGATTTTTTTTCTTTCTTATTAAAGACAAAAAGACACTTAAAATGAGCATGTTGAGACAATACTTGAGACAAACTTTGAAAAAAATGGGAGAATAACCAGGAAAAGTGTATCTAACTTGTGTAATAAACCAACCTTATAATATATTTGAAGAATTTATAAACAGGTATTGGCATTGTATGCTGAGCTGGACTAGGCTTTGAAATTATTTCAAAATATAACTACTTTTTAAAGAAAATCTCTACCTGCTACTGGATAAAGCTATATTACGTCTTTTGTATCGCACAGTTTGTCGTTGTGTATAATAATTCTTTCTTAATTTTTTTTTCTACAATGTGTGCATACACTTAAAGAGCTATTCGCTAATAAGTTGCATGATATTGTTTTATTTTCACTTCAGAGGGATTAGGTCGGTTAAGTAAGAGTAGCCACATGGCTAGACTTCGCCTCTCTTATATCCCTATAGAAATGTATGTATGATAATCACAACTGTACTTGTTTGTTAAACAAAAGACGTTTATTATTATTATTATTATTATTTAGCTCATCCCTTAAAATTGCCTGTAAATATACAGGGTGTCCCGCGAGGTAAGGGACAAAATGTCAGTATGTTTACTTTAGGTAAATTCGAGTCGAAAATTACATCCTTACCAAGATATTATTTTTCTAAATTTATTAGTAATATTGTCCCGAAAGAGATAGAGATAATTCCCGGTAGAGATAATTATTATAATGCTATAATAATAATTATCTCTAGTATGACATTCTATCAACATCAAGTAGGCCAAGGGTCATGGATACTTGTTTGTTTTTCCGTTTGATGCCATGGATTTCGCTTCGTTTGCTATTTTGTTACAGTAGTCTCAGTTTGACAGAAGTGTGCACAAATTAGTGTCATGTTTATTTTTACAGATGAAGAATACGCAAACATGTTGGTTCTATGCGGATATTATAACGGAAGTGATAAAGCAGCAGTGGTTGAATGCTGCCGCGTGAATTCAACTTGGAATGTATCCAAATTGAAGAATACCTAACAGACGAATATTTGAAAGAGTCTTTAATCAACTGAGAGCAACAGGATCATTTTCAAATGCTTCTCTCGTACGTCCATCAGTAGCTGCACAAGATGAATACTGGATAGTTTTGAAAGCTTAACATCAACATTAGCTAGTATTCGCAGAATATCACGTCGCACTTGTTTTACCCGAATAACTGTATGTAGAATAATAAAAAGACGAAGGGGCGCAGTTTCGTGACCCCCCCTCCGCTTACCAGACTTAAATCCTTTGGGCTATTACTGGTAGAAACATATGATCAATGTAGTATATGCAGATAAATCACATAGCAGGGATGAACTGCTTCGTAAAATTAATAATACCGCTAACGACCTAAGTAATAAATATCGTGTTATTAGGAAAGCTATTAGCCACATCATTTATAGAACTAGAGTATGCTTACAATGTGACCTTTAAACAATTATTGTAAACAGTTATTTTAATTATTGCAAACAGTTTAATAACTTTTCGGTATTATTGCAGTTTTCGGCATAATACCATTATTAAATTTTCACAAATCATATCTTGGTGAGGAAGCATTCGCGAACCCATATTTTTATGATATTTTCTCTCGAATTACCTAAAGAACACGTAGTGAAATTTTGTTTTCTACGCAGAACACCTGTACAACAACCAATTTTCACTTTTCATAGTAGTGTGTAGCCCAGTAGTGAAGCACTTTGGTGGTGCTTATTGCATTCAATGGCTTGCTACGACACTTATTTAGGGCAGCAAAGTAATATTAAGCTTATGGGTAAATTTGTCCTAAACACAATCTATTTTTTTAGTTGTTCTATTGTCATATTTCTTTAGAACATAAAAATTTTTCGTTCTCGATATATCTTTCTGATTTAAAAAATATCGTTCAAGACAACGACAAGATTCCTTTTTGACTATCCTTTTACGCTTTGATCTTATTCTTGACTCCTATATTTTTGTCATTTCCTCTGGCTATTATAATTTTTGATCAACAATAATTATAGAAAATAAAAATAATTGTATTAAGAAAAATTAGGTAAAAGAGAGGCAAGTAAACTTTATATTTAAATAGAAATTAAGAAAGTAATAAGTGTTTTAAAATAACTCGTCAACTGTTAACTAGACTCTATTACAAAATCTATTTTAATTTTATACAGATCTAAAACAAAAAGTTAATAATCTCAGCCTTAATTAAACATGGCACGTATTTTACTCATTAAGAGACATGATCAAATCTAGAATAAAAAAGAAAAGAAAAACAACATTAATAAATGTTTTGTTTTTGTTTAATGGTAGTTATTGAAAACAAAACCACTTTGCGAATCTATTACCTATTGTTAAAGTGTTTTTTTTAATTAGTCTAGTTATTCTCAGTTTTTCCTGGTGTTTAGAGTAAGATATGGGTGCAATACCAAGCACTGTCGCACAAATTCTTCAAGACTAAAGTTACTTTGCAGCCCAAGGATCTTAAGGCTTCGGAGCAGATCATTGGGTATGATTTACATGGCTAATAATACAATGGGCAGAACTGTTACTTTTCTAAGGTCCCTATAATTTCTTGGTTTTATCTGCGTTTTATTTCCTCTTCTTCTGTATAATAGTATTCAGCAGGTTATGGATGTTTGATTTAGCCGTGTTTATAATGACGGCTTCCTTCATCCTTTCGTCTCTAACTATGATGTCCGGTTTATTGTAGGGAATTGGTTGGTTATAACAGATTGGGGTTTGCATTGCTTATAACTGATCGGTCGTAGATGATGCAATGCGGCATTTCAGTAACAACTGGTCAATCGTACTTATAGTAGAAGGTTCTAGGTGCTAAAGCACAGTTCTTGATGTATTTATAGTAGGTAGTCAGTCGTGTTGACATCGTAGGCTGCATGCTGCTGTAATATGTTGGAGGGTTTCTGGCTTCTCTCTGCCCTTTCGACACCTGTCATCTCGTATCTGGGGATTTTTGACGATATATTTCAAGTAGTTCCTAGTGTTTATCACCTGATCCTGGATAGCTATCATAAAGCTCTCCGTTTCTGGGAAAGAGTTCCCCACTGTTTAACATGCGTTTGACGCTAGCTTGTCGACATGTGGTTGGTCGAGGTCATAAGGGTGCATTCTATCAATGGTTTTGCTTTGCAATTTTTGATGTTTCTCCTCCATACTGATTATTAGCTCGATTGCTTGTTCAGTTCAGTATCATTGACTAGGTTTAAGAAAGTGTATGCATGGTCGACTAGCTAGGTAGCATCTCTATATAGGCGCTAGATTGGTTTCCTTTGATTTCCTTCCAATTCCTCACCTTAGCGTATTTACCTTAGGGTGGTGCTTTCTATGTTTAGATAGAGCTGTTCTTATTTTCCTCGTGACATTCTCCAGATCCTTTGTCTGGCTAAACGATAACTGCAAACGAGTATATTATTACCGGTATCTCCAAAGTGTTTATTACTTTAAAAAAATTTTTACTATTTTGTTTAGTATTGAAGATTCTGTTTACTCCGTAGAGATATTCCTTTAAGAAGTTCTTTCTAATACTCGTGTAATCGGTTGTCCTCGCCTGTATTTTAGGGCATCATCTTCTAGTAGGTACTCTATCAGGCTGCAGTCTAATAAATTGTTCTACTAACATAAGCAGTTCATTGACTTCATCATGGGATGGTGCGTAGAGCTTAGGATTATATAATAATAATAATAATATATAATATATAATATAATTATATTATAATAATAATATAATAATTATAATAATATTTCTAATATTATTATTATTGATGTTTTTACACTGGTCTCTTTAGGCACAATATTGTTTTTATTATTAATTAATTTAGTTAATTTAATGAAAAAAAATTACCAAAAAATTAAAGAGATTTCAATCACACATTACAGTTTGCGTATTCTTTCATATTACAGTAATTAACTCAAATTGTTCGCCCGCTTAAGTCCGGATATAGTAGACAGGTTATTACAATTTTCGGACCATACCAATGAAAGAAGCTGGTTGTAAGCTGTAAGCCGCTTGTATCAGGAAGCCAAGCGACTATAATGAGTTCTGGGGCCTACTAAATATCAGTACAGTCAAGATTTCTTTTGTCATTTAAAATTGAATAATATGAGACATTCATTAATAACTTTATTTAAAGTTGTACAACTTAAATAAATTGTTTGCATATTTGATATAACTTTTATCTGTATGTCAACATTTTTACAGGTCAATTATACTTTAGGTCACTTCATCAGACAATGACGAAGTAGAACGAACTAGTGTTAAGATGGTTTGAACGAAAGATGTTGGAGAAAATCTAAGACCCGCGAAGGATTGTAACGATGAGAAGACGAAGAAGCTTAAATTCTTTATTTTTAATTCTGTACTGCGGAAATTCTTGGATTGGCGCTTAAATCAAAGTATTTAAGTATTAACGTCTTATCTTTTATAAGGTCATCGTTAGGTCATTAAATATTGACTTTTATTATTTAATTAACAAATATTACTCAAATTAATTATGTTATTTAAATAAATTTTGTTAGTCCTGTTTTTTTAGATAATAATTTATGTTACATATTTAAAGGATTTATGTTAATTATAGAACAAAATATTTAGTCTTCTGGTGATGATATTAAAAAATCGACGCTTAAGTAAAGCGACATTAATTTCATTTAAACTTTAATCCAAAAAATTTCTTTCGAAATTTATTTTTAATTTATATTTGCCTCTTGTATAACATATCTATTCTTATAAGACAATCTTGCAATTAAAAAAATTTTGCTTTTTTCACCACTACCAACGAATAATAATATGTTTGTGTGGGTATATTTATCTCGGCTACTATATTTTTAAGATCCTATAGTATATACAAGAGTCTAATATTCTAAGTGCTCACTCGCAAAGTATTTTTCTTGTTTATAAAAATCCATGATCCATTCTGTGTTAAGAAGATAAAGAACTATTTTCACAGGAACACAAAATTAGTCACTAGATTAAATAAAGCAATTAATTCCTACATTAGAGTTTAAGTCCTACCTATATTTTATAATAATTTAAAGCTATTCTCAAATGACTGTAATATGGATTACAGAAAAAGTTATATTCAAAACTAAATTAAACTTATTATAATAATTCAATTTTTGCTGCTTTAAAAATAATATACGTGCAATATGTCGCAATTTATAATATAAAAATATAACGATTTTACCGTGGATTATTTTAAACAGATCAAAATGATAAATGAGGCTTTGACTTTAATATCAGACATCTCATCGTACGAGACATCGGTGAGCTGATGGCAATATTTACGTCGATTTAGGTTGGCATTACCGGACGATCTATCAATGTATGGAGTGTTTTAGCAATGGCTTTCGTATAAGTAATGTGCTATGAAGATTTGATAAAATATAGTAAAGTATAAGGTAATCCAAAACATACGGTAGCTATAGGCTATACAAATATTTCAACAAATCAAATTAAAAATCGTTGCTAATTAGTGTTATCATAGGTTTGAGTAGTAAATGCTCAATAAAAAGGAATATATATTAAATATTAAAAAAATATTTTTTTTTTGCATATGACAAAATAATACTAAAAAGTCAGCTGTGATTTAGTAAAACGACAGTACTGCAGTAGGAGTAGTAAATATTTTAAATAAAGAAACTAAAAGTAATATAAAAAGTTAAAAAATATGGATATCTATCAGCAAAATAATTAAAATAAAAGAAAATGAATTGGAAAAAAAATTAATTTTGGGAATCCTAATTGAAAATATTATAGAATAAGATTTATAAAATAAGAATAAAATTTATAAATTTTCCTAGTAAATGCGGAATTACGACTAAATAGTATTTAATTATGTAAGGCTATTTCGACAATGAGTTTGGTTTATACCCATCTTGTTATCAGTTTTTTATAATTGTAATAAAATCCTTTTTTGCCAAAATAAGTTCTTTATTAATTTGTATTATAGTGTACTGTAATTTAATTGGCAAAATAGCGTTTGAACGATGGATTAATAATTTTGTTGTGTCCATTTTTCGAAATAGACAATATTGCTATATAATTTGTTTAAATATTTTCTTACAAAAAAAAAATTATTATACTTAAAGATAACTTTATCAAATAAATATTTGCCCTTAACATATTAAATTCAAACAAAAAACCGTACAATGCGAAAACTGCCTATTAGGAAAGCGACATTACGTCCGGTAAAAAAAACGGCAATATGTGTGTGATCGCCATACGTTGCGGCCGATGTCAATGCAGAAATAATGACGATTATGGCAAAAGTAATTTTCTGCCTCATCTGCATACTTAATAAAGGAGGCATCGGGTACAGCACGAATAGGGGCACCCTAGTTTTTCACGTATATCTGTATGTATTTATCAAATGCTTTGAATTTATTTAAAGTAAGCTTAATTCATTTCAATATTATAAGACGAAAGGAAGCGAGATAAGTTCATATTTATAAATAAAATATGTAAACAAGCTTAGAAATTGTAGACTTATTTAAAATGTATTGTTTATTAGTTTTCGATTAAATATAAAGGCCGATGTTTCAATGTATATGTAAAAAAACAGAAAATTGAGTGTGTAAGTAACTTTCCTGTTCCTCAAAGTTCCCATGAAAGCGACTATATATGTAATTTCTTTTAAATACTTGTGGCACCTTGTTAGAAAGCTCTTTTAAAAAGGAAACTGACGATGTACTTTTCTTTTTGAAACTAGACTTTGCGATGTCAAGGGTTATGACATCAAATAGGAAAAAAACCGTTTAGAGGTATGAAAATTAATAAATAGAAAATATCCCGACGTTAAATGCGTATTTGGTTTATTTTGAATCGTTGTAAAATGACCTGCCCCAAAATGATGTACATACAACCATAAATGATCACTTTTACGTGAATGCAAGAATTCGGAATTTTGTTTAATACAAAAACGCACAGATTTTTGTGAGAACAGGTTTTTGTGAAAAATAAATTTAAAGTGGATGGTGCGGCAGCATACAAAATATCTAGCAAAAATCTGTAGGCTGCAATTATGAGAGATCGAATTATTGGCCCAATATTATTTGATAAAAATTGAAATAGTGACAGATATTTTGAATATTTACAGAATACATTGGTTCCAGAATTAACACGACTATTTCCTGAAATGGAAATTTTGATTAAAAAAAATCTACTTTCCGCAAGATGGTGTACCTCCATTAGCCATTAGGCATTTACCCTATTTTTACTTTTAGGGTTATCTAAAAGAGAAAGTAAATGCTACAAGATCTATACAATATATATCTATACAATATATATACAATATCTATACAATATATATTGAAGAACTAAAACAGAGGATCAGACACAACCAAATTCAGTAAATTACGCCGATTGTTTTATGAAGTTTACAAACAGAATTTAATCATGGTCTTGGGCTTGGTTAATAAGTAAATAATTTTAATTTTTAACAGTTGCTTAAGAAATAAGTAGTTTTTTTACAAGAAAAAATATATATTATTACTTTTCATCATCTTCTAAAACTTAAACAGTAGAAGCACTAGAAATTTTTTAACTTTTAACTTAAAAAAATTAAAAGAAATTTGATTTTTAAATAAATTAATAACAAATATGTGCCACCAACCTCCATTTTAAACTAGTATTCGAACAAGGTGACACAAGAGATATTATTACAAAAAAAATCGAGATGAAGGAATTGTATTTTTCCGTCTATAATTTCATCAAACTGTAATTTTAAAATATGTGATTAACTTGAATAATAAATAAAAAAGCTTATATTTTTTAAAAATATATACAGAGCCTCCACAAAAAGAAAAAGAACAAATATATTATATTTAAAATTTTGAACGTTGATTGAAAATGTAGGTCTGTGTGTGTAATACAAACAAAATTATAAAGGGTATATCAAGTAGAATCTATGATTTTGGTATTTATTTTAAATAGAAAACTTTATGCACTGTATTCATAATGAAAGGAACAAATTCATTTCAAATTCAGGTGCTTTTTCTTCTTATATTTTTTAATCACGTTGATTAGCACTGTTACTTATGCGTTTTTTATTTTTTGCAATAAAAATTTTCTATACAGGGTAACTCAACTAGAAACTATGGCATCAACATTAACTTTTTTAAATGGTATCATGACATTTTAGAATTCTACGATATAGTCTGAATACTTATTCTATACCACACTATATGCCTAAAGTCAGCGGCCTCTAAAATTTGACATAAAAGACTAAATTAAATAATATTTATTACACCTGATGTTCAATTTGTTACTCAAATATATTTTTGAAGTAAGTAAATAACTTCCAAATGCACATTTCGCTTACTTGCGGAACGATGATTAGAAATTTTTGTCTAATCCTTTGTTTTAAATCATTTATATTGTTTGGTCTATTCACGTAAACTTTGGACTTCAAATAGCCCCATAAGAAATAATCTAATAGGGTTATATCCGGTGATCTTGGCGCCCACTCAGTCGTTCCTATTCGTTCAATCCATCGGTTAGGAAAAGTTGCATCAAGAAATTGTCGAACGGCGATGGCAAAGTGAGGAGGTGCCTTGAGGTCTTGTTGAAACCATATCTTGTTACTAGCTATGTCAGCCTCTTGTAGATTAAATAATAAAGCAACTAAAGCAGGGATAAGTTCAAACTATAGAAAGTCCAAGTAGCTCTCTTGTTGTGTACGCATGCGGTTTCCAAAACCAATTATCATGAGTATTTCAAGTTGTTTTTCTTAGATAAATGCATTTTATTAACTAAAATAATAATTATACTCACAAATGCATAAGAAACCGTTCTCAAGTGGGTTCTAAATTTGGAAACTGTTCGAAAAAAATAAGTTCTACTTACTTTCCAAGAAATCACATAAAAAATTAATGTTGTCGTCATAGTTTTTACTTAAGACATTTTGTAACCAAAATTTTCATTTCAAAAGACGCATTAAATCAAACAAACAAGAAATTAATCATTAGTTACAATAAATCTAGAATAAATTTTTCTGTTTTAATTTCGTATGATTTAGTATGTTGTTTTAGGAATTCAGTTCAATTGTGTTTACTTTTAAGGGTTAAGTTGGATGTGGAATCAATTTAAATCCAAGCTGTTCATATCTTTTATTTTTTATTGCCAACGTTTTGGCCTATACTAGGCCTTCTGCAGGGCGGACAGAAAAATTAAAGTTTTTCGTTAGAGAGTATAGAGCAGAACAAAGCCGTATTTTGTTGGTGATTCCATTTAGATTACCTAGTTTGCATTTAGATATTATTTTAAAGATATTTATTTTTAATTTTGTTGTTAAAATTTATAATCAAATTTAAAAAAATAATGAATGTTGACGTTATAGTTTTTACTTGAGGCACTCTGTTTTAAAATAAATAATTTCTCTCACTGAGGAGAAATTGTTTACTTTAAAACCCGCTAGTGACAATAATAATCGATGTGTCCAAAAAATTAAAGACAAAAAATTATCTGAATTTTTAATGAGTTTGTTCTTAGGGTCGAATGGTTTTAACGAATACGTATATTTATTGGAGAAAGCATGCATGTAAGTACTTACAATAATAATAGGTAGGCAATAGTTGATTTTAAAGACAAGTTATTTATATAAAAAAAAGTTTCTGATCGTCCGGCAATTAACGGAAATTTAGAAGATGAAGCTGAGATTAGCCGAAAGAAAGACACTTATTATTTACAGTATCTAAATATTCTGAAATTAATTTTTTACACATCCATTAGTGCAATTTCCAGTATTCGAATATTAGAAGAATTAAACAAATATGATCTTTATAAATTTTAGTTGATACGTGGCTTATAAAACGACTATCTTGATCAACGAATACACTCTTATAATCAGATTCTTCAAACTAGAAGTAAGTAAAAAGTAATATAAGGAATATATTTTTCTGATGAAGCAACTTTACAGTAAATGAACCAGGTAGCAAGTAAATCTGTATAGAAACTAGGCAAGTAAAACTCTTTGTTTGACAAAAGAAGATTATCCAACGTATTAAAAAAAATAATACTTATAGGCAGGTTTTATTAAAAAGTGGAATGCCATTTGGACTTTCTTTAATCATAGCTCGAACTCGTTTTACTATTATTACCGAATTCATAAAATGCTGACATACCTACTAAGGGCATATGTTTCCAATAACATAGAACACCTCACATTACAATAAATTAAATTAACACCAAGATCACCAGCTATTAAATTAGGTTTTATCCTATTACCTATTATATTTAAAATTTGAGTTATTTTAAATTGTTGCATGTTCAAGGATTATTCTACAGAGTTTAAAACAAAAATTTTAAACATTTGTCAATTTTATCGCAAAAGCTCTATACTTCGTTTGTATTTTATTTCTTACTTATATTTTTGCCTAAATATCAATGGTTTACAATAATCCTTACTTTACATACTAATAAAACGTTTACTTAATGAATAACATAGTATCACATCCATTTAGGTTATGCAGAAAATTACCCAAAAAATTTTACATAAAAACCTTTATATCCAACATTTTTGGTGATTTCGAGTGAGTAAATATACACCATAGCCAGTCTATTTATGATATAAAGTTATATCATGTATGTACTTTGGTCTAATTTTCTATAAAAAGAGTTTAAAAAATTATATTTGCGTCTAAGATTTAACAAAGTGCAATTAAATACACCAATTTTAAATTATATCGGTTCAGTATTTACCCCTTTATTGACATTTATAATTCCGATGTAAACCTAGATTTTATCGCAAGCAACTAAGAAATATAAATCCCTCTAAAATTATATGCAGTTTTATTTATAAATCAGGTTAGTCAAAGGCCTTTGAAGCAAGAATCCAGTTTTATTTAAAACGTTCTTTTAAGATATTCTCTAAATCGAGTACAATAAGGTTTAGTACAATAAGCTTATAACAATTATAAAATTTTAAATGTAACACATGTTATAGATGATATTGTTTAATAAGGGTCTATTCTAGTAATAGTATATTATTTTTACCTGTAGCTTCTAGTTTTTAGTAGTTAATTGTGTTTGAGGTTTTCATTTGGGTCCCAATTTAGCTTAAATTAGGTTTTTTTTCTAGCTCTTAAGTCCTAGCAGTTTCAATTTTCAAGACTTTGTGCACTTGCTTACTTTCTTGTGTCAGTGTTTTCCTCAAATTTCTTGGCTTCATCGACAAACCCAATGTATAAACTTCCAAACATTTTTAAATTATTTTATAGGTCTTTAAAAGTAATTCGGTTGTAATGTTCAAGTTGATTAGTTAAGTTTATATAGGACTCTACTTAAGGCTTTCCTCTACTTATGTTTAGTCTATTATTTTTACCAATAGCTCCTAGTCTTTAGTAGTTAATTTTTTTTTAGATTTTCATTTGGATTTTAAATAAGCTTAAATTAGTTTTTTTATTATAAGTCTTGGCAATTTTAATTTTTTAGGCTTTGTGTACTTGCTCGCTGTGTTTGTTGGTATTTTTTTAAATTGTCTGTCTCCATTGACAAACCCAATGTAAAAACTTCTAAGCATTTCTAAATTAT
Source organism: Anthonomus grandis grandis (assembly GCF_022605725.1). NCBI lineage: Eukaryota > Metazoa > Arthropoda > Insecta > Coleoptera > Curculionidae > Anthonomus > Anthonomus grandis. The sequence continues at coordinate 18,704,177 of NC_065557.1, forward strand.
TTCATAGGTCTTTAAAAGGGGCCGTTTTTCATGATATTTCAATCAGTTCTATTGGTTAACCTGGAAACAATTAAACGACAGTCATTGCGAGTCATGAGGAAATTTTCTAATTTGTTAATACAGTATCCTCACATTAAAGTGGATTTCTGGCGTAAGTGTATTCTTAAGTTCCTCTACAATATTCTGATTACTGTCTAGATATTTTTTCCAATGTTAAATATGCTTTTTGCACATTTTTATCTTTTTATGAAATATTTCTTTTATTTAATTTTGCATTAGTTAATAAAATATAATATTATATTATACTATATAATTGTTACTGTTATTAAAAATGTTTACATAAAAATTTAAGTTACGAAAATAATTATGCGGAAATAATAAATATTTCTAAAAAATCTTTTTGGCTAATTTCTCAATATACCTCCTGGGTAACCTAAATTAACATAAATTTAAAAACAAACCAAAATTATTATTTTTTGCAGATGATTCACAAAATATCTTTAAAACCTAAACGATCTTAGTAAAAGAGGCGAAGCATTTATCCATTTGTTTTTGGCTCAAATCCAACAGGCTGTATGGGATCAAGCAAGCCATGACCCGAAGATAATAATTGCTTGTCGGCAGATTTGTTTTCGAGATAATTTATAGGTCGTAGTAGCGGAAATCTCTTTCGGATAAGTCTAATGTAGACCCTTCATAAAGTGTTTTAAATAGTCTACTAAATATTAGATATTGTTGCGGTTTGCTGTCTTGTTTAAGCGCTTTAGTCTGAATTGGACAAAGTTTATGACTAACAATTTTTTTTGTCTGTATTTCTAAGAAAGAAGAAAGATATATTTTAGAAATTGGAAGTCTTAAAACACTTTAAATAGTAGGTTTAATGTAAAATCTAAGAATGTCTAATTAGACAGTTAAGATACTCATTTTCTTATATAATTTCAAACATACTTGCACAACAACTTATATATTAAAGATTTATTAAAAATTAAAGATAGAAAGATAGATAGATTCGAGCATTGGAGTTAACTTTTTAGACCAGAATCCTATAATGCCCCAATCTGTAGAGATTTATTGGAGCACATCTGAACTGTGTGAGCGCTTTTTATCTAAAATCGTTATTTTAAATAGACTCATGGATAACGTTCATGGATCAAAATGAATAACGTTTCACAGAAAAAGTATACATTAAAGTTTCTTCCACTAGCTTACAGAGCCTGCAAAGCGTACTTATGGTTTTTGATTTTTAAGTCTGTCAAGGTAGTATTAAAAAATTATGTCGGTGGTATGGAGATATAAATTTAGCAGCACCTTAATCTACATGAATAATAGTTGTCCGAAGCGATCATGCTTGTACCTTTTGCCAATATTATGTTCAGTTCATCTGGTGTTCTTTTTAAAACATAGTTTATAGGTTTATTTCTGACTACTATTATCAAGTCATTCGCAAAGTGCAGGCAAAGCATTTATTCATATTTTTACTCAATTAGTAGATCGTCTACGAGAATTGATTAGTTCAGTTCGGATATAATCTAGAGAACCTAGACTCACTCTTACTAAATGTGTTTTCCTATAAGGTTTAACTGATCTTGATTCTAGGCTAGCTTTAATCCAGTTGCAGAGAGTGAAGTACTCACTACTCAGTGTATTCATCATAGACCCAGTTACAGAACAGTTTACCCAGAACATTAACAAATGTTCGTTTTATGTCTAGGAATGTTGCTAGTGCTAAATCTTTGTCGTTAATTGAAGCGCTCGGGGGAACAAGGTACATAAGCCACATTTGGCCTTTATTGAGAAAAGTTAAAATGAAACTTTTGCTTAAATCCTGAAATCAGAGATATATTTTCAAGCAAACGGTTCTATGTGATCGTTATGAAAGATGGTTAATTTATTAATTTCAAAGAAAATAATTGGTAATTTGTTTTTAAAAAAGAATATATTTCAAAAATGGAAAAAAATGTGGCTTGTGACCTTTATGTTATCAAAAATATGTGCTATATTTTTGCAATAAAAAATACATAGAACTACATCTTAATAACAATAAAATATTTTAAGTAACCACAAATAACATCTGAATAAGATATGCAAGTAGTACACAAAAAAACGTGAACTAAAACTTGGATTCTGATTTAAAAAATAAAAAAAAAAACTTTATTTCTAAAACCCTTCATCAAAATCTAGATTATTGGGTTCACCATCAACACATTACACGTCATTTTCTTCTGTTCCTGCATCTACATTAGCAGATTTAGAAGCTGTTTTCAAAATAATCAGGTAGAAAGTTTGGTTCACGGGAGGGATATATTGCATGAGTTTCTTGGTCTTCTACTTTCTTACTTTGTAGCTCTACAGGCTTGTCATTTTTTTTCCAAGTTTTTTAAAATTCCGTAGGCCTGTTGGCAATGTCTATTTCCGCGTTTTCCGATATTTAGTGGTTTAAAATTACCGTTTAGTTCATGTTTCACCAACATTACATTTGGATTTTAAGACTCAAAGCGGAAAAATAGTACCTGTTAAAATGTAAAGGTTCTTTATCATCAGTAACGTTTACCTTTGCTATAGAGATGCTTCCAAAAGAAAAAAAATTTCTTTGTTCCATAACGACTACTTCGAAGGGATTTACCCGTGTGCTTTTTTGCACAGCTTTAAACCAGTCTTCTGGAGAATAAATTTGGCCCAAGTATCTTTTATGCTTCTCTATGAGCGCAAAGTCACGATCACATGGTAGATAAGTGTGGCCGGAAATAATGCTCGAAATCTATGCTCGATGCTTCTAAATTTATTTTGTCTCACGAGCTGCGACCAGAGTGATATGATTTGCCAATTTTTATTCTGGCCCCCGCAATTATCTGTAAAAATCACAAGATTTTTTTGGCCAGTTATGTCTTTGGAAGGAAAAATATTTTAGCAGAATACTAGCGATTTCTTCACTACCTCGCTTTACTGTTGTTTCCGGCCACATGAACATGGCTGCTTTTCCACTTGTCGCAGTCATGAACACCAAGATTGTAGGACCAAGCCTTCCGCAGATAAAAGGCAGGACCAACAGTTAGGTTTGGTATAGGAAGTGTTTGTTGTGAGTCAAAAGTAATTACAATTTTGTCTTTACTAATTTTGGCTGATTCCACTTCCTCTTTCAACCTGTGCTGCATGGCGGCTGCTCGCCTATGATGAAGTTCTAGTTGAGTTTTTAATTTTTTAACTGCTTCATCGTTTTTACTAGTTTCTTCGGTCTTAATAGAAATATTTGGAGAGTCACATGTGTGACAAGTATCGCTTTTTGGCAGTTTAAAGCCTATATTGTATTCATTACAGAATATCCTTAGATACATATGTTCTTTTACTGGTGTAATGTTTTTATCTTGACACCAGTCAATGTAAAAATCTTTGTACAGAGATGAGATGGAAATGTCGTGATCAAAATATACTCTGTTGGGATTCTTTTTTCTGGTGTAGTGGCTAACATACTTTGGAAAATGGTCATGAGCAAATTGTACTTGCTTATATGGAATCCTATTGGGCTTGTTGTGGTGCATCTTACGTTCGTCATTTTTGGGAACACTTCTTCTCTCTGCAATCTGTTTGCAAATAAGTCGTACATTTTAGAGGAGTTTTGTAATCCATGCACTGATAAAAACTCTTCCTTACAGAGTTGTAGATCTAAGCCATTTAATTTTATAAAATATTGATAATTAATTTTTCTGGAGGATTCTTGCCTTTTTGTTTTTTTTTCTATATAAGCGTTTTTTCGGCACAGCTTTAATACGTCCAAATAAATAAGTGTTTTGTCGTTTTTAAGAACCCAAATTCCAAAAATCGTTAAAAATTTGGTTTTCCTTTCCAACCATCTTTTCTCTGCACTTCTTCTGACATTTACAGGGAGGACCAATCATTCTATCGTCAACTTTCTTTCCTCTACTGCTTTCATAGCAGTATCCCAGGTTACGCTTGATCTTGGCTTTTTCCTTTTTTCTTCTTTGAATATTTTGTTTTTGCCATCATGACGGAGTAGCTTTATCGGGTGTTTCTAGGACGCCTCTTGATACATCCGCTTCATTATTTTGGGAATGTGACTGTAAAAAATTTGTTTTTTCAGAAAGTTTTTTTGCCGTGCGTTGATTAATATAGGTACTTTTTTAAACATTAAAATGGAAAAAAAAATTAACATGACAAATATTAAATATTATTTTTCGACTCAAAAAAGTCATAAACCACATAAAATTAGTAATAAATTTTTTAAGAAATAGGCCTAGCTAAATAAGAGTTAAGGTGTTCTAGAAGTTTATTTCATAGTTACTTCATTATTTTCTGACCGAAATAAATTACTAGAATTGACTAAATCCAGAAAAACTAAATTTATTACAGAATCGTAGTAAAAAGGCACATGCCACAACAAAAAAGACGGTCATAAGCCACAATATTGTTTACTTATCGATAAATCGTCGTCAGTGAAAGAATCGGAGCTGCTATTATCGGGATTATAATTTCGGTCCCTTGCACTATCATCTGAATAGAAATCACTTACCGAACTAGCACTAGAAACTTCGTTTTTACACAAATTACGTTTAACAGACACCTGCTTCTGTGCGGCCATGTTGCTTTTGAGGTGGCATATGACTTTGTTGACTAAAAAAATGCCTGATATTTTAATTTGGCAACAAGAAACTACACGTTTGGTGGCGCCATCTGTTAGCGTATGTTAGAGATATTTTTATTGTGAGTTATCACCTTCTAAAGAAAGCATTCTATAGACAGATCTCATCTTTGTAAAAAATGTGGCTTATGTACCTTATTCCCGAGCGCTTCAATTAACTTTGAAAAGAGTAAATTGACTCATTTCCAGGTCCTGGTCATCAAGGGCCGTTTTTAAAGATTTTCCTTCGCGGCATTGCATATTGGCGCTTACTTAGTCTGTATTGTATAAGGACTTTATCTCTTACTCTCAGAAACTTTTCCCAGAGTTTGCTTTTCTGCAGACTTTGCCGAATACAAGAATATCGGAATGCCAGTTTTTTTTTAATTTTTAATTATATATTAATCCAAAATACCAAAAAAGTATTTTGCTAAAATAGCTTTTAGTTCAATTCGACCGATATCTTAATTGACATTTAATATTTCTCTTCAAAAGGTCATTTATACCACAAAATTAACAAATTTGCGCCGAATATCTTTTACAATTTTCGCAGAATACAAATTAAGACACAGTGTCGGTTATGAATAAGGCAGTCTGTTAATTTATGAGTAGATTAAGGAGAAACGGTTTCTTTGGAAATTAAAAAATTATAGTGTATTCCATGTATTTCTTAACAGATGCAACTTTAAAATTGAATTCGGCATTAAACCTGATGTAACTGATAATGTTTTTGTTTTGCGGCAATATACTTATCTCTTATTATAAAATGTATAAAATACAAATAATAACGTATAATATTATTTCTTCATTTATTTGTAATGTTAAATCATTCTTACCTACTATAAGATTTTTTACATAATCAGCCATTCCAAACTGCATAACTTTGTTTTCAAATGTTCTTTTCATCTGGAAACGTATAAAATCATATAATAATAATAATAATCTAATAATATACGTACAAATCAAGAAATAAAAATTAATGCATTAAAAATACTTTGCGCAACTACTGTAAAACTGATTTTCTAATATCTCATTTTGAAAAATTAATTTAAAAAATTCTCAATATTAACAACGTAGTTTACTTAAATGTAACAATAATATAATTGCAACGTAAGTATTAATATAAAAAAATCCTGAGTAAACTATGTTTACAATACCCTTTGTACTTTTAACAGCTTTTTTAGGTTGTTTAAAACAGAATATAATTAATGGTTAATATTTGTTAAATAATTGTATTAAAATATTTCCACAATCTTCATATTTCCATTTAAAAAGACTTAAAATTCTTAGTTTAAATTAGATGAACTGGATAAATAAAATTAATATATAAAAGCAATAACTTGGCAATGATAATAGTTAATATATTATTTTAAAGAAATTAAACATATTCTTAAGATTTAGAGATATTACAGATTACCAATATTTAATATTTTATTTACTATTTAAACTAAGTTAAGCAGTGTTACAGCATATTCGTAATATTTATTATTGTACATAAATATAGGATGCATATACATTCGAATTCAGAAATAATTATGATATTAATATAAAAACTAACAACAAACACTACAAACACACCAACGTATAAATATTCTATGTAATCATGTATGTATACATAATCCTGTATCTATGTATTCATATAAATGTTCTAATTATTGGCGAAATAGTTTTGATCTGTAGTGAAAGTGGCAAGATTTTTTTCAAAATTCGCTAAAAAAAGCTAAATAGTGTACGTGAGATATCCATATAGCATTAAGTGAACACACATTTCAATACAATCCATTAATTTTCAGGCACTCGTTAATACGAAATCATAAAATTTTCCGTAGCTGATTTCGAGAGCACCGACTAAAGTCATCAAAAACTTTCACCCTCATTGTCCGGGATTAGTCAGACATCTCTGGCCAAATGTTTATGGTGTCATAACAATTTTATTATCTGATATATGCTTAAGAATTAATGCGGATATAAATTTCTAATAGTAAAAATTGATTACGTCGATAATGAAAACGATTTACTTTAATAATAGGCATTATTAAGTTTAAGGTGAAAAAATAATTTTTGAAAAAATTAGTAATTGATGGACTATATTTTATTTATTTATTAATCATCATTATATATTAAAGATAAGATAAACTTATACATTAGTGTAAGAAAATATCACAGTAACTCAGGATGAATAGAGCTTCAATACAATCCCATGCATTTTTTCTATCTGAGTAATGAATATACTAATACCTTAAAATTTAAAAATATAATTTTTTTTTTTACTTAAAATCTGCCTAAACAATATACAATTTAAAAGTTTTTAAAGAAAAGAAAGTTAGCACGAGAGTGATAAAACTAGTTATTGTAACTCTATTGACTTGGGTTAAGGCTATTTTACATAGAGCTTATGCTTCCTTAGTGTAAATGCTGTATTTTTCATCCAAACCTGGAGGTTGTTTACGCCTGTTTCTGATGGCTTATGTTTTTTTCTTTTTTTTTTCATATAAATTTCTTTTAGTCGGTTACCCTGCTCTGAAGAATAAATAAACACATGTATCGGTAGATATTACCTTTATAACTATTGTTTCCTATCTTACGGAATATTCCAACAAACTTAACTTTTTATAATCTATAGCTGCTTAAGTTATTTAATTGGTTAATTACTATAATTGCACCGTCTCTTATCTTTTCGGCATTACTTTCGATAGAAAATTACAGCCCTATCATCTATTTCAGACTAACTATGTGACTGAACCAGCAAAAATTTTTAATTATGTTAATGAATTTATGTTAATGATAAATAATTAAGGATTCCATACTGTTCCATGAGCAATACCCATACATTATCCTAATTTCTTAAGGAGTCACACAATATGCTATAAATTAAAAAAAAAAGATGTGTTGCCTTTGTGTCAAATAATTTTCAAAAACTAAAATTTTTCTAGTACTATGAACTCCATTTCTAAACCAAGCGTCCAAAAGTAGGTCATGGCGCATAGTGTCAAAAGCCTTCGCCAAGTCCATTTTGCTAGTATTGCTATATATTTTAATTTTTTTTTCACATTTAAGTGTTTTTTTTGATTGAATAATATAAATCGGGCTACACTTAAGCTATTATAGAAACCATACTGATGTTTTAAAACAAAATTCATATTTTGCAGAAATTTACCTGTAGGATATCTTTTTTTTTTAAGGCATTTCTCAAGTATTTTTGAGATTACAAAGTCAACAGTTACTTACGTTAATTTTATCAGTTATAATATGAACTAGGGAAAAAATCAGTTTACATATCATTATAATTAACTGGATTTGACTAAAATAAATAGGTGAGCTCGATTTTAAACTAATTCATTTGGACTTCATTTGACAATAACTAATTCTTTTTTTTTTAATTTGTCAAGACCAATCAGAGATAAATCAGACTATTATAATTGTCAGAATTTTTCAACCTGTTTTTTTATAATATCGGTATGTAAACTAAAATGTTTTAAAATCAAATTTGAAAAAGGATGAATCTAAAAGTATTTATTAAAAGCTCAATATTTAGTTCTTATAATAAATCTATTCTAATTGCTATTTCATTAGATGATTGCCTTTAGGCGAAGCGTTAAAAATTAGTAAGTTAATTCATTTACCACATATTTTTTAAGAAAAGACGTTTCACTTTAATGTTATGTTTAAAAATAGTCTGTTTATGTAAATTCTGGAGTGCCACAGGGAACTGTTTTGGTGCCGATATTATTCCTTTTATATATAAATGATATGGTAAAAGTGCTTAACAGTTTAATTGCGGCAAAATAAAAATGTGTGTATGTGCTAAGAAATCAAAAATAAGGCAAATAGAAATAGATAATATGGATATTACTATATCCAGATAAAACATTTACTATGAGAAAGAAATTAAATATCTCGGCACTATTCTAGATGGTAACTTAAATTTTAATGCACATGCAGACACATATTGCGACATTTTTCTAAAAAGGTTGGATTTATTCAGAGAGGAAAGGGAAAAAATCTCTTAATGCATATTAAACTACTTTTTCTTAATACACTTGTACCTTTTCATTTACAGTATTATTTAACTTCGTTTTATAGTCTACCCCAATACAGGATTCACCTATTACAAATAATCCAAAATAAAGCTATGATAATTAAAATGTATTCATTATACACCTGTCAATTGTATTTTAAGTATCCTTAATATGATGTCGGTAAGTCAACGTATAATGTTTATTGGTTTATATTAAAATTAAAATATAATTTGTTACTTAACTAGGTATATCTGTGATAAATGAGAATCTATGGAAATGTTTATAATTATGAAGCAAGATACCGTACGACTTTATACTTATAAATAGGTGCAATACTGGTCAAAGCTTAATCTAGTTCAATGAATCACCTGTGCTTATTAAAATGTGTGATAACTTAAAACAATTTAAAAGGCTTTTTTTGAGAAAATTCATTTTAGTTAGAACATAGAAAGATCGATTTTTTTTACATTTAGTTTTACTGTTTTATTTTTTATTATTTTACCATTAGCTTAGGTTTTATTTTTATTTTTACAATTCTATCCTCGGCTTAGGTTTTATTTATATAGTTTTACTCATATTTTTATTTATACTCGTTTTTTTATCTTAGTTTTTTTGCACTGTTTATTTATTGTAAATAATTTTTTTTTCACATTAGTTACGTTTACTATATTTATAATTATTTTGTATGTAGCAATAATACTAAATGAATACTTTATTCAGTCATTTATTGATAAATTTGTAATTTATTTTATTCTCTTATAAGCGTATAAAACAAATCAACAGTTTAACCAACAATTAGAAAAGTTCCATTTTATGACGTCTGGTACGTTCTCACTATTATATCCAAAGATACTGACTTGATATTAAAGTTTCATAGTTTTATTTTCTAATATTAGTAGTAAAAATGCATGAAAAATAGTAGTAAAAAAGGAAAAAAAGTTAACAATTATGTAATATTTAAATAATAGCATGCATGGCTACCAGGGCTGGAGACCAGATTCTTACTTTTTAGGAATTTATAGTGAAAATTTTTTTTCCCTTATGATAAATGAAACTCAGTAATAAATAGCTTTAACATTAATTTCACTAAAAATATTTGCTTTTTTATTAATTACAGACTAAGATACAAAAAATTCATAGTCACGTAAAAAATTAAATTTATAATATTGATTTTTTAATTTTTGTAGGTATTATTTCCGAGAACTTGATTTTAGGCAAAGAGGCATTTAATTATATCTAAATAAATACCTGCTAATAATATAGAAAATAAAGGATATTTAAATATGAGGAAAAATTTTGGTTGTAATTTAACACTTTTAATAAATTATTGTTTTTTAGTCCTTATAAAGAAAAAAAAAATATTTAGTTTCATTTATAATTTAAATGGTTTAGGCTTAAAATTTTGCTATTGTAGAGAATAAAAAACAACATTTTGGATAAAGCGGATCCATGCGATTATTTTTCATCTTATTCTAAAAACTAATTTTATTTCTACTTAATTTTTTTTTATTATATAAATGCCATATAACATCTTACTTTTATAATATTCGTTTAGGAATAAGCTTTATAATTTTTTGCTTTTCTAACTGTTTCAAATAAAAAAAATTACTTGAAGTGAATTTTTATTCTAGTATTTTTTGTTTATTAACGTTTTTCTTTAAAAAATAAGAGAAAGACACGGAAAATCGAAATCCTAGTTAAGTAAAGATTTTGAGTCATAAAATAATGTTCCATATAAAAATATGATATCTAAGGTATTATTCTAATGTTAATATATAATTAAATGGTGGTAGATTACTTTTACATTTATTCATTTATTTAAATAATAGTATGTGTTAATTAAAAATTATTTCCGTTTTTGTAATAAGAAATTATATTTTCACTCAAATATCAAAAAATATCATTTCTCATCACCTTTTGACATTAAATTTTTTTGTTTTGTTTGTCTAGTTTATGGTGTATGTTTTTACACATTAAGACTGTTAGATGTTAAGTGGCTAAAGCCCTGTCGGAAACTCTTAAATATATTAATTACTTTAAAAATATTGTTAATATAAAAATATATAACGTAAAGCCTTTTAATATTTTGCCTTTATTTTATAACTTTACTTTTTATTTACTCTATAATAATTTAAAAAGAAAGTACTTTAGCTTTATCTTAAAATCTAATTAAGAAAAAAACTAAGGACAAATTCACATTTACCAGAAAAAATATAATGAGAACTATAAAAATATCTCCAAAAAAAAAACAAACATCAGTTTTACATAAAAGCAGTAACATTCTGCAGAAAAATAATATTGAATTAATTTTTTTTTTTTTTATGAAATTTATGCTGCAGCATTATTAAAAATTAACATTATTATATAACAAAGTGTTTTTAAATAATTTTGTCGACCTTAAAGAGGTTTCCTGATATTTCAATGGGTTTTTTGTTTATTTTAAAAACAATTCAAAGGTAGACGCAAGACAGGTAAAAGTGTTTCGATCTGACAATAAAAATAAGTATGTTCCTGATTTAAAGTGAGTGTTTCTGAAAAAAAAAGTGGAATTCTGAATATATTTGGGCTATAATCGGTTACAATATTATGGGTATATTAAATAATTTAAGAAATTTTTAAGGGTTTGTGGACACTTACATAATTAAATAAGCAGATATAGTCTCCCATTTTACCAAAATATTCCCATTGATTTATAATTAAATATTATCATAAATGAAAACCAAAAATTTCTTGAATACATTATATTATTATTCAAAGAAAGGAATATGTAAAACTAGTATTTTTTTCTATGAAAACTACTTACAAGTTAAGCCATTTCAAGGATTTAATCAAAAACTGGTTGTCTTCTAAAATTGTTGTTATTTTAAACCACAATAAGTTATTATCAAATTTAGTGGCACTAGACTAATGTATTGTTAATAAAAATAGTTTAAATTTTTTTCAAATAAAGTAGGTAATGAAAACCAATAACCCTCTTTTCTCTCCATAATACCTCTTAATATTTTTGGCGTCCCTGTAAATTTTACAAGTTTTTAAGTCAAACTTAATTGTTAGATATTGTGCTTATTTGCAAATAAGTAACCTTTTGAAATTCTTAATTTAGGTCTAATTTTTGAAGCCGCAACATTTCATTAGATTATTGGAACATACCATATGGTTGGCCAAAACTATTGTTAACATTTTATTAAAGGTAATACTTTTGAAAACTTACAGTATTTAAATATATAGGTAGAAGATATAGTAGTTAAAAGCATATTGCTTTTTTTATTGTCTTGCTGAGTACATATAATTTATCAACACTCTTAATACTAATAAACGATAACGAGACATACTTCAGAATCAATTGAAGTGCTTATTTCAAAAAACAGCCCTTGTCAATATGTATCTTTTTATAGTAAACTACCAAAAATTAAATATGTTAAAAAGCACTTGATATTTGTAAGAGGTCTGCTAATTTTCAAATGTAAAACTCTGCTGCGTAGTTGGGTGTTACAAAACCAAATTTGTTTTTCCCATAAAATAAAAATGTGAGTTATTTTACTTATTTATTTAGTTGATACATTATTTTAACATCGAAGTCAGCTGCAAGAATAGAATCTGCATTTATGTTTGGATCAGATGAAATTAACTAATATTAAATTTCTTATTCTGGTTTTGCTAAGCGTGAATCTAAAGATCTTTTGAGTAAAAAGAAGCTTATCTTATACTATAGTCTTGTTTAGAAAAAAATCCTAAAAGAGCTAGAAACTGTAACAGTCTAAACACATTTAAATACAAAATTCTTAGTTTAATTCCATGTTAATTGTCAACTTTATATCGCTAGAAAAAGTACATAAATAAAGCAAAAAACATTTTTTAAATTAATTTCCATATATTTTTTTAAGAAAAATATTTACTTTTCTCCTCATAGAATACTGAATATAGCATCAACATGCATGGCTTCATAAAGAAGGAGCTTCGAATAGGTTTCCATTTTATTTTATGTTAAGCACTACCGAAATTTGTTTGCTACATTTCATATTTTTAATTATCTTTTATATCTTCGCTATGCCAGTAACTTCGCTTATAAGGTCTAAAATGAAATATTTCATAAAGAGCACAAATCACGTAAATACTACATGCGACATGGCCCATGTCAGCGCACTAATACCGTCCTTCTTTATTAATATTAAAGTTTGCTCGGTATTTGCATTATACATGTAGCGACATCCGCCATGCTACATTATAAAGTATGTTTATTATTCCCCGCATCTCCCTTAATAAAATGCCGGTTTATTACATGTTTATGGCATATATTCATGTGCATCTAGAAAATCAACAACAAAAATCATAAAAAAAATCTTGTTTTAGAAATTAGATTTTTAAGTATTTAATCTTATAAGCAATAATTCAGTACACTTAACACTTAACTGAGGTAAGATATGGACTCAGATCAGTCAAAAACAAATACTTTCATCTTAATAGAGGACCTCATGTACGTTGTATTTGTATACTAAAAACTGACAGCTTTAAGTTGTGCACCTAATAGAGGAGGTTCTAAGAAAAAAATTGAAGAACGTAGAGAAAAAAAGCTGCAATGTCTTAAGGCTTTCACTCCAAGAGAAAATTGTGGAAAAAAGATCTATTGAAAGGTGGAGAACATCTCAGTTGAAAACTTATACAAATAACTCTAAATAACGATTAGGACATCTAAAACTTTATTGAAACTTAAGGTAATCGTGGAAAACTTAAAAAGACAAATTGTAAAAATGCAAGTATAATGCTTTCTGAAAACAAAAACGTGGAAATTTCTTCGGAAGCGGATCTTCAGAGTGTAGTTCCGGTGGAGTTATGAGTGAGGGTGCTACCTTCCGTATATTTCCAAGTAGGTACTATTATTACTATTTTTTTAAATATGCAGTGCACATATTTTTTCCCTTCTCGATGCAGATTTATAACGTAACCATATTATGCTAATTATAATTTAAGAAAAACATTACCTATTATATAAAACATTATTCGGTTAGGCGCTGTTAATTCTCATCTGTTTTGATTTGCCTTTTCAATCTACCATGAAAATTTAATCTAAAAAAAGGCACAGGGTAAGAGTGCTCTTGCGATTAATTTTCTATAATTTTCTATAATTTAATTTTCTATAATTTCATTTATTTTTGGTCTGATATGTTTTTTCTTTTTTGTTAAATTTTAGAATGAATTAATAATGTGACATTTTTTTTAATTGTTTCTAAAATAGAAAGATATTTCAGGTATGATAGAATAATGCTATTGTTTATTTACTTTTTTTTAAATTTTTTGGCAGAAACCGATTAATTTTCTTTTTGTCAATCCGTAATAGCATAGTAAGTAGCATAGTAAGAAGGCTGTTGTTGAAAAGAAAATTTAATACAGTTACTAGTCTATAAGGTTGAAGCTTAACATTTTTAATGGGTTATATACAAACTAAATTTATATTCGGAATACGCGACTCTATTAGGGATTTAATTTCATTATTGTTTATTTTTTTATATACATATGCCTAGCATAGTTTTATGTGTGGTGGCAACTTTTTTTTTTTTTTTTTAATGTTATTCTTAGTTTTATTTTTTATGGATATGACTAGTTATTTTTCGGGGACATGGCCTTGGCGTGGGGTGCTGACGGAGGGTAATAGGAACAATCTTGTTTTTTGTAATGGATGATAATGGCGGAAATGGCCAGTTTGGTCTTAATACGCATCAATTATTAAAATCCAATAATAAGTTTTTATGTGGTCATCTCAATATTCGGTCCCTTAATACTGGATTCGATGAATTTGTAAATTACATAACTGATAATAATTTTGACATTTTGGGATTGACTGAGACCTGGTTGACGGCTTATACTGATAACTTGGCACATCAAATTGAGGGTTATAATTTCGTCAGGAAAGATCGATTAGGGCGTGGCGGTGGGGTCGGTTTTTATGTTAAAAAATATGTTAATTTTGAAGTTTATCACATTCACAACCCGCCACAGAACTTCGAATTCTTAAGCATAAAAACTCAGATTTCTAGCAAAAATATTTTGTTTACCGTGATATATCGTCCACCTTCATCAGATATCAACAGTTTTCTTGATTCCCTTGAGGATCTATTTACAAATATTGTTCCTTTATTTGATCATGTAGTTTTTATGGGGGATATTAATATTAATTTAATAAAGAAGTGTAGACTTTCAGACAGATTTTTAGCGCTCTTAAATACATTTGATTTAAATCAAGTAATAACCGAGCCTACAAGATGCAATATATCTAACAATACAAGTACCCTACTTGATGTCATTATTATAAATAAGCATTTCCCAATAAATGGTGTCGGTTCGTTGTCTTTGCCACAAACCATTAGTGATCACAACTTAGTATTCTGTTGTCTTGAGTTTCCTAAAAGTAAAGAGGGACATTCTAAAATGAAATGTAGGAACTATAGTATTATTAATACGGATTTATTTGAGCATGACGCTTTAAGACTTAATTGGGATAGTATATATTACCTAAATTCCGTTAACGATAAACTTGTGGCTTTTAACAACAATATACTTTGTTTAGTTGATAAACATACGCCAATTAAGACTAAAAATATTAAAAATAAACCATTTACTCCTTGGATAACAGACAATATTAAATTGCTTATGAAGCTCCGAGATAAAGCACTGCGAAAATATAAAAAAAATAAAACTGAGTTAAATTTAAACTATTATAGGCAATTACGAAACTATACAAAACATGCTATTCAGCGGGAAAAAATATCATATTTTAACACACTTTCTACAAAAAAAAATCGTGATTTTTGGATAAATGCTAATAAACTACATCTAACTAAATCAAAGAATACCGATCTGCCTTGTAATTTTAGTAATCCAGAAGCCCTAAATAATTATTTTTCTCAATGCGCTAACCAAATTAACAATAACATATCACAAACCAAATTAAATTTTTACAATGAAAATAAATGGAGTAATAGTATTCAAGAATTAAATTTAAGTCTTCTTGATGAAGAAAGTGTTAACAGTATAATTAAGACCATAACATCAAATGCTATAGGAGCTGACGGACTTTGTATAAATGATATCAAGCTTTGCCTACCTTTTTGTAAAAAACCACTTCTAAACATTTTAAATACTTGCATTCTTACAAATGTATATCCTGATATCTGGAAAAAAGCACTTATAAGACCTATTTCAAAAATCTCTAATCCAAAAGAACTAAAAGACATAAGGCCTATAAGTATTTTATCAGTAGTTTCTAAAATTCTAGAAAAGCATATTCACCAACAACTTTATAATTTTGTTAACTCATTTGGTATACTTCCAGATACGCAATCGGGATTTAGGAGGAATTATAGTACAACTACTAGTCTGGTGGGAATGTTAGATAATATAAGACTTAACGAAGAACATAAACAAAGTACTTGCATGGCGGTGCTTGATTTTAGCAAAGCGTTTGATACTATAAATCACTCAATGCTCCTTGCAAAGTTGGGATATTTTGGTTGTTCCGAATCTACAGTTTCTTTTTTTGATTCCTATCTTAAAAATAGATCACATTCGGTGTTGTTAAAAACCAACAATGGAAGTTTGGAGCAATCAAGGTATCTTGACTTGGAAGTTGGTGTTCCTCAGGGCTCCATATTGGGACCTCTTTTATTTTCGATTTATGTTGCGGATATGCCTAACTGTATTGAACATTGTAAATTACAACAATATGCTGATAATTCTCAAATATACATGCCATTAAATTTTTTAAATTTTAATATTTCTGAGCAAAAAATTAAATCGGATATACTAAACATAGTTAATTTTTCCAATGAGCATAACTTAAAAATTAACCCTGCTAAATCTAACATCATTTTATATGGCTGTAAGTCAAGAATTCTGAGACACTTATATGAAAGTATAAATATTGAGATTAATGGAGAAAAAATTCCAGTTGTCAATGAAGTGAAAAAATTAGGATTGACTTTAGATTCTTACCTTTCTTTTGGGACACACATTAAGAACAAATTAAATATAGGCTATATGCGTCTTAGAAATTTGTACAGATTTAAAAATGTCTTTAAGAGTAAAACCAAATATTATCTCTGCAATAGCCTCATTCTCTCCTTACTCGACTACGGTGATATCGTATATTCTAATTCTATTACATCTGAGCTTTCTAGATCTATACAAAAATTGCAAAATAGCTGTATAAGATTTTCTTATAGCGCTGCCTATCGGGAGCATATCACACCTTATTTAAACATAAATTCTATTTTAAATATGGAAAGGAGAAGAAAATTACACATATATGCCTTTATATATAAAATAATAAAGTCGGGTCAACCCCCTTATTTAAATAAGTTATTTACTACTCTCTCGCATTTACATAATACTCGTAATGTTGGAAATTTTAGGATACCTCAACATAGAACAAGTAACTTCCACAAGTCATTCTCGGTTGTCGGAGTTACAATGTGGAATAACTTGCCAAATAATATTAAAGATTTGTCATTTAATAAATTTTACACCAAGGTTAAGCAAATTCTTCTCGACTCCCAACGAGATGCCTAATAGTATAACTAGTAGTAGATACATAGTAGTATAAACTACAAAATCAACTAAGACCAAAGAAAAGCTGGCCTGTCCAATCTTTCTTTTCTGGTTCTTTTTTGTCAATTCTTGTTACCTTCCGTCGCATGCCAGCCAAATTGCTCTGCCATTTTTTGTTTCTACCCTTTTTTAGTTTTAGTTTTGTTCTTTTTTAGGTTAATTAGGAATTTTTTTTTGTGTTTATTTATAATGTTTTCAAGGCCTGCAAATTGCGCTATCGATTTTATATAATCGCGAAGCAGTTCCTTTTACCAAAAATTGTCAATTTTATTTTCTCATGTAGCTAATTATAATTTATAACTATTTTTTTGGTAATAAACTTTTTTGACTTTGACTTTGACTTTCTTATTATCGAGAATAATTATCAGCAGCAAATAATAAATGGAATAAACAAAGAATCCGCAAATAGTAAAATATTGTCAGTGGTTAAAAGTTAAATTAAAACTATAATATTTTAAAATGTATTTTAACTAACTAAAAAAATTAAATAAAGGGTCCCATAAAAATATAATGTTAAAATAAATTCATAATATCTAAGAGTTCTATTAATTGATGTAATTTATCGCACTGAGCATGACGAAATTGATGGAGCTCTACTGAAACAGTTTGTTTTGTCATATTCGTGGTTAAAAGTCCAGTCTGTGATGTATAGTCAAAATAGGATAATTGAAAAAGGAAATTTCTAATCTTGAATTTATAGTTTTTTTGTGATAGAAAAAATTATGGTTTATACACTTAAGTGTATTTACATATTTTTGGAATCATTTAGGTCTTTTATAAATTTTCTGGATTATCGTAATATCTATTCATTTACTTTATTTTTAAAAAAGTATATTGAATTTATCTTGGTAAGTGTTTGGGAAGTTCCGAATGAGTTTTGGGACTAATATAAAGTTAATAGCGTTGCCTTAAAGAAGTTTTGGCTTCTAAATGAGCAACCTTTTAGATTTTATAAACGCATTTTATATGAATGAGTAATACTTCTTAGTGTATTTCGTCTTTTAAATTGTCGAATAGACTAAAAAATAGTTGTCTAAGATCCAACATACCACTCTCTTGATAAATAGCATTGGAAGAAAAATACCTGTTTTCATTAGAAATTATCCTCATAACGATCACTTCTAAACTGTTTCCAATGATCTTAAATGAGTCTTTAAAGCACCATCCCATACTAAAATCTTAAGATTATCGTCGCCGAGCGGAACATAGGAAAATGCCATGTAAATTTTAAGGGGATCAATTATTGGCTTCCCTGTACATTTTACAGAAAAAATGTAAGATGACTTTTTGAAGAGACCGATCTGGCAAACCTTCTGCAAGGTTTCAAAAAATTTTAATAAGCGAATCTTGAATTATTGAATTAAATATATTTGCAAAATTACCAAATTTTCGGTTCAGGTAAATCCAAACGGAGACCAGTAAAATGAATATTGTCACTGAAGTGAGAAAAAGTATCAAGAAATCAGTGACAGTCGATATGTGAAAACAAGTATGAATTATTCAATCGACGAAAAACTAGCCATAATTAAGTGGCATTATGCGGGAAACAGTTTTAAAGCAGTATCTGAAATGTTTTCAGATACTACATCAGCCATAAACATTTCTTGTATTCGGCTGTAAGTCAGATTTAACAAAGCCTTATAACAAATTGTTTGCTGGTGGCTGGTGTCTGGTTTTACCTAAAAATTTGGTAATTTTGCAATTACATTCAATTGAATAATTGAAGATTCGCTTATTAACATTTTTTAAAACTTTGCACGAGGGTTTGCCGGATTGGTCTCTTCAGAAAGTTATCTTACATTTTTTCTGTAAAATGTACGGGGAAGCCAATAATTGACCCCCTTAAAATTTACATGGGATTTCCTATGTTTCGCTCGGCGACGCACCAGCCGGTATATTAGGTGTGCCATGTACAATAATTTTAAATTTGAAAAATCAAAATATTTTTTCACTTCGACTTTTTAATATGGCTGTTCCACGTCGATCGAGAACCACACCTAAATATTTGTTTTTTCTAGTAGATTTAATTTTGATTTTTTAATCCGCAAAAACCAAATATTTAATACACTAAAAATAGGCAATGAATAAGCATAACAACCAAATGGCATATAGTAGGTTTTCTAAAAATTTACTGTTAGCTTTTTATTATTAAACCACCTGAACTATTTGACCAAATCAGATTTTGCTTTAATTTTAAGCCTATCCTAGGAGTCACTTTTATATATTATGGCAGACATCAACAAAACTTGTGATGTCTGCTTGTGATTGCGTGATTTCGCCAAATGATTGCAAATTAAAAATATTATTTATATAGAGAATAAATAAAATAAGCCCAAAACGGTCCCTGAAGCTACTATAGTATTTACTTGCCTACTAGAGCTGACGGTAGAACTGTCTCGTGATTTGTATATCTGAGCTGTGCCAAAAGTTTTCCATTAGATTTAGATCAGCGCTACGGTTAAGTCATCATATTGATTTTGATTTATTTAAGAATGTGTAAAATACGTCACGTTATTTTTTATTAGCAGCGATAGCCAATATAAATTTTATTAGAAACTGGATTTGTAAAGTTCACGTGTTCACAGTTAAACTTATATTCCCTATCGAAACGTATTTTCTTAAAGTACGAAGTAGTTGGTTATTCTCTATAGTTCGAAAGCAATCCAACAGAGCTAAAAGAAATATGTCAGTTAGATCGACTGTAAAAAGCCTTTGACCTCGTACTTACTCTTGACTCTTGAGAGTACTTGATATTCGCACAATTTGGATCCAACTGTCACTAACACTATCTCAATAAAACGTATTAAAGCGTGCTTTAAGCAAGTTCATTTAAAGAAAGCTGTACAAAAAAAACGAAGAAATATGATGAGGTATTTTCTAGACAAACCACCCTTAGCCACTTGCTCTTTTGCATGGCAATCAATGCCTTCAGCTTAATGCTGGAATTTGTTTGACTGAAATATCCGTATCAGTACTTACTACTTAACATGACCTAAAATCGTTTGCAGCTAACGCTGAAAATTTTAGAGGAATGCTTGATATTGTTATAGCATTTGGTATGAGACCAGCATTGCAATTGGCAACCTACATTCGATTTGTGATTGATAAATGTGCTTTTACGTACTGCAATAAAGACTAAACATATCAGACTAAATTAATTGAGCCTACAAAAACTACTTAAAATATGTAATGAAACAAAACAATAATGACAATTATTGATACTGTCAAACATCTACGGAAATAGGTTTTCAGTATGTATTTATTTGGTACCAAAACAAATATTTTGAAAGGCAGAAAAAAAATCTCAAGCATTTTTAATTAGGCACTCTTTAATTAAGGGCAAATGTTAGAAAAAGAGAAACAGAAAGTCAAAACTACAAAAAAGATTCATAAAAATTCAATATGTAAAATTACTATGATACAGACATGATAACTGATTAAATATCATTGTTTTCTCTAAAATGCAAAAAGAATCTCAAAGTAGTAATGTAACATTAAGTAATAATATATAAAATTGACTAACCTATTAATTAGAAATATTAATCTATGATAAAATGATTTTCCTTTCAAATAAAAGATTTTAGATAAAATGAATGAGCTCAATTTACATAGACAAATTTGCAAAAGATTAATTATAGAGTAATGTAATGCAAGAGGCCGTCCAAAATTTTGAAGAATGATGAGAGAATTAGAAGATACGCTATGATCAAATATAGGAATAACTACATTGCAATATTTACACAAAAAAATATACAAGTAGTAAATAATACTTTAAACTTTTCTAAAATTAAATTTAAACAATGCAGCACTACGAGACTTACTAATATTTGGAAGGTATACTGGGAAACTTTCATTTGCTTAGTATAAAATTGTTAAAAAAAAATTGCTTAATTTTTGTAAATATGCAGTTTGGTTACCTTTGGTTTAACTAAATATATTATGCTTAACCATCCTGAATAAAAAAAGCATGTAATAAAGAGTATTTGTCAACAGACGATTTTACATACGGCCTTAAAAAATAGAGTATAGCGGCGTTATTTAATATAGGCATATCCAGCGAACTTCATAAGTTCATATAACTAATATCGACCTATTGTTTTAAACTCAATATAAACCTGCAATACGAAAGCTTAAATTAGTAGAAGGCAAAATATCATTTCTATATTTGATCATTTAACAACAAGAAAAAGAGCTCACAGCTTTATTTGACCAACTGTTTTTGGATTTTACAATTAATGAATTACCACTAATGGTATTAACTACCTTAGAAAAATCTAACATTACTATTTAGATTAGGGTTTTTTAAAATATCATACGCCAAAAGTCGCTTATAAATATGTAATATAAAATAATATTAAAGGATGCTTATTGGTCTTAAATCTTAGATACTTTAGGATTTGTTTTCTATTATTAGAGTAACAAAACTGATTTTCCACTATCTTGAAAAATATAAGAATTTATTATATGCTATACATATTTTTTCATAAAAAACTACTGTTTGTATTCTACTGCAGCATCAGTCATACTGTGTTGTCTTCACCAGCTTTATTTCTTTTAATGTGTGTGATTAGCATAGAAATAGCATCTATTAATAAATCTAACAAAAGGATTTTTGCTGTACTAAATATCGCTAAAAAAATAAGCAAAACTGATATCCTTTAGGTCTAACTTCAGTCATACTTCTTACAATTTAAATTTCGACTTTGACGTGTTATTTTCCAACTTTGATCAACCAAAAGCTATTTAATCAAGTCTTCATTTAAATGATTACATCAAAAAATAAATTAATTACTGAAAAATGAAAAATTGTTCACAGAAAGAAAAATATTAATTGGATTAAAAATTTAATAAAGCTGCTGCATCAACCAACCTTTTAGACATGATCAAACCATAATAGTATTAAAATCGCAAACTAAAAAGGGCCTAAATTTAATAAACCAAACATCGTAACCCCATCTCCCCCGTGCGCATCCCTGAATATCCTTTGTTCCGATCACTCGCTCCCACGATCCTTCGACTAAATCAGATTTGCTCTTAATGCTTTTTTAACATCCAAAGGTAATAAATTGTAGCCTCACTCTTTAGAATAGACAACTGGCCGGGCACAATACTAATATTATTGAATCTAATTATAAAAAATAAATCGCTGGCATCGACAAAGGGTAAGCGGCCAAACCCCCCGTATGTGGGAATCACAGGGAGGGCAAACAAATGAATCATTGTTCGGATTTGGAAGGTCACGTGGCCAAAAATAAGGATCTGTCATTGTGCACGTGCGAAAGGTACGCGATTAGTGCTTGGACCTGGGGTGACATCGGCTACGGTACAGTGGAGATAACGAATATATGCAGACAACGACGGTATGATTTTCTACGGGTGTTCGATTATATCGTTTCTCCACCCCCAAGGGTTGGTTTGCGTAATTGGAGGTGGCCATTTTGAATTCATTAGGAAACCTTTGAAGGATTTTTGACAAATATAAAAGACTTTGTTTTATATAGGAAAACGTCGAACTTAAATGTTGAATGTCATTCTTTTTGATTAGATAGAAACTTTTCATTTTTAATTAAATTTTTAATTGCCTTACACCGCAGAAGTCAATAAATATGTGGATAGTACCACCGTTTTTTATTTTGTAATTAAGTAGGTTTGTTGTATAAAAGATAATTCTAAGTATGGCTTGGTTCAGGATTCACTATAACTATTTAATTTTTTCTAGTACGTGCCTGCATCCACTTTATTTCGTAAATAATGAAAAAAATCGATTTTACACAGCATGATACTTATTGCAACTAAGTTTTTTCTTTTCAAGAAAGTGATAAATTTAAAAAAAATTATAATTTCTCATATATAGGGTGTTTGGCGGAGGGTTAGCCAAACTTGGTGAGCATATAGATAGGCTCAGATAGAAGATATTTTCTTATTAAACTTAAGTTCTAAAAGTCTCGGGTTTTTTTATATCATTGATTTTGTGTTATCTTTAGGATTTTGAAAAAAATATGTCTTTTGACATCTTTAAATTTTTTCAGCATATTTTTCACGTTTTTTTTACATTTGTATTTAGTCTGTAATGTATCCTGAATCTAAAAAAATCAATATCAAGTACAAATAATACCGAAATAATTCGTTTTGAGCTCAAAAAGTTAATACAAGTAGCAAAAAAAGTTATGAAAGGTAACTTTAACTTGACGCAAAAAAAAAAACTAAAATCTATCAAGATGTTCAGGTAGCTTTAAAAACACCTCCAGTTAATACTCTTTTCAATGATATACGATGTGTAACATAAAGCCGACTAACTTGCCACAATTCATGACTTTAAAGGACAATAAAGTAAAAAAAAAATATTTTTTTAATTTTATGTTTTTATTTCAAAATTACAAATTTTATTAAAACTGCGCTCCCCTGGCTCTAATACATGCCCTACGTCGCCGTCGCATTTCCACTGTCGTAAGACGAAGTCGCATCTCTTTTCTGATAGTTTGAAAAGCGGCATCGATTCTTTGAATGGTCAAATGAGGAGATCGTGGAACATGCTATGGGATTGTTGTTGCGATAACAACAATATGTGCTACATATTATTGTTGTCATTTGACATTTGTTATTTGTTGTGGTGTAACTTTTTAGCTTTCTTACGTACCCAAGTCGTTAATTTAGTATTGTATCGTTTCTGTAGTTGTCATTGTTATTGTTAATACTGTTGTTATTGTTGCTGTTAATTGAGTTTTTATATTGTTTTTGTGACTTTCCTTATTTTCGTATCATTATCGCCACAATGGCTGCATACACTACCGAAGAATACGCCGATATTGTCTTTGCTTATGGAAGAGCCAATGGTAATACGCGAGAAGCACAAATAATTTATGAGGAGCAATACCCCAATAGGCGTGTGCCCCACCACAATGCTTTTGCTAACACTTTTCGTCGATTAAGGGAAACAGGCAATCTAAATTTTCAAGAACCGAGGATCAATCGGAGGCAGTATGATGTTGCTGTAGATGGAAACGTAATTCGCGCATTCGATGAGGATCCCACCACTAGTACGAGGAAAGTAGCTACAGATCTGATAATTTCTACATGGAAAGCATGGTCAGTTGTCAAGGCAAAAGGAAGGCATGCTTTCCATTACACCCCAGTGCAAGGTAATTTCATACTACATCAACAACATAATTCCGCAATTTTTACTGGCATCGTGATACTCTATTCTAGGACTTCTACAAGCCGACTATGAGCGACGGGTACAATTTTGCCGCTTTTTGCTTCACGCAGACGTTGAAAATGGACACTTTTTAAAAAGCATCTTATGGATAGATAAATCAACATTTACACGTGCGGGGATATTTAACCAACATAATTTACATTATTGGGAAAACAAAAACGTAAATCCGCATTTGACCAGAGCCAAGTCTTTCCAAACAAGATTCAGTGTTAATGTTTGGGCAGGTGTGATTGGGAGACACGTCATCGGTCCACACTACTTGCCGAGAAACCTCAACAGGGACAATTACTTACATTTTTTACAAAATGATCTCCCACAATTATTGGCTGATATACCCATATTTAATGAAGACGGGCCAATCGTCTTCCAGAATGACGGGTGTCCTGCAGGTGCGTTAGAAAATTTCTACTTTTCCCAATTCGTGGATCGGAAGAGCAGATCCCATCGCATGGCCTCCACGGTCCTCTGATTTAACCCCTCTCGATTTTTACGTATAAGGACGTGCGAAAGAACTCGTGTACGAGGTAGAAATTGACAATCTAGACCACTTAATTCAAAGAATCAATGCCGCTTTTCTAACCGTCAGAGAAAAGATGCGACTTCGCCTTACGACAGCAGAAATGCGACGGTGATGTAGGGCATGTATAAGAGCCAGGGGAGCGCAGTTTCAACAAAATTTGTAATTTTGAAATAAATACATAAAATTTAAAAATAATTTTTTTTTTACTTTATTTTCCTTTAAAGTCCTTTATTGTGGCAAGTTAGTCGGCTTTATGTTACACATCATATATCATTGAAAAGAGGATTAACTGGAGATATTTTTAAAACTACCTGAACATCTTGATAGATTTTAGTTTTTTTTGCGTCAAGCTAAAGTTACCTTTCATAACTTTTTTTGCTACTTGTATTAACTTTTTGAGCTTTTCGGTATTATTTGCACTTGATATTGATTTTTTTGGATTTAGGATACATTACAGACTAAATACAAATGTAAAAAAACGTGAAAAATATGCTGAAAAAATTTAAAGATGTCAAAAGGCATAATTTTTTAAAAATCCTGAAAATAACACAAAATCAATGATATAAACAAACCCGAGAAACACTGAGCAAAACTTTTAGAACACAAGTTTATTAAGAAAATATCTTCTATCTGAGCCTATCTATATGCCCACCAAGTTTGGCTAACCCTCCGCCAAACACCCTGTATATAAAAAAAATCTAAAAGACGAAAAATGATAAATAAGGATATTTCAAGTTAAAACAATATCAATAAAAATAAATTATGAAATAATCATAAAAAATTATAAGTCATTTTACAACAAAAAACTAATTTTTGGTTATTATAACCAGTACAACGTAAAAATACATTACAATTGATTTGAGTAATAAAAATTAGTCAGGAACAACGCAAATAATTTTTTGAATCAAGGTTAAATATGTGTGAAGTAACAAATAAATATATTAATTACACAAATTTGGTTTTCTGTTTATAATGTTATTTTCACCAGTTAAACTTTTAATGCGCTTCATATTTTATACGAATTGGTTTATTTTTAAGCCTAAATGAAGTGTAAAGAATGGACACGAAAACAAAAAACGAGTAACAATAAGCCGAATAGACGAGTAGAAATAACGCCGTCTAGCGAGAATCACGAAAATCATTGTGACGTAGCAAATAGTTCCTTTTTAAAGTCTTTTCTTTTGAAATGAGATTAAATTTATCAAATTCGGTTAAGCTAAGCAAAAATTTCAAATATTCTGATCAAAAGACTCTCACCTTTCATCCTACATAATTTGACATTTTATAGAAAAAACTGAAAAAATAATAAAAGAATTAGAGTAAGACTTCGGCATATAACTTATTGTTTTACTTATGGCGTAATCGTAATGGGGATGTTTTTAGAAATAAGCGATTACGCTCCCTAGCGAAAAAGAAAGTAACTTTGAAGTACTTGATTAGAAAGTGATAGTCATGCTCAATATTATTCAAAGCGTTAAGAATTTTTTTTAAATGTAATATTTTTTTTAATTATGATTTTATTTTGAAAATATTCATTTCAATCTAAAGCGGCGTTCTCCTACAAGTAGCTGGTAGCCGCGACTGAGTAGTTACTAGCAATTCGTTAAGACAACATTAATATAATTTAAATAAGACTGTTCTCCTAGCTGCGACTAAGTAGCTGCTACTAACGACTATTCGCCAGTCAGTGGTCGTCAGTGATTTGTCTCGCCCTAGAGCACTGCAGCGTCATATTCGCAACGAATTAAGTAAATTTTTATGTGGTTTTGGAGGACTTTACATTATCAATAATGAATGAATTTACTGCAGAAAGTAATGAACAGCTTGTTTATCTCGTGAGTAAGCACCCAGAATTATATGATCCTAAAAATGCGTCATATAAATTAACTTAAAAAAAAAGATGATACATGGAAGGCAGTCGCTGCAATTAAGAATAAAGATGGTAAGTTTGTCAAAGTTCATTAATAAACATGTACATAATTATAAAAGAAAACATAACAGTTTAAATATTATTATTCTGCCACATCAGAGCTCCCTTGTTTGAAAAGTAGTTTGAAAAGTGAGTTCGTACATCAAAACCTTCCATGCAAGCATATCCACCCGTGCCTCTTAACGGATTCATATTCTCTCTAGGAATAGCAACAGTCATATCAAATTCATGTTTTTTGCTCGGGTGGTTATGCACATATTCTCTGCGTAACATGTTGTGTAAACAGCAAGAAAAAAAAAACAATTAGGTCGGCAGTAGAGGGTTTTACGTTAATAGGAGTGAAAAATATTCGAAACACATGGCATCGCATACCGAAAGCATTTTCAGTCACTCTTCTAGCATGACTAAGTCTGTAATTAAGAATTGCTTTACTGTTGTCTTCTAATGCTTGTTTTCTCGGGTACGGTTTCATAATATGTATATGAAGTTGAAAAGCTTCGTCTCCAAGAATAACATAAGGGAAAATAGTATTTTTTGAATATGGAAGTAATCTTGGCGGAGGAAATTGAAATTTGTCCCCGTAAATTTCTTTGACAATTTAAAATTTCGTAAAAATTCCTGCATCACCCTTTTTTCCATAAGATCCAATGTCAACAGTCAAAAACTGATAGTTAGCATCAACAACGGCCAATAGCACAATTGAAAAATAGTTAAAAAAATTTACTTATAATTAAAAAAAGTGAACTACTTTAATCTGGACCCATAATACGCACGTGTTTCCCGTCAATGGCTCCGATAACATTAGGAAAGTGCCATGCGTTCTAAAATTCTTCTGCCTTTTCTTTGAAGGTTAGGTCCGATAAAGGTGGAAGAAACTTTGGCTTTAGCTTTTCGTACATGCTTTTTAAAACTAATGGTACAAAGACACATATGTAATTGTGACTTATTTGAAAAGCAAAAGATAATAATCTATATGACTTCGCAGTTGCCATGAACCTATAACAAAAATTAATGTTACGCATCTATTTATACAGTGACTTCATAAAGGCGCTCATACATTCATTATTTTGTTCACCCTGTATTTTATTAAAAAAAACGTTCGGACACGTCCATTTTGTTAATAAAATAAAGTGTGAGCAAAATAATGACTTTATGTTGGACTTTATAAAGTCGCTGTTTGTAGGTACAGCTTTGAGATTTATAATATTAACAAATATGCATTTTAGACGGATCTTGCAAAAAAAGATGAAAAAATATTCGGGATAATTTCTATAAACAAAAAAGCATGTCACAAAAACAACTGGCAGTGCTGGTTCTGGAAAGTATAAAAGAAATCCAATTTTGGATCAATTAGGTTTTTTGGAGACGGTGGAACATGAAAGACAGTAATAATTATGTTTTAAGAATAACAAAACTTGACTGCTATAATTATTTCTGTTTTTAGATTACTTTCAAATTATGAGAATGCCGAAAGTATTAACAGTCAAGAGGAAATTAATGATGAATTTGATGAAACTGCGAACTCTCATACAAATACTTTTCAAAATCTAGTACCACATTCACCTTCGGTTAATAGTGGTACAGAGCCTTTACTAAAAAAAAGTAAGAAAGATTGTAGTTCTAACATCTTAAAGGCTATTAGCCAAAGTGCTGCAGAAAGGGAGAATTTAATGAAACAACAGTTTCTCCTACACCTCCCGAAGATGAAATTAATGCACTCTTCAAAAGTTTCGCGATGATAGTGAAATCTTTTGAAACCACTGATAAGACTAGAAACAAAAAATCAAATTTTTCAGATAATTTCAGCTGCAGAACTTTAATTGGTACGATCCGAACCTCCCCCTTCGCAAATATCATCCTACTCATATGAAAGCATCAGCACTCCAATGTCTCCCCCTAATGTTTAGCAACAAAATGCGCCTTCGCAGCCTTCGACATCGGACATATCCCAATATTTTGAAAACTTTATATCTTAATTGTGCCAACTTATTTAGTTCACTTAAAGTTTTCTTAAAAATTATATACTAAAATAAAATCGATTACTCATCATTCTCATTTTCTTTACATTTAATTTATGCCTAGTACCTTTAAGCGAATCACTACACTCATGCATTTTTTAAGTATATACACACCTCAATATTACTGCCAGTTTTTCTGATGAGGTTATTGGGTCTCTTACCCTATTACAAGGTTTTAGTTTAATATCGTCTTGTATAAGATTTAAGATATAATTAAATTGTAATCGAGAAATTCAAAAAATTTCTTTAAATTTCATTTCAATATAATTTAAATGTTTTTTGATTAAAATAGACTGAAAACCTTCTGTTTGCCTAGTTTTAAACATAAGCAATTCTTTCTTTCTACACCCCTCATTTTTTAGTGACAAAAGTAAAAGTAGATTTTTCTCTTCAGCCTGGTAATGTAATAACATTAAAATAATTGTCTTTTTACTAATATTCATTTTACTATTTTGGCATTACATTCGCTAGAAATTAAGAAATACTGAATATGTAGGAGAACCGTTTCGAACCTGGCGACCAAGTAGCAGCTACTCAGTCGCGGCTACCAGCGACGGACGAATTTGTAGGAGAACGCCGCTTAAGGCATAAAATTCCTAAGAAAATAAATGTTAGTTCTAAAATATAATATAAGAATACGGTGTAATAAAATATGATAAGCAAAATATTTTTATGTGCCATATCATATACAGGGTGTTTCATTAATATTGCGAAAAAATTCAGGTGGTTTCCTTGCTTAAAAATAATAAAAAAAGTCCCTATTAACCTATGTCCGCAAATGCTTAATTTCTAAGATACAGGGTGTTACAGTTTTATATTTATATTTTGTTTTTTGATATGGGAAATTCAAATTTAATGCTACGAGGGTTCGCACTTGTAGAGGGCGCTACAAACACGGTTTTTTATACTTTTAAAGTGTCGTATCTTTTTTATGGTTGCTTTTTTTAAATAAAATAGTAGATTTATTTATTTTTTTTACGGAAAAAAGGAATCTTGGTCAAAGTCGCTACAAGCCACCGTTTTCGAGATATCTAGACTTAAGATAATGAATGCATTACATTTTAAAAGTCACAATAATTGTTTTTTTTTAAGTTGTGTGAAATTCGTTTAAAAAAATTTAATAATAAATGTAAAACTAATGTTGTGTATAACAAATTCCTAAAGGCAACAAAAATACTAGAAAAAATATGTATGAAAAGACCTGTAGCGTACATAGATTTAGTACTCATTTATCCATTATACCAAACGGGTTTAATAATTTTCAAATTATTAATTTTTTGCAATGGCTTACACAAATAGTGAGATGTGCGATATGTATTTTATTTATGGTTTGGCTAACGGCAATTCATTGTCAGCGTCTTTATGAGGAGAAATATCCTAATTGTGTTATCCCGCATCATACGATATTTACCCGTCTCCATCAACGCCTTTGTGACACTGGAAGTTTTCAACAACAAACTACTGGTAACATGAGACCGCGCACAGCAGCAGCTCCAAGAGTAGAAGAAAATGTGCTTTACATGAAACTGAGGAAAACCTGCAACAAGCACTAGAAAGATTGCTTTAATACTAAATGTAAGTCAGAATCTTAAATACTGATTTTCGGTTAAGACTTAATTTTTGCCGTTGAATGCAACAAAAAATTGGCAAAAACCCCCAGTTTTTAAAACAAATATTATTCACGGATAAAGCAAACTCTTCCAGAGAAGCCATAATGAACTTTCACAATAATCACCTATGGGCGGATCAGAATCCACATGCAATTTTAGAAGGCCGTTATCATCATCCATTTTCTCTAAACGTATGATTTGGAATTGTTGACAGGCCCATTCTTTTTGCCATTGAAACTTACTGGAGAAGGTTATCGTCATGTCCTCGAACACGAATTGCCCATACTTTTGAAGAATGTTCCATTGCAGTTAAGATTGCAAATGTACTTGCATGATGGAGCCCCACCTCATTTCAGTTCAGATGCCATGCACGTGAATATTTGAAGACAGTGTATTCGAGTCGTTGGATAGGCCGAGGACGAATTGAACCTTGACCTTCCAGATCTCCAGACCTTAATTCCTTAAACATTTGGTTTATACAATCCCAGTAGATACTGTGGAAGAATTACGAAATCGCATTATCGCATCCTGTGAACAATTAAACACACACCCGGAATATTTAAACGCGTTCGCCAATCGATGCGTCGTAGAATAGAGGTCTGTATTGCAGTGAGGGGTTTACATTTTGAAGAACTGTTATAACTTATTTTTCACCAAGTGGCTTTTTAAAAGTAGATGTTTGTTGTTAGAACTTTGGGTAATTTTTTTTTAATAAATAAAAAATATTTTGTAACAAAAAAATATAAAATAAAACCTAATAAAATATTGACATTTATTTTAAAGTTTCAAAAGAGCATTGAATAGTGAATAAAAACTCCAGAATCTAAAACATTAAGTAATGCATTTATTATTTTAATTTTAAAAATCTCGAGAACGCCGGCTCGTAGCGACTTTGACCAAAATATCTTTTTCACGTAAAAATGATAGATAAATTTATTTTCTTGTAAAAAAAAATGTAAGCAACCATCAGAAAATTATCATGCTTTAAAGTATAAAAAAACCGTGTATGTAGCGCCCTCTACAAGTGAGAACCCTCGTAATATTAAATTTAAATTAACCCTATCAAAAAACCCCCTTAGATGCCAATTTTCGTTCAAATATTTTCATAACAACCAAAATTATTAAGAAAAAACAAAATTAAAAATAAAACTTTAACACCCAGTATTCTAGAAATTAGGCATTTGCGGACATAGGTTTATAGGGACTTTTTTTTATTATTTTTAAGCAAGGAAACTTCCTCTGAATTTTTTTTGTGATAATTATGAAACACCCTGTATAGATATAATATATAATATTAAACATATTTTGCTTAGTATGTCATATTAATATAATATAAGAGGAACTTAATAAAAGCCTAGACTGGATACTTTTTTTATAAATTAGTGCTTTTAGAATATATTCTTATCAAAGTTATTAAATTTTAAAGATCATAGAAAAAAATCATGGAAAAATTTAAAAAATATAATGTTTAAACACTTTTAATAATAATTGCACACTACATTTTTTTTAAACATTCACAAAGATCATAAAAATAAATAAAATTACAATCTTTTTTTTAGAAATTATTTAACGACATGAACAATAGGGTGCAAGGAAAATATGTACTGGAACTTGATGAGTGACGAATTGCAAATGGAATATTGAAAATTCCGTAAAAAATAAATAAATAAAAGTGGGTTTGCTAGGGCATGTTACATGTACATCTTGTATAAGAACTGAATGAAGACGATTTCAATCGGCGATTAAATTATATTACCGCATCAAACAAAAATACTACTACCCCAAGAAAAATAACACAAAATTCCCATTCAGAAGAAAAAATCAAAGCATAGGCCAGAGCAAGTCAGCTAGCCAGGATATCATAGTCTAATAACAATCGACAATCACAATTTTATGAAATAATAAGTGAATGAATTATTAGCAATGCAAATATTGATGTTGGTCCGATGCTAATCCCACAGTATGAAATGTATATGCAATGTACTTCGCGCTACTACAAGAGGCCATTGATCCGGCATTAACAGCTATGAATGAAAATCGAAATGACAGAAACGTATCCTCAAGGTTAATATTTAAGCAGGATGGTGCCTCACCTCACTTCACATTATGCGCTATTTCTTTGACAATATTTGGATCAGACGTCTCCGGGAAATGGATTGGAAGAGGTGGTATTAAAGAGCCTCTATGATCGCCAGATTTATTATCTCTAGACTTTTTTTATTGCGACTTAAACAGCAAAATCTATAAGACTGAACCTACTTCATTAGAATATTTATAGAACAGAATTGAAAATAAATGCCTTCAAATCACACCTGAATTTTGCAGAATGTGTGGAAACGTTTTGTGCAAAATCTGTATTTTTGTATGGAGAATGGAGATGACAATTTTCAGCATTTTTTAATGTATGTTTGCTATAATTTTTTGAATGTCTAGACTGTATATATATATAATAATGTGTAAGAAAGTAACTATTTTAGATTACCTTTTAAAGTTTAAATGTAAAAATCTTAAAAGGTACTAACTGGAACTACATCATACTAAGTATCTGTGAAAAGAAAATCGAAATATTTTTCCAACGGCATATCACTCGACCCTCTTTCCACTGAGGATTTTAGGGTTGGCGCTGCCTCTTGAGGGAGATTGTAGGTATGAAGTATTAATTTTGTGATTATTAAGTGCTTCCCTCGTAAATAATATCCACGAATCTGAGCGTTTTTTTAAAAAGTTAATGAGCAACCCTTAATTACCTCTGTTTCGTTTTTCAGACGCCACCCTGTAGAGTAAAATTACTTAAAATTTCTAAAAAATTGATTTTTATACAAATATTTATATAAAAATTAATATTATTATGATTTATATAAATATAAATATTCTTACGAACAGTTAGATGAACCATTAGTTTTTTTAAAAAAATTGAGCATATTTTTATTTTTTTATACGTGTGTATTTGGTTAATAGTAAAAAACTATTCACGTTCCTAAAAAACATAGAAATTAAAAATAAAATAGTCATTTTAAAGTAAACCTTGAAATGTAGTAATTATTTTGCTTTTGCTATATCCAATCCTTTATTTAAAGAACAAGTTTTTAGTGAACAAATTTTAAATTTACATCCGTAGTTTCACATCTTATTATATCATAATATGATCGGTTTAAATTTGAAAATCAAGGCCTTACAGATTTCTATCAATCACTAGTTATTATGAATAGAAACACTTATAATAAATCTTAACTCAAAATTAAGTGTCGTATACTTAGCAGAAGTATTCATCATATAATGGTTTTTAAAAAAATTATATAATAATTTATTTTCAAATTGATTTACGACGATTAATTAATATACCATTTATCCAAATTGCCTTTTTTTAACTAATAGTAACAATTTATAAACACCAATTTTCTATATAGTTTCTAAATAAAAAAAATATTTTTGAACTCTGACTTACCTTTAAATATTTTTTTTTTATTTCTTTAATATATACAATAGGAAATGGCGTAACCTGGATTCACAACAATGAAAAATATTCTTATATATTCAACGCCAACCTCATTTCCTGGCTCCGTGTTAGCTCCCTACTTCCGTAGCTGACCGGACATCCTTAGAACGTCTCCACGCATTTTTATCCAACCCTTAGTAAGCCGTAAGGTATAAAAAAGGCCGTACCCTTTATTTGCTTATATACACTGAAAAAGAATGGTTATGGCTTAAATTACAACAAACACTACCTTCTTATCCATTTAATTAGATAAGTCTCAATAATAAAGGCATATCTTTAAACCTAATCCCTTCAAAAAACATATTCCGGGTCAACCACAACATACATTACTGGCTAAGATAGTGCAAGTGGTAAGGGAAATTTCCCAGAAGCCAAGAACTCTTGTTTTCCTTAATACAATAAGGCAACAAAGATAAGTCTTGGGGTGGCTGAAACGGATCCCGACCACGAAAACGACCTCCTTCATTCCTCATATCAGATTCGACTTTGCGATTCAAGAAACTTGTCGAACTGGGAACGCACAGTAGTTGGCATAACTGCACAGTGGTCTCAATGTCTTAAAATTAGGAATATCCTGTATTAGTGCAAGAGCATGCGTCTTTTTTATTATTATTGTATACATTATGAGAAAAAAAATTCTCTCAATGTAATATAAATTTGAACACAATATTATTATTTATGTTACTTATCGGGTTATGATGCTTTTATGAATTTGAAATTATGTGCTACCAGGTTTTTATTTAAAACTAAAAATTATGATTACCGTACTCTATTTTACTTATATTAAGGTATTTATCCTTTATTAGCTAAATTTTATATTAAGTTTTCTGGATTATTTATCAAGGTACATAACATTATATAGGTCAACGCATATAATATTAACGATTGTTTATTATTTAATTTTAAAAATAAAATTGTTAAAAAAACTGATATAAAAAATTAGTTAAAATTATTTTCCTTCTTTTAAAAAATATATGGAATTTATTGATCTCTAGTTATATAGTAGTTATATAACCAGTTTTTTTCTTATCAACCGTTGATATTTGTAACTGGGAATTAATAAATACATTCATACATAAACACTCTGTATATTTAGAGAAAAGCGTGAATCAAAAAAAGTGATTTTAAAAGTGTTCTATTTTAGCAGCTAATGTTTTGGTGGTTTAAAAAAACTAATGATATTACTTTTATTTAATTTTGTTCTCTATTACAATTTCGGTCCAAACTATAATTTCAAGATGAAATTTAGAAAAGATTTGCCAAAAATGTTTTATTGGTAATTAAGTTGCCTTAGTTGTGATAAATTTAAGACATTGTCTTGGCGTTAAGCGCCACTAATTAAAGGCAAAATGAATCACAGTTCTTTTACATTCGAGAGATGCGGGAAAGAGCCAATTTCTCGAAGAGAAAAATTAATTTGCTTGGTTTTGGTTTCACTCAAATATAATCTGTTTGAATGATGCCCAGTAAAACCCATTAAAATAGCCCAGTCTTTCAAGTTTGCACATGACTCTTGAGATATGCGAAAAATATTCGCTTCAACAGCATCAGCAAATTAAAGAAGTTGTGTCATCCGCGTAAAGATAAAATACGTTATTAAGAGTATATACGTAATTGCTTAAGCAAACTTCATAAGTTTTTAAATTGTGAATAACATTTAACCAGAAATATTTTAAGCCTAACCAGTGTCCCGGGATTTGCTGCACGCAAGTGCTTCTTACGTGCAAGCTTCTTATCTACATTAATCTCTAACTGAACTGCAGCCAAGTATCCGAGTAATTCAAGCAAGGGACTCATTGAGAATATAAGTAAACAAGATCTCTTAATTAAACATGATTTTTTCTTGCAGTACAAGACTTTGAGCAGTACAAGTAATTTGATTCTTTTACAACATTCAAAAACTCTATTTACGTTCTCTTGCAGCTTTAGTATTTGATGATGCAACAAAACTTTTAAATCGCGAATAAAAAACAAACCTCTGCAATATTGATTAATAAACAAAATAATATTGGGGATAAGTTACTGCTATAAGTCTATTTGTCAAATAAGAGATAAAAAATGTCACAAGATTGTGATGAAAACCAACCAATGTCAACTTCAGAACTTACAATTCACTATTTACTATCTATGAGTGATATATCTATATGTTACAGTTGTATAGCACCATAAATAAATGATTTAGGTTTATTCACTAGACACTTTATTATACTAAATGTAAAGTGAAATATAACTATTTAACTTGAAAATATTATTCTTATTTATTTGTTTTACATAAATACCGTGACTTTTCAAAAAGCGCCACCTTATGCTATCCTCATTATAATTTATCAGGTAAACTAAAATATTACTGTTCTTGATACAATACTCTTCTTACCTAGTATTTGCCCCACTGTATTCAAACAGTGACATCTTGTCTTCTTGGGCGATCACTGTGCGGTTACATTCTTCTTAAGATAAATAACCATATCGCTCCTTCTACATCCACCCTGAATCCCAAGATGCTCTAATGACCAAACAATACGGCCAACTGGCCGAGGAAGGTCCCCTGATACGTGATACTCACTTTGCCGAACTTAAGTTTGAGATAACAGAAATTGGGACTAATAAAAATAATTTAATGGCAGCGTTAATAAGGGTAAATATAGCTAGGCCTATTTGTTACTGTATAAGTGCTTTTGCTGATATATCTAGAGACCTGTGAATTGAGGCTAAAAGTCATTTAAAGACTTTATTTACCAAAATAAACGAGCCTTTTTAATATAACTGAATAAAATATGTTCTAAGATTTATTAAAAAAATATTTCTGTAAACATGGCTTTTTTACCCTTTATTCTAAAAACAAACGTTACTGGCTATGGAAAAAAACCAACGACCAATTCCACCAAAATTATGTAAAATTATGTTGATTTTTCAAAACGCACGCAAAACGCGCGTGTAATATCTCCGAAATTAAAAAATAAAATTTCACCGGAGAGTAAATTTGCATGGCTGGAAACGGTTACAAAATGGAACGAGAGGCGTGCTAATAATCGCTGATTATTTCCATGTGAGTACGGATTACAGGTCTTATTAGAGGCCAGGCTAATATAAAAGCTTTGTGCCTGGTTCGTTCTCGTATAATCAGAAATTAATATGAAATTCATTCATGTATATGCAATTAAATGCTAAATGTTTTCAGGGGGATTTGTAGCTGCTATAGGATAAAGCCCATTTACTTTTCGATGTCCAAAATTGCTTCTTTATAAGAAATGGTTTTGTGGAAAAACTATCATTAAAAAGGGTTATTAGGAACTATCAATAAACCAAATTGTTTTTATTGTAATCTATTTAATGATTACTTTTGTGAAACTATGTTAAAATTCAAATTTACTTGGCGCCAATCCTGAGGAACTTGCATTGTTACTTCATTATACAGAATTCGAATCTTCTAAGTTCATCCGATTTTTCGCTCTACCGCCATTGACCAAATGCATAATTTACATTTATATAGTTTACGAGAAAAGTATAGAAGTTCGAACTGACCGGAAATGAAGTTGAATGGGAACGTGCAAATAAGTGGAATATTTATTTTCATTATGGCCTGCTTTTGGGTCTGGTATTATTATTTCTCTTGGGAAGTTCAGAAGGTTGAAGTTTGTTTAAAAATAAACTGGCAAACTTTTGGCTCGGTAACAGTTAGTCGGAGGCGATTTGGTTAGGAAAAACACTAAAAAAATAGGAGTGAATAAAGTGAAAAAAAGAACTTATATAGAAGTATAGAAGTCAATATACCAAAGATTGATGTAGATTTGTGTTACTCTACAAGAATGTATTTTATGTTTATCGTTTTGTTTTTAAAATTTTGTTACACTGATAAAAATAAAAAATGAATCTACTACTTTGATTTATTATATTAATATTATTGCTAATATACATATATTATTTAAAAATAAAGCTATTTTGTTATGTTAAATTATTTAGTCTTCATTAAAACAACAATCAATAGCTTATTGAGCTACCAATTGCTATTCTTTCATGATAACTGTTTCGTTCTCTCTTCTTTTATTACTTTTTGCTAATTTTACTTATTTTTAGTTAACATAAGTTTTCTTCAGAGTTTAAAATATTTAATAATTAGTTCGGTAATACTTTGTTTATTTTGGTTTATTTACATTAATTTTGTATATAAAAGTTCACCCGGTATAACACACGCGTTTCTTGGTAAATTGTTAATATTTAAACTCGACCTATCTTACATTTCCTTACTCTCTTACTCCAATGTTCCTTCCATAAAGCCTTGCTCTTCTATCCTACTTTACCTTATGGACCCATGGGGCGAGAGGTGTAAGCTATTTGACCGAGGTCATCCGCCAAAAACTTAAAATACGGAACAGGTGTGCGATACCGGAAAGCAGTAGTACTACGGCAATTATTGAATCGGTACCTAAATCTCATCCGAGATAATACCGAAGTGCATCACGTCTTTGTCGATTTAATGAAATCTGATTGGGGTGTTCCTTATATCAACATCCTTTACTTCATTTATTACTTGGGTAAGTCGTTCATTTTTTTTCCTTTCACGTTAAATTGTGTCTCTTCTTATTTTGTTTCTATTTTATTTCACACATTACATAATCACTAAGGGTGTGCGTCGAAAACAAAAGGATCACCTTATTTCAGTGTGACTGGAGCAGCGTCCCTATTTTTTTACAGTCTGGCCTTGATAACTTAATAAATAATTAAGATCGAAATAACCTTGATTTAAGTAATTAAACATATATTATAAACAGGCCCGAAACATTTGATCTCAGTTTATGACACGGTTTTCTTATAGGTAATAATTTATTATTTGTAGAACCAACTTATGAAACTAAAATATTTAAAATATATGCTCCTTAGAGGGAGGTAAACCTCTAGATACACCTGGAATTAATTGGCTTTCAGTTTTAAGTATATAGCGGAAAATCTTGTTAAACCATTTAAGCGAGACACAATATATTTTTAGAGAGTATGTATCGCTAGAAGATGGTTTGACCAGTGTTACTAGTACATAATTCGGTTATGTCGACAAAGAAGAAAAGATGGCCTGTTTTCCAGGACTTCTTACATCATATCGTCGATAGAATCAACCAAATAGTGTTGTATCGACCACAGGTGCCGAGTGGTATATTAGAAAGAAACGTAATAAAAGGATTGTAAATGGAAAAACAAAGCTCTTTGATGGATAGAATGCAGTGTGTGAACAACTTTGATGTTGCCCAGGGAAGAGTTCTAGGATAATTTTTTTGTTTAATCTAATTGATATTTTTCGGCTTTAGTCCTCTAGCCAAGTAATTTGTTTTGCAGATGATTTTGCTATTGTTTATAAAAGCAATTATTGGAAGACACTAAAAAAAGGTTGAGTCTGATTTAGTTAATATCTTTAAATGTTTTAAGTCAATAATGTCAATATCACATCAATTTTTAAAAAACCTTATTTTACCTTTCGGGTTAAACTTTAAATTTTTTCCTAATTTCAATGAATGGATAAGATAATTAATATTGATTTTAAAGGCAAACTTAAATATTTAGGTATAATATTTAGTTGACAATTAAATTGGAATAAATACGTAGATCACGTAAAGCAATAATTAATATAGGGTATAAACAAATTCATTAAATTAAGAAATTACTTTGACGTGTCTTATTTAAGTGCCCTTTATAAGTCACTAATATAGCCATACTTTAAAGAAAATATTTTGGTATGAAGTATCGCGGTAAAATCTCAAATTAGTTTAAATAAAAATAAATATTTCACTTCGTATGTTCTTTATTTAAAGAAAGTGAAATTCTAGATCCTAGGCACTTTTTTTATTAATCTACAGTTTTAAAACAATTAAAAGAAAAAACCATTTAAGAATATTCCTATGGTACGCAATAAACGGATTCAGCTGGTTCTTTACCAACAACTCACTCTCGGACAACGTTGTTATTTATATGCTAATGCTTAAATTCACTCAGAAATTCCTACAAACTTTCTATCGTTTTTTTCTATTTATTTACTTAAGGTAAAGTTAAAGGTGTGTTATAATATTAATATTTATATTTAATATTTTCTATTGAATATTTAATATTTTCAATTCAAATGTTTAAAAAAATCCTAAAGAAAGATTATGATTTAGAAAACCGTAACATGCTCTTATTTTATAATTAAAGCAAGAACTGGTGTAATTGTAAGTACTCGGTGCATTTTCCAAGTAAAGTAAATATTTTAGTTATTATTATATAATCCCTTAAATTTTACTTTTTAAATATTAATATGTAACTAATTTTGTTATTTGATCAGTTTTATCACGTTATTTTTGAAGTAATTGGATCTGATATGTAAAGTAGAGTAATTACTTTCTTAGTAATAATATTTTTGATATTATTTTTCTTGTCGTAATTATAGTACAGTATTATTTAAAAAAATATCAAATTTCTTTTTAATAGCCATGATCTGCCTAACATGGTTAAACCTTTTTTTATAAATGGGAAACATTAACGATAATAGGGAAAGTCAAAATAAATAGCATTTCTTTTATTAGAAAGCTTTCTGACACTGAATACGTGGTTTCCTTTATAGCCTACGACTGATGAAGTCTATTATCATTATTAATTTTCAAGTCTATTCCAAATGTGTTGGATGGTAGACTTTTTGTTGGCGAATCTTAAGTTAAATAATTACCTTTTCTGTCTATGTGCTCCTGTGCATTATCATATTGAACAATCAATTCCAGACACATATTTTAAACAAACTGCATATAGATTCAATAATTTTGCATCACCCTAAATTTAGGAAAGTTTTTTTATCAGCAAAAATAGATTAAAAACTTATATTCTGTGTCCTAGCTTACATTAACGCTAGAGGTGCAAATACACGATATTAAAAAGTTTTCCAGTACCTTCTAAAAACTAACGTCGAAAAACAAATTTGTTAATGTAAGTTTGTATTAACGAATAACCCTATATTTAAAAATAAATTGTTAAGTTTTTTACAAGCATTTTAGTTGTTTTGTTAATTAAAGCTAATCAATTAGTTTTTTAATCTATTTTTGGTTATAAAAAAAACGGAAATTTACGGTAATGCAAAATTTTACCAAACTATTAGGTCAGAAAATATCTTAACCAATAAATTTATTAACGCATATTATATCGTACCCTTAATTACCATTTTTTTATTGTTTATTTACGCCCAGTAAGCCGTTTTTAAAAAATAATGTTTAAAACAAAATTGCGAAATTTTAAGCTGATTATGTTCTTATCTGAGATTATTTATTATTTGTCATTTTGTGGTAGTAATTGTCGAACGGTATTGACGTTTTGGAACGCCATGCTGATTTGTCAGCGTACGCCCATGACGTACCGATACGTCATTTACCATGGAACACAAATATGCACTTTACTCATCGGCAGTGAAGTTTTTTGTTTCGG
This sequence comes from Anthonomus grandis grandis, assembly GCF_022605725.1. Classification (NCBI taxonomy): domain Eukaryota; kingdom Metazoa; phylum Arthropoda; class Insecta; order Coleoptera; family Curculionidae; genus Anthonomus; species Anthonomus grandis. The sequence continues at coordinate 18,745,651 of NC_065557.1, forward strand.
TTAGTGTCTGAACGTCTCACGAATATCTTGAACAATTCTAATAATAGTTTGGTTATTACAGGACCCTTATCAAAATGTTCAGTTTCTTAGTATTATATCCCAAGAAACCACAGAATGACGTATGATGTCAAAATATGGTCATTTTATGACGTCAGCAAAATGTTCTTTCTGTGACGATTAAATAACATCATTAAATGATAATAAGAAGAGGATTCACAATAATGTTTCTGGGGTGTCTTTGACGTATAAAAGAAGTCAGTGAATCATATGAGTGAATGAGTAAATCACTTGATCGCTAATAAAATAATTTAAAACTACGTTTAGATTTTTATTGTAGAATTAACCTGCTTTTTTACTGGCATGTTCTGTATTGCGAAATAAGATATTTTTTAGCTTAATCCAATGGATTTAGTTTCTATTTAGGGTGGTGTAACGTGTGATAAAATAGTAAAAATATTATATAGCGGTTTTAAATTTATGGACAGGATAAATCGTTCATCCAAAAAAAGTTAGTATTTACTAAATAATACTACTCCATAAGTTATAAAGGTAGCAACACTGCGCTTTTTCCATGATCCATTTCCGTTAATCGTCCTCGTTGTCGCCACGTGCTCTTCCGTTTGTGTTTTGTGTTATTGATTGCATCCATATTTATGTCTTATAAAATAATTTTCTCATATTGTGATGTTTTATAATCTAATAACATACTCTTACAGCATTTCCATTTGGAAATTGATAGTTGTCGGTTTGGTGTACTTTGATATTGGTTTATACATTTTATTATGTTTAATATCTATGCTTTGTATTGATTTTAGTAACTTTTGTATTAACAATAGTTTACACGAGTGTTGTATTTAATTTTATTATAGAATAATCTTTTTATGATTTCCTGCTTTTTTACCAGGTCACCGCACTAGTCTTTAACAGTAAAACCTATAATGAAAATATTGGTTTTTTAAGTGCTATTTAGATAACGATTTGATTGCAGGAATATAATGTATAAATACTTGAAAAAAAATTAAAAAGTTTTTAGAGAAGTTTTCTGCATTTTGATTTTCAGTCCTTTAATTTTTATTAAAAAAACCACCAAATCTTACAATTTTTTATATTTAATTAAATTTTGTCTAAGTTCACTTGGTCGACTACAGTTTTATATTTACAGGAAATAAATTATTATATTTTTATATCTATTTTACCAAATTTGGAAGCTCTGTATAAAAACTTTAGGCTCTTTAAAAACCTCAATTAAACATTAAAAGAAGAGGTCGTCTAGAAGCGTGAAAATGTCCTCAATAAAAACGTCTTTAAATAGTCAATGAACTAGGTTATTAAATGGTTAGTAAAAGACGTACCATTCACTTCATCTAACTGACGTTATTTTGGTGGGACTTATTCACGTGATTTCAGTCGTCATTATGACGTCATGTAAAAACGTCATTATAGTCATTTGCTGACGTTTTTGTCATGGTTTTTACGGAAAGTTAGTTTTTGTTTTATTATGTGTTTATAATTTGCAACACTCTCAGTATAAAAGAAAAAAATAATGTATAAGTAAGCCAAGTAAAAGTAAGAAAACAAAATAAATAGATACAAAAAACATGAAATTAAAAAAAAATTCTATCTTCGATAACATTTCTTAAAAAAAACTAATTTAAAATAATAATATTAAACATATTAATAAAGATATATAAAAATGTTTTGTATAAAAACATAATTTACTCATTTAAAATATACGTTCATTTACGTCAAAGCGAGTGTTCCATGTTAGGAGGACCTTTCAGAAAAATCGACCCTAACAAAAAAAAAGAAACGACTGAAAGTCAAAAACAAAGAATCAACTTTTTTGAAACAGTAGTAGCTGTAGACTTTGGTTATTCATTACTTCTTCACAATAATTAGTTATGAATTTTGCTCGTATTATCACTTTTATTTCTGAATAATACATTTTTAACTTTAAACTCGATATGTTAAATGCTAATATCACAAACTACTTTTTACGATTCCTGCAACCTCACAAAAAAAGCTTTAGATAAACCGCATGGATGATGCCTAGTCTCGCTTTGTTGAGATAATTCTCGTACTTACTATCAAATCACGTGCTTTAGAACCTAGTTCTAATATGGATGCCACGTAGAATCGAGAGTAAAAGTTGATCATCCATTTATAAGATTGGATTTATGGGGCCTTTAGCTATCGAAAAACATCGACTACACGCAAAACACAATGATAATATATTACCCCTATAAAAATGTTAATTGGGCCTGACGATGTCTTTAATTAAATATAAATGGCAAGAAGTGGGCAACGTGTATGGCCGGCCAAAAGGGCAGCAGGAGGCGTGAACCCTTTTTTACCTCGTACCTAGTCATTGTTCTCTCGTCCGTTGGCCGAAAAGAGAAGGATGAATTATTACGCAGACCGAACGCCAAGGCAGAAAGTCAGGTAATTACTTTGCAGACAATACAATCAATTAATTATTTGTGACGGTTACCGCAGCAGGTCGCACAGCATGAACACTGGGATACTATTCCCGGGAATATCAGACCTATTTTAAGGATAACGTCTGAAAACTTCCAGTTCTTTCTATTTACATTTTGTTTATTATTTGCTTTACAAAGTCGATAATTGTAATGATGGTTATAAGATATTACAATAAGATATATTAAAACCCAAAATGAGAGAAACCTAAAATAAACAAAAAAAATTAAAAAAATATGTATATAAGGTCATTCAAACATTAAATAAAGAACATATTTTTAAGACCCGTAAGAAATATATAAAAAATATATAAATACTATTCTCTCATTCCATAGTAAATATTATAACAAAGGGCTGATTTTTTTTTAAATAACTTCAATCTCAATATTCCATTTTACTCACAAATTGGCGAAACTTATAAACCAATAGTACCATTCCCTTGCTGTGAGTGTGCATAGATGGCACTAAGTACTGGCTATTTAACAATGGTTTTAGGCAACCATCTATGCATAGTGTTTAAGGTCTTTAATATATTGTACTACTTCTAATGTTAAGATTAGTATGTATTTTGTTACTTAGATAAGATTTGATTTATCATTTATATTAATTTTGCATTATGTTTCACCTAAATTGCATGACCTTATGTTTAATTATTTTATGATCTTTCAGTATCAATATTTCTCTTTAAGTTTAATAATTACAGTGTCACTTATGAAAAATACAGTCATTTGATTGTTTGGAAGCGTCACGCTTAGGTGGAGGGCTTCCAGGCAATCCTTCATTTTTTTAATATTAAATTTGTTTTTATTTTTTTATACTGTCATTTTTTGAGTTCCGGTAAATCTACATGTAGGTTCCTTTGTTAAAGAGACCACGTTTAGCTTTCTTTCTGATCTGAACAGCCGAGCATCAGGTTGGCTTAAGCCATATTTTGTGCCGGCCAATATTTTTGAGCTTCTTTTTAATTAAGAAGGGGTCATCCACAGGCAAGGTGGATACCACGGATATCTCTAAATTTAATAATCTCTCTAAATTTAATCCCTTCGTTGTTTTTTTAATTTCGTATGTGTAATGACACTTATTGGTTGTGAAGCATGAGGTAATTTGCAATTTGTTTCAGCTCATCGGCTGCTATATCTATTCTGCAGTTCCTATATATTTATCTATATATGCATGCTATATATTCATGTTATCTATTCAAGAAGTATATAAATCTGCATTATTTAATTAGCATTGAAATGAAATATTGAAATGTACTCAACTCACCTTACACTGAGGCTGACTTCAGTTACCTAGGTACAAAAAGGGCAATCGAGTGATACCGAGTAAGTTCTTGACCCCCAGGAAACCAAGGTACCAAATAGATTGTAATAGTTTTTTATTTTGAATAACTTTATTTATTCCCATTGATATTACACCCGGAGGTATGTTTGTGGGTTAGTGGGTTCATCTAGTAAACCATGTTTGGCGTTTTTTTAACCACCTTTTAAGACCTACTCTCTACAAAAATAAAGTATATAACTATAGTACATAACTTGTCCTATAGTTATGTACCTTATTTTTGTTAATTTCGTTCCCCTTATAGCAAACCTTAAAAAATATACAGTGCATTTATGATGAAAATAAGTTGAATTTTTTAGAAAGTAAGTTGACTTTATTTTTAAACAAATTCAACTATTTAAAATAACAATTTTAAAACCTATTTGATGACGGTTTGTCGTGCAGTTGTGAGTATAATTCTCATATTAGTTATCATTTCACTGATACTTATTTAATAAAGTGAATTTATTAATATTTTATTCAAGAAAAAATTAACAAATTTGGAATTTCTACAGTTTAAACTTATTCCTGCTTTAATTATTTTGTTTCCTGATCCACAAGAGGCTAACATACCTAGTAACGAGATATGGTTTTAACAATACGGGGCACGTCCTTCCTTTGCTATCCCCGTTCGACATTTTTCTGATGCAACTTTTCCTGACAGATAGATTGGACGAAGAGGACTAATTGAGTGGCCACCAAGATTACTGGATTATCGGACCTCATTTAATTTTTTCTCGAAAACCAAAGTTTATGTGAATAGACCAAATAATTTTGATGATTTAAAGCAAAGAATTCGACAAGAAATTAGACGAACCGATCCGAAAATATTTGAAAAAGTGCAATTGGAAGTTACTTATCGACTTCAAAAATGCTATAAACTAAATGGACAATAAATTGAATATCAGTTGCAATAAATATTGTATAATTTTTTACTTTTTATTGTCGTATGTTTCGTTAAACCGTTACGTCAAATTTGACAAACCGCTGACTTTAAGCATCTGCTATGCTATACAAAAAGAATTCAGAATACATCGTGGAATTGAGAAATGTCATGATATACAGGAAGTTCTCTTTAAAAAAAATTTAAACCTATAGTTTCTACTTGAGGTACCCTGTATTGAATATTTTTATTGCAAAAAACGCGCAAGTGACCATGCTTATCGACGTGTCCGAAAATAAAAGAAGAAAAAAATGACTGAATCTTAAATGACTTTCTTCCTTTCATCGTGAATGCACTGTATTATTCACAATAAATATGAAAATATATTTTTGAATATGTTGAGTAAAAAACAAGTGTTTATGCCCATGGCTTATGAAGAGATATTCCAGTATAGAAAGAGATAAACAGATAATACATTTAAAACATAAGTCAATCTAAGATATATAAGGGATAAGTTGAGTGATATTAATTACTAAGTCTGCTTATCTGGCAGCTTCATGTTACTATAATAATAATAATAGATCTCACTACCAATAATTAGATAATATGAATTTTTGCGTTATTTCTTTCTAAAATAAATAATTTAATTTTACCTTATTTAACAGAAGCTTTATTAAATGAATAAGAAAAATTATATTTATGTTGATCAAAATACCAAATATTATTAAATAGTCGAAAATTAAATAATATATTTAAACTAACTAAGCATTACGATTACAAGATACACTCAAAATTTAAGAAATTTTGAGTTTATGAAATTTATGAAATTTTGATGCTTTTCAATAAATTTAAATATGGTCCTGATTATAGGGTGACAATACTTGAAAAAATATTCCAAAATTGAAGGAGCATAAGAAAAGTACAAGAGTTTTATGTTAGAGATATTGCCAAAGATTTAAGAGTTTGATATCTTTGATATGGAAAATAAATAAAACTGTACTGTCAAAAATAACTTTTAAGTCTTTTAAGTGAGTTGATCTTGGTAGCATCGCATCTTGAATCTTATACTAGTAAGTAAAACATTTCTTTTTTAATAAATAGAAATCTATATTACGTGTATATTTATTTAAGGGCAAGTGGCTTTTCGTCCAGTAGCCTGTAACAGAATTATTAGCCACTTGCAGTTTCATGCAGTCTTTAATAATATAAATTCTATAGAATAACAGTTTAATAAGCGATTTACTTCTAGTCCCTGAGACATGTTATTTACGAATGCGCTCAAGAGCAGAGGTCTCAATATAGAGCCCTGTGGTATGCGTAAAGGAGCTATTAATTTACTTGGAACTATATCCAAAACAGCCAAAATATTAAAAACATTAAGTAAGATTAGAAAAAACAGTTAAACGAGATAAAAAGCCAAATTTTTCAAAAAGATTTGCTGTAAGAGTCTAATGGACAAGGCGATCGAAACCTTTCGAGAAATCTGTACAGACTATATCAACTTGAGAATTATTATTTATAGATTCTCACAAGTAAATTTTGTGAATCTGCCCTGCATAATAAGTTTCGTAGGAAACTCTAATACTGAATGAAGAACCTGCTCAAAAAATTAAAAAAAAATTATAATGAAGATTAGCCGACAATGATCGATGAGATATATAGTTTTAGTTTCTTTCTAGATCAGAGAAAATTCTCCAGTTTTGAAGACAAGATTAATTTATATTGTTAGAGGTTTACAAAGAGTATACGAATATTTGTATACAAGAAAAACGATTGTAACCTACTTTATTTTTAATTTTTGTGTTAGTTTTTAAAAATAAAGAAATAAGTAAAAGAAATAAAGAAGTATATATACTAATGACAGCTTTCAGCTTTTTAGTGAGTTTGGCATGAATTGTTTAAATCAAATGCTTACCTTGTGGTTAAGCATTTCAGTTTTGTCGGCGTGTCTTTAAGTTTCACAGAGACTTATAACTGGCAAAAGTTAATTGAAAGAAATTCAACACTCAGTTAGACACAAAATAAGTCTCAATCAGTTTTAATAATTAGTAGTCGTTTACTTTTAATATTTACACGTACCTGTTATAAAAATAAACAATCACCAATAAACTTATTGAAAAAAAAAACAGATAGTTTTACCATTCTGCTTCTATATACAGATCGTGTTTTCGTTCGTTACTTATAGGAAACCGCGTAGATGCGAAATCTTGCAACGTCGCGCGTGTACGAGTGCCTGCGACAGAGCACCGCCCCGGCCGGCCCGAGGACGGGATTAGTAAACATCTGACTTTCGTGCTGCGTCGTTTGGCAACAAAATGTCCCAAAATATTACGCGAAAATTCAGGCATTTTTAAAATATTTATTCTAATGCGGGTTTTACACATTTTACAAAATGACAATGTGTAAAACCCTTATAGAATTGTAATCTTAAAATGTTTAATATGCTGTGTTTTGCATAATGAAAATTAAAGCGTTATTCTTATAAAAAATAAAATATCAACTCTGATAAAAATATAATAAAAAATCAGAAATAAAACTCTAATAAACAAACTTAACAACATATCATTTTTTTAAATAAAAGGCTCAAATAAACCGCCTTCTTTCGCTAAACAACACTTCTAGTGGACTGTGTCAAATCTAGTTCTAGGGTACTGCAAACCATTTCTTTCCGTCGTTCTATATCCTAGACCACTTCAACAGGTGGTTCATGACGTTTTGTGTGGCATTTTTTACAATCTTGAAGACAAAAAGATGTCTCAAAATTTGTAACCATATTTAAAACCGTTTTTGCACAAGGAATCGGTCTATTCTCAACTGTCACTGAAAACAAATTTCTACATTGTACTGCCGCATTGCCTCCATAAAACCATTTAATTAGTTGAACTCTTTTGGAAGGGGTATAAACAGCCATAGTGAAAAAAACACGAAAATAACGCTCAAAAATTATTAATGCAACGTGCAGTAACACAGCAAAGTAAGGTCTGCTGACTCCCGGTTCAAAAAATAAAAACGAAAAATTCCGCCGCCTACAAGCCGCAACCAAGCGGTGTTGCCATTATTTTGGGTAATACGTAGCTCACGATAACACGATCTATATACCTATTAATATACAATCAATTTAAAAATTGAAGCTTTTAAAAATGATTAAATACAAAATGTAACTGCTGAACAAAGTTATATACTCATTTATCAAAAATAAATAAATAAATTAAATCTCTTTCAGAGAGGCTGCATACAGATTTTATTTTTATCAAAAAGTTAAAAAAGTTTTGTTTTAAAAGTAATGAAGTTAAATAAATAAAATAAATAAATGACAAATGCCATTACTGCAACTGGAGACTAGTGTAAAAGGTACTGACAGTACTCCTATGGAAATTTGACACAAAGAACAGATTCCACAAGTAGTCGATAGCGACAAGAAACATTCGCCACAACAGATTCACCTTTGATTAACAGGCTTTACCAGGAGACTTAATTGATTTGACTAAGAGCGCATGTGGTACACACATCTTAAAGAATAACGAAAGGAAACTACATTGCCTCAAAATATTTTTGTCTTTTGACTTTCTAGAAAGGTGTTTCACTTATCAGAGGCCCTCAGAAAGAGAACCAAGACAGTCGATGGTCGAACCTGCTAGGTTACAATTTCAGGAGATAATCCTTTCTCATCACTAATAATGATACCATCAGAACCAAAATAACACACTATCAAAGGATTTTTCCAAGTCTAAGGTACATTAGATAAAGGAACGGCAATAAACTAAATGCAAAAAAAGATACCATGATCGTTGACTGTCTGTCATTTGTCAACTCGATATAGAGCCATCTCGTGACGAAAGTTGCAACCTCTTTCTAAAACCTATAAATCACGAATGAAAACTGCTTCAGCCTTATTGTACGAGGTTGGCGAACGATTTGTAGATTTGTGCTATTACTATAATTTGTTTTGTTATTCATTTTATACTGAAAGATAAAAGAAATGTTATGAAACCTAAGTCTCATTGTATTACTCATTGCTTACGGTTATTTAAATAACACAAAAACATGAATAAATACATATAAAACCATTTTTTCAAGAATATACTCCCATTCCAAAGGTTATCAGCGTGGATACTGATAAACGTGTAAAAGGAAGGAAAAGACAAAACATGACTTCCCTTGTAGGAGACATCTATTAATATCACTTTGTTCCATTTAATTTCGATCAATGACTTGCCGAAGTGCAATGGCAGGTTAAATTGATTGACTAAATATTTTTAAGTTGGACGGTATGCTCCGCAATAAAATATTCTTTTTTTAGAATTTAAAGAAGCATTTCAAGCATTTAAAGAAGCATATATTTAGTATTTAGTTTAAGTCAGGAATTTCATTAGCGAACATCTAATGAAATTTTCCATTGAAGTTTTGTAAAATTTGGACATAATTTTTTTAATTAATAAGGGTCAGTTTTTTTAGTAAACGACATTTTTCAGTAATTACAATCAGTAGAATGAAGACGAAAAACCCTTCCCACTACTAAGGTTTTGTGGGCTTATTTGCTTTATTTTTGTACCTAAAAGTGTTTAAATATGTTAAGCAGTATATTTACAAAGTTACCTTAAAATTTTGAATTGAGAAAATAGTTTTCTATCACTGGTATACGATGTATGCGATGTGCCTAAAATAAAAACGCATATAGTACGATTTTAAAAACTAGTAAAATAAGAAGTTTAAGAAAAATATACTTGAAAATAAATATTTAGTTTGCCATTATATTTAGTCTTCTGTTATTTTTAGGATATTTGAAAAAACTAAAATGATACAATTAAAGAAATTAAAAATTTGTTTAAAAAACCTTAAGAATTTTATTTGTTTAAATACACAACATTTTTGGTTTTAATACCATTCTAGGAACGTTGCACAATGATAAACGTATAGTGATAATATTACATGGATAGATGTAATAAAAAAGTAAAACGAAGTGACGATTAGTAACAATTTAACAAAACACATTACGCGAGTGTATTTTTGTATTTAATACAATATTTTTTTTTACCTTAATTTTAAATTGATTTTAGATTTTTTTTTTGGTTATTTATTATATGCTTATGGTCAATTTATTTTAATACTAAATTTAATTAAGACAATAATTTAAATATATTTTTTGAGTTCAAATCTTTATTTATTCGGCATTGCTGATCTATATATTATGAATACTTTTTTAATATTGCATTGACAAATATATATTAAATTAAATCTAGATATCTTGCTTTTTAGTTTTATATTGTACTGCTTAACTCGTTTTTATGTTTTTAACCACAATTTCAATCTTCTTGAATTAGGTGTTAGGTGTGAATTAGGCAAATTAAAAAATAGGCTCTTAATTCCAATTATAACACAAAAATTAAATAAAAATTTGATTAAGTAAACTATGAAAGACAAAATTGCAAACTAAACGATATTTGTTTGCAAATACAATTTACTGAAAACTCAAAAGACTGGGACTCAATATGTAATTAAAAAGCTTTGAAATTCTTATAATGGACGAATTGAAATTTAAAATTCCACGCATCAATTATAAAAAAAACATTTATACTTTGACAACTAAAAGTAAGTTTTACGCATCTTAATTATTTGAAAGGCTCTTAAAGAAAGTTATGAACATTTTTATATATAAGTTGTTATATTTAAGTTGTACCGTTTTTTAAGCATTGAAAGGCCAATTTAGGAGGTGATATAGACTAAATAGTTCTTAATATTTTAAGCTTAAAATGGTGGTTTTTCAGTTTTTACAATTACAGAAAAAAGTATATGTGACACTTATAGTATTATTATTTTTGTACGGTGAAATATGATTTCTAAAAGAAATTTTTTATGATAAACATGCATATTTCTGAATCATTTATATGAAATGGGCACAATCCTTAGTCAATAAATCAAAGTAAAAAACATCTTAGCGGGTAAATCATTTTAAATAGACATGTTAAGTTTTTTCAAACGCATGTAGGCAATTTTGAGTTTATTATTTATGTGCGTGTGATATGAAATATGCTACCAATGCAGACTCTTAAGTTTTTAACTTTAAAGAATTCTTAATTATGGCCTCAAGAACAGCTCTATATTATATTCTCTAGATTATGATTTATTTATTTTTCTATTAAAGAAAAGTTTAGACCTGAACGCAGAATGCGCAATTTCGAATTATCGGAATATTGTTGTAACATGGAATAATAGATATAAGATTTTATGTCTTCAACATATAAAGAAATATATACATAAAAGCATATAAACATTTTGGGACATAGAAATGTCTAAAATTGGTACGTATAAATACATCTTATATATAAGAAAATTTTAAAAAATTACACCGCAGCTTGTAAAATAAATATCACTTTTTAACAATTTGTTAATTTTAAACTTAGTATTTACCAAAAGAGAACCTATAATATATATACAATATTATTTTTAAATATGAAGAATATTCCTTTGTTAAAAACGTTTATAATAGTAAGTCACCAGAGGTGGCTATAAAAATGTGCGGATTCCTTAATCTAGTCACATACTATCATCATAATAATATTAATAAATAAATAAACTACAGGGCACTATATCGAACGTGTGTACTTAACAAAAATTTAAAATTTTGATGTTTTATCTTTTATTTTACGGGTAGTTATAGGTGAGTGATTAGAAATATTTTGAAAAATTCTTAGAATTATCCAGAAAAAAAAGTGTTGCTAATTTTATACCAGAAATTACAGTGATATAATAAAGGTAACTATTTTGGTCAATGCCATTATCTGATCATGGTTTCCAAATACCTACCGAGCTTTCCATATCAACAAGCTTGTTAGACGATACATCATATCGGCGTCATCTCCCGTATACGTTCCAACAGGAAAATACAAGGACACAAGCATTAGGAGAAGATTTATCGAATCTTTTACGTTTTCCCTACCGCTATATTTATTACAAAAAGCGACCGACGTTCGGCAATAATTGCCAATCTATAAAAATTGTTATTTTATCCGGAACTGCATTAACATAAATCTTTAGGGGGGAGTATTGTTCGCCGATATGCGCTTGCTTTCACGGAGAATAGGTGAACAATTAAAGTGCTATTCTTCTGTAGGGGGTTCGACGAGCGTGCTCATTCGTGCGAAAATCCACGTGGGTGAAACTGGAGATGTTTGCTGTTTAAGCTTGTCATATTTTCCACGGGGATCTATTAATGTATGAAATATTATTAAATAAATAAGTTTTGAAATTTTACAATCCTTTAAATTTAATAACTACTGAATTATTTTGTTCGGCTATAGATTCAAACTCTGATATAACTATTATTTAAGCGACAGCTTTATTGCCTTTAAAAATTAATTCAAGTTAAGGTTAGTAAGTCATATAAAATATGTATTTTAGTCTAGACATATGGAATTATTTTTTAATAATATTTTGGGTTTTACATTTTTTATGCTTACATATTTTAAATGAATATTTCCCTTTAAGGTATTAAATAAAGTCTTTTTTAACGTTTTCAGTTTTAAGTAAACATATACAATCTACTTCATTCCACTATAAAAATACATGGGCCACTGTGAAAGTTTGTGGTTTAGTGCTAAGCTTTTTGATACATAACCGTGTTTACTTTTTAATTTTACCGTTGTTCATTTTCTGTTAATTTGCTGTGATTTTTGAAAAGTAAGAGTTATTTGTTAAACATGAGTATTCATATTAAGTATTCACAAAAGATTTGCATTATTTATTACAAAGCCCATTAACATACTGACATGGCATTACTAATTACAAAAGTGCTATCTGAAATAAAAAGTTATACAAAAATTCAATTAAGCAGAGGTAGATTGTTAGAAGTTTGGTATCTCTAGCGAGGAAAAAAATTGTTCTTAATAAGCAAATTACTGGCCATACTCGTACTGTAAGTGTGATACTAAAAGAAGGCTTGTGATCCTAAATAGATAGACTACAACTTAAAATTAGATTTTGCAAATATTAATAATAATAATTTTGCATAAAGTTGGCGGCACCTTCAATAATTTTAAATAAGAATGTATACTGGCAGTTTTTTTTCTAGAGCTTAATACATTAAAATAAAATAATAAATCGGCATTTTTGATAAAAATTAAACTCGTTTTGATTTCTTTCTATTCTATTAATAAATTTAAAATACTAGCAAATACAAGATTAGACCTGACGAGCGTATACATAAAACAAAAAATTAAAGGGACTTTTAATTTAAATGCTGAAATATTCTTAAGGCTTTTTTGGTCTTTTTTATAATAATCTTAATATAAAAATCAAATAATAACATGGAACTAATTATTTCCATAGATAATATTAATCAACAGAATTTTAGCAAATTTTTATTTAAACTATATTATTAGAGTTGGGTGATAAACTCTGGTACTTGCCTATTTTTAAATCATCTGCATATGCAAGATATTTCAAAACATTGATCATATCGATAATTCTTTAATAAAACTATTTTCTTTAAAGATTTAAATACATTTTATAAAAAGTTGAAGGAATCTTTTCCGGTATCGATATTATAAATTAGCATAAATACAAAGCAAATAAGAAGCGATTCAATCCGTAAATAGAACAAATCGCCCTCGATCTACAAATCTGTCACCGTCAACAATAAAAGCGTGCGCGAAGCGGACCGTTACCGTAACGTATAAACTCAAACCGGTCCTTTTCTGGTGTGTGCCACCCTATTTAACTTGTTTCGTTTTATTTATTGGCGTCTAGTTCCAGAGACTTTAACGTTAAATATTTGTATTTAAAGTAGGCGAAAAAAATATATGACTAGTTTGTTACTCAATAACAAATCAAATAAAAGAGTTACATATAAGTTGGGAAATCAATTGATTAGATTTTAAAATATTGTGCATATAGTTTTTAAATTTTAATAGGTCTAGGTCGGTTTTAGATTTATAATAGCATAATATGTTCTTTTAATTTTTTATAGATTTATTTTACATATAATTAACTCATGGTTATAACTTAGGATTATTTCTTAAATATCTAGTAGGCAAAATTTGCTCTTGGGCAGCACTTATATTAATTTCTCCAAGATAAAATTTAGTAACGTCAAATGACTGTAAGAATTCTTTGTACTGTATGACTTGTAAAAATATTTTTTTGCTTAAGCGTAGACCTCTGATTCCAGCATTCATTTTCCTGGTCCATTAGAAGCTTCCTTAAGCTAATGATGATTAGATTTCATTCATCATTCATACATTTATACATTACGATTTTCAAGTTCTAAAGAAATATACAGGTCGGTTGGTTGTTGAATTCTGTGACATCCTTTTCCCAGCTGACGCATAGTTTGTTTTATTGTTTTCCCCTCTTCATATATTCTTAGACCTTTCCCACCCTAACCTGTAGTCAACTGAACCTATTAACGCCGATAACCAAATTTGATTTACGTAAGAGAAATAGGTAAATGACCATATTCCATAATTATTACTCCGCTAGATAAGATGTTAATTGAAATTAAAAAAAGAAGACTAAAAAATCCTGTTTGCTGTCTTAATCTTGACCTTCGAACATTGAAAGGCTAGAATTAGCATTGCCGTAGAACTATGGACAGTTTGTTTGCTTGCAACATTATAAAAATCTTTCACTTATTTTGTCTGGCGCAAAATAATACTATTCATCTTTAATAAAATATGAGGAATTTTTTTTTATAAAATATGATAAGATAGTCTATAAGGAAGTCAACAACCAAGTTAAATAAATGTAAATCACGTATATTAGAGAAAAAGGCAACAACATAGCAACGCCGCTCGCTCGTATTGTTGGTTTTACCGACACAAATAATCTTTACCAGTGACGTCGTAAAAAATATTTATATGATAAATATATTTTTTTAATAGATTATGGTTTAAATTATAGGTAATATTACCGTTTATAAACTCTTAATAAATTTTTATTATTCTACGTTTATGACGACGGTTGTTGTATGAACGGTTCTTTGATATGATGTTATGAAAATATCGGTATTTACTTGTGAAAAGATCGGCTTAAATTGCCTTTTTCCCATGGTGCTGCACAAACGACATAAGTTTTTATTATCGTAACAGTTCACCAAAGCACTGAAAAACCTTAATAATTTAAATTTAATAATAATTTTTTTTTGCTTTATGTTCTACTATATATTTCTACTTTTTATTTTTTATCCAAAATCTAACATCAATATGTAGCTGAAAACTTCCTTTTTTAAAAATGCGTGTAAGCTTGACAACAGAGAATTGATGAATATGTTTGTAAACAAAACACCTCCCTTGCTCCTGTGCACATGTTGGACTCTAACAAAGTTGTTGTTTACTAGGATCTACGTAGTTCTCATAATCACGTTCAATAAGAAGTTTTCGCGAGAGAATCGATTTTTATCAGTTGATTCTTTGAGAATATGTTATTACACTTATTTACTACCGTTTATTCAGTAGCATTTTTTTAAGTAGCTACTTTGCTTTCTTAAGAAATGTCAATGGGTATTTAAGAAAAATCTTATAGGGCTTAGCCTTTACTGGCACTATTACTATTGATTTACATAGATAAAATGCCTACATTTTACATTTTATACTTTTATATGTAATTTTGATTTGCTAAAATACTTTCTGTATAATTTACACTAAAGTGACTGGCAAAATCAACACTTTTTTACCTTTCGAATCTTATATATCCTTACTTGGATATAAAAGTTTAAAAATCAGTTTATCCAGACCAATACCAATCTCATAGGTCATCACGCAATCTCATAGGTGATCTTGCTGGTTTTTTACAAATATGTAAGTCTTTAGTTTCTTTATAAATATAAATATAATACACCCATAAATATAGTATTATAAAATTATAGTATTATATTTATGGGTGGTTCTTTTTCAATTTAAGATGAGTTATTTTCGGTGGTTTAGGTCAATCAAGCTGTGTTAGTTTTTTATCTTTTCAAAAAGCTGTCATGTGTTTGGATGAATTTAAGGTATGACAGATGTAATTGTATTATTAACTGGTAAAATTGTTGTTAGCCTAAATTTTAAAGCTATTGCATGTGAGTGCAATATATTGAGATCTTAATTCATTATTCTTAAGACTAGTGTATATTCTTCTTAAGTACTCGTTTATCAATCTATTTACCACTTTATCAATCACAGTTTGCTTGCCTTATTGCTTTAATTTTTTGATGATCTAATGCTTTATTTGATATATTACGTGATAATGCTCATACTTATTAAATGAAATACTTAAAAAATATTCTGATAAAAGTTAGAGGACTAGCGTCCCCGGCAATATTTTACAATGCAATAGTCTGCTTTTCTTATTTTCTGCAGGTTCTAACTTAAGGTAAAATAAATTATAGTATGAAAATAAAAAATATTGAAAATATACGAGTATATTTTTTTTAAGAGAGCCAAAATTTCCATATTTATACAAAATACTAGACGATTTTGAAAAATGCAACAACAGGCAGAGAAAGTATTGAAGAACTGAAGAACTTAAGATTTTTATTAGATATATTGTTTAAAATTAGCACAATTCGTTACGTCAGTCTCTCAATTAGACCTATAAAATTAAAAAACTTTACTTCTATGGCATTTTGCAGCAAGTTTTCTTCATAAGTTTCTGTATGTAAATTTCTTCTTTAAATGAACCGGCTCAAGGAAGATTCTTTTACCATATGTTCATATTTGACATATTATTATTATTTTTTCCTTTTTATTTCATAAATATAACTTGCGAATAGACTGTTAAAGACTGTAAAAATTTAATTAGTATTTAGTTTACATACATTTCTAATAGTGCATTCCTTTTCCTCAAAATAATAATTAAAAACTGCTAATATCATAACACTCTGCTATTATCATAATACTAATATTTAAAAACTACTATTATCCTGCTATACTATCTTCAGTTTATCATGAGGCAAATAAACTCAACTTTGAACCCTATTTGTTGTTTTCTTCCTCGAATCCCGAATCTATTCAAACAAAAAAGCAGCGTTATAGTTAAGTTGTTGTTTCATAATTCCCTTTGGTAGCTGGGGGATCATAATTTCATTTACTAATTATTAAGCCATACTCTTAATTTGGCGAGCGCGGCAAGTTTTGAATTATTGAGAGAACATGACAAGAGTTTTTGTTTCGATAAATGCTAAGGAAGCGACGGTTTTAGTTAAGCGATTTCTTGTTACAGTAACATTAACAAATGGATTATAAGATTTCAAAAGAATTTTTAATTTTATTAATGACGTTTTTAATACAAGCTTAATAAATGGTGTTCGAAATAAGATATGATGAAAGCATAACAAATGTATGTAAATGTATATTATAAATTTTGAGTATATTGTTTTTAAATAAATAACTTTATTTAGAAACAATATGCTGTTATATGTTTCTAATTCCAAGAAAATTCCTTTTAATAGTTAAAATATCACTCTTGCTACTGTTTTGTTTCTAAAAGCACATAATGTTACTTTTATTTTAAATTAATACTTATGGTACAGGATTAAACCCTACATAAAACTCTTTGTGCCAATTAAAGTACGAGGTATATTACATATACAAGGTGAGCCAACAAGGTGTATGGCTAAGATAGCGCCTTAACTATACGAGGTAGAGCAAATAGTTCTTCAGCAAAGTTGTAGGGTTGACAAAAACCTACGAACTAAACATATTTTTATGTATACTGGGTGTGTCACAAAAAAGTTACTATAAAATATGATTTTTTTAAAATGGTACACCCTGTATATTATGGTACTAAAATGTGAGGCAAAAAGAGTAGTTCGTTTAAAAAATCATAATTAACTTAAAATTTATTCTGCGCCTATGAAACTTGTACCACAGTTAGTCTAGGGTACCTCCTCTAGGCTGACTATGATAATTTGTAATTTTTTAATACAGGGTGTTTTTAAAGAACTTTCAAACTTGCTGAAATTAAATACGCAATATCTCAAATTTTTCAAATGGAACATCCTTTATATTTTTATCTAATTAAGTTTGTTCCTCAAATACCTTAATTTTTTATTTAATATGTCCTATAGCTAAACCCAGTACTTTTCTAGATATTTTAACTTTTCTGTAAAATACTATGCATAATACGGGTATTCTTTAAGTTTTGATCAAGATTGCTTAGAAACATTGTTTTGAAAATTTGTTTAAACGTCAAATAATAATTGTCAGATTATTAGTTTTATGACAGCAGTAGGCAAGATCAATGTTTTTTCTTCAAAAACCACATTAGAAATTATTATCAGTAAGTTAGTTAATCGAATTTTAATTTTTATTGTTCATTTTGTAATCAATATGAATTTTCCTCGTGAGGAATTTGTTGATATGATATATGCCCTTGGAGCTGCTGTAGCCTTTTGGCATCTAGAATTTATGCGCAACTTTATCCTGAAAGGAGACATCCCCAAGCACAAGTGTTTCAAAAACTAAAAGAAAGATTTGAGAGAACAGGAAGTGTAACTTATGAAATACATGAACGGGTGAAGCCATTTACAAATGAGGAAAACAGGATGACAGTAGCTTTAAGTGTCGTTGAAGATCCTTATAAAAGCGCTAGGCAGCTTGCTAAAGAATTACCCCTTAGTGCAACATCAATATCTCGCATGCTTCGAAGCGAAAATTTCCATCCTTACCATATTCAATTGTTGCAGGAATTACTTTCGCAGGATTGTGAAAGAAGAATGGCTTTCTGTCCGTGAGCGCAAAGTAAGATTCGTCAGCCTGAATTTTTTAATTTTGTGCTTTTTTCGGATGAAGCTACATTCCATAATAATGGCAGTGTTAATAAACATAATTTTCATTATTGCTACACCAGCAATCCATTCTTCACCCGAGAAATTCATCATCAACATAGATGGTCGCTTAATGTTTGGGCAGGAATAATAGGACATTACGTTATTGGACCGCACTTTTTTAATGGACATCTTACAGGTGAAATGTATTTAAACTTTTTACAAAACGATTTTAATGTCCTTTTACAAACGTTGCCTGACCATGTTCGAGATAGGATTTGGTTTCAGCATGACTGCGCTCCAGCTCATTATAGCCATGCTGTTAGAAATTTTTTAAGTGAGCATTTTGATAACCGGTGGATAGGGAGAGCTGGTCCGGTCCCTTGGCCCGCAAGGTCCCTAGATTTGACCAAACTGGATTTTTTCTTGTGGGGAGATGTGAAGGAAAAAGTCTATCAAACAACTCCTACCACAAGTTAAAATATGAAAAATAAAATTCGGGAGATTTTTCAAACAGTCACGCCAATTATGTTAGAAAAGGTTAATGACTCATTCTTGAAAAGGGTAAACGCTTCGCACAAAATTTAGGAGGTCATATTGAACACAATTTATAATAATTGTAATTGATCTTTAAAATTTAAAATTAGTGTAACGATGTACATTTACGCAAAAATACTTGAGTACTTACCTAGTATGTAATTTAATTTTGCTGTTTTTTTTAGCAGTTTAGGTGAATAATTGTGTTGGTTAATTTTAGTTCAAGTATGTAATAATAATAATAATAATAATATTAATAATAATAATAATAATAATAATAATAATAATAATAATAATAATAATTGTACGAAAAGTAATAATTCTAATTCTTTAATATTTTTTTCTAAGCAATCTTAATCAAAACTTAAAGAATACCCGTTTTATGCAAAGTATTTACTCCTTAAAGTACGACGATGTGACCAAAAGCAAATTGACACACTTAAAGCTTAGAGTATCGTCAAGAAGCCGTTAACATAAGATTAATTCATGTGATAATGGTATGAACGAAGTTCATTGATTTGTGGAATCCGATCATTGTATAAGCTTTATCCACTATAACAATAGATGACTAATAGGTAAACAATAAAAAAATACACATTTAAAGCACGAAATTAAAAATATTATTAAAAAAAATCGGAATATTCACCACCAATTTATAATTTGTGTCATCCTTTATAGAGATTGCGCTTTTGCTTGAATTGTTGCAGTTACTAAAATTTTGGAAATATGTTAAGAACAAATTAATGAGTCTGTGTAGTAAGCCAAAGATAAGAAGCTTCATAGATTTTTAAGAAACCTATTTAGGTTAGAAATAATTTTTTTCTCTCAGTCACATAATACCATTATCTTTTAGGTTTCAGTATTTAAAAGTTTATTCTCCATATTTATTCCTTACTTACTTAAAATATTGATATTTAATTTACTGGACATGTTATGGTTAGAAATTTGGTACTCGTAAGTCTAGTTTTACTAATATATATTTTGTATTAATCAATTTAGTTAAATAAAATAATAGACCTATTCAGTGATAATTTTATTTAATAGATTTTTATAATAGTAGATTTTTTTTTGACCTGCCATAGAGAGTTTGGTTTGTATCATAGTTATTTCCTGTATTATATTTTTATACTTTTTATTTACTTCTTTTACTAAGTATGCGGTGCTTTCTATATTGTTTGATTGATATTGTAAAACAGATTTATATATTTATTCTTTTGCCATTGTTGTCGACTCCTCAAAGTCACTACTGCGTATCATTTCTAGAAGATGAAGCTTGCTGTGACATAAATAATTAATAAAACGTTTCATTAAAATCAACTATTAAATCACTTCTTAAAATACAAAAATTTTTTGAATTTCATTATAACTACTCAGTCCATCAAGCATTATTTTTCAACAAACATTGGGAAATAGTGGTTCGTGTCGCCTAGTTAAAGCTAAAATACAATGACATTTCGGGTTTTATCTCACTTGCTTACATAATTGCAGTCTTTTGTATTTTCCAATAATTATGTTTTAGGCGTAATAAAGAAAATATAACAAACTTTTAGTTTTGCTGAAAAGAGCTATCTTATTAAATATTTATAAATATTTTTTTTCTGTTGCTATTATTTTTGAACTTCTTTAAAACCGAATAATACAGATATTTCTTTTATCACTGTCTATATTTATATATCTAGTTAGGAATTATTGGTATTTGGTCTACTTAAATAAATAAAAATCTTTTATTCTTATTACAGAACCTCTTTATTTCGCCATTAATTTGTAGCTTTATCAACTAAGAGGAAAGGTAAAAACAGAGGAATTACACACTATTAAAATGTCCAAATAGTCAAACCAACAAATATCTATTGAAAAAATACTAACATAATTGTATTCCAAATCAATAAAATACTTACAATTTGATTTGGGAATAAATTTGAGAATTAAAAGAGACATATACATATTAATATATATGTCTGTTATATGTCCGTGTCCGTTTTTGTGTAATAGTAATAATAATTATGGTTATGGTTAAATTTATCATAAATAAAATACACAAAGTTCATGGTAACGTTTCTTATTCTAATAATCCTTATAAACAATAGGACGCTATTTTCGAGATTTAATTTTAACAATTTAAAAATATATATATATACAAATACTATCTACGAAGTTTTTTGTTTTTACATACGAGGTTGGTTTTAGAGATACCCCAAAGAATTTTTTCATCAGCTTTTTGTTACATTATAAGATACACCATAATGTAACAAAAAATTGACATATATCATCTTAATAAATTATAATTATGACACTCAGTTGATCTATGTCAGTCTTAGAATTATTTTTGAGCTTTCTTTCTGATAAAGCTATAAATTAGTGGCGAAAAATAGAGGTTCTGTAATTAGGATTAACGGATTTTTATTTATTTAACAGACGAAATCCCAATAATTTCTAACTCCTTAATTCACAGTACAGTCGAGAAAACTAAACTACTATATTTATATATGCATATACTAGCTGAATGTCCGCGGCGTTGGTAGCGTGAAAATAAAAGAAAAGTCGAAGAAGGCCTCCAATAATAGTAAATGCTACCCACAATACACAAAAATAAAATCCGAAGCCTCGCCTCATTGATAGTACATGCAACCCACAATTGCCACGCTGTTTTTCTTGAGGTCAAGGGCCGCGATTAATATAATATAATTATTATAAAACCAAGACACAAATAATCTTAAAAATGATTCGTTAGATACCGAGCGAGCGGTAAGACTGAGTCGAATCACCTCTCGGGTATTAGTCTCGCATGGACCCGCCTTGTTGTTATTTCTACCAAAATATAAATAATATAGAGGCACTTTTTCAATCGTATTTATTAATCGGTTTTATGCCGCTATGCGATATTTATCAAATCGCTAACACCCCTTATCGGTGGAATTTCAAAAAGTTCGTTGGTATCCGGGGCCTACATTATAAAAAAACATTGTTGCAGTTAATTTTTTTTTTCTTAAGTTGATGCCTGCGACTCGTTGGGGCTGGCAGTCTCCGTTCAAACTCCGAAGCCACGCCCACTTAGTTCTCGAGGTCACGGGTAACAATTTTCCCATTTTTTACACCTTATCGGTAGAATTTCGAAAAATCCGTTATTATCCGGTGCCTACATTATAAAAGGAACTTGTTGGCAAAATTTCACGTTTCTAGCTACTGTAGTTTGGGCTCTGCGATGATGAGTCAGTCAGTCAGGACAAAGTCTTTTATATATATATAGATTATATTTACCTTCGTCGTGTTATACAACTTATTTTTAACCCCATATTCTATGAATTTTATTAAAAAAAAACTTGAAAAATATACTATAAATTTATTAATTTTATAAAATTGACTTTAAAAGCCTTTTAAGGGGTCGATAAAATTATTCTAGTAAACTTTTTTGTAGCCAACTTTGCAACTGAATTAGGGAAAATGACAAATAAAAAAGTACGATTTTTATTTATTTTTTTTTGTTATCCCTGTGGGCCCTCTTTAGTGTTTGCTCATAAATTTTGCTATAGGGAACTTCAAAAGGGATGTTATTATAAATAATTGTTTTTTCAATTTTTTTAAAATAACATTAATATACGTTTTTCTTTACCATCTCTCCTATAAATCTTAAAGTCAAAAAACAACCTAATACTGTTATTACTTTTTCACCATTGAGCTTTTAATTTCCTTTTAATCAATATAATATAAATTATTTCCTTTTTAAAGGAACTTACTCATTTCTAAAATTAATATGTTTAATATTTTTGTATATTGTACAGTTTGACTGAATGCCTTTCCTTTAATTTTATAATTGACTCATCTACAGATATTTTTCGTGCGTCTATATATTGCATAAATATTAAGTTTAAGGTATTCAGTACAGGTTTAATTTTGTACAGTTTATATTTATTGTCTTTGGGCATCAGGCTGTTCTCATTGAAATGTTGAATGAAATCGGTTTTTAGACATAATATTTGGGACAATTAGTACACATAAGTCTTCTACCATTGACCAATAATCACTTGCCTTCTTAAAATATGATATAGCGTCAAAGAAATGATGCCTACCAAAGTCAATATCTCCTCTTTGAGATTGTTCAATTGCTTTGATTTCTTTGTTCCATAAAGATTGGTTTGAAAAGTAATGGAAAGATAAATAATCACCCAAAATATTTAACAAAACATCTGTTCCTGTTAAGCATTCACCAAAATAACTTTTGACTATAACTTGGAATCAGGAGAGCTATTATAATCTGGAATGATTTGCTTTTTATTTTCTTCCAAATTCTTCCTATTTCATTTTTATAAGATGCCGATTCCTATTTTTGGGTTTTTCCTTCTCTTATGAATTTAATTCATCATATTGGGCATTAGAATGATTAGGTAATAATGGTATTGATATCGGGTCTGCAGGATCTAGAATGGAGTTGTAACTCTTCATAGTTGGATTCCATATCCATATTATCTGAAAGTCATTAGTAAATGTCTAAATCATTATTTTCAATTAGCTTTAGCAGTTCCTTATAAGAAAGCGGTCATCTATTGTTCCTTTGCCATGAAGTCATCTGAAATGTAACCAGTTGCATTCGATTTAATTTTTAATAAAATTTTGGTATACATTTAAATATATCATTAAATTTAATAAATTTATTAACTGTGTAATTTTTTTTGGGTACTATTGTATTAAGAACATTAAAATTCACTTCGAACAAGGTATAGCAGTTTTCCCGCCTACCTAGATATTGTAATCCATGGCTTACCTAATTATATAAAAAAGCATTGCGCGTCATTGATATACCTCAAGTTTAAGCAAGCCAATTTCGATCAAATTCAAGTTATCGTAGGTTTCAGTAGCTAACGCTTGAATATCTGATGCAAATTCTCTTTCTCACAGGTGATAAAAATTAAACCAAGTTAAATATTAAAGTTATTCCATTCACATTAACTAACTAAATAATATTGAGGGTTGCGATTTTTAAAAGAAAATAAAAATCCTAAAGACGTGGTCGTTTTTGGACCAAATTATTTTATTATTAATAATTTACTTTGTGCGATATTACAATTTTAACCACTCAGTATGTAACTATACACAGGAGTGAGTTAGCTAAGCCCAAAATTGTACCAGTTTATCTATATCTAAATTAAACAAAGGTTGAGCCCTATTGAATTTTTAGTTAAAAGGCCTAGGGCGTTATTCAAAATATACACTTCCTACTATTGAAGAAGCTCTTGTATCAAAATAAAATTACTTAAAATATGTGGTTTACATCATAATGGCTCATCCAGTACAAGCACTTCTTATTTATAAAAAAAGAAAGACAGCCTAATTATTAAGTTATAGCCCCTTAGATGTGAAATATGATCATACGTGCTTTTCAGGTAATACCAATACCTTACTCAATTTAAGTCCAACAATGCATCGGCAACGTCCCAACTGGTAACAAGGAGCTAACTGGTAGCGATGGACTGTCTCTTCGACCGTCATTTCAAAAATAAATAACAAAAATAGCTGTTTATGCTCTACATAAATCCCCTGTGGAAAAACACGATTTCCGTTGGAAAACAAAGAGGAACTCATTGCAATTAGATGGAAACTAAAAAGCATAGCCCATTGAATTAACTACAAACATAATATCTTAAAAAAATATTATGTTTGTAGTTATTTCTCAAGGACTCTTTTAAATGATTTCTCAGGCTTTTTCAGACAAATATTCAAAGAGCAAGACGAGAGAACCAAAAAACCAAGAAGTCAACTGTTTTGTCCTCACTATTACATATACATTTAATATTTAGCATATAGTAAATTAGAACGTTAGGTTCATATTTCATTGCTTACATAATTTACATATAATAATTTAACTTAAGTATTTCTTGCACTTAAGGTTTTTTTATTGCTACATTTTTTGATACTGTTACTTGATACTTAAATTGAACTACCTACATTTTCTTCTCGACCTGCCTTTGTATTCGATTACCTATTTTTAATTCCATCTTATCAATCCTCTTCCGTATTAATTCTTATTCAAAAATATGCAAACAATATACTTTACTTGTGCAAGAGAGATGCAAAGGCAGATTGAGAAAAAAACACCGCCAAAAAAATGAGTGCGGACAGTACGACTACGGACGAGAAGCGAATTAGCAGTGCAACTAAATGCACGTATATATCATAAAGCTGCAAAAGCTCCCTTACCTTCCTTTTGTGCCTTACTGGGTAAGTCGAGTATATATATGTACATTTACAATTTATTATTTTGATATACTTTCTACATTTACGACTTAAAATAATTTACTATTACAATTTTACGTAATATTTCTATAGACAAAAGGGTTCGGATCAGGGGATGACGGGGTGAGCGAGCTTTGCCTAAAAAATTACATCCATCACGAAACAGTCAACAGAAACGACTTATTCAACTTCCAAGTTCTAAACACTGAGGAAATCACGGTAAAATAAGGTAGCTTTTAGACTTTAATAACAGCTTACACCTGTTGGAAATATAATACCATACAGGGATACCAGAAAAATATGTGAAAACCATAATTAGACCTAAAGAAGTATTATATAAAGAACAGGCACACAAATATAAATATAATAAAAATCACTGACAACACGCAGCATTCCTCGTCCAGTTCTTATTTCTGATAAACATATACCAATGAAATTAGAATATTATTAAAATATTAAAATACATAAGTGCATCGTCACTCCATTCAAACAAATAAATTATGTGGTAGATAAGATATAGAAAATCTTTAGGCATATCATCAGTCATCACTAACAACCTATTACAACACATTATTTCTGTTACTGCTTTTATTGTTTTTTAAATTTTTAATATCAAATGAGTAACTGCCGGTCTGCTAATCAGCTTAGGACCCCTATGTTTTTACATTATTAAAATACTACAAAAAAACTGAGGTGTAAAGTCGCATTATTCGAACAATTCACATCAGCGCATCTGCACACACGCGTGACACCGTATGGCTAACGCGTGTCCACGGTAAAATGACACTTCGCCCTTTTGAATTTTAGGGGGAAATTGACGAGGGCGCAAAAGGGTCGCTTATATAAATCTGTGTACTTTTAAATTTCAAAAAAACTTATAAAATATTTATTTATTGTTGTCTATTGAAAATAATATTTATTTCTTATACTAATCAAATAATGTAACCTTTAAGAAAAAAGTACGATATCTGAAAAAGGACCAATAGGCATATAAACTATTGCATTTTTTAGTATGATTTTTTTTTATAATATAAGTAACTACAGGCAAAAACTTTATAACAATGTGCGAAATATTCTTCATAATAATTTTTAGTCTAGCTTGATCGCGATTTTTCTTTGAAATGTGAAACTTTCTTGCCTGTTTCGTGAGATGCCGATTTATACTCTAGCCTCCATCAACGTCGTTTATTTTTAAATTAAAAGAAACGCGTGAAAACAGGTAGCGTCGACAAACGCCCATTTCTATTTTTTAATTGCAAACTGTACTAAACTAACACACTGCACTTATTAATAAAAATATTTGGGGTATTAATTATCAAGTTTTTTAATTGCCGTGTAATTATCGAGTTTCAAAGAAACGCAAGGCATTACTTATACTATATCTTTTAAATTTTTGGTGTTTTCTAAGTTAAAATTGATGCAAGGAATAATCCGATCAAATAAAACAACTTGTTTATTATACATGGCAAGAATTTTAACTGAATTATCCAAAATTTCATAAGTCAATTATTTTATACCCTAAAATCTGTCCAGACTAATCCAACTAAAAATTTTAAAAATTATTATAATTCTCTGAAGGTACCTCTTACTTCAAAGATTAAAATTTATAAAAAAGCAACTAAAAAATATTTACCAAACATAATCCGTAAATAAGCGTCTAATCAAATCGATCGCAATACTAATATTGGGTCAAAAACCTATAGTTATACAGGGCAATAAATTATCAACAAATGCAACAACAAACAAGCAACAAATTATAAGGGTAACTTCTTAATACTATATTCTTTATTTTAAAATAGGACAGTTTGTTGATATCACGCTTTTATTTTAATACTTAGTGTTATCAACAGCTACACAACTTGTGCAAAATTTTCGAAAATCGAAAAATCGAGTTTTTGAGGATTAACGAATAATCTTATTCATCTGAATTTTATAACAAATAAGTTTTAATTTGCTACATACAAATTTGCTACTTGAAAACTGGAATAAACAATTGTAATTCTATCCACTAGTAGACATTTCATTATTTGATCCTTTCAAATAATTACTTAGAGTACAGGGGCATTTATAACCTGATTCAGATTTAACTTGCTTTTGTCAATAGTGGGATAATTTTAGTTATATATAGCAAACGTATAATATATAATACTTATTTTTTTTACTTTGCTTTTTAATAAGAACAACTTCGGTATTGAAGGCCTTATTTTTTAAATCTAGTCACTAGTAAAATATAAGAAATATTTAAAGAAACTTTTTAATACCCCTACGTGGATCTTTCTTAGTGATCGGTGTACAAATGTGTAATAAGTTACTATTAGTTTTGAATTTTCTAAAAACTAAAGCTATCATGCTTTAGGCATTATATTATAAGTTGAATTGTCGAAACAGTGGGCTGCCAAGGCAGTTATGCATATAGGTCTCCTAATGGACCCCTCATGCCCCACCGGGGGTTACCAGAGCCCAACGGCCTTAGAGAAACCGATAAGGCTCTCTGGTCTGAAGGATACTCGTAAGTAAAGTAAGACTCGTACACTGAAAGTGTTTGAACCCGGTATTTGAACCTGGCGCGCGTCAGTGCTGGGCACTCCCCGACTACATGATCAACGGTTTCATTCTCCTCACAGCACCATCGGCATTCCGGGTTGTCCGCAATACCGATAGTATGGAGATGGCTTCTTAAGTGCCAGTGACCGGTTAAAAGACCTGTCACTAGCCGAATTTCGCGTCTTTTTAGGCGTAGTAGATTTTTGGTGATACAGGCAGAGGGCCCACTTATGTGCGCTTTGGCCTGTCTCATACCAGGGGACTCTTTGGTGGGTCCACTTGTCCATCAGACTCTTCATTGACGCGACCGCAACGCATTTGGCGATACCAACTATGAGTTCCGGCCCCATCGGCACATTCGCGGATCCCAGTCTGGTAAGAGAGTCCGCTTCCTTATTACCTGCATGGCCTGCGTGGCCAAGTATCCAGACGAGCTGGACCCTGCAGCCAACCTGCACCAGTTTTTTCAGGACTTTTATGCACTCTAGTACAAGCTTGGAGCTTACCTTTCCGGCCGTGATAGCCTTAATGGCAGCTCTGTTGTCCGAGCATATTGATACGACTGTATTGCGGTGTCCGCAGCTTAGGATTTTCTGTCCGCATTT
The DNA here is from genome assembly GCF_022605725.1 of Anthonomus grandis grandis. NCBI lineage: Eukaryota > Metazoa > Arthropoda > Insecta > Coleoptera > Curculionidae > Anthonomus > Anthonomus grandis. The sequence continues at coordinate 18,773,987 of NC_065557.1, forward strand.
TAATACAGCAACCGGCCGCATTTTAATACTTCGGCCTGGAAGACAGTGGCGTGCTCCCCCAGCGAGTATGCCCTACTGGTATGTGGGATCCCACCACAAAGCCTTGATCCAGCTCTGTTATTTATTCTGGAGCCATCTGTGTATCAGATGGTCCCCCTATTTAGCAATGCAGGTCTGTTGGAATGCTGCCACTCCTCTCTACCTGCATTGTGCGTCACGAATCCCTCGCAGTCCACAGTCATTGGAGCCATGCAGTCACTGCCCATCAGAAGGAGAGGACATTCCTGTATGGCCCGTGACCAAATTTTTGCGTGACCGGTCTTGCCAGCATGTAGTTCGCCGAGGACGTATAGCCTGCACGCAGTCCTCATTGCCTCGAATTGCACAACGAGGTCCAGAGGCGGAAGACTCAGCAGAGCCTCGAGCCCTCTAGTTGGCGCCGTCCGCATGGAACCCGTTATGCTGAGACATGCAAGACGTTGGACTCTGTCCAGTTGAGCACGAATTTTTGCTTTCTCCTTTCATGGCCACCAAACGATACCCCCGTATGTGAAAGAGGTCTCACAATGCGCGAGTAGACCCAGTGGAGGATCTTAGGAGACAGACCCCAGGTATTGCCGAAATCCCGCCTGTAGGCCCATAGCGCGCAGGTGGCCTTCTTCATTCTGGTGTCTCATGATCGTACCAGGAGAGTTTGGGATCTAACTTGATTCCCAGAAATCGAACTGTCCTGGAGTAATGCAGCTGCACGCCACCTAGAGATAAAACAGGGGCGTACCAAAGTTTGGTCTCCTCGTGAATAGTAGGAGCTCTGCTTTTTTGGGGTTAATCCTGAGATCCCCCGAGAGGCACCATATGTCCACCATACGCAGGGCTCTCATCATAGGGCGCCGCATTGAGACGGGGTCTTTCCCCGGGCAAAGGATTACCAGATCATCAGCGTAGGCCTGTGTATATAGGCCAGCATTGTTTAAAAGATTTATCAGGCTGTCGACCACAAGGCACCATAAGGTAGGGGACAATACTCCTCCCTGCGGGCAGCCCCTAGCCGCCAACCTTTCGACAATCTCGTTGTTGAGCTGGGCAGATACATGACGTTTCGAGAGTATGCCCTCTATCCAGCTAACCAAACAGGGTTCTGAGTCGCGGCTCTCGAGTGCTTGGCAGATTAATGCGAAAGGGGTGTTGTCGAATGCCCCTTCAATATCTAGAAACGCACCCAGGCAGGCCTTGCCACTAGCCAGAGCACCCTCCACCTTCCTTACAAGGTGGTGTAGGGCCAGGTCCGTGGATTTGCCGCTGATAGGCGTATTGGTGCACATGCAGTGGTTTTTTGACCAGGATGCTTTTTGTTGACCAGGATGCTTTTGCCCATTTCACTTTCTCGTAGGTAATTATTCTTCTTGCAGTCTCGAACTCTAAGCAAATCGGAGCCCGAGAACAGCTAGGAGGATCGCGAGATGAGTTGGAGTCTGGGAAGTGAGTGCGCAGCATGACCTCCAGTGACTCCCGCTCATTGGTAGTAAAACCGCCATCTGGAAGTTAATTATTATCATAACTTATTAACCTTAAGTTATGATAATAATTAATCAGGAGGTACAGCATCTTGATTACATCAAGTTTTTTATTTAAATTATTTTAACTTATTGTGTTTAAATTTGTTTTTATATTATCTCTTATTTTAATTGTGATATTTTTTTGCAGTTCTCTTCTTCACGACACTTTTTCTTTCCCTACTATTGCTTTTCTATGATTTTGTTCTTTCATTAAGCTTTTTTTTTGTTTTTTAAGGGTTATTCAACGTATATTCCACGTTATCGATATTTAATGTTCATTAAACGTTTTGAACAATTTTGTCAAATCAAAAGTGTTTTTCCGATTACTCATATTCAGGATGTAAGCCCATGCAAGCAATAATTTTAGAAAAAATCCTTTTTAAATATTAGTGCGTACAATTAATTAGCTTTTTATATAAAACCTACATACACAAATTAAAAAAAGTCCTATATTTTTATTGTAAAGCAAATAACTTTATAATATAACTTTGCATATAACTTTTGCGACAATTTCCAAACATAAGGCAAACTCCTACCTACCTTTCTAATAACTATTAATTCAATAGTGGTGTATACAGAGAGGTGTAACGCGTGACTCAGTGACTATTAATCATTACGATTTTGGTCCAGAGAGTGACACCGGTCGCAATTGTATATGTAGATTAGAGGACGACAGACACACGGCAATGTGTGTCGAAGTCTGGCTTAGTTATATTGTTCGATTAGTTCTGCAGGGGTGAGTAGCATAGATCTTTATTCACCCTTATATAATATCGAAATTCAAAGTCATTGAACTTTTACATTGGAAGCTTTTCATTTTAAATAAATAATTAATAAAAACAGTTTAGTCAAACAAATGGAGCAAGAAAAATTTGCACCTACAAATATTTCTTTTTCCATGGAATTTTATTTCAAAATCTAAAGAAAAATTATTATCTCACACGCACACTTTTACTCATATTGTTCTTTGACTTTTAGCTGATCATTTTATTTTTATTATCTCGAAAAGTGATTTCTCCATGAATGAACCAAAAAACGGCTAAGCGAAAAACGGTAAGAGGATTAATAATAATTTAGCAAGACTACTAGGGTGCGATAATTCCGTGAGTCATACAGAGTGAACGCCACTGTGATGACGTCCCGTCATCTGAAGGAATGGGGGAAATGATGCGGTCTCTCGTCATAAATACGATTATTAATAGTTGACTTACCTCCTAGTATGATAGATGTGTTTAACTGTTTCGTTTTCCGAATTGTAACTGAACCAATTATCTTTGTTTTGTTAGTAAATTCAGTAGTTTCATTAGTAAATCAATAATGTAGGGTGGGATCTGTGGTGGATCTACATTTTGAATATTACGATTATGAATGCTACATATGGTTAGTCAAATATTACTTTTTCATAAATTAGTAGCAACCTAAATATTCAGATTTTATCATGCTATTTTCTTCGAACTACTTCCAAGAGAAATAAAAAAAGCTTATTTCTTTTTCCAGTCAAATTTTATCATGCTAGTTGTTTTGTTACATTTTTAATTACTTGTTATTTATAATTTCTGTTTAAAGTGGCTTATTAAGTGAATTAAAAAAGGGTCAAAATTTATCCTTTCCTTACTGTCTTTTGGTAAAATAAAAATGAATTTCTAATTTCCAACATTTGTGAAAATGTTATAGTGTAGCATAGTTGATATTTTTTGCCAATTTATTATTTTTTTTCGAAATATACGTATTCTTAACATGTAACATTTTTTATTTCTGCCTTGTTTTACTTTTGTTTTACTTTCTTATGGGTACACTGTTTTGGTCTTATTTATTTGGTTTGGTTAATCACTTTAAGACTAATTTTTTTAAAGATTTTTTTAGCTATGCCATAATTTCATTAATATAATGATAATAATATGATTATGTTATCTGCAAATCTCAAAAGTGTTAGTTACAAATATATGTGTCTATTGAATTGTTGTATTTTTGAAGTATTTTTGTCATTGTCTATTTCTTTGCATTATACACCAGTATTCTACAGAATTGAAGGCTTTTTGATAGTCTATAGAGGCGACATACAGTAGGAAATAAACATAAGGAACCTACTAAGAGTAATATAACGATCCATTGAGAAATTTAATCTTGCTTTTTGTATTAAACCAACCGAATTGATAGAGTAAAGACATTCTAAAATGTATTTTGCAACGTATTGTATAGTTTATGTTTCATATCTAATTTCAGTTAGAAATAATAATACCTATTACATTTCTCTATCTTGAGAAACAACAAGAGCCAGGGGGAATAAGGATGAAAGTCCATGAAACATAAAATCGAAATATCGATAAAATTAAGTTGGAAACCCTTCTATATTTAGCGTAAAAACTATTCAATGAATAAATATGTACTATTGGGTAATTCAACGGCGTTACTACGCGAAAAAAAAATTGTAAGGCTCTAGAACAATACAAAACAAAAAATTCTAGCAGAGATCGCAAAAAACTAAGAAAGAAAGATGAGGGTCCAGTGACTTTCATCGATATTTCCTCTTATTATCAAGAACTTATACGGTTTTTCAATAAAAGCTCAATTTTACAAAATAAATCTTTATTGTTTGGTGACAAAATGGAGACTACGAAATAAAATAGAAATTCTCAATTGTGTGGCAGGCTGCAAATGTACTCCTGTGTCGATTCTTCACAAAATCTTGCAAGCTTAGTTAGATCTTTGAACTTAGCACCTGATGAAGGGAGTAGACCTGAAACAAGACAAACTGGATAAGGTAATATCTCATCGGAAAATGCATAAAAATTTTTACCTTCGTAAGAAATTCCAGGTAATTCAAACTCCCCCCTATTGTTTGGCACCAATGGTCTCCCCGACGATATCAGCTGACTGCCACTCCCCGTTGAATGTTGTCCGGAAATACGCAAGCCTTGGATTTTTCTTTGAAAATTTTATTTCCCTAATAACTCTAGTTGGAAAGGGACATTTTTTTTGTAAAATGTATTTAGAAGCACTTCCCATTGCCGGAAAAAGTGTTGTTGAACATTTTCAGTTTTAAAGGGCGATGGTTTATTCCGACTTGACTCGAAAGCCTCTATCCAGTCTTGCGGTATTTCTGCTCTATGCTTTTGATTCACTGCGGCGAAGTCTTTGTCGCACTCCATATATGAATGGCCTCGAATCGTAAATGTCATTTGAATAAAGTCGAAACATTTCTGGAAATGTATAACATAATGCAAGTATCTAAACATTGTCCAGTTTTTATTTTGTCCTGGGCATGAGTCACAGAAAATATTTAGTTTCCTGGTTTGCTGATTTAGATGATTGTACAGCATATTTTTTTTTTATGATAAACACAAGCACAAAAGGAAAGTCCTATGTCACTCTTGGAGTGGTGCTTGCGCGAAGATATTTGTGGGCATTTATCTTGAATCGCTGCAGGTTGTATGCGTCGAGAAATATGTGAGGTGGAAGCCCGTTCCACAAGGAAGATGTTACAGCGACGTCCTTGGGGTAGGCAGGTGGACTCGATGTTGATGAGCCGTAACTGCTAGACGCGTCCTTCTTGCCGGAACAGCCCTGGGTGGGATCAGGCCTGCCAGCTCAGAGGAGCACTTACCGTGATAATAACGGTAGAATAAACAGAGATCAGCTACCTTTCTCCTGTGCTCCAGACTATCCAGACTATTTGTCAGTTCTGGTTTGTCGATAAGACGAATAGCTCTCTTCTGTATAAAATCTAGCAGCTTTAAACTATGCTTGGGTGCAGAGCTTGAGCGGAGCATATGATGCAATAACGAACAAACGTATAGAAAATAACTTGATTATCCGATAAAATGTGAATAATAAATATGTAAATTGACAATTGACGGCAATAATACACGTCATTTATGGAAATGTTTGGAACTGGCAAGTTCTTGGCATAATCGATGCATATTGATTCCATTTCCTTTGTCTTTCTATTCTCATTCTTCGCAGCTGTTTTCTTTTTGTAAAAGGTATCTGCTTTCCTCAAATGAATATCTTTATCCAGTTGCAGTTTCTTCAGTTCTCTGAGAATTTCAGTAGTACTTTTTTCCGTCTTTGAGAGTTTTGATTGAAGATTTTGTATTTTGACGTTTATCTCGTCACAGAAAGAATAGGTATCTGAACGAGGGCACCAAAACTAATGTTGAAGTTCTTGTTAAAAATTTGTCGATAGCTGTCGTAAGATAATTTCATATCATGATGTTTTTGTTTAAACAGTTTATGCATTTTTGCAACATTTAGGTCCTCCGATAGATACGTTTTCTTGGACTTACTTAAGCTGTAATGGCTGCTACGGGATTTGAAAGACGAGATGTGCTGCTTTACACATGCAATTGTTTCCTTGGACAGAGCATGCTTTCTATTTCTGTACTTACCTCTGTTGTCAACTGGAGAAACACCTGTCATTTTTAATGACCTTTGAATTGTTTGGATCACTTATTCCGTGAATTGACAGGAACGCTTTGAAGCATATCTGAACGTCAGAAGTGACACCGTCTTGCCCCAAGACTCTAACTCTATATTTGTATGATGACTGATTAAACTTAGTGACTTAATTTTGCGGTTTACGGGGTCGTCGTCGCTGAATGGGCACTACGAAAATTAGTCCGGCAAGATACGAGTTCTGCTCATTGTATGATGATAAAGAATTATTGAATTCACGCAAAATTATACGACGCGTTTCTTCGTTTACAACAGAAAAACATTTCAAATTCTTACACTTAAAATCACTGCCAGTCTTACTAGATTTCAAGCGAAGTTTCTTTGTAGCATCACAAATACGTCCATCTTTCCTTCGTTTTTTCGTCAGAGCGCTAGGCAAACTATTCTCCATAACCTCAAAAATGCACGTGCAATATTTATCAGTTATTACTCACAACAACACAGTCGCACTGATTTAAAAGTGATATTTTTATAATATTATGAAGTAATATTTTTAAGGGCGCCATTCAATCCATATGGGACTCTCAGCGTTTTTTCCGCTGACGCATGGACTTTCAGCATTCTTTCCTAGTACATCTAATTTTATTTCGATTATAACTTTGGACTGTCATCTTTGTTTCTTCTTATACTGTAACCCGATAAAATAGAGGCTGTAAGCATCGTTTTGCATTGAATAAAGTATTTTTCGTTAAATGTGGACTTTCATCGTTCTTCCCCCTGACTCTTCAAATAGTTCTGTTCACACCATCGCGTTTTTGACATTTTTCTCAACTCTCATACAAGAGATAATTTTAATTCTTGGGAAATTCTTTAAAACTTAGGAAAATATTCAACAAAAACGTTTATTTGGAAAAATATCCGGAAATATATATATTTACTGTGAATTGATTGAATTCACTCAACTGCTTGGAATAAATCAAATTATTCTTCCAGGCAATTGAACTGGAAACTGCTACTATCCTTTTTTTCTGTTGGAGGGTTTAATGCACTAAAATTCCTCACAAACATCACTCAATTCTCAACATTCAAATCAATCACAACATTTTGCAGTTTAACAGATTTCAAGTTTCTCTTCGTGAATAATTAATTTTTGAGAAACAATATACTTGAAAGAAGTGTAGTTATTGATTTCATTAGCATAAATCAGGGACTAATATTTACACCATTACTTTTTTGAACGGTACCTCTTGTATAACTAATTTTTTTAATTAATGTTTAGTTATACTCAGCAAACTGGAATTATCATGGTGCCAATCGATAATGCGACTTATCGTGGCTATAATTAATTATGACAAATTGGTGATATAACTAATTATGTTTGGTTGTACTCAGCAAACTGAAATTATCATGGTGCTGATCGATAATGCAACTTATCGTGGCTTTAGAGATGTCAGTATAATAATTTTCATTTTCCAAATTTAATAACGGAAAAAGTCATTGTGGATCAAATCTGTGTCTGCAATGTTGTAATAGTTAGAATTTAAATTTTGTAATTCTACTCATCGAAACTGCACAGTTTTAAAGGAGTTTTTTCTCTACAAATTTCAAAGTTTTTCTTTGATTTTCTCATTTCAAAAACATGTGAGCAGCGTTTTCGCCTTATTCGGAGCCTGTTGAATCTCGAAAATCTACTATTGTTTCTTATCTCTGGAGTGTAGTGGTGAATCGATGTCTTATCCACAATTATGTATCTCCGAAGAAACTCACAGTTATGTTTATTTTCCTCTGTTAGCAAACTCGTCACCCGTCTTGCTGACATTTTTTTCACAAATAATTTTTTGCGCAAAATTAAAGCGACTGTATATTATCTGTCTTGTATGTTGCGATATGTTACTATAATTAATTTAACGCGTTTAATTAATTGTAGACAGTTTAAAACACAGGAGCAGATGCGCCACGAACTGTATCCAACTTAGCTTTGACTTCTTTCGGTGTAAAAACTTTCAAATAAAATGTTTAATCACCACCCGAAGCACAACACACATTTAACGAAAAATAAAGTATTCAATGCAAAACGATGCTTATAGCCTCTATTTTATCGGGTTAGAGTATAAGAAGAAACAAAGATGACAGTGCAAAGTTATAATCGAAATAAAATTAGATGTACTAGGAAAGAACGCTGAAAGTCCATGCGTCAGCGGAAAGAACGCTGAGAGTCCCATATGGATTGAATGGCGCCTTTAAAAATATTACTTCATAATATTATAAAAATATCACTTTTAAATCAGTGCGACTGTGTTATTGTGAGTAATAACTGATAAATATTGCACGTGCATTTTTGAGGTTATGGAGAATAGTTTGCCTAGCGCTCTGACGAAAAAACGAAGGAAAGATGGACGTATTTGTGATGCTACAAAGAAACTTCGCTTGAAATCTAGTGAGACTGGCAGTGATTGTAAGTGTAAGAATTTGAAATGTTTTTCTGTTGTAAACGAAGAAACACGTCGTATAATTTTGCGTAAATTCAATAATTCTTTATCATCATACAATGAGCAGAACTCGTATCTTGCCGGACTAATTTTCGTAGTGCCCATTCAGCGACGATGACCCCGTAAACCGCAAAATGAAGTCACTAATTTTAATCGGTCATCATACAAATATAGAGTTAGAGTCTTGGGGCAAGACGGTGTCACTTCTGACGTTCAGATATGATTCAAAGCGTTCCTGTCAATTTACGGAATAAGTGGGCGGCGTGTTCAAACAATTCAAAGGTCATTAAAAATGACAGGTGTTTCTCCAGTTGACAACAGAGGTAAGCACAGAAATAGAAAGCATGCTCTGTCCAAGGAAACAATTGCATGTGTAAAGCAGCACATCTCGTCTTTCAAATCCCGTAGCAGCCATTACAGCTTAAGTAAGTCCAAGAAAACGTATCTATCGGAGGACCTTAATGTTGCAAAAATGCATAAACTGTTTAAACAAAAACATCATGATATGAAATTATCTTACAACAGCTATCGAGAAATTTTTAACAAGAACTTCAACATTAGTTTTGGTGCCCTCGTTCAGATACCTGTTCTTTCTGTGACGAGATAAACGTCAAAATACAAAATCTTCAATCAAAACTCTCAAAGACGGAAAAAAATACTGCTGAAATTCTCAAAGAACTGAAGAAACTACAACTGGATAAAAATATTTATTTGAGGAAAGCAGATACCTTTTACAAAGGGAAAACAGCTGCGAAGAATGAGAATAGAAAGACAATGGGAATGGAATCAATATGCATCGATTATGCCAAGAACTTGCCAGTTCCAAACATTTCCACAAATGACGTGTATTATTGCCGTCGATTGTCAATTTACACATTTATTATTGACATTTTATCGGATAATCAAGCTATTTTCTATACGTTTGTTCGTTATTGCATCATATGCTGTACAATCATCTAAATCAGCAAACGAGGAAACTAAACATTTTCTGTGACTTATGCCCAGGACAAAATAAAAACTGGACAATGTTTAGATACTTGCATTATGTTATACATTTCCAGAAACGTTTGGACTTTATTAAAATGACATTTACGATTCGAGGCCATTCATATATGGAGTGCGACAAGGACTTTGCCGCAGTGAATCAAAAGCATAGAGCAGAAATACCGCAAGACTGGATAGAGGCTTTCGAGTCAAGTCGGAATAAACCATCGCCCTTTAAAACTGAAAATGTTCAACAACACTTTTTCCGGCAATTGGAAGTTCTTCTAAATACATTTTACAAAAAAAAATATCCCTTTCCAACTAGAGTTATTAGGGAAATAAAATTTTCAAAGAAAAATCCAAGGCTTGCGTATTTCCGGACAACATTCAACAGGGAGTGGCAGTCAGCTGATATCGTCGGAAGACCATTGGTGCCAAACAATAGGGGGGAGTTTGAATTACCTGGAATTTCTTACGAAGGTATAAATTTGTATGCATTTTCCGATGAGATTTTACCTTATCCAGTTTGTCTTGTTTCAGGTCTACTCCCTTCATCAGGTGCTAAGTTCAAAGATCTAACTAAGCTTGCAAGATTTTGTGGAGAATCGGCACAGGAGTACATTTGCAGTCTGCCACACAATTAAGAATTTCTATTTTATTTCGTAGTCTCCATTTTGTCACCAAACAATAAAGATTTATTTTGTAAAATTGAGCTTTTATTAAAAAACCGTATAAGTTCTTGATAATAAGAGGAAATATCGATGAAAGTCACTGGCCCCTCATCTTTCTTTCTCAGTTTTTTGCGATCTCTGCTAGAATTTTTTGTTTTTTATTGTTCTAGAGCCTTACAATTTTGTTTTTTTCGCGTAGTCACGCCGTTGAACTACCCAATAGTACATATTTATTTATTGAATAGTTTTTACGCTAAATATAGAAGGGTTTCAAACTCAATTTTATCGATATTTCGATTTTATATTTCATGGACTTTCATCCTTATTCCCCCTGGCTCTTCATTTGTTTCTCAACATAAAGAATGTAATAGGTATTATTATTTCTAACTGAAATTAGATATGAAACCTAAACTATACGTTGCAAAATACATTTTAGAACGTCTTTACTCTATCAATCCGGTTGGTTTAATACACAATGCAAGATTAAATTTCTCAATGGATCGTTATGTTACTCCTAGTAGGTTCCTTATGTTTATTTCCTACTGTATGTCGCCTCTATAGACTATCAAAAAGCCTTCGATTCTGTAGAATACTGGTGTATAATGCAAAGAAATAGACAATGACAAAAATACTTCAAAAATACAACGATGAAATAGACACATATATTTGTAACTAACACTTTTGAGATTTGCAGATAACATAATCATATTATTATTATTATATTAATGAAATTACGGCAGAGCTAAAAAAATCTTTAAAAAAATTAGTCTTAAAGTGATTAACCAAACCAAATAAATAAGACCAAAACAGTGTTAGAGGTGTCAGTATAATAATTTTCATTTTCCAAATTTGATAACGGAAAAAGTCATTGTGGTTCAAATCTGTGTCTGCAATGTTGTAATAGTTAGAATTTAAATTTTGTAATTCTACTCATCGAAACTGCACAGTCTTAAAGGAGTTTTTGTTTTCTCTACAAATTTCAAAGTTTTTCTTTGATTTTCTCATTTCAAATACATGTGACCAGCGTTTTCGCCTTATTCGGAGCCTGTTGAACCTCGAAAATCCACTATTGTTTCTTATCTCTGGAGTGTAGTGGTGAATCGATGTCTCATCCACAATTATGTATCTCCGAAGAAACTCACAGTTATGTTTATTTTCCTCTGTTAGCAAACTCATCACCCGTCTTGCTGACATTTTTTTCACAAATAATTTTTTGCGCAAAATTGAAGCGACTGTATATTATCTGTCTTGTATGTTGCGATATGTTACTATAATTAATTTAACGCGTTTAATTAATTGTAGACAGTTTAAAACACAGGAGCAGATGCGCCACGAACTGTATCCAACTTAGCTTTGACTTCTTTCGGTGTAAAAACTTTCAAATAAAATGTTTAATCACCACCCGAAGCACACTTTTCATTATTGTTATGAACAAACAAAGGTTGGTAATTTTAATCAACAATAGAAATGGAACTACGTAACGGATGAAGCTAATACTTTGATAACTTTTTAATTATTAGTAGTATTGCTAAGTAAAAGGCATTATTCTCCGATGCTATAAGCATCATATTTCCTAAGGACTTACGCAATTATATGTTATGCGTTAGCTAATATACAGTGCGGCTCTTATTTGTCCCCCTCCGTCTTATGTTTTAAATCGGTTTATAAAAATTTAAAATTTGGAACACATCATTAGCAACCTAAATACTATTTTTTGTTCTCTAGCTCATTTGGTAAAATATGAAAATGGCAGCGGGACGCCATTTTGAAAAATAAAATTAAATAGAATTAAAAGCAAGTATCGCATGACACTCCTATGCGATACATTGTTTGAAAACTCTGACTAAATGCTTTATGGTCTTAGAATATTAAATCTGTACTTCTACCCATAGCAAAATGGTAGCCTTTCAAAATCTTATTTTTTTCGCATTTTTATTTCCAGTTAAAATAATTAATCTTTAGGTAACAAAAGGGTAACTATTTCACTACAAAAGATGTTGAAAATGTGCATCATTAACTTCAAGACAGTAAAATAATCTATTGGAGAACTCTTCACGAACATTTTGGCAACATCAATATTGTGACATGCATCTATTTTGCTTTCACGTAGATCGAAGGAAAAAGAATACCCACGAGGCTGGGTGACGTAAATTTTTTGTTTTAAGTAGTCCCACAAAAAAAGTACAAAGCTGAAAGATCGGGCGACGTGGCAAGCCATTCGGTAGGCCCTCGACGACCAATCCATCGATTAGAGTAAGTATAAGTCAAACATTGCTGCTAAAGTATGGCGGTGTCCCATCTTGTTAAAAAACTGTTTCTCACATTACTTGATAACAATTGTCTTCAATAACATCAAGGATCAGTGGTTCTACTACATTTTCCAACATATTTAAATAAAGATCCCCTGTCAACAGTTGGTCTAAAAAGAGAGGCTCAACAATATGGTTCCATAAGATCCCAGCCCACACATTTATTTTTTCTATATATATCGCTCCAATAATGGACATTTTGCCTGTGACCATTACTATTTAAAAAAAAATTACATTTATTACTGAAACAAATATTCTTTACACAAACAGGCTGGTGTCCTATTCTCTCGGTCATTATTTCGCAGAATTTCACATCGATCAGCATCATCTCTGTTAATTAATGAACGTTTTGAATTTTATACCGATGAAATTTAACTTTTTTAAGTACACTTATATATGCTGCTATAATATCCACCTATTTTTCTTCTGGATAACTGGGATCCCCTGGATTGTTCCTACTGGCAACACTACTTGCCTCCGGTATATTTCTGAATTAGCTCGCGAATATACTTTCGACATACTGGACAGTCAGGAAAGCGAACATTAAAAATTCTTTCCGTTCATGTACATTATGATTTCCACCGTAAATAATTTAAATTTTTTCGCAAGAGAACATAAATCAGGCATTTTCGATTAAAGTATGGTACAAATACAATTGCACTGAACGAAATAGCAAAAATATTCTCTTTTTTCGTTATTATTCGCTTTTAAACGAATTGGTAAATTAAATAGGTTTTTGTGCGGAACAGTAACTATTATAATAATAATGTCACATTAATATAAAATAGAAACACCAACAGATTAAAAATAAACAAAAATTTTAAAAATAAGCTGTTAAATGCCATTTTGCTGTGGGTAGAAGTAAAGACTTAATATTCTAGGATGATAAAGCATTCAGTAGGAGCTTTCAAACGATGTATCGCATGACCCTCTTTTCTATTTAATTTTAAGTTTCGAAATTGCATCTCGCCGCCATTTTAAAGTTTTGCAAAATGAGCTAAGGATCAAAGAGTAGTATTTAAGTTACTTATGATGTGTGTCAAATTTCAAATTTTTATATAAACGCATTCAGAAGAAACAAGAGGAAGGGGACAATTAAGAGCCGCACTGTATATGATATATGAATATAGGATATGCTTTAGCTATTTTCTAGCGCTTAGGAAAAGTGCTTAAATTAAGAGGTAAATTATTATAATATATAGTATTGATCAGATGTATGTAAACTCTTTTAGTCCTGGTAAGCATTAGATAAATACGTTTTAGAAAGAGGATAAATTTTAAGTTTTATCAATTAGCTATTACTTAAAGTGAATCTTAATTAAAGTTTAACTTTTTTAAAAAACGTTGGTGTTGTAGCTAAAATAACATTTTCTTTTAAGTTTAAGAATCGATACTTTTTAGATTTATTGCTACAACTCTTCATGAATTTCCCAGTAATCACCACACAAAATTTTTTTTGGGTTTTTTGAAATTTAATACAATTAGAATTTCAAATCTGTAATTTTAGCCAGAGAAGCTCCATTTTCTTGACCATTAGTATAATAGTTGTAACTCTAATTTTATTTGAGCTCATAGGTAATAATAGAAAACAAGGTAGTTAAATTTAAAAATACTTATAATTAATGCCTTACTTGATCCTGTTTTTGTTTTTTGGCAGATTTTTTTAAGCTAATTATTTTATTTTCCAAGAAATTATACTAATCATTGCCAATATAAGAAAAAATCATAAAATAGAATTTATTATTATTATTGCATATTTAAGTGTCAATTTTTATGTCTTACTTACTATATATATTAAAAATTAATCATTTTGTATAGAAAATTTCTAAGAACATTTATACATATAATTTTAATTAGTTAATTTTGCCATTTTGACACGCTAAAAAGAATTTTTAATAGCAATGGGAGCAAAAATAACTTTAATAAAAATTAATATGAGTATGCGCTAGAGATATACCATTATCTTCTATGTGAAAAGAACTAAGAAGAGATATATAGTGCATGATAAAAGGAATAAATACAATTAAAATTCAGGTGTTTTCGCTTATTTTATTTTTCGAGCACGCCGATTAGCATTGTCACTTGCGCGTTTTTTGCAATAAAAATCTCTATACAGGGTACTTCAAGTAGAAACTAAAGCGTCAATATTAATGGAACATCCTGTATATTATGACATTTTACAATTCTACGATATATTCTGAATACTTTTTGTACAGCATACCATATGTCTAATATCAGCATTTTGTTAAATTTCACGTAATAGACTAATAAGACATACATTAAAAAAGAAAAATATATACACTATTTATTGCAACTTCCAATTGTACATTTTTAATCACTTGCTGATGGATCAGTCTAATTTTTTGTCGAATTATTTGCTTTAAATTAACATTATTTGATCTATTCACATACATTTTGGACTTCAAATAGCTCTATAAGAACATAATGAAGTTAGATCCAGTGACCTTTGTGGCCACTCAATCCGTCCTCTTTGTCCAATCCATTTGTTGGAAAAATTGCTTCAATAAATTGTCGAACGGCAATGGCAAAGTGAGGAGGTGCACCAGCTCTTAGACCAGGGAAAAAAATAGCTAAAGCAGGAATAAGTTGAAACTGTAAAAAGTTCAAGTTGCGCTCTCCGTTTAATGTTTCTTGGAAAAAAAGGGTCCAAGGATTCGATTTTTCACAATACCTGCCTACACATTAATTTTTTGAAAGCACTGTGGTATTCTTGGGTCCAACGAGATTTTTTGGTTGGCCAATCTGCAATTTTGCCTGTTAACATGTCCATTTAGCGTAGAGGTGGCCTCATTAGAAAAATAGAACATAATTAATACAAATAGGCTAATAGAACATTAAATGTAGCATTTTCAGATGGTTTTAGAGGTTTTCCTTTAGATAAATTTCTTACATGGCATTATTCCCTAAATTTTGATTCAATTTTGCTAACGGTGGATATAGTAATTGCATGACGATCAGCATGAGTTGCAATAGATTACAGACTTCTTGTTGTGTACACTCGGTCTCCAAAAACAATCATCATGAGTATTTCAATGCGATCTTTCACAGATAAATGCATTTTATTAAAAAATGATGCCTGAAATGACAACTAATTATACTCACAAATGCATGACAAACTGTTATGAAGTAGGTTCTAAAATTGGAAACTGTTCGAAAATAATAAAGTCAACTTACTTTCTAAGAAACGATCTAAAAAATTACTGTTGGCGTCATAGTTTTTACTTGACATATCTTGTAACCAAAATTTTCATTGCAAAGGACGCATTGAATCCAATGGGCAACAAACTAAACATTAGTTACAATAATTCTAGAATAAATTTTTATGTTATAATTTCATATGTTTCGTTACATCATATTTGACAAACCATTGGCTTTAGGCATATGGTTTGCTATAAAAAAAATAACCTTAACTGTTGACCTTTTTCCATGAATTTTTCCCTCAATAATCAACCGAAATATCTTCTCTCATTTTATGTCCAATATACCTCAGTTTATGCTTGTCAATGCATTTTTGTAGCAAGAGATTGAGAGTCCCAACTTTCGCAAGTGTACAGGAGGATACAGGCAATATGTAGGTAGAATCGTAGTTTTCAGATTCTAAGACTTAAAATGCATAGCAAAATTATCATCATTTTTGTCACTTTTCCAGGCAGTTGAAATTAGTTAAAAAGAGACAAAAATGTGGTAGATATTAGGGTACAATGAATGCATTGGTATGGGTACTATTAGTTGTATTTTTTCTTTTATTTGTGTAGATAAATAAATGACTTTTATTAAATTTTAAGTGTCTGGTTAATGTATCTTAACTGTGCGTTTGTATTTTATCATTTTTAGCATATTTTAAATTCTATTACTCAATTATAATTCTGTTAAGTGTAGAAGTAAGCATTATACATTTGTGTTTTTAGATTATATCACGTACCATTTTGAAGTTGCTTTGTAATTAGAAATCATTTTGTCGCCAATTAAGGATATTATGATCCCAAACTCTCCTGGCCCGATCATGCAGACACCAGAATGAAGAAGGCCATCTGCGCGCTATGGGCCTGCAGGCGGGCTTTCGGCAATACATGGGGTCTGTCTCCTAAGATTCTCCACTGGATCTACTCGCGCATTATGAGACCTCTTCTCACATACGGGGCTATCGTTTGGTGGCCATGTACGGAGAAAGCGAAAATTCGTGCTCAGTCCAACGTCTTGCATATCTCAGCATAACGGATTCCATGCGGACGGCGCCAACTAGAGCGCTTGGGACTCTGCTGAGCCTTCCGCCTCTGGACCTCGTTGTGTAATTCGAGGCAATGAGGACTGCGTACAGGCTATACGTCCTCGGCAAACTACGTGCTGGCGAGACCAGTCACGCAAAAGTTTGGTCACCAGCCATACAGGAATGTCCTCTCCTTCTGATGGGCAGTGACTGCATGGCTTCAGTGACTGTGGACTGCGAGGGATTCGTGACGCACATTCCAGGCAGAGAGGAGTGGCAGCATTCTATCAGACCTGCATTGCTAAATAGGGTGACCATCTGGTACACAGATGGCTCCAGAATGAATAACAGAGATGGATCAGAGCTTTGTGGTGGGATCCCACAAACCAGTAGGGCATACTCGCTGGGGGAGCACGGCACTGTCTTCCAGGCCGAAGTATTCGCTGTATTAAAATGCGAACAGAAAATCCTAAGCTTCGGATACCGCGATATAGTCGTATCAATATGCTCGGACAGCAGAGCTGCCATTAAGGCTATCACGGCCGCAAAGGTAAGCTCCAAGCTTGTACTAAAGTGCATAAAAGTCCTGAAAAAACTGGTACAGGTTGGATGCAGGGTCCAGCTCGTCTGGATACCTGGCCACGCAGACCATGCAGGTAATGAGGAAGCGGACTCTCTTGCCAGACTGGGATCCGCGAATGTGCCGATGGGGCCAAAACTCATAGTTGGTATCGCCAAATGCGTTGCGGTCACGTCAATGAAGGGTCTGCTGGACAAGTGGACTCACCGAAGGTGGACTGAGTCCCCTGGTATGAGACAGGCCAAAGCGCACATAGGTGGGCCCTCTGCCTGTCTCACCAAAAATCTACTACGCCTAAAAAGACGCAAAATTCGGCTAGTGACAGGTCTTTTAACCGGTCGGGGAGTGCCCAGCACTCACGCGCGCCAGGTTCAAATACTTGGGTAACACTTTCAGTGTACCGAGTGACTTTAAGTCCTTCAGACCAGAGAGCCTTATCGGTTTCTCTAAGGCCGTTGGGCTCTGGTAACCCCCGGTGGAGCATGACGGGTCCATCAGGAGACCTTTATGCACAACTGCCTTGGCAGCCCACTGTTTCGAAAATTCATTCAATTCAAAGTGAAAAGAACAACTTAGTTCTATTTATAAAAACAAACATTTCTAATACAAAGTCACTTTTGTATCGGACTATATTTGAGGTGTCTCATAATTAATGGTTAACATTTTACCAGCAGTTCCTTTAAAAAAAAAGAGGTTAAGTTAAATTTTTTCAATCCAAAAGTCAAAGACAATAAAAATACAAGTTGATAATCTAAATATAATTTTTTCTATACATTTTGGATTTATTCCTCGTTTTTAAAAAAAATTTAAATATGGTTTCCTTTCTATATGGCAAATCTTAAGAATTAACTTTTTTTCTGTTACTTTTTTAGACCTGACATTATGTATGCATTGTGCAAATAGTTTTGGTTAAATAAGATATATTTCGCTACGATTTAATCTATATTCAAGTTCTTCCTACTTCAAGCAAAAATCTTTTTTAAGTAGGTTGGACCTGACAGAATAAATTATTGTAGTTGCAATTTTCACTTTCAGTGTTTATATTCTTGTCAGTGTCTTTGATGAGTGATTATAAAAATTTAAACTCATACGTTTAGTAATGTTATCTATTACCTTTTATTGTGTTCTTATTAATAGTTCTATTGCGAGATATGGTTTTCGTATATGCCTATGAAAATAATAGTGGTTTAAGAGCTTGTCGACATTATGCGCAATTGTATCCAAATAGGAGGCAGCCAAATTTTAAACTTTTTAAAAACATTTATCAGAGACTTGTGGAAACGGGTTTATTAAGAAGAAGTAATGCAGGTTGCTGCAGATTAAGATATAGTATGAGGCGCATGAGTGAAAGCACTGGAATTAGTAAGCTACTAGTAATATGCATTTTTTATCACGTACATCTTTATGCATATGCCTTTTCAATTTTTTTTTGGATGCCATAGATTTCGAATCTTCCAGCAAAACTAGACTTTGTTTACTATTTTTAGACTCAAGAAAATCAAAATGCCTTATTTATAAGTAAAATTTTGGCATGAAGCAACTTTTACTCGATAGGAACTTTTTAATATTTGGGGATACATAAAATCAATAGCTTACGAAAATAAAATAAACACAAGAGAGTAAATAATGAGAAAAATTCAAAGTAGTGCTGCTGATTCTCTTCGCAATTTATTTATTCGCAATTTTATTTACATTATTTTTTCAAGATTTCACGATTTTTTAGGATTTGGCGTTTTTTCTAAATACTTTGTAAATACGATTTTTTTTGGGAGAACTCGCGTGAAGCATGAATTGTAGTGAGACTTTTGAAGTATACCTTTTTAATCAAAACTGTTTGCACAATCAATATTTTAAATAAAGAGAAAAATCAGAAAAATTTAGCTTAATCCAATTTTTTAAAAATAGAATCTGCTATTAAATTATTTATTAATATTTATATGATACTCTGTATAGAGGGTATTATTTTGAATTTAAAGGTTGCTAAAATATGCTCGTCTTAAACCATCTTCTCACATAAACCGTTTGGTATTTTTTTTTATCGCTAAAGATGATTTTACAAAAATATTATTAAAATATTTACTGAAATTGATTCAGCAAACCTTAAATGAATATATTTTCAATCAAACCCAATTATTACCAAATTGTTCTATATAATTGAAGATCTCATAACTTGATGCAGATGGGTATTTTAAGGTTGGACTAGAAATATAAACTTTTCCAATATTGCAAAATGATATAGAATAAAAAAATATAAAAGTATTTTATGTTTACTTTAAAATATTCAACGAAATGGTCTCTAAATATGGTCTGCAAAATAAATAGTCGGATTTTACTAATACATTTTTTAAAATTCTTATTAAGACATACACATTGCAAATAATATAATTATTTTTTTATCAATATATATTTTTCCTACCAGCTTAAAAATGTTGTCAATCCCTAAACACCTGTTTTATGCAAGTGGTTCAACTCAATTTGTTTATGTTTTTATAGGCTTAATCATGGGAAGTACCCGCGTAACCTAGTTCCAGGGCAAAATGTTACAAAAACAAATAATACACATGTTGGAATCTCGTAAACTTCCCTGTTATTCTTTGATGTTTAAAAATCATTTTCACATGGTTATATTTACAATATTTTCAAAGTAATCTAATTAAGTGGCCTCATAAAAAAGTCATTACGTAAAATTGCAATATTATGTAAAATAAAAAATGCAAAACTGAAGTAACGTAAGCATCATTAATTTTTCTTAATAGTATGTAGTTTTCGAATTTAAAAATGCTTTTAGACCTCTTTTTTGATATTTTAAATTATATTTACATATCTAGAGTGTGATATAGGAGGACCAAAATAATGAGGATCTTTTTCTTTTAAATGTTAAATTTTAGTACCAACCTAAATGCATTAATATATAAAATATATTAAACATTTAAAATATAAACTTTATTGAAAGCGTAAAATTACGTAATATTGCCATAATTTGACTCTGTGACTTTTTTGGTTTCGGAGATCCCAATGGTCATCTTCAAATTTAAATAATTTTGGACATGTAACCAATATTCTTAAATATTGAATTAAGTTCTTTAAAATTTTATAAATCGCTAAATTTCCGGTAACACTAGATAAATAAATCATTACTAGTACTTACTACTATCGCTTATTGCTTTTTTTTCTAATAGCATTAGTGTTAAGTGTATTGTGTCAAATTCATGAGTATTTTCCTTTACGATTGAATATAAATCATAACTCCAAATCCAGATCACTTATCAGAGGTATAATTTAGATTAATGCCAGAAAGCCATCCACTTATTGAATTAAGGAAGGGTGCAAAATGATCCTTCCACCCTCACATGCAACGTTTTGCACATAAGCATTGACAGGTGCTGATAGGCGTAAATTTATCTGTGAAACCATTTTCATTTTCTTTTCTGTTACGATTATTAATTATTAATTTTTAAATATTGAATTTAAACTAAAACCATAATTATTTATAGATGTTTCCGCATTTATTAAAATTTTGCCAAATGAGTTCGGCTGAAAAAAAAGTTGCCAATAGTAACCTGTATTTTATAAATAAAAAAACAAAATTACTCGTAATATACGAATAGCAATAAAAAAGCAAATATCAGATGGTGCTTTTAATCTTTCTTTTCATTTGTTATTTACTTTATACTCAATATTATTATTGTGAACCACATCTTAGACCTTTTTTTATTAATTAGTTTTCTTAGATATTTATCAGGAATGCAACTGTATTTCATTTCCAGATCTAAGTTTCCAGAAATAATTTACCCATGTCTGAAATTTTCCTTTTTTTAATAATTTGTCAGATTGATGAAGCAGTTAAAATAATGTCCTTGTACATACATAATAGCCTAGGAGTTGGAACTTCACTTAAAGTTCTTGGTATGGCTGTCTGGTTTGTAAACTGGTTTTATTTCTGGTAAGAACATGTATTCATTTCTATAAATAAAATATTTTTAAATTGCAATGTATTCTCAAATGACTGTATGTTAATTTTTTAAATTTAGTAGTATTGGTAGTATAATTAGTATAAGTTTCAAAGACGTAAAATCTATTGGAAAAATCTAAATGCCATTAAAAAACAAGAAAGACAAGGCACGAAATTTTCTGCATAAAGATCTGATTTGTTTTTCAAAATAACTGCCATATTCAACCTGCTTACGTAATTTCTGATAATCTGTATTGTGGTCTTGTGTCGGACCCGGTTAAAAAAGTACAAGGAATTATCGAATAAAATGCAAAATATATATTATTAATCCAAACTTATGGTATATCCTTTAAAGTAGACTCCTTTTGACTTTTTTCAAACGCATTTTTGGGATTAATAAATCAATTAATATATCTGTTGGAGATTAAACCTGTAACACATAGGCAAGTATTTTGAGCATAGGAACCCATGTCCGGAAAAGCCCCCATTCGGAGATGGGCCTGTTTTAAAATTGGACCCTTTGCGGCAGGTGGGTAGGCAACCCAACGTACACGAAAAGTTCTTTTTTACTTTTTCTGAATACCATGTATAGTTTGTCAAATGTCAGGTTGACTTTCAAATCGCCTATTTGGCGGTTAAGGAAGTAATCACAATTTATATCTGCACAGACCGCACTAGTCGGATCAAATGTTGTGAATTGAGCGGTTGTTTTAAAATTGAAATTTTTGCGCCAGATGGGAAAGCAATAAGGCAATCCTGGCAACCTATCGTACACGAGCCACAAATTAAATGCTTTAGTTTAAAAACAAAAAGATGTAATAATTGCAATAAAGCTCTCTACAAAAAATACCGGAGTTAACTCATAAAACTAAAATTATTAAGTAAAAGTAGTCTTAAATTAACGGGATTAAAATAAAATGAAGAAAATAAAACAAAAACAAAGTGATGGACAGGGGCACTACAACAGATGCTCGAAGTACTGCCCGTTCTCCTGGATGCATTTATTGGTCCGTTGGTGCCATGAAGTTCGCATTCGAGCGAAAACACCCTGCTGCTCTCGAATGAACTCTGCGGCCATTACGATTCGCGCAATTAAGTCCTCCTCCAAATCCAGTGATGTTTGATACACCATTTGTTCCATGGTGCCCCACAGAAAGAAATCTGGTGGCGTAAGATCAGGAGACCTCGGTGGCCAGGCTATGGGACCCCCACGTCCTATCCAACGATTGGGGAAAATTTCATCTAAATAGTCCCGGATCGGCCTTGGCCAGTGCGCAGGACAACCATCGTGCTGCCACCACATGTTATTAATAATCTGTAGGGGCAACTCTTCAAAATATTCCTGTAACTGGCCTTGGAGAAATATCAAATAATTTTCTGCATTCAAGCGGGCGGGTAGAACGTATGGACCAAGCAAGTGGTCGCCGACAATGCCAGCCCAAACATTAATAAAAAACTTCTTTTGATATCCTCGGACATGCATGACATGCGGGTTCTCTTCCGACCAGAAGTGGTTGTTGTGGGCGTTGAACATACCTTCTCTAGAAAAGCCCTTTTCGTCGGTGGAACAAACATACCGCAGGAAATCAGGATATTTCCCAATGCGTTGGTTTAACTACTGGTAGTAGTGAAGGCGCCGAGGGGGATCGTCAGGAAAGAGATGTTGAACTTTCTTCAATTCAAATGGGTGTAAATTGTTGTCGTGAAAGATATTCCATACCGTCCCGTGGCTGCAACCCACTTCGGAGGTGACCTGACAAATGCTCTTTTGGGGATTGTCGGCAATACGTGCCATTACAACATCTTCAAGTCCATCACGTGCTAGACGCATCCTCACTTTTGCGCGATGTACAATTGAATAAGTATTAAGTGCTAAATTATACTTTATTTTCTTTCTCATAATTTTAAATTTCATAATTATAACTTAAGTATTAGAGCATTACTGTCTTTGTATTTATTTTTTTGAATTGAGGTTATAGATTAAATTAGTTGTCAATTATGACATTGATTTATCTTTCAATACTAAAGCTGAGTTTAACGATATAAAGCTGCGTTTTCTTTGCGTGCCCTAATAAAGGCTAATAATCATAACCCTGGAACCCACATTTAGGCATTGTGCGAGAAACAGTGCAATATATGGCGTCCCTACCTACCCTACAATTTTTGCCAAAGTTACCGTGGTCACCCTGTATAAGTCATAAACTGTATACCTATCTCTGTTGACTAAAAGACTATAATTTAAAACAATTCATGCATATTTTTTTATTAGTATAGATCGAAAACACAAAAACATATTTGATGTGTATAGCAGATGGCTAGAACTACTTTAATATAAAAGCATGGCCACGATCCGGGGATGTGTACATCATGAGTGACCGATGCCAATAAACCTTTTATCCGAGGTGAACTAACCGACTTATCCTGCATAAAAATGCGGACACACGTATAACGGGAGCGGCGGGAATTTTTGGTGCTCAGATTGGATATTTAGGATTTCCAAATGAAAAAACTTTTTTAAATTCCAACGATTTTTACGTGTTTTGAGGTGTATTGAATTTTATTAGAAGCATGTTTTTTTTAGCTTAAGAAAAGTTTTGTATATAGGTATTTTCTGTTTTAGTTCTTAATTATTTTGTAATTTTAGACTATTCAATATAATTCGGGACAGCAATATTATTAGATTATGAATAAATATTAGTAATCAATTTTTTTAGTAGCTTGCCATTTATGGAGTACTAAAGACGCTTTTTTCAAAGTAATCTACTAGAATAGAAAGTAAAAGTCCGGCTTTTGTTGTTCCCGACATATATTGGTAAAAGTATGTATTCATTATGAATGTTTTCATATATTTGTTTAGGCTTGAAAATAAGCACAAGGCCTAGAACATTGAAAGACTCGAATCAGTAAACAACAACTTTGTTTGAGTTCAACATGTGCTCAGTGGCAAGAGGGTGTTTTGTTTACAAACAAATATGCCGATTCCATGTTGTCAAGTTTATACATAGTTCCAAACGAGAAATATGACATCTTTAAACCAAAAAAAATATGACCATTCTTATTTTTAACGCTTCTAAAAAATGTGATATGGCAACACCGCAAACATAAGCGAAATGTCACTTTGTCAAAGTCAAATGGCTTCGTGTTTACACTCGGCATTTGTGAGGTTCTGTGTTTTTTATTTAGTTTTTGGTTGAAAAAGAGAAAAGGTCTCACTTGAGTGTTCTTGTAAAACGTTATAATGGTAAAAACTTGTGCCGCAGTTGTTTGTGATTCCTTATCTTTTTTTTTCATAACGCTTTGTCTTTGTTTCTTGGTTTTCCTGTCCTGAGAAAGCCAAAAAGCAGAAACACGTATCGCCAAGTACCACCTTTATTTCTTCTACTTAAACGGAATATTGCAAGAAATCTATCCTTTTACTATTTTACTATTCGTGCTAGCTTTCTTTTTTTAAAACCTATTTAAAGTTTGTATCTGATATATAACAAAAGCCCTGGGGCTATACCCGCAGTTTCATAAGTCTTTTTAATGATTTTCAGAGTCTTTGGATGTCCAATACATTATTTGCATTTGATACTTTTAAAACCGTACGAGAGTTATAAATACTAACATAATATATCTCAGATGACGTACATTTGCTGTAGGTATACTCATTAAAGGAATAGTCTTAACTATTGTATTTGAGTAAATGTGTTTGTGCTTAACTGGCAGAGCATTAGGATAAATTCCTGGAAGCCGAAGGTTTACCAGGTTTACGTTTATTTGTGTGCCTATGTCTACATATTCCATTTATCTTTGCATGTATTTTAGCTTTTGTTGAGTAAAATATTGATGATGTTGGTACTGAAGATAATGTCTTGTTAAAGGTTAAAAGAGCTCTGCTAATGAAATGAAAATTATATACTTAATACAGTAATTTAATTATACCTTCAAATCTTAGAACTGGTATAGTCCTATGGCTTTAATAACAGCTACAAGCAACGACAGTGTTAAAAGTTGTACGATTCCTTCCATAGGATTATTAGTTAATCACCAAGATATATGGCACGATATGAAGCTACCAATGACATTTCAAAAGGGGGGACGGACTTGTACGGTTTCTAAACTCAATTCTGTATATAAAAAGATATAAGTAAACATTTATTGATTTTTTATATATTTATTCAATACAGAGGAAAAATACAACTTGAAAACTAATATCTCAATCATTTTAATCATCATTTTCAGCTTTTGTAGTTTTCCATGAAGTGATGTAATAAAATTCCAATGCTTCACCTTGGGTATAAGTCATTACCTTCTTGATGTCCAGAATTTTTTTTTCATTAATCGGAACAGGTTCTTTATATGCCCTATTATTGGGCAGAGGTGGGCTGTTCTTATGTTCTTTGAGCAACTTAAAAGTTTGGGAGTGTAAACCATCTATATATTCCCACGGTTTAACATATCCTGGATTTGAACTTTCATACAGGAACTGCCTATAGTTTGACACAGCAAACGTTTCCTTCTTAGCACCGGTACCTTGAGTACTACATGTTTTTTTATGGTAATCAGGCCCCCAGTTCTTAAAATTAGTAATATCAGTGTATCGGATCTGCTTCACAGTAAATGGCTGCTTGTGTCTGGAGGTCAATATTAAGTCCTCATATTCTTCTGGAGTGTAAATTCGATCATGTTTTTTAAAATTCCGTTTTGCACAGCCAAAATCCCGGTCACACGGCAAGAACGAATGTCCTCTTACTGGAAAATAATGATAAATTTTGTTAAATCTCTTGGTTGCCTGTAATGCTAAGAGGAAACGAACCATTGTTTGGTTTCGGTTCTGCCCTGCACATCCATCGGAAAATAAATGCAGTTTAGTGATTTCAGGGGGTATATGTTTTATTATGTAATCATTAAGAAATGTACACACTTCATTAGGTCCCTTTTGACCTTGACCTTCATGGTAAGTATAATAATGGCCAGTATTATCCTTAAGGTTGTGTATTTGGGATGCGAATACCCAGAGCTGCCTAAAATGTCTCTCATGTTTTGCATATAATCAAAGGCTAGTCCCATTACTTCTGGTCGTTTAGTACAAAGGGTTTGCACTTCTTAAATTTTGTTATAAAACTTTGTCGCCGGCCTATTATAAACTATTAGTTCAACTGCAACCACTTTCTTTGCGTTATCGTTAAGGTTAACATCTTTAAGCCTCGTTCCATGTCTTTCGCATTCCGAACATACATCAACCTGGGATCCTCCGAACTTCAAATTGCAGTTTTCGTTGAAATACTTTAAATAGAATTCGTAATTAACTAAGTTTTCCAACTCTGGATATTTTTCGACAAAAAGGCTATGCATTTTCTTTACAGTCAAAGATGCATCTAAATAACCTACGGTTTTGGAGGAAAAATGTGAAACTTTGACCGGAAACGCCTGAATGTGCTCTTTAATTTTTTGAGTCCATTCATCGCATAATGTACGAGTTCTATTATTATGCCTACCTCTAAAATCGTTTAGTGATTTACCTGCCAAAAGTAGGGTTTTCAACTTGCCAGTGCGATATGGCATGAAGACTTATAAATGCCTGTTTGCATACGGAAATTCTATTTGAGCCTTTTAAGACAAAGTACGAAAAGTTAGATTTTCTTTCTTGTTTGTTTTCCGCACTTCTCACGCGATTTCTCTTGATTTGTTTGGCGTCCATTAGTCCTTGTACATAAGTATCTTGTTAATTTTTTGTCATACGGTTGAGTAGATTAGTTAACACACTTTTTCTTTCTTCCACAGTAAACTGTTCCATGCATTTCTTTGTACAACTAGAAAGTAAAACAGCTATTTTGATTTAAACCCAACTTGTTGCTAAAATTTACTAGCCTGACTTATCCCTGACTAGCAGTACTTCGGGTGTAAGCGCATTGAGTGTACTTATTATGCGCTAAAAAAACTAACCATACTAACCCAAATTCCTATATAAAAATATTTATTTGTTCAAAAAAAAATAAAATAATTAAAATAAATAAATAAAGTATAAGTACACTAGGTTATCAAACGATATACGTATAATGCGTTCTTCCGAACTGCCGCTAGTCAAAGTGTTAAACTTATTAACTTACCTACACGCAGGGCCTACAGTCTTTGCATTGACATGTTTACCCGTCTTAGAAACCTATGCCTGACCTTGCAAACGTGCTGTTTTTATTTCATTATATTTTCAACTATCAACATTCCTTTTCCTTTTTCTGTTGGCACTAGTAGTTTCACTAACTTCTTCATTATCACTGAATGACATAATTTTACTTTAAATTGTTAATAAAACGCTGCTACTAAGCTATTTTTTATGATAAACATACACACGAAGTGAACGCTGTGCGTGCAAATAAGCAACTGGCTACTATTTTGTTGCTGAGATGAAAAACCGTACGACATGGACATGTATGGTTTTTCTCCTCACTAGCAGCCGTGCTACGTTAACGACTAAGTATCTAGTACGGTTTTTAAGCTCAATCGATGAAAAGACAAATTTTAAACAAAATGGCTATCTTACTTACAAATGTCAAATTTTGGACTTGTACGGTTTTCGAACTCACCGATTCAATTGGTGTGTAGCCCAAATACTCCTGTTTCACCTATTTTATTTATTTTAAATTATTTATTTATTTTTTTGGTTATGGCTTATCTTTTTCAAGTTCACTATTTTTAATTTTAAGCTAAATATTTCAATGTAACAATCTCAAAAGCGAAATTTTACGTTACCAACATTACCAAACTCCTTTAAAACTTCTACTGTTGCTACGTTTTATGGCATTTCGAAGTAACGCCGCGTATTTTAAGTATTTAATAAAATAAATTATTCTTTCTACTTCTGAGGAACACTTTATGAAAAATAGACATTGTTATGGACTAATAGCGACTGATAGTCCTTTATATTAATTTCTATACTATTAGCGGGCTTATATGTTAGGTAAGCTGTAAATGAGGAGGTAATAAAAAAAACTCTAACAAATATAAAATTAAACTTTTTACTATATATTTAATATTTATAAATAAAGCTAGCAAACATCGTCAATCTTTGACAACATTATTTGTATACTAAGTATAAGACCAATGCATGTAAGAATCTAAATACAATTTTTAGACTTTTTATTAGGCAATATGAACAGTCCCTGAATTTCAGTAGGTTAGAGTACAGTTTAAAACATTTACAAATCCCAGTTGCTTGGCAAATGTTTAATTAATCCTAGTGGACTTGTGAATTACTAAAGCAAAAGTGGTTATATAGTAGAATATGTTATATTTTGATACATTTGGAAAATAATACTGTAAATATTTTCGCGACCTTGATTAAACTTGCTCACTAATTCAAATCACAGTCACTAAATCTTATATCGTTTCTTTTCATCTATTTGCATCATAAAACTAAATTACTTTGTCGAGCCATTATAAATTTGGCAAAGCGGGTCGAGAAGTGTAACGATATAAATCCATTTGATAAATTCGCGTATCGGAGGAACACCTCCTAGAAGTTTTCCGTTCAATGAAAGCTCGCTAAGAAATTGTTTTGTCGATCGAATAAATAACGAAAAATACCCCGTCACTTATAAACACTGTATTGAGCAAATAAAAGAATAATAAATCACCTTCCCCGTTTATTCCCGCTTTAATTTCATCCACTGAGCAGTCAATTCCAGGCAGACCTATATATCCTGCCAATTGCATTTTTATTATTTCATTTTCAGCTCAAGAAAATGAATTTCGAAACGACAATGCAAATGCGTATCAATTCAATATTTTATTAAGTAGTTAAAATTTATATAATAATAAATGAATATTACTTTAATACCTTTTGTACAAATCTCACAGCTTATTGATCCATAGACTTAAAAAGTTTGGACTTATAGTATACCGCGAATCTCCAGTACGACAGTTGTCTTACTAAACGCCGAAAAATTATAAAATCTGGTAATTTTTTATTCAGGTTGCATCCGCTTTATCTTAAGGACCCCATAAATCTATTCTTTTTTAATGTGTCACTTCTAGTCACTTCTTATTTTTTGCCGACGATTTTAAATTTTTAAATTAGAATATTCTTAAGAAACTCTGATAATTGTGATAAACCTAAATATATTTTTCGTCCCGACAAATTTAGTGCAAAATCTTTTTCTCGCTCTAGAATACAAATTCATTTTTAATAGACGCAACCTCAAAAACATACCATTTACTAGAAATTTAATTTTACCATTTATTAGAACTTTAAATATATGTCTATTACCTCTAATTTTCTTAACAGCTTAATAGTATTATTGGCAAAGCTTATCAAATACTAGGTTATCTTTCAGTAGGACTTTCTTCTAGATCATAAATATCCTCTAAGGAACTTACTCAGATCCTGGAATTCTTTTTTTATATTCTGTCAGTATAAGGGTCTCCATAATCATTACTCTCAAATTCATTAAATTAATTTATATATGTTCTTTCTCATTTATATACTTTTGCTAGGTTCAATGGAGTAGCTATAAAAGCTAAATTTTTAAGTTAATACTTAATAATATGTTAGGTTTTACTTAATAGATACGATTTCAATCGTATCAATCTAAATGAATAGCACGAGCAATGCAACTACCTACTAAAAAAGCACTAAACTATATTGTGCTTTTTTATATGTCAAACCAATTGAAATTTTTTCCTCTAATAAAATCAATAAAATTTACAAATGAATGGAAACAGTATAACGGGCAGCACGGGCACATGGTTTGGACATTAAGTCGCATTAAGGCAATCCGATGGTCAGGAAGGAAGTCTCAATATGCCGCCGTCATGTGCCGGACATCACCGAGATAGCAACGTCATCAATCAGGACTCGCGTCTTTCTCAGAATGACATCGGTGGTCTATTACCCTACGTTATCGCCCCACCGATTACATTTAGTATAAAAGAGATTTTTTTATCGTTGCAAAAAAAATTTTATGTTTTAATTTAATTAGAGTAATGGAAATAAAAGGGACATTGTACTAAGTGCTAAAAAAAATAAGCGAAGAAGAGCATTTGCATTATAGGGGAATAAGTTAGGGACATGTTATTATACTCAACTAATGATATAATTTTTAATATAATTTAGAATGATTAAATTGAAAAAATTGCAGAAAACTAATTAAATTAAGATACTCTTTAAATATAATAAGAATAAGAAAAAACAAATTAATAGGTATTTGTAAATCTGTTGTCAGGAATTCGCTTCCAGGGCATAGGGTGGGACATTTAAAAAAATTGAAATTTAGCGTTCATACAGATAAACAAACCTGTTACGAGATGCAAAGAAAAAATTATAGTTTTCAGAACTCCAACACGATTTAACATGAAACAGAACGATTTAATACCAGCACACGACCAACACGAGTCAAAAGCATGTAAATAAACTATGACGTTCTAATTTTGGACATATTAATTTTTCAAACACACAATTTTTTATCTAATGAAGATAGTTATGTCATATAAACTTACTGATCTAACAACCTTTTTGAGAGAATCTCGAAATAGCCAGAGAAATTAAAATTAATCTAGTGGATGAACATTTATCTCAATGAACTAAAACTTACGGGCCCAACCTTTAAAATTCCTTTTAAAATATATTCTTTATAATAAAAGAAAGACATTAATTACATTTTTAAATCAAATATATTTTCATATATTTATTAGTTAGAAATTTTTTTCTGTTCATAGTGAGATGAGGAATTTTAACATTTACTTTTATATCATCCACCAATATCGCTGTTATTAGCATTTGATTTTGAATACGTGTACCAGTTTTCCTATTGAAAAAATGATATGTTCATCAGTCCATGTGATCTATTTTGCATTTTTTGTTACATAGTATTTTTCTGTTAACTTTTTGAAAAATAAGTAATATTTGTATTCTTTACTTTTAGTCACTCCATAACCTTTTTACTTATTGTCACAAAGCATAATAGATCGATTTTGATCGAGTTCGACCTGTTTTTAATAATGTTAATAAAAAATATTATACTGACATACGAAGTGTTGTCTGATATCGTCTCGACAGTATACAACCCGTATTTTCTCGCAAGTAGAAACATAATATAAATACAGATAGGTAACACGTATTATAGAGCCTATCAAAATGTTAATGTTAATTATTTAAGTCGGTTTTAAGTCTTTTATGTTATATTTTAAATTTTACTTCATAAAACCATATTTTTGCCAGCATAGAGGATAAATTGATCTACTATAATATAAATATTATTATTTATAATTAAATATAAGTTTACATTTTTACGCATGGCTATTCATAATATTGGATACATTCCTCAATATCTGAATATTAAGTTTTAAAAAATCTTCGTATTTCGCTCTCTATACTCTAAAAAATTTTGAGTGAATTTTAACCCAAAATTAACTCAAAGTTTTGTCAAAACGAGTCCTCACATTATTGAGTTAATTATTAACTTATTTTTTTGAGTAAAATTTAGTATAAAATGAGTCAAATTATTAATAAAACTAGAGGTAATTCTATACAATATTGGGTTAATATTTACATTTTTTTGAGTTAATTTTATACAATATTGAGTTAATATTTACTTTTTTTTAGTTAAAACTACCTTTTTTTATTTTTATTTCCCTATTTTTCTGTAATGTTTTCACAAAATAAGATCAATAATATTCATTATTGTGTAAATATTAACACTATTTTGAGTCTAAAAAACATTTCATTTATTTATTTTTACAAACTTTTGTGCATCGCTTTCACAAAAGAAGGACCCTATTACTCATTATTGTGTAAAAATTGAGTTTTTTAAGTTAAAATTTTTAGTTATTTTTTAAAATTTATTTTAACGAGCTTTGTGTATTATTTGTACATAAAATAAACATTTTAAAAATTATACTTACCGACATTACATGTACCTATGTATGTAGGTATGCACTTGTATGAAAATTTTTCTATTTTGATAATAGTACTAGGACACATTATTAATTAAGTAGTTTTAATTTAAAAGTCCGAAAACTATTTAGTTCGCAAATTTAGTAATAGTAGATAGAACCACCGGATATTTTATGCAGCTTCAAATAAAATTCCCCTTAAAAAATCAAAACTTTATTAACATTAACTTACAGTCTTATTGGTTGTGGAATGTAAACTAGGAACAAAGTTTAAATATTTTAAATTAAACAAACTTAAAAAGCCTTTAGAATAAACCTTTAAAAAACTCTTTAGGAAACTGCTGTTAAAGGCTCAGCTAAGGGCGAGCTACTTACAAAAAGGGTGATTTGATTGGTATTTGAACCACTTTCTACACAGCTTTCATCATCGGTTATCAGAAAGGAATAATTCTGAGTGGACGAATTATTGGTTAATGTATCAGTAAGAAAACCTAAAATAGTTGAACCAAATTAATGAAGATTCTTCTACTTATTTAAGGAGAACTCTTAAAATAGGACTGACAGATTATACTATTTTATACTAGACAATTTTTTAATTGAGTAAAATTACGACTTTTTTAATAAAAAAATAGTACAAATTGTGTATAGGGTGTCCACGAAATGATTGTACACTGTACCGGGTGGGCAAATAAAAATGTCCATCGGCTAAATTATTATTTTAGCAATCGATTGACGTCATAGAGCGTCCCGGTAAAAAAAAATTGTAATAAAAGTGGTAAAAATGGTAAAAAGTATGATAAAAGTAATAAATGTCTTAAATTATGGCCAGGTATTATAATACTAGATTAAAGCATTTAAGCTAAACGTACCTTAGTAATATTAAGGTTGTTTAAAAAATACATGCGGTGACAATTTTTAGGAAATACTTTTTCCAGACAAAAAAAATTCTGCAATAAATTTAAAATGCTTAAAGCTGGAAACCTAAAATTTCATACACGTTATATTTTAAACATAAACTAACAGCTGTCATCTACTGATGTATGTATGTACAGCCGTGGATAAAAAAATCGTTACAAGTTTCCTGTACACCCGGTACAATAACTATTATATAGGATTAACTTAATCTTGTCGCTTAACTGATTTTCAGTTAAGGTTAGGTCGGTTCTCGGGTCAGTCCCTTTTAATACAAAGACTTTTTCTTCTTTGTTCATATTAAAAAAAATACTAATAGACTAAAGTCTTCATCCACTTGTACACCATCCTTGTCATATAAATTTAAGCCAGTAATATCATTATCATTGATAACAAATTTTGTTTTTCCGAAAAATATTTCTATACTTAGGTATTGTATTTTTCAAGGTATTTTCTTGATGTTGCTTTACATTTAGAATTTTTATCAGCATATACCAACAGAACTGCAGTTTAAACCAGGTTTATTTTCCATTGACATAATGCAAAATAACAGTGCAATTGGTCATTAATAACACAATGAATAGATTACAGTTGCAAAAATTAAAAGTTTTATTTAATTTTCCACTTTGTTATATTACGAGTTAATATTTTAAAATTAAAAATTGAAAAAAAGTAATTACTTATTCCCTCAAACCCAATTGTTTCGATGTCTAATGGCTAAAAGCTACTTTAATAGTAGATTATACCACGAGTCAATAATGATAGCTTTTATTCCCGAGAAACATTTACTAATAATTAATAATTTAGAAGAATATTATAATTAAATAATAAATAATTTAGAAGAATTATATATTATTTATTTTCTTTTTTGTGTTAAATAACACAAATTTTGATTTAAATTACCACAAAATTTATGAAATACCTGTAAATATAGTAAAAGTTTTGAGCTAAGAGAATTAATAAGATTAAGACGAAGACGCCATCGCCATTTTGTGACCCCCTTCTTTATACTTATTAGGCACTTATTATATATAAATTATTTTTTACCTATGCCCTAGGTTTTATTTTACCTATACCTACCTAATTACTACTAATAATAAAACAATAAAAATACTACAAATTACTAACCTGTATTGATGACATGGGAGTAGTTAAGCTCTCTTCGGGAACATCGGCACCAAACTTTTCGTCCCATATACTCCAATTTAAATAAAAGGTTTTCCTCGTGCTTCCGCCATCATACCTACTTAAAAGTAGTGGGTTTATCGTCGGTATTATTCGTACTTAATTTATTTAGGTACCCTTTAATAGTTCTTAACTATTTAAAAAGGTTAATATAGGTAGGTGCACATATACATACCTGTTTACACACGTGACCAACGTACAACATAGGGTATTATTATACATAAAGGGTATAATTGCACACGTCAGACTGACTACGGCGAGAACCAAACCCACATATGTAAATAGCTCCGCACTATTTACATCTGTGCCAAACCAACTTATAATAACTTATATTCTCTTATCTATGATGGACTAGACCTGCAAAAAGTGCAAAGCCGGGGCACGCAGTGAACTGGAGACGAATAGACGCCGATGAAAAAATTAGAGAAAAATTATCACTTTTTTTAGTCTTTCAAACACAAACTTGATTAGTTTTATTTTGTTTAACTCAATATTTTGTATAATTACACAATTTTGAAGACGCATTATCAAAAAAGAGCAGTTTTTAATATTTTTTAGTGAAATATACTCAAAATGCATTGATTTTTTGTCAATAACTCAAAATTTAACTCAAAAATATTTTAACTCACATAGATTTCCGGGTTCACTCAACTGCTTTTTTACTGTGATATATTTTTGCCAAGATTTTTACAAAGATCATAAAAACAATCATTAATTAGATTTGCGATTTTAGTTTTGGGTTTTTTATTTCGGCCTTTATTTTAGCTATTCTCATTTAGATAGTCTCACTGCATATTTTATTTATTGTATGCCGAAAGCCATGGGATTTATCTTAATTATTTCAGATTATCTGCTTTGTTAAGTTTAAATAAAAATAAAAGATGCCTTTCGATATCTAAAGAATCAACCTCAGAACTCTACAAACGGTTTGAATTAGGATTATTATAGACTTAAATAGATATCGACTAGGTCATAATAGATAAAATAGGAAAAATAAAAACTGATATTGTTATTATTATCAGAACATTTTTTAAGTAAAAAATGATATGAAAGTAGATAGAATGCATCTAATTTAGTCATTGTTATTGGACTCCTACACAGAGAGTAACAATAAGAACAGAACCGTAGAAGCTGTTGTTAGTTGTTATTAAAAATAAATGTTATTCAAATTGGTTTAAGTTGTCAAAATTTTGTTTTTAATTAATATGCGTAGAATAATTCTTCTTATTAATAATTTTCTGGTCTCCCTACGATTTTAGGACCATTAAATTTAAAGGAATGTTAAAACATTTTATATTGTAAAGCCAGAGCTCCATGTCTGGTTAATATAAATCATCACACACATAATGTGGAATTTTTTAAACAATGTTATTTTTATTTTTAATAAAAAAATTCCTCGTAGTATTTTCATTCCCTTCAGAAATACATACTTGCCTTTAAGATTGTCGTTTTTCGTTTTTTCAGAGGGGGTAATTAAGAAGATAAAATAAAACATTTCATATTATTATTGCTGTCATTAATATTATAATTATTTTTATTATATTTGATTTGCCTATTTTTTAGTTGCTTCTTATATTAACTTTTTCTTGTGGAAATTTAAATAAGGTAACTTTATTTTTATTTAAATTAATGATAAAGTTGACTTTTGGTGCCATATCTGTTTTTTTTTATATTATTACTTGACCTAATGAGTTTAATTTCAAAAAATGATTATTACATATTTCTTATTGTTTTTACTATTGATTTGCTATATCATGCTATTATCAGTCATTTAAAAAAGCAAGCAAAACAAACATTGAAATACAACAAAATTATAAAAAACATGCAGAAAAAATTACATGAGGAAAGCTGTAAAAATCTGCACAATATTTAATTGAAAATCAATAGCAAATCAATAGTAAAAAGAATAAGAAACATGTAATAATCATTTTTTGAAATTAAACTCTTCTGGCATTTCTATTTCTTTATTATATAAAACGACTGTATAATAACGATTTTATATACCTTGTATTAGCTATTTCGAGTTTTTGTTTATTCAAAAACTGTTTTGATTCAATTATTATAGGACAAAAAGCTTTATTTTATTATTAATTAGGAACGTTATAAGATTTTTTTGTAGAAAATCTTGATTAACTATAAAAGCCAAAAATTGATGATTCATTCATTCATTCGAACATGGTGCAGTGTATCGAGTAGACGCATGTGCGTGCTCTCTGCTTGTTTTAGTTAAATTTCAGTGTTATTCGCAGAATTTTTGCGTTTAATGTGTAGTTCTCTTTGATTTAATTTCCCCATAAGTGCGTTTTTTTCTGTGGAAAAGAAGACCTGTGTAAAGATGCCTCCAAAACCAGCCGTAACAATAACAAGCCT
Source organism: Anthonomus grandis grandis (assembly GCF_022605725.1). NCBI lineage: Eukaryota > Metazoa > Arthropoda > Insecta > Coleoptera > Curculionidae > Anthonomus > Anthonomus grandis. Next base: position 18,810,490 of record NC_065557.1, read on the forward strand.
AAATGCTCGAGTCGAAGACATGGCGGCGGAATTTACTAAGACTATGGAAGCCTTTAAATCGCAACTCAGTCAACGGGTAAGCCTTCTACTGTCGACTTAAGTAATGAGGATCAAAACCTATTAGCAACATTTAACTTATTTGAAAGAAACATAAATGACTTCTTGGATTCATTAAAAACTGACGTTATGCTGTTAAAAAAGGAGCAAGAAATTATTAGGCGCCATATTGACAACTTTCAACTTAAATCAAACAAACATTCTCTTCTTTTTCATGGACTCAAGGAAGATTCAGTTAATGACGTATATACTTCTGTAATAAATGTATTAAGTAACAAACTATCTGTGAATTTATCAAAAAACGACATAAGCAATTGTTACCGCTTAGGGAGAAAGGATGCAAAACATTCCAATGATCGGCCCAGGCCTCTGGTTATTAATTTTTGTCAACAATGGGCGCGCGACCTTGTGTATTTTAATAAAAGGAAACTGAAAAATAGTCCATATTTAGTGTCGGAACTGTTAACTCCGGTAAATCTGCGAATTTTTAAAGGAGCGAAATCGATTTACGGCAACTCTACCTGGACTTTTGGTGGTCTAGTGTACTTTGTTGACTCTAGTGGTGTGAAAAAGCTGATAAAAAGTGAATCTGAATTACCGACTTCTGAAGGGTCGTAAATTAAAAGTAAGAAATCGCCCTTTCTCTAATTTGTACTAGTGATATTATTATTGTTACTAAATATGTACTGTTTGTTGTATGTCATACGTGTATTATCAGGGTACTAGTTGTTTTTTATTCTTTAAATTAACCCTAATATTGTAACAAAAGGGCAAGGTTTTTATTGCAGGGTTCTGTTTTTCTTTTTGTATTAGTATTTATATTTAATGGGGATTCCGCATTGGATAACTAAATTTAATATTTAATATGCAGTACTGTATTTTTTGGGAGTTTTTTTTTCTTTTTTTTCCCTATCTTTTTTCTTTTCCATCTTCACGTACTTTTTTCTTTTGGGTATAATATTGTTAATATTATCTTATAAATATTCATTTAACGATTTATAGATTTGAGGAAAGTCTATCTCTAGTACTTCTAGATTTAATTACTGGTGTAAAACACTAAAATGAAAATCTTTATTTTTGTTTTGAATTGAAGGAATATATGCTGTATGTATTTTTTTTTGAAGCATTGAGCAGCATGAAATAAACTTATAGATTGTAGGGAGAAAGAGGAGAGAACTGATTGGGGTCATACAGGATTGTTTATAGTTCTGCTGTTAGGTAATATTATTAGTAGATTTTGGTATAGACAAATATTGTTGAGCCTTTTTAATACTATTAATTCTTTCTAATTTTGTTTGTGTGAGGGGCAGCTGATTACAAAGGTATACATATAGATACATATATATATATATATATATATATTTTTTTTTTTTGTTGATTGATTTTTATTTGTGAGTCGAGACATTATTATATTATTGTGTATTTCTAGCAGCGGCGATATGTTTTTTTTTTTTTTTTTATTTTTAAGATATCATTGAACTGACAATGAAGATTGCACATTTAAATGTCCGGTCCATATTCACTGGATTTCATGATTTTTCCCTTTTAGTCCAACAAAACAACTTCGACATAGTCATGGTAACTGAGAGTTGGTTAACGCCTAATACAAATCTTGAAATATTTAATATAGCTGGTTTTAAAGCCATTCGTAAAGATAGAGAGCATGGTAGAGGAGGTGGAATCTTAGCATATATTAAAAATACTATTCCCTATAATAAAATAGACTTTGATATTCAAGTAAGTAATTCTCTTGAGCATTTATTTATAAAGTTAAAAATTCGCAATCAAAAGTACTGTATTGGAGTCTGCTACAGACCACCTAAGTCTAATATAACATCATTTGTATCAGACATTGATAATATTATGTCTTACATATGTACAAATTTTGATAATGTTATTTGTGTTGGTGACTTTAATGTAAATTTTTTTAACATTCCTAATCCAATTCTTACGTGCTTGGAAACATACAATTTAATACAAATTATTAATGAACCTACTCGTATAGCATCCACTTCAAGTACCTTGGTTGATCCTATTTTTATTTCTAAGTCATTGAGTCTCAAAGATTGTGGAACAGTTAATGCAGATCTAATTTCCGATCATAGACTTACATACTGTGAAATTTGTGCTCCTAAAATTAAAGTCACCCCAAAAATGTTAAATTACCGTTGTTTTAATACCTTCAATTATCAAGACTTTCTTAAAGACTTTCAGTCTTTGGAATGGCACTCTATAATAACAGAGAACAACATTGATGTTAAAATTAATATTTTAAATAGCTTTATCTTAACATTGTTTGATAAGCATGCTCCACTAAAAACACGAAAAATCACAAAACCAAAAGCTGAATGGTTGACACCCAATTTAAGAATGCTTATTAGTGACAAAAATAAAGCATTACAAACTTTTAAATCCACAAAAAGCATTCAAAATTGGAACAACTATAAACAACTTAGAAATTTATGTGTTACTATGATTCGCCGGGAAAAACAAAACTATCTAAATCATATTACATCACAAAATAATAGCAATAAAACCTGGTTAACACTTCGAAATTTAGACGTACATTTTTCTGATACTACAAAAAAAGATTTATCACCTCATGTTTCTGATCCTAATGCAATTAATGCTTATTTTGCATAATTTTTTCAAATGGTTAATAATAACTGTGACAACAAAATAAATTTTTATGACACAAACGTTTTTAGTGCAGCTAACCACTTTTCATTTGAGTTAACCGATGCTGCGGAAGTTAATAAAATATTACATAATTTAAAAAAGAATAGCTCGGGAGATGACGATATTTCTCATAGAATGCTTAAATATTGTAGCCCGTACATTGATATTTTCCTGGTTCATATAATCAATTGTTGTTTTGAGCAAAATTATTTTCCACTTGCATGGAAAAGTGCCATTGGAATCCCACTAGCAAAAATTTCAAATCCTAATGATTTTTCCGATTTGCGTATCATAAGTATTTTACCTACAGCGTCTAAAATTTTTGAAAAAATTATGTATAAACAAATTTATGACTATTTCCTATCTAAACATTTATTGCCAAATAATCAATGTGGATTTAGGGCAGGATTAAGTGCATCTACAGCGCTTACTAAAGTAACAAATGACATTTTTGAAAATTCGGATCGCAGCAATGTCACAGTGCTAGCCCTGCTTGATTATTCCAAAGCATTTGATACAATTAACCATAAACTTTTAATATCTAAGCTAAAATACTTTGGGTTTTCTGCCGACTCAGTATTCTTAATAAAATCATATTTATCCAATAGATATCAAAAAGTTCGGTACCATAATGATAATGTCTTCTAGCAAGCTGGATATTTTATCTGGTGTTCCACAAGGGTCTATTTTGGGACCCTTGCTTTTCATAATTTACACTGCTGATATTTTATTGTCCTTAAAAAACTGTCATGCAATGGCTTATGCTGATGATACGCAGCTTTACATTTCTTTTCATCCCAATGAGCTTAACGCTGCATCTGCTCACTTAAATGAAGACTTAGAATTGCTAAGTAAGATCTCGTTTGAACATAACCTTAACTTAAATTCAAAAACATCAAACCTTATGGTTTTTGGTAACAAGAACGCGGTAGAAATAGTCAAATTGAATATGAATATTTGCGTAAATAACAACAAACTGCCCTTTGTAGAGGTAGCCCGTAATCTTGGTATTATTATTGATTCCCAATTACGTTTTAGTTCTCATGTGGAGATGTTAAGACGTAAGGCTTTCTCGAGGCTAAAGATTCTGTTTACAAATAGACACTTTTTAAATTTTAAACTTAGAAAAATGTTAACCGAATCTCTTGTTCTTTCAAATTTTAATTATTGTGATTTTATCTATTTTCCATGCCTTGACTCGCTTCACAAAAATATGCTTCAAGTAATGCAAAATGCTTGCGCTCGTCTAATTTTTGATCTTAAAAAACGCGATCACATCTCTCAAAAAATAATCGATTTAAAATGGTTAAGAATGGATAATATTTGGAAACATCACTTAAGTAATTTTACATATAAACTTTTATCTAATCAAGATCGAAATTTTAATATCTTGCGTACCATTTTTAAAACAAGACGTTCTGCTCACTCTGTCAATATGAGATATAAGTTAAAGTTTTCAATGCCACAATTTCGAACTGCTCTCTATACTAGATCTTTTTCTTATAATGCAATTAGCTTGATTAACTCACTTCCTGACGAATTTCGACTTTTCAATTTTAATAAATTTAAATTTAAAGTAAAAAATTATCTTTAAGATACACAAAATCGTCCAGTGAATTTATGATCTGATTTATTTTTGTTCTTTTTTTTTGTATCTTTAAGACGCTTCTCGCTGCTGCTTCATAGATTGTTCAGAACTGTATATGGGTCTCCCCTCACATTGATACTGGAAGTGGTGTATTGAATGGCTCTGTTATGTTTTTGTTTGTAATATGGCTAACAGTTTAGGGATTGATTCTCTTTTTTTCTTCTCTTACTTTTAGTAAGCATAGGTACATGCACATGGTTAAGTAGAATAGCATTTATTTGCTAGATTTCGTCATTCCTGTACTATTTAAATTACATTATTTTGTATATTATTATTTGTTAAAAAAAAAAAAAAAAATTTGTAACTTTGTTTGACTTATTAAAGACCTTATTTATTTATTTATTTATTTATAATATTTATTATAGGTTCTGAGTTAGATATATATTGTTTCCTAAATAAGTACCGCGCCTATGTTATAATAAATATGCAAAATTTTACATAATAAAGCTAGAAGTAGGTATATTAAAATTTTAATATATATAAACATTTATTTCCTAATATATACAAAAACTTATTTGAAATCTCTTCTTACACTTAACTCTACATACTTCTTCGTTCAGCCAAACATTACTTATTTGATCAAAATATAAATATGTGTGTGTTTAATCTGTTGTACCAATTTTTTGTTAATTTGGACTAGAAAACATACGAATTCGTCAAAATCTTCACTTATACTATATTAAATTCTAAAATCGTCGGTCAAAGAGAAACTGGCTTAAAGTAAGAATATTATAACTAGCTCTACAGGGGTATTTTTTACAGCACGTAATACATCCTGTATCATTAATATTATTTTTAAAATAACAAAAAGTTTGTATATGTGTTATTATTTTAACAAAATGACTGCGCTGGTAATTCACTATGTCATTTAATTTACTTTTGAATCAACATGTACGATTTTTTTAAGACTTTTGTACTGTTCTGATAATTCGTAAGCTTAACTCTTAAAACATACATTAAATCAAAAATTGTCGTGACTCGTGATTCACCTTTATACCATCACAAATATAAATTCCCAGGCACGAATCCAATCTTTTCGTAAAGTTTAGCACGGGATCAGAATCGCTTTTCACCTTTAGTTCGGCTATCAATTCTCACCCGCCAAGTCTATTACGTTTACTCAGCCCAAGAGCAATTGGCTGGCTACGAACGAGGATAAAAGATCTTCATTTTTCTGCCATATAATAAGGTTATGTGCATCTATAGTCTATAAAGATTTCACGTTTTATTTCCAAAAGGTCATATTTTATTTTAATGGAAATATTATTCGAAAAATCTCGAATAAAATTGGTGTTATTGCCTACAAATTGATATAGGTGGAATTATTACCGGGTGAAATTCCCGTGAAAACGATTTAGAAAGATTTATATATTGTTAAAAGTTGAATTATATTTTAATGGTAAAATAGTCATTTGAGATAATTTAATATTTTTTAAATAAAGAAAGATTATTTATACCCAAAATTAATTACTATCAAATTAAAGACGCTGAAAGGTTGAAATATTTGGACACAAATTCATATAAAACAATTATGACATTATTAAGAAAAACATTTATTAGAACAAATTTATTCTGGACCAATTATTTTTTTTTAATTTCTTAGGCCTAAAATTAAGGTTTTCAGAAGCTTTTGATAGAAACTACATTTCTCTCTTAAAGTTTTTGTAATTACTCTTTAACCCTCAGAATTGTTTTCTTTACTAAAATTTCTTAAGAAATTAACATTCAATCATATCATTCATAATAGTATAACCTGTGCTTCTGCATCTACTACTATTTTTATTATTTCTAGTACTATTTAGTTTTACAGAGTATTGTAGTCAGTCTAGTTTGTACATTGGCCTTGACAGTATTTACCCAGATTTTGATTCTTCCATTTAATCAGTAAGATACATTGATCAGATCGATGATCTCATTAAAAGCATAATATATAATAATAATTAGTAATAAGAAACTTTTAACCTTTAGTCTTCTATTTATATATACATAAGTTACAGATATTAAATTCACAGTTACCTAATATAGGCTGATTAATACAAATACAAATTTTCACTTGCGCGAAATTTAGCATTCCTGCTACTTTTACATCTAACCTAAAATGCAACCAGTGGAAAAAAAATTAAATGTATCTTTATAAGATGCACCACGGCCCGAAATAAATAAATATGAAAAGTAACAATGAAGTTATCAACTATAGACCAATGAAAATTAATTATAAATTTAATCTATCATCTAACGATATAGACCTAGAAATTAAATTTGATAAAATAAAATAGTTGTCTATAAAATATTAATCTTAATACATTTTAACGACACACTAACTTGACTTCATTAATCTTTAAATCCCAATTTCACAAAAAATTGCTTAAAATACATCGAATTGCGGCCTGGTAATAGTATAAGTTATAGATCATAAAACTATTTGTTACTAGAAAATTTTTCAGATATTAATATTATTTCCTTTAGATATAAATTTGATATTAATTTTCCTTATCTTTTTCACTATTTTTTTTGCAAATGAGTATTTGGAACTTATTAAAGGATTTTAACCGGAGATACAATTTTCTTAATAATTACTATTTTAATAACTTATTTTTTAATTATCTACTTACTTTTTTTTTTTGATTATTTGACTTTTGATGAATGTCTTTATTTAGATCTTCATATCCATATAATGTAGTTTTTTAATTCTGTATTGATTTTTTTGAGGTACTTCTTATTATTGTTTATTAATTTCTTACCAGTTTCCAGTTTTTAACTTAAAAAGACCGCGTTTAATTATATAGACCAAATTACATGTTATACATACTTAACATGTTAATTTAAATCTTATACCTTCTATAAGTTTTTATTTATCAAAGATACGTGAATATAGACGCTCATGGAGTACAGGTTGTCCTTTTTACAAAAAAGATTCTTAAATTATATTTTGCGTTCTTTATAAGAGACAGTTTTTTTATTCTAACAAAAAGTGAAAGAGATTTAGAACAAGATAAGGGGTTTTAGTTTAAAAAATAATCAAAGATTTGTTTATTCATTATATTTCTATACCGGCTAAAAATTGAGGTCACTTGGGATATTACTAAATCATTATAGTTAATTAAATTAGTGCTTAAATAACGTAAAGCAAAAAATTAATAAAAATATTTTTAGGAAACGTCAAAATATTAAAATACCTTTATGTGAAAAGTATTTAAGATAACCGTTTTCTTAGGAATAGGAATTTGGGAACTAAAAGATAAAAAAGGAAACTTTACACACGAAAAATATAAAAAAAATTATCAGAAATTTAAAAATATTGAAAGTTGTTAACATTTTGAACGTCGAAAAGAACTATAAATTATGCCACAACTAACTTTGCAAAATGGTTACTTTCTTATACATCTACGTGTATCTGATTATTTATATAAATCAAATTACCAGACAGTTTTACCACTAATCAAACTATTTATTTTTACTCTCGACACGGGTTTCGCTAACGATGTTGGCATCTTCGGGAGAAGATTAAAACTAAACCAAAACTTTTTACAAATCTCCTTATATATTAATGATGTAAATAATAAAGCGAAAAAAGCAATGATGCATGGCCAAACAAATCTTAAGCACTCACTAAACTATATAATTGACTGTAAGGGATTGGACCATTATCCCTGTTAAGAATGTTTTTTTTGAATATTGCTAAACTTTCGTATGCATCTAATTTTCTATTGTTATTAACTGGTTTAAGTAATTGTAAGTGGTCTATTTCTACGAAGTATAAAACATGCTCAGCCACACTTGCCTTTTCCATATTTCACATGAGCTACATACTGGTTTGTCCTATGTACTTTTTATTACAATCGTTGCAATTAATCTCAGAGATCCCAGATTTCTTATTGGTCTTTATTTTATCTTTTCCTAAAAGATTTCGTAACTTGGCCGAACTTTAATAGACCATTCCTAGACCTAAGTGTTTAAAAACCCTATCAAAGCCTCTTGTCAAGATAGGATCGTATGGTATTGCAACAAAAGTTTGCTTATTTTCATCTTTTTGAAATCTGTTATAGTTTTTAAGATTGACTTTAATTTGACCAATAAAAAGTCTGGAATCTATGAGATTAACTGCAACTATTATGATAAAAAGTATAAAGGACAAACCAGAAGAACCAGTTATCGTCAGATTTAAAGAACATGCAGCTCATGTGAAATATGGAAGAGCTGAGAAGTCAAGTGTAGCTGAACATGTTTTAAATACTGGTCACTCTGTAGGGGTAGACAAGTTAAAACAGTTAGTTAATAACAATAGAAAATTAGATGCCTACGAAAGTTTAGCAATATTCAAAAAAAACATTCTTAACAGGGATAAAGGTCCAATCCCTTATAGTCAATTATATACTTTAGTTAGTGTTTTAGTTTGGTTTGGCCATGCTTCCTTGCTTTTTCCGCTCTATTAGTTACATCAATGGTATATAAGAAGATTTGTATGTAGTTTTAGTTCATCTTCTCCCGAAGATGCTAACATGTAAAAATAAAAAATTTAAGATAATGGTAAAACTGTCGTAAAAAACGTCATTTGAGCGTCACGCCAAAGGACTATTTATATAAATATCCAATATTAAAGTAATAATAAGATTCTAAATATTATATGCATAGGTTATTTTACCAGATAGTAAATAAATAATTAAAAAATATTTTTATGCATAAAATAATAAATTCAATATAATTTGGGTTTTTGGGAAATATTTTCTTCTACGCATTATATCCTAACAGATTTTCCCAATAATTTGTGTTCTAATCTTTTACAGCAAAAATAACAAGAAGTTTTAAAAAAAAACCAAAAGAACAAAATCCAAATCATACATATATTTATAGGATAAAAATCATTATTATTTTTGGTCTAGCAGGCAGATACGTATTAAAAAGAACTATAAATTACTTAATTAACGTTACTTTATTATATTTAAATTAAGTTCGGCAAAATTAACCAAAGTCAACGGAATTAATCAAATTAAAGGTAAAACGAAGGGAGCAAAATTTGTTTAAATACCCTGAAGATGCTATCGCAGTGCCCGTATGTTCCATCCTAGGTTTCCGTGAATATACGGGCAAGGCTAATAGTTCTTAAATTGAACTTGATTATAACCCAGCATACCTGCAGCTGTCTGAAAGGGATCTCGTGTTCCATTATGCCTTTTCTTTACCTATAGAAAGGTTATTTTGCTCTTACGAGACATTATATGGGTAAAGTTTAGACAGTTCAGAGAAGAATGATTTTCGACCCTAATATGGGGGTCAATTCATTTAGGATTTAAAGAACAAATGTTTGCATAGTGAACTTGTCAAGAACGCTTATTTAAAATGATTGCCAAAAGATATGCATAAAAAAAGGCAAAACTTAGATATGCAAATAATGAGTTATTTGCATATCTGTCTTGCCTTCTTTATACAGGATATTTTAAAAGTTAAGTCCTTTATTTTAACCAAGATTCACGTATATAAAAGTGGCATAAGAAGAGAGTTACTTCATATGATTGAAAGCTATTTTAAAATAAAATTTATTAAGTTAAGTGGTTACTATAATGACTATACAAAAATTGTTCAAAATAAAACTGTTCTTAAAGCCACTGGCAAATTACAGCTCTTTTAAGATTATCTTCAGGTTGTAATGTTTGTACCCGCTGATAATAATAAGGATGATACTGTTCTTATCTTATTGTCTTCCACACTTTAACTTGAACTGCTATGACTTTTAGTACTCATGTTGGGTGGTCTTCGATTAATTTTAAAATGTCTGCCTTAATTTGTAACATTTCAGTGCTATTATACCTAACTATAAAAAGACTGATCGAACCAATGTTTTACTTTTATTATGCAACTTTTATATAAATGATTTTTGGTGTATCAACTCCTTTTGACGAGTCCTACTAGCAGTTAAAATAAATGAGTCATCTTTGAAAACACCTTGTATCTGTTTTTCAAATTTTCACTGGAGAGCCGAATTCAAAAAAGAAAATATTCAAAAAATATTCTTATTAGGGTATCGCTACATAAGCTATAAGTATAGGGGTGCCCTATTGCCCCTTACGTCACATTCATATATCCATTTTTCACTTTTATGTGTTATGTTTAGGCTTTTTTAGTGATTCGAGCCTGTCACATTGAAGTGCTGTGCTATATATTTGGTGTAAATGGGGTGTTTATAGAAATTGCTCCTGTGCTTTAAAAGATTTGCCCTCATAACCGTATAATGGATTGAGCAAATTGCGAAAATAATAAAAATTTCAAATTTTCCGTTTTATCTATCATAAAAAATATCATAATTTTGGGTGTAACATAATTTATGTCTAAACAAATTAGGCATTAAGCAAGAAAATTGCATTTTTAATTGTAAAATATTGAAATAAATACATGGTCTTTGATATATCTAAAGTCTGAATAAGCTAATAGGCTACATGATTGAGGGTTAATAATATATGACTTATTAAATTAGTTAAGTTTAAAGCATTTTGGATTTATTAAAAAAAAATTACTGTTTTTTTTTTGTTTGTCCTTTTTTCAAACGCGTACCCTGCGCCTTTTTAAAAAAAAATTTAAGAACAAATACCCGAACTGGAAAAAGAAATTAATAAATAATTTTCCAATATATAGAAACGGCATTATCGTATCCATCCAAGTTATGCAAGATATTAAAGGATTTTAAGAATAGTGTTTAATAAAGAGAAACACTTAATATCAGTTAAATATTCTAAAAATGTAATTTGAATGTTGTAAAAAAGGAATACTTTTTCACAAAATTCAAAAAAGAAAGTCTTTAGTAATAACTAGAGTAATTTTAAGAAATATATTAACAACATCTGCATAATTTGTGTAAAAGAAGTTATATATAAAGTTAAAGCGGTTTAATCTGTTATATACATATAATAAGATTTTTTAAAGTTAATGGCCAACGAATTTATTCGTGGAGGTCAACATTGGATATTCGCATCTTACAGTCTTAACTAATTAATAAAACTTAATTATAATCGAGAACTATATATGATATAATTAGATATTTTTAAATTTATTTAGTTAGTGGGAATAATCTATTTTTATTTAAACATTGTTATTTGCAAACAGTATTTCTAGTATTAAAAAGAGACTACTGAAACTTATGTTTATTAATTTTCTTGTTTATTAGATTTTCCGCTTTTTTTCTGTTTTTCTTAATACATGCACGTTTAGCTATAAGAAAACAAACATCGGAAAAAATATAGGTTTAATAAAAAAAAAATTAAAAATGTTATTTGTAATTTGATAACACAGACACAGAGGTTATTTTGAAAATGAGTCAGTTAACGTTAAATAATAATAATACTATATAAGCGTTAACAATGGCTTATTAACGTAGCCCTGGTCGGTATTGTTATCGTATACGTCTGCCTTTCTCGTCTAAGTTTGCAACTTTTTATAGCTATTAAATTATTTTTTTTGTATGTATGGTGTTGTGACAGTTACAATGGATCATCAGTGTTGTTTGTGAATCTTAAATTGCATTATTAAGGAATAAAACGTGAAAAATACCATAGTATATTCCTTACCGCCAATTCTATTATCAACAATATCAGAAGGTATTTAGGCGCCTGCGTTCCAATATCCTGTTAGTAAAATAATATCGCAGGCAGTAGCAAAACTTTCGATGGAGATCCTGCAAGTAGCTGTTCTAAGTGTAAGGTGGTGTTTGATGATGTAAGGTCCATTATCCAGTGTCCTGTCTGTAATCGATACTTCCATGGAAAATGTTGCAATGTGGATATGTGTGGTTTCCATATGAAGAAATTGATTTGGAAGTGTGAGACTTGAGATACAACATCTACTAGTGGTCAAAATTTAGTGCAAGAACCACGCCTGAAAAAAGAAACCGTATAGAGGATGTCGTAGATCAGGAGATAGATGTTGGTGCTACATTATTATTTTTAGTAGAGAAAATCAAAGAATTAACTCAGAAAGTTGATCTTTTATTGGTGGAAAATAGCAGCCTTAAAGCTGAAATCGCCAGCTTAAAGGAACCAAACATCCGACAGCAGTGGAACCTAGGGGTGGTGTTTTTACTTATGCTTCAACGGTCCAGAAGAAAAATTACAACAAAGTGTTAATAGTTAAACAAAAGTGCCCACAAAAAGATGTCCAATAAGTTAAGAAAGACCTGCGCAAAAACGTAAACCCTACTGATAGGTGCTGGCTTATCTTTGGGTAAACCCACTAAGAATGGAGGTATAATTGTAAAATGTGGCAATGAGAAGGATCTAGCCAACATTCAGGCACAAATACAATAGAAAATGGGTGACTCATATAGTGTGGATGTCCCGAAACTATTAGAACATCGAGTCAAAGTAGTAGGAGTTAGTGAGACGGAATTTAGGTGTTGCCGATATGGCCATGTTGTGAATGAGTGCAAGGAGGACAAGGTATGTGCAAAGTGTAGTGGAAATCACGATTTCAAAGAGTATAGCGTCGATTTTGTTAAAGGTGCATGCAAACTGTGCTGTGTCCAATAAGAAATATGGTCTTAATCTGGATGTGAGCCATGTTTCTTGGGATGTACAGAGATGTGAATCGTACAAGAGAATTGAGGACTTCCAACGTAGTAAGTACTTAAAATAGCAATTATACTCTAATATTGTTTTAAATTTTAGTATAATATATTTAAATTGTCAGGGATATCTTAACAATAAGGATAACATTCTAGTTTTAATAATTAATGATTGGAGGCCTAGAATAGTATTTTTAAGAGAGACACATGTTAGTCCAGAAATTACATCTTGTGAATTGCATGTAGATGGGTACAAATTAGAGCAATGTACCACTAACAACAACAGAACAAGAGGTGTTATGGCTCTGGTTAGGTGTGATATTAGCTATAAAATTAAAACCGTTGAGTGTGTTGATAATTATGTTTGGTTATTATCTCTTGAAATGTCTTCGTCTGGTGTTAAATATGTGTGTACTGTTTTATATCACCCTCCCCAAAAACAGGATGGTAAATTCTTAGAATACTTTAATGACTATCTTGATCTTGTAAGTGATTTTATCGGCATTAATATTATAGTGGGAGATTTAAATTTTGGTCTTTTAAAAGATACATTTTACGGCAATAAAATAGGTCATATTATTTACACGGGTGGGTTTCACGAGATTGTTAAAATAGCTACCGGAATTGCCCCTAATAGCCAAACTCTTATAAATTATATAATAACCAATCATAAACAGCTCCCACAGAGTCCATTTAACGCCCAAAATAAGCGATCACTCTATTTTATCCATAGATTTAAATAAAGAAAAAGAGCAGGTCGCAGATATAATATGTTATCAAAGGTCTTTTAAAAATTACAAGAATGATGAGTTACAGCAATTAAGCATTGAGTGGAACAGGGATATATCTGATGTAAATGTTTTGGCTGATTCTTTTGTCACTGAAATAAAAAATATTATAAATCGCATGTGTCCTAAAATTAAATTTGTCCAAAAACAGAAATATTTAGATAAAAACTGGATTAGTGTTGAGATCAGGGAACTAATACAGGATAGAGATATATTATACAAAAGGGCAGTTATCGATATGAATGAAAGAACCTGGGATGAGTATAAAGCTAAAAGCAATTTCATTGTAAATAAAATTGGGTTGAGAAAGAAAAATATTACGCTGAAACTATTGATTTACATAGAAAAAATCCAAGAACTCTGGAAAAACCTTAAGACTCTACTACCAGGAAAAAAGCAATTACTGCCACATAATATAAGATTTGAAGCCGAAATAATTACTGAAGAGGCAGATATAGCGGACAGATTTAATAAGTATTTTGTTAATAGTATTGAACATATAATCCTAAATATACCACAGTCCGCCAACATATCGTTCTTTAACAATAGAACCACAGTAACTAATGAGACACTATCCAAATTTGAAAAAATATCAATAAGTCGAATGAAAGAATTTCTTAAAAGTTTAAAAAATGTTGGAGGTGTAGACAGTGGTATTTCTAAATAGGTTCTTTGTGACGTTACTTCTGCTATTGGAGATCGACTATCGGATATAATCAATACATCACTTGGATCAGGTGTATTCCCAGAGACGTGGAAATTGTCAACCGTAATTCCTGTTCCCAAAGTCCACAATACTAATCTTCACAATGAATTTAGACCAATAAATACAGTGCCGGTTTATGAAAAATTATTAGAAATGTGTGTAAAAGAATAGCTACTTAAGATCTGCGTTAGTAATATTGTCATTGTTCCGAATCAATCCGGTTTTCGCAAAGGGCACTTCTGCGAATCTGTTGTTGTTGGTACCTGTGATAGTTTCCTCAGAGCCGTTGACAATGGTAATTTTGTACTAGCCGCATTTTTAGATTTCAAACGTGCATTTGAAACAATTGATAGGACTATTTTATTGGAAAAACTTTATAGTCTTAGAGTTAAAGGTAGTGTATTGGACTGGTTTAGGTCATCTTTATCTAATAGGGTACAACGAGTTTTATTTATGTTATTTAAGAATAGTATGTCCGAATTCATTAATGTAGAATATGGTGTGCCACAAGGAACAGTTTTGGGGCCATTATTGTTTCTACTATATATAAATGATATTAATGATAGTTAGAGTAGCTACCAAATGTAATATTGAGTTGTTTGCTGATGATACAATGCTTTATATTAAGGGAAATAACTTACAACAAATGCAAAATGAAATTAATAGTGATCTTAAAAACTTATTTAATTGGCTCTATGTAAATAATGTTTAACCATAAACAAATGTAAATTTTGCGTTTTCACAAAAAATACTAAAATGGCATAGTTGAATTATCAGGGTTTGCATATTATGGTAAATGGGGAAAAAATTTTATACGATAAAGAAATAAAGTATTTGGGTATAATATTGGATTGTAATCTAAGTTTTTATGGGCATTTTGATTACATATTAAGAAAATTTTCTAAAAAAGTTGGATTTATTAGCCGAATAGGCAAAGAATTATCCATAAACACAAAATTGTCCCTGTATAATGCAATAGCACTGCTTCATTTCTGATCGACTTTATTGTCCAATTTGCCGAAATTTAAAATAAAACAAGTTTTTAGTGATGTCCACACATATAACACCAGAAATCGTAATGATTTTATATTACTCGACAGATGCCAGACAGCCCAAATGTATAATTCGGTATTACATAAGGGTATTATTGAATTTAACAAGTTACCAGTAAATATTAAAAACCGTGATAACTTTAACCAGTTCAAACGGCTCTTGAGGGAATATGTTCAAAATAACACTGTTAACTGTTTATATTTCTTTTTTAGCTTTATTTTCTAGGTTTAAGTTTTACGTTCTTTATCATGCGGTGATTGTTATTCTTATTGTTGGTTTTATTTATTTTTACAATTTTAATAACTTTTTAAATTTAGCTTTATTTTTTAGATTTACTTTTTATGTTTTTTATCATAGTGATTGTAATTTTTTACATTTTATTTATTGATATGACCATTTTTATCTTATTTTTATGTTTAATGTTAAGGATATTTTATTTAATTTTTTAGGTTTTATTTTTACAATCTTTTATTTATTTAAATTTAGGTCTAAGGTTTATGTACTGTTTATACAATGCAACGTTATCGTATAACATTTATTTTTATTTTGATCTGTGTCCACGTTAGCTAGGCCTCCCTTTCGATTCGACATTTGTACATACGTAGATTGATTTTTTTTAGTTATTAATTAAACATCTTTGTATATTTTTATCTTTTTTGTATTTAGCACTCTTTGCTAAATAAAGAAAGATTATTATATTATTATAGTTTTATTATTTGATTGTAGCATTTCTTAGAAATGTAATTCCATTACCTGAAAAAAATATAAACAAAGGCAGATAAATAATTTTTAATTAATGAATTAAAATATGATCCTAAATTAATTATACATGTAAAAGTTAAATTAGCTTAATAACGTTCACTTATTAAGTAATATTCAATAAACAGACTTTTCTAGATTTACAGGAGTCTTTATTTTAGAAAGAAGCGGTATATTTCGTATTAAATAATAATTTTCCAATTATATTGTATAAAGTATTTAAATAATCAATAAGTTTCTATTATTGTTATATATAAGTCACAAAGATACATTTAATATAAAAAGTACGATACTGGATTTTGTTTAAAGATTATAAAGAAAGAAAAGAATATAAAGATAGAAATATAGAGACAAAATAGAAAATAAATATATTAAAAAATTAAAAAATAATTTCTACATTAAATAACCTGTTCTTTAAATAAATGTATTTAAGTATAACAATTTAAATTCCTTTAACAAATAATCTTAACGCTGCCAAATAAGCCAGCATTATAACCCAATTTTATTTCCAATACGCATCCACTTATAACATCCAAAACCATAGAACTTCAGACGTATATAACGGAAAATGGCACCATAAAGGTAATTGATTATGGACAATAAAAATGGACATTAAAGTATATATGACCACCTTTATGTCCTTACGTCGTTGAATTGATTTGAGCAAACATTAATGTTTATCGAACCGATACTATTAATAATGACATAAAATGGATATTTTTATGTGTTTGATTGCTGAGTAACACCATTAGGGAATAAGCTTTGTAAATTAATATATATAACACTTTTGTTAATAGCATGTAAAACTATTAACATCTCATATACATACCGGGTGCCTTTTTTGAGACTTTTATTCTTTTCTTTCTTGTTACAATTTCTTGCATTGTTAAGATTTTGTCAGAATTTAATGTTCTTCCAGAACACATAACTTTAGTAGTAAGTGCCGCTAAACCTTTTTTTTTTGAATTCGCGGTTCTTTAGAATCGGCGATCACTACAAATCAGTTAGATATACAGAATTTATAACAATATCCCATACCCAAAGATTTAGAAGAAGTTAAAATTATCAAACGACGTAGATTAAAATATTGTTGTTATAAGACACCCTGAGAAATATGAGATCTTGCATTATTAAGGAGGAAAATCTTAGGCAAGCATAGTCCAGGAAAAGGAAGAACAACGTGGTTAAAGAATTTGAGGCAATGGTATAGGAAAGAAATATTAAAGTACAAGAGAGTAAAATAGTGTTATCTGTAAAGCTTAAAAAACTTGAAAATAAATATTTAATTTGATTTTAAACATATTTTGCAGTATGTAATACTATTATACATTTGAAACAAAATATATTTATTTTAAATTTTTTAATGCTTTGCAGATAAGAATTTAAAAAATCTTCATGAGCCGTTTGTGAATGCTTAATATCCATATTACCAGCTGACATTTTTATAAATTTTTTTGGCACTTTTCCAAAATAATAGCAAAAAAAAAACGCAAAAAAGCACCTTAATACGTAAATAGGAATTTTATAAATATTTTATTTTAGTACCTAAATGCGGATACATTTTCTTTCAAACTAAGCATGAACAAATAAGGCAAACAAAACCACCTGATTTATCCGTTATAATCGCGGGTCTGAACGAGAAAATTCCAACCCTCTTGTTATTAAAATATCGAAGAAAATATTTCTATTATTTGATATTAGAGTAGCTGGAGTCTCTCAGCTAAAATTTTAATATAACAGCCCGAGGTTAGCCGGTTTCCTTCTTTCAGCTACGTATTTAACTAGAAAGCGGTAAGTTTTCTTCGCTAATAACTTTTAAAATTTAATTAAAATAAAGCAAATGCAGTTTTAAATCTTAGAAATTGTTGTCAAATTTCCTTTTAATCACTATGTTACGTGCAAAGATATATGGCCTTATATTACTTTTACTTATTTCACTTATTTAATATAAAATTGGCTCAATGTTAAATTTTAGTAAAAAATTTTGCAGTCTATAAATGTTTTAATTTTTTTAAGTATTAAGTAAGAGTATCTTTAAGATGGTTCATTTGATTAATAGAAATTGCATTCTTGATAAAAAATTAAAATTTTCCTAAGAATGGACACAGCTAATTTATTTTTTCAAGAGTGATTTACTAATTTAAAAACAATACTCTCAACTCTCTACAAAGGGGTCAAAATTCCCCTATAATCTTTAATATAATCCAATAATAGAGCCAAACTCTTCTAATAGTAAAAAGTTTTTTGCATTTTATGTTATATTTTCTTTATCTTATACTGCAGTATTGTTAGGCTTAGTCCCGCCATAATACTAATAATATTTTTATTATTCATAATCTTATTTTTATTGTTTGTTTTCAATTGGAAATTTTAAAAGAAAGACTGGCACAAGACTTTGACACTAGTTTTATTAAAATTATGCCATGGGTATTGCCATTATAAGCAGTTTCTTTTAATTTTTTCAAGCTCATATATGCAAAGGATGACATCAGGTATTTCAAACTTGGCAGATGTACTCATAACAAAAAAACTTCTAAAATAGTGCAACTTTTTATCCTTCTTATTTAAGATTTTCTCGCCTTTTTTTTTAATTTTTTTCGCATTTTAATTTGGGGCTTGCAATTATGGTTGTTACACGTACTTTTCTTTGAAAAAACATTTTTATAACAGGGGCATCAAATGCTTGGATTTTGGCTTTTGTTGGTTCTTATATACCGTGAGATAAAAAAGGCCTGGATCCCCTTAATAATTCGCGAACGCGCTTTTTTGTCAATAAATATGTTATAAGTTCCTTTATAAACGTTTTTACCTATATGATACCCGATATATGGATTTGCCCGAAAATCAGATAGTACCAGAAATAAGAAGGCTAATACTAATTTTCATCAAATATGATTTTCACAAGATGACGCCCTTCCTCATTTTGGAGTTGATGTAGGAAGATTCCTAGATACGGCTTTTCCAAATCGTTGGATTGGCAGAAGAGGTGAAATTGAATGGCCAGCAAGAAGCCCTGATATTACATCCCTATAGACTGACTACTTTCTCTGGGACTATTTAAAGAATAAGGTTTATGCGATAAAGCCGGAAAATATTTACATATTATAAAACAGAATTAGAAAATGAAGCAAATGTTTTTACTACAATTTGGTACATTTTTAAACCGTTCAGTGGGGGCATTTTCAATATTTAAATAAATAGGTTTATTGTCTAAATACTTTTTTGTATCGTTTCTTTATTTATGTGTTTATATTTGCATGTTTTATTTATAATAAATTTTACATAATAATTTTTTAAACCATTATATCTTTTAATTTGTTGAAGTTAGGTATAGCATTCATTATATGAAAGTATGCTAAAATTTTGCATAGAATCGGAAAATGCATAAAAAAATATACCATTCTATTTAAAAAAAGGCAACTTTGATCTCTACTACTGTTGTGATATAATATAATTTTTATTTAAGACACTTTTTGATAAAAGGGCGCGTTCACAAATTTTTAAAGGGATCCGGGACTTTTTGAACCTACGGTATGGTATGGATATTGCGATTCATTGATTGCTTTATTTACTTTAATAGAATAGATTAAGAGGTTATAGAAATTAGCTAATAGAACAAATAGTTAATTTTAAACTTTACAATGGAAAATAGAGCTTCAAGTAATTACAACGTTTTCTTTTTTTGCTTTACAATTTTACAAAGTTTTTAGTCAGATATTGGTGAATAAAGTAAAAATGGTGCAAATTGATTTTTTCATTCTATTTGTTAGTAGAAAGATGTTATGATTCGCTTTGATTAGATGTATATGATTCGCTTTGTAGGAATGATTAAAGGTTCATTAGAGTTACAATCTTTACATTACATAAAATATTGCTATTTTATCTAGATTTCAAATTAATTTTTTGATTGCTAACGATCTCATGCCTTTTTTAATAAGTTGAAACAATGTAAATTTTTTAGACATTTTATAAATGTATCAAATATCTATTTTAATTTACCTGGTTCCTGATTATCTCAATATCCCTGAACATTGATTTGATTTTTGTTGGACGGCAATTTTTCAAGTTTTTTTTTTGTGGTTGCTAAATATTATTTAGTTTAATATAGCTTAAATATTATTTTCATAGCTTAAATATTATTTATGCAATCATTATTTCGATCGATAATATTTGACAAACAGAAATACAATTATACAAATTTCCTCATTTCTTTAAAAATCAATAAACGTAATAAATCTCACAACTTTTATGTTAAATAAAGTGACCATTTTGTATGAGTTTTATTTCATTTAATTTTTTTAAACGCGGTTTAATTTTATAATTTAGTTTCTATATTTTCATATTTTGGAGTAGTATCCTAATAAAAATTTGGTACATTTCTTTATTTTAATTTGTTCAAATGGATTCCATTTGTTTAACGTTTTTATTAATTTTTTTTTCGTGCGATGAACACCACAAAAGTTTTTCATTCAAACACTTTGCCTTTCATAGATTGAAACCCTAAATTTCTTATTGCTCTTTATACCAAGGTTTATTATTGCAACAAACAAACGAACTATGAGAAACTGCCAATGGTTAACATATGCTCTGCTAACGATTGTTTACACACTTTTTAGGGTATTTATCAAATTTTTTATATAAAGTATTTTCTAGCATTGCACCTTAGGAGTAACAATTTGGGGAAAAAATATTTTTTTGGTAAGTACACAATTTTTTTGCTAAGAATATATTATCAATTGAAATAGATTTTTAATAACATAAATTTTGTAGTGGTTTTGTATGTTACTGACCCATAGACACGCATTTTTAGCTTGTTAGTAATCTTGACCGTATTAGAGTCAAACTTTTTAACCAATTTTTTGTACAAAGTATTTTTTAGGAATTTATTAAAAAATCTCGCAATATTTCACTTTAGGTTTAACACTTCACTCAAGAAGAAATTTTCTTTGTTAATACGAAAATTTTTCACTATTCACTAACCGACAAAATAATAGCTTTGTTTTCCCACCTAAGGAAAATATATATTTTTATTCTTTTTTGCCAAGGTATAAACGCACAATAAATAAAAAGTCGAAGTTAGCACTTGTTGCTTTTTAATAAATTATATTTTTGATTTTTAACAAAAATAATGAAATATATTATTTACGGTGGTTTAAAAGATTCCGATCGCTTAGATCTTTTGGCTTTTCTGGTGTAGGACCATTCTGGTGTTTCCCTAACGATGGACCAGCAATAATCAGCAAGCATAAAGATTTGCTTTGGTAGCGTTTTTCAAATGACGCGATGTCTTGATGGAATCGCTCTCCGTGCTCGTCACTTACGGCTCCCATAATTTGTGGAAAGAAATTTATTAAGTGTATTTTTTAAAACATTTTGCATGCCATTTTTTGGTAGGCTTTTAACATCGTTTTGACGATATTTACATATTGCAGAGATTTGTGATTGCCAAGAAAAATTTTGGTCACTTCTACGAAGGACAGCCAGGCTTTGTTTTCAATATCGTTTATTGCTGCCAGAAAACTCTGGATCATTCATAAGTTTCCTTATGTCAGGTTCAACAAATATGCCTTCTTTAATCTTGGCATCGCTAAGAGAAGGAAATTTATTTTTCAAGTATTCAAACCCAGGATCATTTTTGTCCATAGCTTTAATGAAGTTTTTTTTTTTAATCATAACTTTAAATGTAAAGATGGCAATATTATTTTTTTGGGATCGACTAATGGAACATTTTTAACATTTTTCTAGCTAGGTATTTAAGTTGTTCTTTCAGGCCAGTACTCTTGAGTGTAATGTTTTGACCGATCATACAAGAAATAGCAGAATTTGGTATAGCCAGTTTGGAGTCCTAAAATTAAAACTACCTTTAAAGCAGCACAGATGGTCCACTTGAAGTCTTTATAGTTACCTTTGTGTACAACAAGTCTCATCACTTTATACGTTTCTTTTAAATTAGCACTCTATGCTACAGGAATGGATGGAAGTTTGTTACCATTACTTAGAAGCACGGCTTTTAAACTAGTCTTAGAGAAGTCGATGAAAAGCGGCTATTCGGAAGGAACATGCTCATGACCTGATTTACCAAACAGGCCATTAACATCTAGACAAGACACTAAGCTTTCCTCTTTTAAAAAAATCAAGAACAAAACTGTGACGTTTGCGATATTTACATATAACGACTCCCGGTTCGAGCAAGTTCCACTGTTTAAGTCGTGATCCTAAAAAGTTCGGCATTTTCTTTCGATAGACTCAGATCCCTGGATAGAACATTGAGTCGTTCTTGGCATTTCTAGCAGAATGATCAGGAAACTCTGAGGGGACGAATCTTCTGGGCCCTGGGTCTTATGATGTCTCATTGTCTAGTGATGAGTGCGTTGGCAAATCCTCATAACGGAAAACAGGCTTGTCAACCGAACTCACGTCGGGATACTCTAAAGTATCCTGACGACTTTTTTCTTCCTGTTTTGTCCTTTGAGATCAGTTAGATAAAAGTTGCAATGGGTAATGTGATCTTTTGGTTCTCGCCAAATGACCGGCTTCGTAAAAGGCAGCATCTAAATTGCTTTATGAGACCAATCGGTTAAGTTTTTGTAGCAAGTTGTCCAGCAGATATGTGACAACCACAATTTATCTAGATTAGCAACTTTAATTTTAAAGTAGTTAAAATAACATTCTTCGATATGCGCAGTGATGGACTTTTTTTGGCCATCTGTTGTAAAGTTTCCACACACGTAACAAAATTGGTCGGGAGAATTTTTGCAACTGCATGGCATTTTTGTTGTTTACTGTCTTGTGTTTCAAACACCTGTTTCAATAGTTTGCTTATTTTATAAATTATCGTAAAAAACAAAGTTGTAAACATGGAAATTCACGTCATTTATTTCGATAACGGGAGCTAAACAAATGTAAGTAATATTATTTTTGTAGTAAGGTCAAAGATACCTAACAAAAACAATATAAATTGCTTAGGTGGGAGAACAGTTGTTTACTAGTAATTAATAATTGAAATGGATTTTTAGTGGCGTATTTTGTAAGTATTTCTTGGGGTAAGAGATACGCAATTTTACTGTTTTTGAACGTTTAAAAATTGATTTTTTATTTATTCTTGTTTTCTTTGTTACCGTGAAACTGGGTTAAATTGATCATTTCGTTTGTAAATTTCCTTGTAACTCTTTTGATAACTGCGTATCGATATTTAAATTAATCATAAATGATTGTGTATGGATGCCGTAAAAGGATTTTGCAATCGTACCTGCTCTAAATTTAAAGTTGTTTACAAAAATGCCAAAATGAGGTGTGATCAATTTCATACCAACAGGGGAGTGACTTTGATCAGTGCCATATAATTGTATTCTTCTTGCAATGCCTTAAAATGCATTATGAACAATTTACCACCCGCTTAAGTTCATTAATCCGTTAAAAAGTTACAGATAATTCTAGGTTTTGGGGTGAAATTGATCACTTAGGGGGAAATTGATCAGTCATAAAATTCCACTAATTGGTTATTTTTTTAGGTAAAATAAAAAAAACATTGCAGTTTTTTAATACTTTATTAAAAACATTTGTTTAAAAATATAAAAACTTATAAAAGACATTCGAAAAGTAAAGAAACAAATTTTCAATTAATAGATAGAAGCAGTAATGCGTATAGTAAGGATTTACATCTCCTTAATATCTACTGCTTTTCTGAATTGATATATGATTTGACCTTTGACGCATTCAGCGGCAGGTTCTAGCAAAATAGCAATTATATCTGCCAACTCTATGGAAAACTCGTCGCCTTCTTGTGGTTTAAAAATAATTTTTCTTCCATCGACAGACTTTAGTCCCAGAACTTCGAATTCGTTTTCAATGAAATTTTGACCGATAAATGAATGAATTATGTATGAATTATGAATTATGTAACGATAGCTAACACGTTTTCGTATGCCCCCCAATACTTTAACCAATAAAAATGTCCCAATTTTTATCTCACTTTGACTCACTTCCAAATATTCAATTTCTTCGTTTTCCTGCAACTGGATAAATAAATCGTCGGTGGTCATGTCATCGTCGGAATTATCATTTATTATAGGCTCTTCAACGTCGCTGTCTGAACTGTTGGAATCATTTTGGGCTGTCACACTTTTCCCTGGCTGAACATCAAGTTTTATTCTCTTCTTATATTTTGTCTTGTTGGAGCATTTGAAAATCTCTGTTGTTGTAAGTAATTTACCAATACGTTCTGCGCTTGGTCTTGATTAAAATCTTCTCTAGGCAGCTTGTCTAACACTCGGTTTGGATTTAAAGGGACTATGCCACTTGCTTCAAAAGAAGAAATAAGATTTCGTTTAACCGCATGAGGTATTTTATCTTTGGATAGTTTACTATCCATTGCCACCAAGGTTTTTTGCAAAAATAGTGGGAAATCCTTTTTGTCAATTGATGAATGTGTCGGATACGTATTTTTTCATTCTAGCAAGACTTCTCTCCAGGCCATTTTAAATGGCCTGAAAAACCCTACGTCCAACGGCTGACATAAATGTGTCGCGTCCTTTGGCAGGCATACAAATTCAATGTTATGTTCTTCACACAGTCTAATAACTTCTTCTGTGAAATGTGAAAAGTTATCGCCTATTACAATTTTTCGCCCTTGCTGTGGAAGAAACGCAGACTTAAAACAGTCATTAAAAGTTTCGGCGTCCATCCACCCATGTGACGTTCGGTTGTATCGTGATCCAGCTGCACAGCATTTATCTATGCAACAGGGTTTTAATTTTGGTCCTTGTTCAGTCCACTGCGCCCACATTTTTTCTGCTCGATAAATTATATATGTTGGCAAAAGTACTCCTGCTGCAGAACCACACATCATCACTGAGGTTCCAGATTTAGTAAAATTGCACACTCGTTCAGGGTATTTTACTCCACGGGAATATATTAGTTTTTTGCGCCCAGGGTCGTCAAGCAAGTTAGTTTCATCATAATTATATACGTTGCACGACGGAATACCATTTAAAGTTGTTTTAAGGTTTTCAAAATTTTCAGTTAATGTTTGCCTGGAAACATCAGCACGAGCCCTTTTAATATTAACTGCAAGCCTTTGAGTTATTACATTGTTATGTCTTTTTAACAGCGAAAATACCCAATCGGTACCGGGTAAATTGTCCTTAAATTTTGCCACTGAACGACCTTGGGTATCTAGCAGGTTTTTTGCCATATGCCTTAAATCTGTTAAATTAAGAGGAAACCCCCATTCGCCACAAATAGCAACACATTTAAGAATTGATTGCTCTTCATTGGAGCTAAAAACGGTTTGCCCGTCATTACTTTTAACATGACGTCCATGGTATCTATTATTTAAGGTCCCGTAAGAAATCTTGAACCATTTTGCAGCTTTGCGTAAACTCCACCCTTCATTTATGACCCTTTCTAACGCTTTTTCTATGGACTCTTGACCGTAGTCTTTATACCTTCGTGCCCCAACTTTTCTCTTATAAACTCTCGGCATTATGTCAATATTCTAAAATCAAAAATATTATTATTACTAGTAGTACTATACCCTTAAGATTATATAAGCTTTGCAATCTGCTGATCAATTTCACCCCATTCAGTTGATCAATTTGACCCCATTCAATAAATCTAAACAAAATCCAGCAACGCCGTAAACTTCATTTTGAGGTGATAAAAATACAAGATATTCAGGATACTAAATATATTACGCATATATCCAGAATTTGCATGTATTTTTAAATAGCAGTCAAATTTTGGAAGGTTATATTTTTGTCTAAATATTACTTACATGTTTGAGAGCCGCAAACTCCAAAAAAAATGTTTAACTGACAAAAAACATGCACATGGATCACTAGCTACACCATTACTGAATACGATTTTTTACCGAACGGAAAAAATCGGCACTTAATATGCGCGGGAAATTTAAATGTAAAATATTTTGATATGGTGATCAAAGTCGCCCTGCGAAATCAAATTAACCCCATTTCACGGTACCAAGTTACAGACACGTAATTTTAATTTTTTAGTAATCTTGGATGTATTAAAGTCCAATCCATGTATTAAAGTACCATTTTTGGTTATCCTTGTAGGTGCCAATATTAAAATAAAATTGGATATAAAAATAATTGTTTAATTTTATGTATTGATACTCCGGTGCCAATAAGGAAGATTTACTCCCCTTTCTAACTTTATTTCTATTTTTGGCTCTTAAGTATGATATTTCATATTTTGAACGTACTAGAATTATATAAATAGTATTTATTATGATAATGTAGCTTAAAATAATTAATTTTTGGAAAAAGGGTGTGTTTAGTTTGATTTTTGGTGATGCAAAGCCTTTATATTTTTTTTTTTCTATTGCCAATTTTAAGTACTCTAATATAACTAACTTCTCATAATTGGCAAATTATAAAAAAACTTACCTTAAAATTGACGTCTTTTTATCTTTATTAAAGAAACTTTTTGAAATATTTCAAATAAATCATACATAATAAAATAGTATAAATTAAGTAAATGGGGGATATTAAACAAGGGAAAAGTACTATAAGATATAGAATGAAATCTACTTTTAGAAAAGTAAAAAAGGTGAAAAAAAAAATCCAAAAAAGTTGCATTACTTAAATTTGGAATATCTACGTCAACTTAACAATTTTAACTGAGTTTGAAATCTATCAAAACGGTGCTCGGATATCGCAAAGGAGGAATAAATTTTATCGGTAATATGTATTATAAAGGATCATAAAGTAGGACTTCTTAGATTAACCTCTAAGTATCTCTGGCTTTATTTCTAAATAGAAATAAGGGTTTTACTAAGCCCAAAACTTAAAAACTATATCCGTATTCTAAAATTAGGAGTTGAAAAAATAGACTTAACATCAACCTCTTAGGAAAAAAAATAAAAGAAAATTGAGTTTTTGTATAAATTTGTAAGATTTGTAAAACTTCTTGGAACCTTTTTAAAACCTTTTTTTTAATTATTGCTACCACTAGCATGTTTACTAAATCGAAGTTTAATCAAATTCAATTTATTTTGAACGGACGTTCTCTTAATCGCCATACATCCCTATTTCGACTTCAATCATTCTGGAAAACGATCACTTGTTGAAGCGTTAATATTTCAAGCTTATACTCATCCGCTAATTGTACGCGATACGTTTCGCTAGGGGCCTCGTGCTTGGATAATGAATGGCTATAAAGTGGCCGGCCATTGTACGTAATAACTAGGACTCTCGTTGAAACAGAATTTAATTTACGAGGGTCCGGCCGGCGTTACCTCATCTTGCGAAAACTGATTACCCTGACGACTGACCGCTCGCCGCCATTACGGTGTCCAGTGTCTTGTGACGAGAGTGGTAATTGTTTCCTGGACGAAGGTTATATTGTCCCCTCGAGATGCGATTAGCCTATAATTATTGTCCAATTTGAATAAAGTACCATCGAAAAGGCGGACGGATATCAATTTCCTTATCTATAGTTAAAAATATAATTGGCAGGATAATTGGACATTATTATTACCATAGAAGATTTATAATACTGCTAGTTTTATAATACTAAAGCTTATTTTCAGAGAGTTCTATTCTATTATCATCTCAATATTAAAAATTTAATGACAATTTACTTAATTTATTAAATTTTACTTATCGTCTCACAGGCGACATGCTCACCATTTTACAATCTTTTTACAGCTCTAAATATCAATAAAATAGGTGATTTTTAAATTTTCCTTAACAAAAAGCTTAAGACATACTTTAACTTTTAAACTTTTGAAAAATTTAAGTGAAACTTATTTGACAGTATTTATGAAAATTCTATCGCCATAAAATTTTTCTACTATATGAATGTCGAATCCATTTCAGTTATGCTAATTTATTTTCTTTTATTTAGTAAAATGATTAAAACCAGTCTTAGCATCTAACTGAAAATATGTATTAATGTATGGAAGATTTTTTAACAAATAAAAACCAAATCGTATTAAACTTTGTAGTGTATCGCCATAATAACCTATAGAATTTTTAATTTAAAGGTTAGGTAAAATTACATAAAATTTACTATACAGTTCATTATACCTTTACTTATGTATGTGATCAAAATGCTTTTTACTTAATCAATTAATTAATAGCAGTATTACTTTTACATAATAATACAAAAGCCTAGATAAATCGGGAAATTATTTGAATATTTAATATGGTTAATTAATTATCGATCCGATTCAATAATTAACTTTAATATTCAATTAGTAATATCAATTAATTAGTCTCTAATATTATGTTTTAACTGATTGACTGCAGTATCCACAGGATAAGATATTTCCCTTTGACCAATAGCTAGTTACTCAAAAGACCAATTTAAATCCTACAACATAAAACTATGTCTATGTCGTAGACAATAGGCCTAACACCTTACTACTACCTATAGCTGAAAAGCCTAGTCATTATATGTATTGAAAGCAAACTCCGCGATGGAACTATAATTACCTTGTTTGACTAAAATTATGTATCAGTCCATGAACTACCATAGACTGACACATAGGCAAACGGTGTCACTGTCCGAATGACTAAACGTTACATCGGTTGATGGATGCATTTGTATATAGTTAGTTACTTATTAAAGCAATTGCTGAATTATAAGTCAAGCTTAAGGCAGAAATAGGAAAATTAGGAAATATGGTATGATTATGTTAATTATTACAAGGTTGATTGTTTATTGTACGATTATTGTATTCGATATATCGCCTACAGGCGGACATCTAAATACATCCTTGGATCGTTAGTTCTTAAGCATTAAAAATTGACCAAATCGGCTAAAAATAGGTATAAAAAAATTTATCATTCTTTTATATTTTAACTTTTTTACAATTTTTGTAAGTCATATACAGATTGTCAATAAAATGGTGTCAAAAAAATGGTGTAAAAACCTATGTAAAAAAAATTTTTTTGTTTTTATTATGTAAAACTCTTGTGTTATCTAATTTTACATACTGTGACTACGTTTATGGTTTTTCTTTGGATTTGGAATGCAGGAATCGCATACAGAATGCTTGCTTGAGGTTTATCTGTGGTTTGCGCAACAAATTTTTTTTTGCCTACAAAAGATGCACTATTGTTGCACATCGGCCAGAGCGATGATTTTCGAGAAAATTGAAGGTAAGCAGTTTGTTCTGATGGGTTCCTAGTTAATTAACCAATATAAACTTATGGCGTTTCAAAAGTAATTAATTAGCTTTTAAAAAATTAATTCAAAAATCAAAATTCAATGATTTTTCAAAACATTTTATATGAACTCAAAAACCAAGACTTTGACCGTAATTTGACGGTACGTACACCTGATGTTGAGGAGCTCATTTTATCATATATAAATAAAAATCCGGGGACATCTGTAAGGAGAATTGTAGCGCGGGAAAACGTGAGTTGCCATTCTGTGCGGATAACTTATCATACTTAACTCCTGTATCCATATCACATCTAAAGGATCCAAGCTCATGCTCCGACAGACTATCCCGCTTGAGTAATCTTCTATCATTGGTTATTAAAAAACTGGTACAGAAACTCCTTTTTTTGGCAAATGTTTTAAGCACTGATAAAACTGGGTTTACCAGAAATTTCTAACTTTAAATGTTCAATTACCATAATACACATTACTGATCCGATGAGAACCCTCATGTTGTTGTGGAAAGTCGACGCTAAATTCGATTCTCAATTAACGTCTGGGCGGGAATTCTTGGCGATAAACTTATTGGACCATTTTTTGACCCTTGAAGTTTATACCTTAGTTATGTGTTCATGCTCACTTGACAAATTGACGTTTAAATGATAACACTTAATATTTAATAGTATTGTTTTTGCGTCGTCTCCTCCGCGGCTCTCTTTTTCTCCATAATTTTTGTTTTTAGTTAGTTTTTGTTTTGATTTTGATTTGATTTGAGATGAGTTCGAGTTTCCGAAAACAGATGGTGTATTCGCGGCGGTTAACTTGGTTACAATACGTATTAATTTAAATTATCATTCATCACTATAAAAATTAGATCACCGTCAAAAAAATTGTTTTCACTGTACCCTAGTTAGAAATATGGTTCTCTACATTTGATACAAACTGATCTTTCAAAGAAGGTCAGTAAATGTTTGGAAAATATTACCATATCTCTAAACCGTACATTTGTATTATAAATGTATGTTTTAAAACAAAACCTTTAATATAAATAGTATGGGGTTTAAGTTGTAACTAACTAAAAAAAAGAGTAACAGGAGGAGTAAATCGTCTAATATACATATTAAGGCAATTTCTATTTTTAGAAGTATGAAAAATAGGTTCGTATTTTTTTATGCTATAAATAATAGTAAGGGCAATTATTAAGTATTTAATATTGGCTCTTCTGGCATAACCATCATTTCCGATTTACTAAATAAATAAATAAATCTGGCCTTTATTAAGTAACACAAAAAAAAATATCAATATGGCGAAGTCTAGCAAATTTTGCTATTCTACTTACCGGTGATAACAGGAACAAGGCATACATTGCATTTCAAATAATCAATAATATTTAATAAAAAAGACATAAATACACGTAATAGATAAACGATTATAGCAGCCGATGTTTATTATTTTGTCTGATTTAAAAGAAGCACTGTTTTAACCTTATACCTAAATTTTAAAACATTAAAATTTCTAAACTCTACTGGCAACTGATTCAAAAGAGAAATTAAGATAAAAGCAGAAGATTAAAAAAAAAACCAAACTTCTAAATTTAGGAAGATTGTACAAATATTTATGCCTGGTATTAATATTGTAAAGTGTTGACCTTGTCACAAAAATACTATCTAATTACATATTACCGGCAGAAACGTTAAAAATGATGCAGAAAGGCACCAAGATAAAGTGTCTAGCGCTTTTCCATTCTTAGCCATCAAAGTAATTTTTGAGAATTTTAGAGATACATGGTCGCGCCTGGTTAGACCAAAAATAAGTCTACAACATGCATTTTGTATTACTTACACTTTATTCCGTTCAAAGGACTAAGACATAGACACTATATAAAGTCACAATATTTGAATCTTAGAAAAACCAAAAACTCAGACAATACCTTTCTTGAGTTCAAATTAAGGTAAGGACGATTGCAATACATTCGTTGTTGCAGCAACAACTTTAAAATATAAAATGCTTTCTTCCTAACTGCAGCATCGTGACTATCAAATTTCAAAATTATAATATTAGAATTTAAATTATGTTAATTAATTAAATTAAGCAGCTTTTTCAGAATAGCGGTTTTAATGTATCTATGAGAAAAACAAACATACCATTATCAAAGATCTTTTATATATACAGGGTGTCCGGAAAAAAGAGGCCAATCCGCCGGCCACATATAGGGTGGACCAAAATAATGCGACTTTTGTTATGCCATTTTTTAATTGGGCGCTCGGTATTCAATATACAGGGCGTCAAAATGAGAAATATAAAATCGTTTTTTTGAAGTAAGTCAATTGTTTCATAAGATATTAAATTAAAATTTGGTGTGAGGGGGTTTTTTTGGAACGAAAAATTGAAATCCGTTCACGGATTCGCTATACCTTGCAGAGGGCGCCACCTGTGGTAGGTTGCATGTGTTAAAAATACCAAAATTTTTTTGTACCCCTGTATAATAAAGTTCTAGTAAAAAATTCTAATTATCCAATCTTTCTCAAAAAAAGTATTCTTGGTAAATGTCGGCTTGAGAATCCGTTTATGAGATATCTTACTTTTAAAATCTAAATACATTTTAACAAGTTACCAAAATAAACGTAAATTATTTTTCTAAATTAATACTAAATTACTTATTATAATAAAAATCTTACAATAATGATTCTAAATTATTTGTTCTACGTGACCTCCATTCATTTGTATACACATACGAGCCCTCTTTATTAAAGAAAATCTAAGGCTTTGTATTAAATATTTGGTTTCAACCTAAAATGCAAGTTGCAATGATTCTGTTGCGTATTTTAATAATACACAGGTGTTCTTGATTGATAATAATTTTAATGCAAAATTATGTACAAAACTGACTGATAACACTGACTGAAAGTAACTGATTGTCTGTAAAAACTGAGAAAAACTCGACTCG
The DNA here is from genome assembly GCF_022605725.1 of Anthonomus grandis grandis. Classification (NCBI taxonomy): domain Eukaryota; kingdom Metazoa; phylum Arthropoda; class Insecta; order Coleoptera; family Curculionidae; genus Anthonomus; species Anthonomus grandis. Next base: position 18,842,809 of record NC_065557.1, read on the forward strand.
ACTGCCTCTGTTGCGTATCCGAGAGGCACTGGTAATATTTTCTGTGACTGCCCGTAAAGTAGAGTCTATTCTATATTACATTATTTTAAATTGTTATGAAATAAATATAATTAAAAAAAACTAAAATAAAAGTATTTCTACAACATGCCGCCAGCCTTGAAACAGTTAACAACGGTTTCAATGATATGTAATACTAACTTAACAATTACTTTAATAGTACACATGTTTACAACAAATTAAAGTACATTGAACATTGCTATTGCTTAAAAACTATGATTAATACTAACTTACAATTATACATCTATTGGTAATATACAGATTCGTGATAACGCACGTTTTACTTCACCATTAGATGTCTTAACCGTCACTACGCGAACCTTATTGTCTTTGCCTGGATGCACTTCACTGATTCGTCCTAGTTTCCATTGGAGAGGAGGTAAATTGTCCTCTTTTAGGCACACCAACTGTCCTTCTTGAATATCATGTGTCTGAGCTGTTTTCCATTTTGTTCTTGACTGCAACTGGGCTAAGTACTCTGTAGACCACCTTGTCCAAAAATGTTGAAGTACTTGCGTCATGTGTTGAAAGTTGTTCAATCTAGTAACTTCACGTAAGTCAGGTTCGGGGAAGGTTGTCAATGGGGAAAAAATTAAAAAATGTCCTGGGGTTAGTGCTTGATAGTCTGTTGGATTGGAAGATAAAGGAGTCAAAGGTCGGGAATTAAGACATGCTTCAATCTGTGCTGTTAAAGTAGCAAAATTCTCTAATGAGAAAACATGATTACCAATGATTCTTTTTAGATGAAATTTAAACGACTTCACAGCTGCCTCCCAGATTCCACCATAATGTGGAGATCAAGCAGGAATAAATTTCCATTTGATGGACTCAACTGTCAAGAAATTATTAATGTCAGCCTGTGAAGTTTTTACAAAATCATACATGGCCTTTAGTTGATTACTTGCACCAACAAAAGTTGTTGCATTGTCTGATGAAAGAGTTAAAGGTTTACCTCTACGACTTATAAAACGTTTTAAGCAATTCAAAAAACACTCAGTAGTTAAATCTGACACGATTTCTAAATGAGTAGCTTTCGTGCTAAAACAAACGAATATACACACATAAATGTTGATAACCTTTGAATTGCGTAACTTATTAGCTTTAACTGGAAAAGGGCCACAGTAATCTAAGCCTGTATGTAAAAATGCTCTAGCAGGAGTGATTCTATTCTCGGGTAAATCACCCATTAACTGATTAATTAAAATAGGTTTATTCTTAAAACAAACAATACATTTTCTCAAAACCTTTTTGACTGTTGTTAAGCCTGACAAAATCCAGTATTTTGTTCGCAATGTGGCTAATAATGATTGTGGTCCCGCATGTAAGTTTTTGTAATGTTCATCCCGAATTAAACATGTAGTAATATGATGAACTGAGGGTAAAATTATAGGATGCATTTGAGAAAAACTTAGAAATTTTGCGTTGTTGATACGACCACCAACTCTGAGAATACCATCCTCTAAGATGGGGGTAAGAGGCAATAGTTTGCTAGTTTTATTAACATTTTTGTTTTTTAAGATATCTGAAATATCTGCCTGAAAACATTCCTGTTGGACAACCTTAATAATTAATTTTATGCTAAACTCCAGCTCCTTTAAAGTAAGTGAGCCATACTGTTTTTCGGTTTTATTTAAACAATTATGTTTAAATCTCAAGATTAATGCAATTATTCTCTGCAATTTTGCTATTGACGAATATCTTTGCATAAGATCAAAAGATTCAATTTGTTTGATATGAGCTGATAACTGATATTTAGGTCTTTTCTCTGGAATCTCTTCTGATGAGAATATTTTTTGTTTAGGCCAGCATTCTTCACCTTCTAACCAGGAAGGTCCATTCCACCATAGTGAAGAAGTTGTCAAGACCTCTGGGTTGGCTCCTCTAGAAATAAGGTCTGCTGGGTTTTCTTTGGATGGAACATGTCTCCATTCATTTATCTTAGAACTCTCATGAATTTGAGCGACTCTGTTAGAAACAAAAGGCTTCCAAACATGAGAATCGCTGTTTATCCAATGCAAAACGATCGTTGAATCTGTCCAGAAGGTATACCTGTCAAAATCAATATCTAAACAAGAAATTATCTTGTTTACTAAGTCTGTTAAAACTATTGCTGCGCATAACTCTAATTTTGGAATAGTTAGCGTTTTTAATGGTGCTACTTTGCTTTTTGCAGTAAGTAGCCTACTCTGTTTTTTGTCTTGATATTCACTGATAATATAAACGCAAGCTCCGTAAGCTGCCTCTGAGGCATCACAGAACCCATGTAATACTAAGTATGTTTTTTGAGATAGTATAACGTGACGTGGAATGTTGATGTTATTTAAGTTTGTTAACTGGTTCATGAATAAAACAAAACTCGTATGAAGTTCCACAGGAAGAGATTCATCCCATCCAACATTTAATTTCCACAATTTCTGGAGCAATATTTTTGCCTGAATAACACAAGGTCCTATCAAACCTAAAGGATCGAAAATTTGTGAGATAGTTGAAAGGACAAACCTCTTTGAAATTTTGTTATTTTCCTTGTAACTGTTAATTTTAAAGAATAAATTATCATGACCAGAATGCCAATGAACCCGAAGGGTTTTATTTTCTTCTTTACTAGAAATAAAATATTCTACATTGGTCTGATTCTTTTCTGTATCTGAAAATATGTTACACTCATTGGAAATCCATTTTCTTAGGATAAGCTTTGATTTTCCAAGAATTTCTTGTAAATTTTGTTTTAATTGTATAGCCTGTTCAACACTGTCACAGCCGTATAAAGGATCATCAACATAGAATCCCTTCTTAATGGCTGATGCTACTTCTGGAAATAAAGTTTCACATTCATTTGCTACTTCCACCAGACTTCTTATAGCTAAATATGGAGCACTTGCAGTTCCATATGTGACAGTTTTAAGCTTGAAATGTTGAATATCTTCAAAACTATTTTTACGCCATAATATTCTTTGATAATTTTGATAATCATCCATTATCAAAACCTGTCTGTACATCTTTTCGACGTCAGCTGCTAAAACAACATTAAAAAATCTGAAACGTATTAAAATAGAAAAAAGATCACTCTGGATAGTTGGTCCAACTTTCAAGCAATCATTTAATGATAAATTGGTAGTTGTTTTTGCTGATCCGTCGAAGACGACCCTTAATTTTGTTGTGGTATTGTCCATTTTTAACACACCATGATGTGGTAAATAGTATGATGGATATTTAAAGTCGTCTGCTGTGAGAAGTGACATATGTCCAAGATTACAGTATTCGTCAATGAACTTTGTATATAACTTTTTATACTCTGGATTTTTATTTAATTTTCTTTCAAGATAGAAAAACCGATTTTTAGCTGTCTGAAAAGAATCTCCCAAATTCTGAATATTGGGTTTCGTTAAAAGCGGAACAACGAATTGTCCATCTTTAGTTTTAATTACAGATTTTTTATATTCATCTTCACATTCTTCCTCTTCCCTGTTAAAACCTTTAATAGTCTCAATGCTTTCAATTTCCCAAAATTTCCTGAGTTGTTCATTAATGTCATTAAGAGCAACGTTACAAATTGTTTTTTCATTTTTTCTAATAAAAGGTACATTCCCTGTAATTACCCACCCTAACTTGGTTTTCTGTAAAACTGGTGAATAATTATTAATTTTAATTTGTCCAATACATAGCAAATCATAAAATATAGAAGCACCGAGTAAAATATCTATTTTTCCTGGAATAAAATATGTTTTATCTGCTAATATGATATGTTCTGGGACATTAAATTCACTTACATTCACCCTGACTACAGGCAAATTTTCTGTAATTTTATCAATTACTAAAAACGAACTTTCGTATTCATAAGAATATACTTGTGACCTGATGCAAGTTGTAACTATATAGTTTATCAAAGTTCGTTTGTCATTAATACCTGATACTGGCATATTTATGCAAATTTTGCTGAGATTTAATTTTTCACAAAGATCAGCACTGATGAAATTAGATTGTGAACCTGAGTCAAGTAATGCCCTTGCCTCAACCATATTACCTGAACTATCTGCAATATTTATAAGAGCTGTGGCTAATAAAACCTCGTTTTGCTGAGTAATTTTTGTCGTATTTGAACTGAGAACAACAGGTGTAGCTGATTGAAAAGAGTGATTTGATGGACCTGGTATGTCTGAATTAAATTCAAATGTTTCCTGATGTTCTAGAGCAACATTGGTATTGCTACTGTTTACTTGTGAAACTGATTGTGGTTTTGAGATGTTTGGATAATGTAGGAGAGTGTTATGATTTTTGCTGCAAAGTTTACAACCCCTAAATATACACTTGTCAATGGCATGCTTTCCTTTCAAACAATTTGAACATAACTTCAATTTTTGCACTTCAAGAACTCTTGTTTTCACTGGTAATTGTAAAAATTTATTACAAAAGAAAATTGAGTGTAATTCTTTGCAATAAAAGCATTTATATTGTGAACTGTTCTGGTTATTTGTACTAAAAGCTTGTATTTTGGGTTTGTAATTTGGCTTGTGAGGATTTTGTTGCTGAGACAAATTAGTGTGTTTGTCACTGTTTGTGTATAATGTTTCTAAAAGAAGTGAACGCTGTGTGAGGAAATTTAAAAATTCTGTGTATGTTGGAAGTGCTTTTTTGGAAACATTTTCTGACTCCCATTGTCGCTTGGTATTGTGGTCTAATTTAGATGTTAATAAATATATTAAAAGAGTTGACCACTCGCTAACTGGCTGTCTGAAAGATTCTAGAACCCTTAAATTTTTATTAACCTCATCAATCATTTTTCTGAGTTGAGTAAATGACTCTTTTTGCATAACCGGTAACTCAAACAAAGCACGAACATGCGAATGCACAATCATTTTGTTATTTTGAAATCTGTCTGTCAAAATTGCCCATGCAATATTGTAGTTATCATTTGTAACCTCCAGAGAAGAAATCACTGCCGCAGCATTGTCTGTTAAACATGATTTCAAGTAATAAAATTTTTTAATGTTACTCAAATTTGGATCATTTCCAATTAAACTGGTAAAAGTATCGTAAAACTGCAACCACTTTTCTGAGTTTCCATTGAATTTAGGCAAATCAATGGGTGGAAGCTTTACATCTTGTGACACTGGTAAATTCGTAAAGTTATAGACTTGTTCATTATTTTCATTTAACTCTTTATTTAAAATATTCGCTTTAGAAACTGAACTATAATATCTGTCTTCAAAATCATCTAACTCATTCTCAAAATTCTGTGAATCATCTAAAGCCATAAGCTGAATACAAACTGACTGAAAATCTGATAATAATTGTTTTGAATTTGTTAATCTGGTAGGCAGGTGATCTGCCTTCGTTCGATCTGTGTCTAAATTATCAACAAAATTACAAAATCTTGTCAACTGACTTTTTAAAGAGGTTTTCTTGACTTTTAAAGTATTTTCGTCTGCCATTTTTAATTTAAAAATGAAATAAATATGTTATAGAAAACCTCAAATTCCTGCAAAAATATATAACAACAATCAAATAAATCAATAAATAAATACTAACAACAACACCAATCAAAACATGTAAGGGTAAATAGGATATTCGGAAAAAGGATACCTCAACTTATCTCATGGATCGAACTTTACATTCCCTGATACAAATGCAACGCGACGCCTGGCGTCGAAGCGCTTTCTGTCCTTTGCTAACCAACCAAATAGCCTCGTCGCGGGGCGCACGCCACCTGAGCTGCTTGATCACCTGACTCGTATCCCACCAATCACCGCTTGCCCGCTGAAACCTTTCGAACGTCGCTCTGTCGATGTCCGTCGTCCCCCACGCGACCGCCAGCCTAGCGTCGAAGCAGGGAGCCAACTATGGCTTGAAAAATCTGCTGTTTGTGTCCTGTCACGGTCGCCAAAATGTTGCGTATTTTAATAATACACAGGTGTTCTTGATTGATAATAATTTTAATGCAAAATTATGTACAAAACTGACTGATAACACTGACTGAAAGTAACTGATTGTCTGTAAAAACTGAGAAAAACTCGACTCGACTGCCTCTGTTGCGTATCCGAGAGGCACTGGTAATATTTTCTGTGACTGCCCGTAAAGTAGAGTCTATTCTATATTACATTATTTTAAATTGTTATGAAATAAATATAATTAAAAAAAACTAAAATAAAAGTATTTCTACAACAGATTCTTTTCCTTAAATGATGCTCGTTTAAAATCGAAACCATATATAAAAAGTCTTTCGTACATCCCCAGACTAAAAAATCCAATAATGTAAGGTCGGGCGAACGGGGTGGCCACGGAACAGGAACATCTCGACCCCGATCCATCCAGCGATTAGGAAATACTTGATGTAAATAGTTCCTAATATTTATAGCAAAATGAGCCGGATCACCGTCGAATTGAAATCAAAGATTTTGTCTTAAATTTAGAGGTAAATCATTAAGCAAATCGGGCATTATTTCTTGTAGAAACAACAGAAATGAATCACCAGTGAAATTACCTGGTAAAATGACAGGTCTTAAAGGCAAGTTATCCACAACAACTGCCCACACTTTACATGATGATGTGTCTTAACTATAGCCCTGGGATTCTCTTTAGCCCATATGTGTTCGATATGGATTTGTCATGCCGTTTCTCGTGAACGTGGCTTCGTCAGTAAACAGAATCGCCCTTATAAAATCCACATTTGTATTATTCGTTTCACATAACCATCTACAAAAAGCAAGTCTTACCACGGGATCGTCGGGTAAAAGACCTTGTACTTTTTGAAGATGAAGTGGGTAAAGTTGTTGACTCCGTAATATATTGTGTCTCGGTTTTCCCAATATTTCTCACCCGTTCAGCCAAAACCCTAGTACTAATGTTTGGTGATTCTTCGACAATTCTTAAACTTTCTTCCTCTTACCCTGGTTGAACCGCACGAGGTCGGCCGCAATTATCCTTCCGTCTTTCGCTGAAACTTCTCCCTTAGGCGGTTAATCAAATTTTAAAAAATATTTTCTTTTGGGATGAAATCGGCTTGGGAATGTCTGGACATAGCGTCTAGCGGCTAAACTAACATTAGAGTCACATTTTCCTAGTTGAGAATTGACAGGTATTTACTATTTACAATAATATTTAAAACTTACCAAACATTATAACAATATCCGCTAATTCGGAAAAGTGTACGTTTCTTGGTTTAGGGGCCATTATGGTTTTATAAGTTGAAAGAAATCACACCAAATACAAATATGTAATTAAAAAATGTAGATTTATTTAGGGAGTAATTGAGAAGCTTGCTAAAAGCGTCAGAAGCGTTTAAATTTATCACTTTGACAGTACGTAAAAAGTTGGACGTGCCCGAGGTGAGCCAATTTGTAAAGAGCCAATTTGTAAGAAAGAAGTATCTAGATTTTAAAATTAAGATATCTCATAAACGGACTCTCAGGCCGGCATTTACTAAGAATACTTTTTTTACAAGGAAAGATTGGATAATTTGAATTTTTTACTGAAACTTTATTATACAGTAGTACAAAAAAGTGTTGGTATTTTTAACACATGCAATATGCCGGAAGTGGCGCCCTCTATAAGGTATAGCGAATCCGTGAACGGATTTCAATTTATCGTTCTAAAAAACCCCCTCACACCAAATTTTAATTTAATATCTTATGAAACACTCGACTTACTTCAAAAAAAACGTTTTTATATTTCTCATTTTGACGCCCTGTATATGGAATACCGAGCGCCCAATTAAAAAATGGTATAACGAAAGTCGCATTATTTTGGTCCACCCTATTTGTGGCTGGCGGATTGGCCTCCTTTTTCCGGACACCCTGTTTAACCTCCACAATTTTAATTTCATTATACAGTTCAATTGCGCCATGCCATAAATGGTCCCATAAAGGCTTAAAGATACTTAAATTATCTACAATGTACCTTTTAGAAGCGAAGTGAGAATCAACAGGCATAAACCTAGAGGATAACAAAGTTAAGAAAGATTGAAAGTTTAAAAAATAAGATGCCGACAAAAATATTTTAAATTATATTTGCGTTTATTTTGTTAATTTTAATGCCTTCCAAGTTCATCCCTGTTAGTTGTATAGTTTCAGACCTTAAACCTAACCTGTAAAGAATTTAATTATATCCTTTTTGTTTTTTAACTTAAAAACGAAAAAACGACCTTAAGTTACTTTTATAACATATCTGTTATGGTATTACTTGTTTTATTTTTATTAGAATTACTTTATAAACCTGCGTAACACTTCTTATATGTTATTTAGTAGTATTTAGATGCATAATGTTTAATAATAATCGTATAATAATCGTTTTCTATATTATCCAAATAATATTTTCAAACGATTATACTGTAGAGCTCATTTTAGTTCCACTATCCATAACACCAACGTATCTCACATACATATAATAAACGTTCCAAATTAGCAAAATTAGAGCTATATAACCAGATCGTTTTAAACACAATTAAAATAAACCATAACGAAGCTACGGTTAAGAACGACACTTGGAGGTTGTTTGACGGCAGACTTCGCACTTAAGTGACTTCATGTAAGTACCTTAACACACACGTATCTCCTTTTGCACGTGCCTGGCTGGTTGGTAAATATTGCTAAAGCCCGCATTAAGGGGCACCGGATTGCTAAATTAAACAAACCGTCTGACTGGAGCGTTTGCCTTGATGATAACTTTCCTGGTAATATTGGCTGGTATTTAGGTTAAAACTGTATTTATCTAAGTAGCCCTATATAGAGGTCTTCTTTGCAAATGGGTTAAATTTAACTAGGCGTACAAGATTAAAGATGTCATTAGCAGTCTAAGGCATATTTTTAACTTTTATAAGATATTTTTAGGTCGACATTTGTAAATAAGTGTTTTTACATAATATATCGTATTTCTTATTAATTTTTGCGTATCAGCTTTAGAAGTAGAATTAAACACTAAAAAAGCTTCTTATTATAATTTAGCTTTTTAAATTTTCGTCGTTACATTTGTGAAACACAATAAACTCAAATATTCGATTATAATAAAATTGCTACAATATAATTATATAGCGTGATTCTTTAAAAATGGGCAATCTCAGAACTGGCGATACTACACACCAAAATTGGCAATTGAGCTTAACATGTCTTATACAAATGTTGCAGGTTTACGAGGTATTTAAAGTTGGAATTTTAATTTGAAGTTTCTTAATAATTTTGTGATTTTAAGCCGTATCGTCTTGAAAATTGGCGACTTTATGTGTTTTACAACATTACAATATATCTTTTTTGCCTAATCTAATTTTTGACTTTTTTTTAAGTAGGCTTGTCACTAACTTACTGTAAGAGTGTATTATTTGTAGTAAAAATTCTATTCTATTCAATCGCCATATTTTGGTGTGTAGTATCTCCAGTTCAGAGATTGCCCATTCTTAATGAATCACCCTGTATAGTTCTCTAAATTCTATAATTAAGAAGAAAGCTTAACTTTTTGTTTTTACTTAGGTGATTCAGGAACAGATGGGTTAAAAATATTTTCAAGATAGTGGACTTCCCAGAAATAATAACTTGCTTATTTTAAATAGCTTGAAATATACTCTATTTTTAATGTACCAAATAGACATGAAAGAACTATTTCCTGCTCTTTATCAGTTTCTTAAAGAAAGGGGACGGTAAAACTTTCACATTTCTGATTCATTCAGTTACAAGGTGTAAAAAAATTTATATATTATAATACATTTATTTACATTCAATATATATGATTATTAAATACCTTATTGTAATAACTTAATTAACTACCTTTTACGGAAAACAGGGTGTTTGAATTTGTTACGTTATGTAAAGAGGTTGACAAAAGATCCTAATTTATATTACTGAAACTATTATTATTAACATTTTTGAGTAAGCAAAAAGTTAATTTTAACAATTTAAGTCATAATTTAGAATAGGTTTAATGGGTCTTTAGCGAAAGTAAGTCCAATACAGAATGCCTAACACGATTTTGGAACTACAAAAAAGTATTTTTAGATTACAGATTTAAGGAAATATATGTTTTAGTGGAATTTAAAACTTTTAACAGTCGCTTACTACTTATTCACTAACATATTCCTTATATATCCTCACTTTCCTACTCCACACAACATATCCCTCTACTTATTTTCTAAACAAGATTAATGTAATCTTATTCTCAATAGTCGTCACGTGAACATTTAAGAAAATACAATTTTCTATAATTATCTACTGAGTTATTTAAAACTTAGTTTTTATATGTAAATCTCATCTAAGATGAAATAAAACTCCTAAATAATTTATTGACTGTTCTTTAAATATCTGTTTATAATCTGATTATCGAGGTTCCATTATTTGCCTTTCATTTTATTTTGTTAACTCTAATGACGCCAAATCGGTTCAAAACTTTGTATTTTTATTTTAATTTTTTGGATTAAATATTAAAATATTGTCAATAATATATTTTTAATTATATTTATTTATAAATTTTAATAGTGAACGTGGACTTTTGCTATCCTTAATGGACTTTGTTGCTGTAATTTTTATATCATCAAGTGTTGAAAATAACGAGAATAATATTCAATATCTTCCAATAGATAAATTTTTCTGCATTTAAGGTTATTAAGTTGAACCACCAAAACGACTTAAACTTACCGAATTTTTTCTATTTTAATTTTTATAAATAGATCAACAATACCATTTATATTTAAAATAAACTACAGAGAAAAATGGTATATTTTAAGGCACGCTATATTTTCCAGTTTTTAAGATACCTACTAGTTTTATTTTTTCTTATTTATTGCACTAATTACTATGCCAAATTAGTAGCTTTTAATAATTTAAGGTATTTTTTTCTAATTTTGTAGACTTTTTTAACAGTTAAGCGAGAAAAAGATGTACTAAGATGATGATCTAGATGTTACTGTTCATTAAATAGTTAAAAAATTATTATATATTCCAAATATTCAATCAACGATATTACTACAATCGCAGCTAACCAATTAAATAATTCGCATCAGAGTTTTTGAGAGGATCTGATAATTTACCGATGCATTTATAGCTAAATTCAGAAAGTGTATCTGAGCCAATCAACCAAGCATTAAGTGCTTAAACTGAGACCAGCAATTTATTATTCTAAGTAAATCATTATACCAAGCAAAAGTATTCCTCTCCATGGTGGGATAAGGAATGTTCCAAAGCTGCGTTGGAATGTTCCACAGCTTTTAGGAATTATAAGCAACAAATTAGTTTAGAAAACTTTCTTGTATATAAAAACGTAATGAAAACTCTAAGACAATATTAAAAAAGAAAGCAAGAAATAGTTGACCTCAATTTTGTCATGATACTTTACCTGGCTTGGAAGAAGTAACATACTCTATGATACGTTATTTACCAAACAAGGCCAATGAACTTATATGTAACACTTTTAACAAAATTTTGTTAAATAATAATGGGTTTTAAAGTCTTGAAGATATAGCTGCTATTCCTATTAATAAGCCCGGAAAGCCAAACAAATTAGGACCAATTTCAATAAATTCTTGAATGCTCAAAAGGTTTGAAAGAATTACTAAATTGAGACTAAAATTGTGAACTAAAAATATAATATAATAAAGGTCACTTAGGGTTTAGAAGAGGAAAAGATGTGATGCATTGTATTTCTCATCTTATATAACACATTCAAAATTATTTGTAGCACATATGATAATGTAGATATATACATTCTCAATAATAAAATAACTAACCTTGGTAGCCTCAATTTTATTGCAAACAATATACTTAAGATTTGTAATAATAGAGTCTTACTTCGACTAGATGATAAGCTTATTGTACCTCGACTGGCAATCAATGGATTTCTGCAGGGCTCAGTATTAAAAATTTGGTCATTTCTAAGAGTTCAAATCAATCTCAATCTTAATCAAAATTATTGATCCAATACAATACCCTAGTATTGTGTTGGATCAATAATTAACATGGGAATAGCATATCGATATATTAGCATAGCTAAGACTGAAAAAAGTCGAAATAAAGGAGCTTTTTTCACAACACCTACGTAAATACTTTTGGCAGAAACTGAAGAACAACCATTATACCTAAGAAGACTACATATTGTGAGACCGTGACTTTGTGTTTTTCTTTGTTTTCGTCAATTTTGTATGTTGGTCTCTTAGAGAATAATGGATGAGATTTTTGTACTAAGAAGACTGTATCTGGCATACAAGTTCATTTAAAAAAATGATTATACAAGCAGCGATTTTTAATGAATAAAGTTTATACCTTATCAATCAAACACTTAAATATTGGAGTCATAAAGATACCAAAACTTATAGGTGTTAAAGTTATAAGTTTCAACTATTATAAAAATTACATTAGAGTATCATTCTGTTGGATTAAGGGACATCACGAAATTCAACTAAATGAAATTTCTGACTGTCTAGCTAAAAAAGCTATTGATAAAGACGTATCCGTTCATGAATTACAATTCTATGATATATTTCTTTGCCTTAAGGAAACCAATAAAAATAAACAAAAATGGAAACAAAAATCTAATGAAAGATACTTCTTACACAAGATAAAGACAGTCGAAAATCTTATGCTAAATAAAGATTATTAAAATCCGTATTGTGTAATATGCAATAATACTACTATATAATTATACAATCTAAAACATTGGCTCTTTGAAAGTCAGTCAAACCAATGGACATCCCCTTTTCTGAACCAAAAACTAGGTAAATTGAATCTGATACCTATGAATGCATGTAATTTCGAAGTAAGGCAGTAGATTTAACTAGTTATTAGTTAAATTTGTACAAATGGTGAAACGACATTCTCCTATATGTTTGACATTATGTAGGAATCCTAGGATACATTAATTTCCGCACCCATGCGGGCCAATCACGGCGCTTTATCGATAATTAAGGCGCGTATTTCAAATCTGATTTTAAGAGGAATTATGGTATTTGAGAAAAATAAACATACGGAACACTTTACTTACGTAAAAAAATTGTTAATTTTCATCAAGTGATGGAAAATACTTTTGTTGCATGATCTTATTAATTCTGCTTTTACTAAAATAGAATTTATCTCATTTCAGGCACTTAATGGATAGTTTTGAATTAATTCTCAGGCTGTAAACTCCGCTCAATTAAAATTTAGTATAAAAAATTGATAATTTTATTAAATAGTCTAAAAAGACACATTTTGTTATTATTTTATCTAGTAATCCATTATATTATTTAACATTTTCATTTTAAAATAAAATAGTTTAGAAAGGTATTATTTTATTATAATATACCTATTACACTTTTTTGTCTCGTGTGATCCATCCATCAGATGCAATTGCATACTATGAAAATGAGCCATAATAGTGGAGAACATTTTATGTATTCTCTTTCAACAATAAAAAAAGGCTAATATTTATCAGGATCTGATATTTTTAAATATGAGTAAAACAACCAGATTATATTTGAATAAAGTGGGTATATTCATTACACTGATGCAGAATATTCAAAATTTATTATATCAACCTTATCTATTAAGCAATCTATTAATATATAACATAGTTGCTCAAAGGGTTCTACTTACAAAAGTTGCAAACAAATACCAATAAATATGAAACAAACACTAATATATTATTTAATTATAACAAATGCAAAATTAAAATTAAAAAAAATATATTTTATAAGTATCCTTCACCATAAGCCAACGAATTACATGAATACAAAATATAGCCAACACCACTTAGATATAATACCAGAACACTCACAAAAGCAATGTCATGCAATAATAAAATAGTTATAAACATTTTGTTATAAATAACTTTATTTAGGTTTTTTGTTGGGATAATACTGCTGCTTTTCTATTTTTATCTTTTTACTCATTACCATTTCTTTTTGCTTTACTGTCTGCATAAAATTTCCAAAATCCACCTCAACTTTTCTAGATCATGTTCACCCAATTCACCACCATATTTACGTTATGGATAATTACGATTTTGTTAGCCTTTTGCTTCTTAATTCATCAGTGTGTCCTATGTCGGTTTCAAAAAATCTTACTCTAATCCCTCCTGAAAAAATGTCATATAAATCTTTTATTTTAATAATTATTAAACAACTAAATACCTACCATCTATCAAAATTTTAACTATTATTCTTGATAGACAAAGTGCTTGAATGCGAATGCTTCTTTTAGACTTTAAATTCCGTTGCAAACATGTACTGACATATCCTAAAACATGATTAATTATTAAAAAATTACCAACTAAATAATTATAAAACTAACTAGGTACATGTACATCACTTGTATTATAATTATAGTAAATACATTCTTCTCCATTAGCAGATTTATTTATTCGGTGAACAGCATAATCTACCTCTCTGCTTTCTGGAAACCTCCAAACTTCAAACTCTGCCAAATTCCTTTTAAAAATTTAAAACAGATTTAATATGTATATTATGAATACTATGAAAGTGTCTTATTAAAGAATCATAGGATGTAAACTTCTCTTTGTCCAGCCAAAGGGGGCAAATAATGTGTTTGCTCTCTTTTTCACTCTGTTTTTTATTATGTATATCCCTCATATGCCGATACAATGTTAAAGTAGAAGAAAATTACTTTCCACAATCTTCACATATTAATTTATTATCCCTAAAAAATATATACTGTTAAATAAAATTTCACAAAGGTACTTAATTTTAAAAGCACTTACCTGTTTATATTCATGTTCACCAAATAAAGGTGTAGTAAAATTAATGTAAATATAAAGTGGTGTTTTGAATTTAAAAGGCAACAAGATACTATAAGTAATAATAATTACTCTTGGTCGCACAAATTGTAAATAAACAACAAAACGGTTCAAAAACTCTGAGCTGAAAATTGAAAGTTAGGTTAGCAAACCACGTCAACAGGGGTCCACCGATTATTTCGACGATGCCGACCGACAAAATCTGAAGGCGATCCGTGATTTTATTGGCCCGCATGGATGCGGAAATTAATGTATGCTAGGAATCCTTACCTTCCCGATCTATCCGGTGTTATGTGTATATAAGTTCCTTGACGGACTCCTTGGCGTGAAAAGTATGTCCATATCTAAATTTTCTTAAATAGTTCCGTATAGTGATAATATACAATATACATATAGATTAGGTTAAGGTAGGTTAAGTGCTAAATGCCAAAACCATTGAAAAAATATATATTTAGTAAAATGAATTTTTATAAAAACGTCAATGTCATATAATAGCTTGAAACAAAATTATTCTTATTTAAAATAAATTAAACCAAATATTTTTTTTAAATACGTGGTTGTTTTTTTGTATTCTCTCTTGAAGTTCTACCAAGAAAAACCAATTATTATATAAAGAGATATAAAATTATTTTATAGCCAATTCGTATGAAAAAGTTAGGACTACTTGAAGAAAAGAACATTCACTTAGGTGATGCCCCCAAATTTTTGTTACAAGCAACCGGTACAAACAGTACATCACAGTACAAGCCTAAAAAATGGATAAACCGAGGTTTCTCATCCTAATAGCCTTTTAGAATTTGGAAATACCTATATGTTGAGAATGTAGAGTAGGTTTAAAAAAGCAAAACATTTAAGGTGCTTTATTTAAAATCAAGTAAATATTTACTTACTACGGTACAGTCTAAAAATATCGTTCTTTTTCTAGCTTTTGATTCCTTGCGATTGATCGATTTAGTTCGTAGAATTAAATGTTGTTAATTACTAAAAAGCTTGACATAGCCCGGAAATATAATTTGAGTTACTTACAAATAATTATTTATAAGCTACTTTTTACCTTTTTCAAACATATCTAAGTTATATACATAAAAGTAAGGAATATATTATATACATAAATATACATTTTGTGTACATAACTAAAGGTGGTAGATATAGATAAAGCAAATAACAAAGGACTTATATCTAAATAGGGCACGTGTTTAATTATAATTTATACGTTATAATATATTATAATAACACGTTATTATAATATACGTAATGATAACAGAATATATTATATTATAATTACGTGTTATAATTTATACATAAAGTTTATATTATAATTTTTCTCGCTTTACACGCAAATTAGGTAAACCATTAAAAGCCAGGGCAAAATTATATATATTATTCTGTTCAAGAATATTTTAAAAGCAAAATTAACCACCTTAATTACCAAAAGTTAATTTAAGTAAATAATTATCATCGTTAAAGTATCATTTAAGCGGCGGTAAACTTGCATGCTGAAATAATTACCTTGGAAAGCTTCCCCCGACAGGCTAATGCTGATATAGTAAAACTCAGTTTAAAGGTGTAATATGGTTGAATTTAAGGTAGCGTTACCCGCCGGTAAAGTTGCTTTATATTGCAAACTTAAGAAGCCTTTAATTTACGGGAGACTTATAAGGTGATAAATAGCTACTTATTTGACTTGTATATAATTAAAAACCTCTTACAGTTTTTTTCTTTAATTAATTTATATTTACAATATTTTATTAGCATTAAAAACACACATAAGTTTTTCTCTATAAAAGAATCAATAATTTTAATAAAAATGATAATTACAAGAAAAAGAACATTAGTAAATGATCTGGATCCATAATGCATGGCAAAAAACGAAATCATTGGGTGTTTTTATTTTGGTTAAAGATAAATTAATAGATATTATCATTATAGATATTTGTGATTTTTTTTAACTTGGATGTATGGAACTATCCAAGATATAAATAAATGGATGATGTTGAAACAACATTTTTGCTATTGGATAAAGATCGTTATCAGTCCTAACATTATTATAAAATAAAGCCAATTATTATTTTGGATCGTTGTATGTCTAGTTTATAATACCAATAATTTCATACGTATATTAAATATTCAATTAAAAGTAGTCATCCATTTTTTCTCAAAGAGACTCACTTAATAGAAAAATACAAGTTTAGTCCAAAGTCTTTAAGTTATATTAAGTTTGAAAATAGGTTAAAGGAGTTTCGCTCCTAAATAGTCGGCATCCCGTTATTGTATAATTCGATCTTTAAAGAATAGAATAGTATATAGTATGTAAACAAGTAAACCCTTTAAGATTTTTTTTTGTTTTATTCAAGACTATATCGCCTTAAGCTATCGGTTTATTTTATTGTTACCATCGTTTGCAAAAATAGTTGAAATGCAATTGACTAAAGATCTTAGAACATCAAATAATGCTAAATAACTAACTCTAACAAAAATTAATACATATAATAAATAATATTATATATTATAAATAGCATAAAACTATAGTGAGAGTTCTGGGGCATACTAGACCAGACTTCAATAGCTTGAGATACGGGGTGTTAGACGTGCTAATATTTAAAGGGGTGCATCCCGGACTCATTTAAAAAAAAGTTTTTATGAACATATGTCCTAAACGTCTTAACTTTTGAGAGACAGGGTGTTAGAGTTTTCAAAAAAAATCAGTTTCATAATAATAACTTAAGCAATATTGAAGACATTTTTATGAAATTTAGTACATGTATTTTATACATCAAGGCGCATTTTTTGATGTGCAAAAAAGTATTTTCTCTGTCAGTGGCATCCCTACAGGTCTTCTATTGAATTTTTTCAGTAAAAAAAATACTACGCTACTGCTTTTTATTAAAATAAAAATTATTTTTAAAATCTTCGATCACTTTTTAGCAAATTTGGTATTTTGGTTGTTTTCGTCCAATGCATGGTTTCCGCTTAAAAAAATAAAACCAATTTTACTTACATATTATTTTTTTACTAAAAATATTCAATAAAAGACCTATAGGGACGCCACTGGTAGAAAAAATATTTTTTTGCACATCAAAAAATGCCTCTTAATGCATAAGATGTATGTATCAAATTTCATAAAAATGTCTAAAATATTGTTTAAGTTTATTAAAAAACTGATTTTTTTAAAAACTTTAACACCCTCTATCTCTAAAGTTAAGACATATAGGACATATGTTCATAGAAACTTTTTTTGTTAAAATGGGTCCAGGAATCACACCCTTAAATATTAGCACGTCTTTAAGGAACACCCTGTATAAAACGATAATAAAACTAAACAGTCCAGGGTTGATTAAATTTATATTTCAAGTTTATAAACATATTTGGGTTATAGGACTATTTGTTAATGCTAATGTCGCATTTCAATAAAACAAACATTAAGACCTCTAATATTTTAAATAAAACAGTTTTAGTATTATTACAGTATTATTACACATTTTTTATTATTATTATATTTATAACTTCTCCAAATATGTATTTAAAACTATACTTCCTATACTTATTAAGGAAGATCTGACAGAAATATTTAACAATTTTGTTCGATTTTATAGTTTTGCGCTACATTTTGTAAACTTTTCTCTTACAAAAGCATTACATAATGCTCTTTAATATATGACGTGAAATATATATTTATGCTCACAATAGATTGCGTTTTAATTTTGATTGCAATAATTTTATAGTAAATTATACCAAAAAACCTAAATCAATTAAAACCACTAATAAAACCCTGTTTCTGCTTAAGATCAGTAAGTGCGATATTGATTTCTTTTAAAGTTTTTTAGAAATACCTATATATATTTTTTTTGTTTTAGTATTTTAACTTATCGGTTAACAGACATCTTTACGAGAATTATAATAAAGCAGACTTCTATTAGTACCTCTTCAAATATTATATATTTCTAGCTACATTATTGATGTATTGATAAGTAATGGAAGAAATTTATTAATCATCATACCAATGAAAGTAGACTAATGCCTGGGCATTAAGAAGCCCCATTCTCAACGCTTTAACTTACTGAAAAAATATTTAGTTCTTTAACATATTATCCATAACTAATTAATTTTAATTATTTACTACCTTTTACCAAAAGTATTGTAAATTAAAATGAAGAAATTATTGAAGAAAAAAATGTTAGATAAATGACAAGCGGTTATTGATTTACATGAAAAACGTATAATGATGTGTTTAACGGAAATCTTGAGCGTTAACATTTTGGGATTCAATTAATTTAAGAAATGTCAAAAATTATCTTAAGTCTTTAGCGCACCCTGGAATAGAGCAGAATTCACTAAACTAATATGAAAATGAGGATAAAAAATAAACTACAAAACTAAATTTTAAAAAGTTTATGTTTCCTAATAGAAAAATGCTTCATTATTTCTTACATTCAGTGAATTACACATTTTAAAACATTGCTGAGCTTAAACCCAAATTTTTCCAATTAAAAAAATTTATCAATACATGAAACTCAGTTTTTTCCAGTTTAATTAAAAACAATAATTTAGTTTATGTTTAAGTCTGTGTAACTCAGAAAATAATATGCGAATTGTCATGAAAATTCAACACGTATAATTTAAAGATAGATAGCTGAAAATCGAATAAATTTGTCAATAGTGGTTAGTTCTAAAACAAGAAGATTTCTCAAAAGCCGGAATCTAGTTATCACAAAACAAGGCTTTATAAAAAGAGTTAAAGCTTGCAACTTCTTTTTATTCAGAATTTATAGTTTTAAAGTATAGGCATTTTATACACATGCGTTAGCACAACTAATGTATGACTATATTAAGCATTCAGAAGTGTTGACCTTTAGAGGAAACTGCATCCCCTATTTTTGCAATATTAAACATTCCCTACAGTCCTTTTATATGTAAAGCGGCTACGTCGTATTTTTATGGAGGATTATAAAAGTCTATGAGTTGTAAAAATCATGAGTGACAAGCTCCGGAACGCGCCTGTACGTCAGAAGGAAATGAAAACGGGAAGCGAGTGCGTGCGTGTAGGGGGTGTATTATAGAAATAAATGAAGCTTAAAGACGAAATGATCGCGATGCCAGACAGCGAGGTGAATGATGATAAATGGCCATCCCATACAAAGTGAAAATAGTAGAATAATAATTATGAGATTTTTCACAGGCAATAAAACTATAGTTTCTAACAACCACTGATATTATGCAAGGAACAAAATTAAAGCAAGTTTTCTTCCTTACCATTTATATTTAATTTATTTGAATCGAAAGTATTTTAAATATTTATGTGTCCCACTACGAACTACCTAAAACACACTGAATGTTCACTAAAATAACTCTAAAATCATAAGAATATTAAAAATTTATCTTATTTTATTTATTTTTATTTTATTTGTTTATAAATAAATAGATTTTTTATTTGACTACTTCGTAAAAAATTTACAATTGTAGCAAGTCAAAAACGTGCAAATCAAAGTGCTTATCAGTAAACATAGGTACATAAAAGATAGTCCTATGGTTAGAAACTTTGGTGTGATGCTCAAATTACGAGACAAATTTTACCACAAACCAAAACTCTTTATTTTTACTTTCGACACGTCTTTCGTTAACGATGTTAAATTCGGAAAAAGATAAAAGCAGTTTTAAGAAACAGTTCTAACAATTAATAATTTAATATTTTCTTCTTCAGACCCGTACTAACAGCAGAGCTTAGCAGTAAAATTAAAGACATTAAAAACAAATCTTCATTGGAAACTGATGGCCTGACACTAAAATGTTTGCAAGCCTACCAAAATGCACTTTAAATCATCTTACTACTCTTATTAGCTTGTTATTCCAAAAAAGAGCTTTTTTGAACTGTCTTAACCGACTACGATAATTATTTCCCCGCATATAGGAGAAGATAAAAAGGAAGCTTCGAAATATCGACAAATTGCACTTCTCCCGACGCTGTTGAAAATCATTAAACGATTGGTTAAAAAAAGGCTCCTATAATTTCTGTCCAAATATAAAATTCTCACTTCTCTTAAATTTGGAATTGGCAATTTTAAAGACAAAGACATTTGAAAAACAAATGCACAAATGACGCCATGTTTTCTCTTTTTTATAATGTAAACTTCATCCTGAACAACCATCATTCAAAAGCGACCATCTATGTGTAATTACACCATTCTATATAATAACTCACTGTGAGTTATGCCTATTGAATGGCTTAAGTCCTATAATAGAAGTAAGCTTGTAAGGGGCTTGTAAGGGGCTTGTAAGGGTTGATTCGATGATGCCTTTTCGCAAGCCAACTGAATGTGGAGTACCTTAGGGATCTATGTTACGCCCTATTTTCTTTCTGCTCTTTATCAAAGATATTGCTAACCTGCATATTAGCGGTAAAATTTATCTCTTGGCAGACGATACCAGTTTCATTTGGAGCAATTAGGACAACACGTCACTCCATAGAATCGTTTTTATTTACTTATTGTATCCTTAGAACATGGAATGCCTAGAATAAACCTAGCTGCAAACCATAGGCACAGTTGTTTGAGTTCATTATCTCTCAGACAATGATTTCAAATCGACTTTCCAATTTTTCATTCAATATATAATTTTCTTAATTCACTACATATTTTTTTATGTGTTGTATTTTGTAACAGGTTAAAGTGTACTCTTTAAAAGTTTCATTTATTTGCTGACTAATAATATATATTTTGACAGTAATCAACAAATTTTTCAGAATAAAAAAAAAGATTCCTGACAATGAAGATAATGAACAAAAAAGTAACTTGGCATTGTAGAATACCTCTATATTTACAATATCCGATGTTGCCCCTTTGTGTTGTTTTTCTAGATATTTTTTCATATCTGTGATGTTAGCGCCCGATCGATATCTAGCGACCAAAAATATAGAACGCAGCATACGTCGTTCACCAGCAACCTATTTATTGTCCGCGTCCGCTGTTATTTAATCGATAATACCCGTATCTCTTGAAATTCCCAAGGAATGTTAATATTTTGTTGGAATGTTAAAGTTGTTTTGTGAAAATTACTTAAAAAGCCGACTGTTAAAGAAATTAAAGGGCTCCCAAAAGATTTGAATTAATCTTTTTTCTATAATAATTATCTAAACGCATTTAGCATTTGGGACTGTAAAACTCTACAAACAAAAGTCTCTTGGTAAAAAATTATTAAATTGTTAGATGTTAAAAAATATAAAGAGCTATGTAACTCCTCATGGCTATAAGGAAAAGATTTATTATCCATATCCTCTGGCAGTTATAGCCGCTTATGACATCTAACTCAATAACTTTTAATCAAAAAACTTTCGTTTGTAGAGGTTTTCAACCATCCTAAATTCGTTTAGATTCGTTAGAAAATTGTAACAACATATTCAAAAACTTATACATAAAACAAATCTAAACAATAATGTCAGTGTAGGAAATGTTCAAAATGCTTTCCACGAACGTCTTGGCAACACCCTACCCGTAAATAGAAATTTCATTACTCAACATCTCAGATGTGATTGATCTAATTGCCAGGGTTATTCGTCTTTGTAAGTCAGCTAAGTCAGTGGGTTTAGTTTTGTATACAATAGTTTTACATATCCGCATAAGAAAAAGTCTAATGGCGTTAGATCGGCAGACCGTGCTGGCCATTCCATCGATCCTCGCCTCCCTATCCACCGATCTGGAAATATTTGGTTGAGGTATTGCCGGACTTTTATTTGGTAGTGAGGTGGTGCTCCATCTTGTTGAACCCATATCATATTCGCTGGAATTTGTGGGTTTCCCGGATCAGGATACAAGTTGGCCAACGTTGGCACTACATTATTTTGAAGCAATTCTAAATATTTACTGCCATTCAAATTGCCCTCAATAAAAAAGGGACCTATGATCTGATCTTCAATAATTCCTGCCCACACGTTAACCTTTTTAGGGTATTGAGTATTGTCTTCTCTCATCCAGCGTGGATTTTCCCTGGACCAATAGCGGCAATTTTGACGATTGGCATGACCGTGAAGAGTAAAGGTGCACTCGTCAGAAAACATAACATGTTCTAATTGGAACACATTTCTTTCTAACATTGCTATCATTTGTTCACAAAAATACATTCTCCTGTCAAAATCGTCTTTCGTGAGCTCCTGAGTGGGTATAATTTTATAGGGATGCATTTTGTTTTCTTTTAATATTCTAATAACTGATGAATAGCTAATATCGAGTACAGGGGGTGCTTTCCGAGTAGATGTATATGGGTCTTCCTCAAACTCAAGCATAACAGCCAATATGGTATCCTCACTTATTGCATTGGCAGCTGCTTTTTTTACCTGCCTAACATGGCCCAGCTCGCGGAATTGCTTTTCTATTTTACTAATTGTCCCTTGGGTTATTGGCGGCACTGACGACTACTTCTGTCATGCAACATGAGTCAACATTAAATTTTAAACCAAAGTAAACAACAATTTTTAGTTTTTTTTTATTCTTATATGAATAAAATGGAATGCTGAAATAGTTTTTGCTTACTTTATCATTACCAAGACCTAAATGGGCAAGAAGTATTAAGTGAGTTGTAGAGAATCTTGAAAAATAAATAATTTTCTGTTTTAAATGTTATTTTTTGAATTTTACTTAATATTTCAGTACAGATTTAACAGTCAAAGATAGGTATAGGACATTGTATACAAAATATGTCTAAAATGATCTGAGGAATCTAAAAATGAATTAACATACAGGGTGTTATGTTTAAACTAAGCAAGTTGGTACTGACTACCGTTATCTGATACACCCTGTATAAAAAATTTTGATGAAAAAAAATGCGCAACTATAAAAACCAATCGACTTGTTCGAGTGTTTTTCCCAACGCTCCCATCTATTTATTAGCTAAATTATTCCATTTGGCTTACACATACTGTATGTGACATACTTCAGACTTCTGTCTCATTTTTCAGCAGTTTTTAGTATTAATGTTAATTAAAAAAACGCAGTGAAACCACTCAAAAAACCCTTTAATACTAATACTGTACGAACGGTGCACCATCCGAAAGTAAACAACGAGCGCAGTTGCCAAATACCTTTATCGCAAGAATATTTCTGGGCAAAATCTACAGCGTTGCCCCTGTGTGTGGAAATTTGGTAACTTAAAGAATCCAAATTAAAAATATTAATTATTATTAGTGTTTAGTGTAAATATAGTACAAAATAGTTTTGATTATTAAACGAGTTTTTCTCTTTCTTTTGCTTTATAATAAAGAATGGAACTCAGTTTCTGCTAATTATAATAATTTATTACATCACTTTATTTTCTTCGGTTAAAATTGAGTAATCACTGGCAACATGAAATACGAAGGCAACATGTCTCTGCCCTCTGTGTAGATGTTGCGCTTAATCCAAAGCAGCCAATGTTTATCTAGTGTATTCAATGTTCTAAGATTGCACCATAAAGTCTTGGTACGATTCTAATCTCCTGTGTCTTTCTAAGGCTTTACCATATAAAAGTACTTTGCAGTCTTTCATACTGAATAAGACCACTACTGACGTCGTTGATTCAATAAAATTCTTGGGGCTTGTGGATAACTCCTTAAAATGCGACTTGCATATTGATGCTTTATTAAAAAAATTAAGCTCTACCTGTTTTACGCTAAAATCAGTTTCTAGAAAGCCTAATTTATCCAATTCTAGAACAGTGTTTTATGCCCTTTTTGAGTCACATCTCCGTTTTGCTGGGGTACCTGTTGTGTTCTCAATTTGAGCATATTTTTAAGTGTCAAAAAAGAGCTGTTCATTAGTCACTTGGGCTAAACAGTAGGATTCACTGCCAGGATTTCTTTAAAAAAATCCAAATTTTAACACTTTCTTCCTTACTCATATTTGAATCCGTCTGTTTAATACGTAAGCACGTTACCGCTACTTCAGAAGGGCCACTTAGGAACACAGACCATTACCTTTATCTCCCAACTCCTCGCTCAGAGCTAGTCAAAAATTCAATTCTGTATAATGCGAAAAAAATTCACAATCACCTGCTATTTATGTATCTACTATATCTGCTAAATTATTTTTTTTTAAATTTAAGGCCACACCTTCCTTCCCTCATTTTGCATAGCATTAAAATCATACTTACTGGAGAGAGTCTTGTATGCAGTGAACGAATTTTTTATTAAAACTTAAATTTAAATCTCCCACACACTTTTTAACTGAAACAAAAAATAAAAATAATTTTTAAAATTTTTTATTATACGCGTTTTTGTTCCTATATACTTTTGCTTTGTTTACCTTTTCGCCTGATATGCATTTAAGTATATATTGATTTTTCTTTTTTACTATTTTATTTATATTTTGACCCTATACTATTTTCTTAAATTGTATAAAGTATTGTAAAATTTCTTTTCTCTCTTTGTGTATTTTTTATTATAATTTTATATGTTCTGTATTTTTTATTTTTATCTAAAGTTCGCCACAAATTGTATTTTTTTTTGAAAATTAAGCATTATTAATTATAAAAATTATTAAGTCTTATGATTTTATTCGTGGACACCAGGATATTATTTCGAATCTTGTAAAGAGTCGTGAATTCGCCGAGCAAGATAGTGTCTTATTGGGCCAATAAGGACATTTTGAACAATTTTTGTATAAATAGTAACCATTTAAAAACGGTGAGTAGCTTAATACAGATTACTTTTTAATAGTTTTTAATAATGTGAAGTAACTCTCTTATTCTGCAACTTTTATATAAGTGATGTTTGGAATATAAAATTATTTTGACGAGTTCTTTATTGGTGTTAACATAAATGACTTAACTTTGAAATTACCCTTTATACAAAGCTGATTCCTTTATATAAAGGACGAAATTGAAACAATTGCGCATATACATTCCCCGGAGTAAAATTTTTTAGGACGCTTACTACTGTCTTGAATAATGTAATTTATTGCCTTTATGTTTTTAGAGCGGGGCATATTTGTACTGATATTTTTATAGACATATTCAAATATGCGAAATCATTAACATGTGCCTATTCAATATTTCAATTCTAACTTATGGATTTAATATATTTAAATTTATTTATTTATTTATATAAGTTTCCAAATTTCTTTAAAAGAAAAATGTTAAGTTTTACATTACTTTTTAATTGACAGTGAGAGATGATAAAGATAACATTACTTAATAATTGTATGCATTATTCTGAAAAACGCTAGTTTATAAAACAAATTAGGCTATTATTATTAAAATAATTTAATTATTAATTATTCTATTTATAAAATATTATAAAAAAATAATTATAAAAACAAAATCACTTAACTTGTCCTTTTAGTGCAGTGACGTAAAGTGAATTAATTAATACTAAACATCAATTACATGTTTGCACTTGCAGCCATCCTATCACGAATGTAAAGTCCGTAAAAATAAATAATATGAATTTGCAAAAAATTTCACAAATACTAGAAGCGACATAACTGAAAATCGTTACTAAATATACTCTCGTCACAGTTCTGCTAACCTATTTTTAACAAAGTGTATTGTTAAGAGCTAATTGTCCGAAGTAAAACAAATTATATCGAGGTTTCCCTGCAGGTGTTCGGTATTCGTCATGATTAAAATTCATGTAAAGGTAGATTTACTTGTGGTCTACATGAGATTTTAAGTGTGAATTTGGTCCACTGTTTACAATTACTTATATTAGTTATGTACACAATTATGCCACCCTATATATAATATTTGCTTATGTATATGCTTACTCAGTTATATTGTATTTCATGCTTTATTTGCATTATTTAGTCTATATAATCACTTGTAATATTAAGTTAAGGTAATCTTCGTTCTTGCTTAGAGTACACTGTATCGCGGCTTGTCAAAATAAAAGTTTTTTAAAACGTTATTAACGTGACAGAAAACATAACTTATTGTAATATAAGTTTTTTTTTATTAATCTTATTTTTACATTGCATTATTTTTTAGAATTATAGTAATTTTTTTATTTTACTCTAATCAGTCTATCTTCTGCATATTTGTTTCCATGTTTATTTAAGATACATTCATTTTCAAGTAACTTAAATATTTTAAAATGATTCAATAAATTTGTCTTTCCCAACCAATTCTTAACAAAATATATCTGCGACACAAATCACAAAAAATCGTAGGAAAAAATATTTGACCTGCTTTTTTATTCTGGGGTTACCTTTTCCTGAAAAAAAAACAATACATAGAAATATGTTTTCTCAAAAATTTATGCGAAATGACTACTTGGATTAAGGGGTATTACTTTGTAACTTTACGAAAATGGAATAATTCACAAAAGAATTTCACTTAACATCTAAAAGTATAATAAGATGTCTACTTCTTAAGTAAATGCTACTACACCTTCTAACTGTGATTCAGAGGGTATGGTTGTTAGAGACTTCGGGGTTATTCAAGATAACAGACTTACAATTAATACTTATATATATCATAATTAAATAAATTTTGAAGCTCTTGGGATAAAGCCACTGTGTATGGAGTAAGCGCTAATATGGCTCACGAATCATTTTCCCCATATATGAAGTAAAATAATTTTAAACGTATTCGTTAAATTATTCGTTACTCAACTTTTTCCAGAAATCAAACACAAAATGATCTTTTCTCACACTCCTTTTTAATAGCCGTATGGGATAAAACAATTTTGTTTATAACGCGCTTTATTATGCCCAAATTCAGTAGTAGTTTGGTGGTTCTGTTGAAATTTTAATGAAAATTTTAAACAAAACAGATGATTTAGAACTCTGATCAGTATTAAATTTTGTTGTGCCTTACATGCATACATACGATGTAATAGGTTTTATTTACAAATACATATGCTAGAAATTCAGACAAGAAAAGAGTCCAGCAATATTTCCAACTTTGAATGTGAAAATTAAAAAATCGAATGCTAAATTTTCTGCATGGTAATGTCGTAATCTTGGTCGTTTTACTTAATTTGAAGAAGCGCTGGATTTACGGTATTCTCCAACAAGTCTAGTTTCTCTACTTGAATTTCCCAAAGAAGGTTGGTTTAATTATGAAGTCACCAAAAATACTAGACCAAACGTTTCATTTATAAGTATATTTTGTATGAATCTCATGGTACATTTTTGGATTGGTGCCATATCAATAAAGACAATTTTGACAGCCTCAGAAAAAATAAACATGTTTCTAAGAAGCAAATAATAAAAACTTGGATCATGACTTGATTCAAAACAGCTACTTTAACTGCCTAATATTCTAGCAAATTTTTAGTATTCCGATGTCTTGCTTTCTATTTGCCACTTAACCAGCTTTCCAGAATTTGCTACCAGAATATCCTATTTATATATCTCTTATTACATAAAGTTGCTGTTATGTTTGTACTTTGATTTTTTATAAAATACAATTTAATAATTTCTCTCCGCTATAGAAAAAAATACTTTTTTATCGATTAGAAAATACTTTTTAATAAAATTTTAATCAAAATAATTTTTTGGTAACGAATCCAAAATAAGTGGTCCAGCAAAATGTCTAAAATTTCATTGTATGGTGATGCGCAGCTTATATTTGAAAAGCGAAAAATCATTTTAAATAAAATTTAAACAAGTATTGATTTTTGTCATTTTAGTGTGGCATACACTGGCAACACATATTTAATTGGCAAATGGCAAATTACACTACACTAAATTTAGGTATCATGGGCATATATCTAAGTAAAAAGAGCAATTTATTTTGTAGTGTTAAAATAATGATGACTAATAAAATAAAATCTTGCTGCAGAAGAGACA
Organism: Anthonomus grandis grandis; assembly: GCF_022605725.1. Classification (NCBI taxonomy): domain Eukaryota; kingdom Metazoa; phylum Arthropoda; class Insecta; order Coleoptera; family Curculionidae; genus Anthonomus; species Anthonomus grandis. The sequence continues at coordinate 18,871,320 of NC_065557.1, forward strand.
AAAATAAACATATAGTCAGAATATGCGTAGAATTATAGAGATATCCAATAGAAAACAGTTCCACTGAGCTATACAATAAGGTAAAATACCTGTATGTGAGCTCAAACCCAGGACACAAACATCAGGGACAAAGAGAGCAATGAATGGATGCAAAAGGGATTGCTAGTGTGTGGCGGATCTATTGCACACAGCTCTTCCAATGATCTGCACCGGCGGTTGCGATCCGACCTCGGAGACCTAAGCAAGAAACTTTTGAAGCAACGTAGGGAACAATGTAGGAAGGATGTAGCAGCAGTTAAAAAAGCTAAACAGGTTACATAAGCAGTTGAAAAACTACGAAATCAAAAAGCACAATGATGTGATACCGCTGAAGTACTAAAAAACAGGTGAATTGGGGATATCCATCATATACAGCATATGTTAGAAAGACTGGAAGGTGGTCAGAACAATTGTGCCATTTTATTTTCTTACCTTTATATAAGTTTTTTTACTTTATTATTATTTTATTACATCGCTCCAGGGAAAAGAACTTGCGAACAAATCTTGAACATTCGGCAGATCATTGAAAAAAACCAGAGAGTTTAGTATTAAAATACTCATGTGTTTCGTGGACTACAGGAAGAATTTTGACGAGGTAAAATTGTCGAATCTCTGGAACATTCTTGCCAAGATGAGACACCGAAACATTTGATACACCTAATAAATGTATTATACAGGTCGAACAGGGCAATAAGACGAGTAAATAATACTCTCTTCTTGTCACCTTCCTGTGTGCTGCTGGCTGCAGTATACAAGGCTGCATTTTATCTCCCCTTCTTTTCAATATATGTGTCTCTAATATATCTCTCTAATATAGTGAATACATTATTAGGGAGATTCTTCAAGAGTGGAAGGGGGCATCGCTGTTGGCGGCAGAAAAATTAACAATCTACGGTACGCGGATGGTACCCTAATAATACCAAAAGACGAGCATGCATTATTATAGTTAATAATGAACTAGATGAACACAGCAGGCGATATGGACCGCAAATCAATAATTCAAAGACTTAAGTAATGATTGGTGACCGTGCTAATAAGAACAGATCTGATATTCCAAATGTCGGCCGTAATCAATTGGCGAATTATTTTGAATATCTTGGATCTGTTGTCTTCAAGACCGCAGATTCCGAGACTCAAATCCATAGGCGTATCACCATAATACAAAAGTCAACAGCGAAACTCTCTTTTATCTGGATCCTACCATCATAATTAACACCAAACTCAGGCTTATTGGATCTTTTATTCTATTCATAGTGACTTATGCAGAAAAGACGTAGACAATGAAAATGGCAAGACCGTCGCAGAATTGATGCTCTAAAGATATGATGCTATAAAAGTATGTTGCCTAATTTCATGGATAGCACACCGCACGATTCTCAGATGAATCAATTCTGGGACAGCTGCGAGCCACTTATGTCAACCATCAGTATTTAAAATATTTTGGATAGCTAAGCATAACAGGAAAAGTAATTGGACGAAGACCAAGAGTCCTATGGGTAGACCAAATGAAAAATCAACAGACAAACGATTGATGGACTTACTAGATGATCACACCTCTCATCGTCTGTAAATCTAGAAGAGGTTCACGGACGACGAACAAATAATAAACAGTGTATAGAATGGGACGAACTATACTGCCTTGAGGGATTCCTGATTTGATCACTAAAAAATTAGATTTGTTATTTTTAGGACATTTCAGACTCGCTGTCACTTATCTGACCAGAATAAGCTGAATTATGGAGTTCGTCACATGTCACAATGGGAAGGATAATGCTATGGTATATTAATATCTTAGTATAACCTATATGCACTAAGTAACTTAATTACATAACAGCATCATAAACGTGAGTTAATTATTTACCATTAATTATTTAAAAACTCAAAACTTACACTGTTATATTTAATTAAATTCTTATCTTTTGTCTTTTTTAACTTTTTGCAAGCGGCTCTAAAGATGGTCTTATAAGTCAAACTTTTTACCGCAAATAAACACCGACGTACAAACCCTAAGTGTGGGTTTTAGAAATAGTTATGAAACTGGTGAAGTAAGAAATATTAAGAGCTTATGAAACTTTTAAGTAATTCAAATTTATTTTACACCCCAAATGGCGCACCTTTTAGTCAAAGCAATGCCTCGTATCGCCTTGATTAATTGACGTATCACAAATTGCTAACCTGCTGTACCCGAGTTTCGAACCCATATTTTTCAGTGGGTTTTTAATGCCCAACATCCTGTCCTAATTAAAACATTTATTTAAAGGTTAAGTCCCCAAAAGTAAGCCGAACTCGTCGCAAGCGCGGCAATCGCTCCATCACTGCCCGCTCGGTCCAGGTCTTCCATTTACACGATGTCCAAACTCCCAGGGGCGTAGATGGCTCTGAGTATATAAAAACAAGATCACAGTTTTTATTGAATTTATTGATTGCTTTAAGTAATAAATTAAAGAATTTGCATTATAAAAAAGCTACTAGGATCTATCTAGATGTAATTGAATATCTGCATATAGAGTGAATAAAAAAATATGGAGAATAATAAATAGTGAGTGGCAAATTTAGTGAGAAATCAGGTATTGGTTTAAAAAACATCAAAGATATAACATGTATTTTTTTCCTAAAAGAATTATACATATACAAAACGTGGATTTGAATAAATAATTCGTTTTCCTAAACATGTTTCTACATTAATTTAATCTTAATTATATTATTAATGTATTCCAGGTATAAAAATAAAAATGTACACATAAGATGAGCATGAATCATTTAAATCAACTTAATTTATTTAAATGTGTACAAAATCAAAAATTTTAATTTTTAGCGAAAATGGAGAAAAAAACAACGACTTAAATAAAAGGAAAATTTGTAATTTCTTTAATACCAAATTAGTCGAACGATGAATATGACAATTACAGACAGAAAAATCAAAAGAAGATTAAGGAAAACCGGGCAAGTTAAAGATCATTTACGTCTAGGTCATCCAAGTATACAAATAGAAAATAAAATATTAAAAAGTTTAAGATAATTCATGTCTTATCCGTTATTTCTAAAGTACTTTAAATAATTCCAAAAAGTCAAGAAAAAGTTTTGTTTTTGTTCCGTTTTTCAAAACTTTGATGAAAATGTATTGAGAATGAAGAGAATGTTGCTGAAGCATTGGACAATTATGTCCACAATGATGTCATGCATACAAATATGAATTTCTATGCACGACTTAAATATTTATATGCCCTAAAATACTACTAGGTAACCTGGACACACACGCAAAAACATCATCAAATATTTATGTACATTACACAAATAAATACTGCAGTATGTGAGTGAATATGTTTTGACATTTTTCTTCATCCACCTAAGGCTTATATTTCATCATATAGCAGTTATATGTGAGTATGACTCGGGGTCGGTCGACGATAATTTTGTATTTGAAGGCAAGTAAACAGTACCATAGCTATCGCTTAACGGTATAGAAATATCGTTGGTCCAATTATTGTGAATATTTTAACCAGCGTACAATAACATAACAACGCAAGTTTACATGTTACTTTATACACATGATTATGACGAAAGATCTTAAAGTTAAACGACGTCATTGACCATTTTATAGGGCCTGTTTGCTTACCATACATAAGTAAATACCTTGAAGAATGCTGTAGATATGCCGAATTAATTAAAAAAAAATTAAAATAAAGAATTGTTCATAGAGATGAAAGAAACAAGATCACAAACATTTGTATAAACTTAGTTCCTTTTTAATACGTAATAATACAAAAATTATATTTTTAATAAAATTCTTTTTAACATTTATAAATATCATCATAAATTACCACATAAAGGAAAATGGTAATTTAAACACAATAAAACACAAATTTAACAAGACTGTTACAGAAAAAAAAATTTAATTGTTGTTAAATGAGAAATAGCCCTTACCAGAGGGGTGAAGGTCAGCTCGAACTTCTTATGCAGTATGTGTCCAAAGCTAATTAGATGCTGAAAGATACAATAACGATTTTTTGGAGTCATTTCCTATATCGTACCTTGAAACACTGGATCAAGTAATAGAATACCAAAAAGATAAGATCGAGTCCCCTACTGTAGCGGTTACATTACAAAAAACTCCAGTATCACTCTTCTGACATGACTCGCACTTATGATTTTTCACTTATGGAGTACGATGCGTACAAGAGTAGGAATAGCTTTTAAACCCTCTAATAGCTGGATAAATCTCAACAGGTTTGATGAGATCATATACTTCAGGTTTCGCTAGACCATCCTAAGTGAAGCATATGTAGGCAAAATGCAGAATGTATTTGTTTATATGAGCAACACATTATTAAATTTGGCTAACAAAAAATGTGAATGTTTCAATGAAATGCTGATAAATATAAAAGCCTGACAAAAATATACAAGGTGTCAATTTAACAAGGTACCACCCTCTATATTTCTGCCCCTGTATAAAATTTAAAAATTTCCAAAAAACGTGAAATTTCTTTTTAAGGGGACAGCCCTCTGGCGGGGGTGGACATAACCTCTAAAATCCTTAATAGAAAGAGGATCGAGTGATACCTCAATTTAAAAGTCTTTTGATTGCGTTTTTAAGGATACCACATACTTTTTTTTTATTAATACTTTATAAGAAACAAATTATAATCGAAAAGGTATTCATTTTTTTAAGTAATAACTATTGTAAGGAAATAGAACATAAAACATAATAAAGTAATAAAAGGCAACCCTATTTATAAAATGTTCAAAATGTCCATTGTTTTCCAAACAATAATAAAGTCTGCTCTCAAACTTCTTTTTAACATGTTAAAAACTTCTGCCTAGATTTCTCTATACGCAACTGTGATTCTTCTTTTCAAATCTTTGAAATTACTAGGTTGTGTTATAAAAACAATTTATTTTAAATGCACCCCATAAAAAATCTAAAGGTAATAAGTCGGGTGATCGTGGTGACCATCTTGACTCCCCGTCGACCGATCCATCTGTCAGGAAATCTAACTGGAAGAAAATAGTGTGGTGGAGCTCCATCTTGTTGGAAGAGTATTACATTTTCTTGCAAAATCTTATTACCCGTTGCATCAGTTTGATTTTCTAAGTAAGATGTTATTAACGGGTCTATTTTGTCTTTTAGCAGATTAGGGTAGAGTTCAACCGTTACATTTTCTTCAATAAATAAGGTCCTATAATAGAATTTCCAAGAATACCAGCCCAAACATTTATCTTCTCTGGATACTGCGTATGACCTTCTTTAAAATTTTGCGGATTTTCATTACTACTGTAACGACAATTTCGTTTGTTGATTTTTCCATGTTAAAAAAATTAACACTCAGCAGTAAAGCAAATATTCTGTAAAATATTTCGGTTTTCATCTACAAAATTAGTTATTATTTGACAAGACTTAATTCTTTTATTAAAATCGTCATCAAAAAGCTGTTAAAGAATATGGATTTTATACGGATGAAAAGTAACTTAACTGCTTTTCTTGTCCAGTCTCCATAAATTTAGCAATTAATAAAAAAAAATATTATTTGATTGACTATTAGGGTATCTTTCGTTAAACAATGCTGCCGTTCTTCTTGCATATCCTTGAGTTTCCCTGTAAATAAGAATAATTTCAACACCACCGAAATAAAGATTTCGGTGGTGTTGATAATTTCCGTTTTTTGCTCAAGATTAAACACCATTTTATAAAAAATAAAGAGCATACAACGCTTGACTTTTTTGAGTTTTTTTGATAGCTTTCTAACTAATTTGTCAAGCGTTACTAAAGTGATTACCACGCAAGTACTAGTTGAGGCAATCTATCATGTTTGCTTGATATTTCACAAACTTCTCAATCAAGAGATTGACTATGTGCTATTTTTGAAAACGCATTTAAAAGACCTTTAAAATGACGTATCACTGGAGCCCCCCTTCCCTTTTTAGAGCTTATGTCCGCCCTCGCCACCCAAACCGCACAGAAGGCGTTTTTGTACCTACATACTCCATGACATAATGTACGTACACAGTACCCCAAAAGACGTATTACGTACTATGAACGTATATAGGACGTCCACTTTTTGCAGGATTTTACGTCATGTATTGGACATAGCATGACATATCTAGGATGTGTACACGAATCCTTTTTTTGTGTGATAAAATGTATTTGGAAAAAAAAGACTCATTTATAAAAAATGAACATATATTGATTATAAAAGAATATATAAAAATATAAAACATTTATATGTTTAAAAACCAAACAAAAAATAAACGTTTAAGAAAATACAAAAAAAACATTTGTTCTTCGCAACTATTGTGAAATACAATCTTCAAATTTCTTTGTGTTTTCAATCTCTGCTTGTAGTGCTGCACCTTAAAAATTAAATTATAAAATAAGCAAGTTTTTAATTAAATAATTCATTATTACTTAAATGAATGCTTTAAACTATGTATGCTCTTACCATGAATTGGGCTAGATCGTAGTAGATCCTTCTAATCACTGAGTAAACAGTAAAACTAAATTCAAATGTATTTAAAAAATGCTATTATAAGCGGAATTTTAATAAATCCTAAATTCACAGGTGTAAACTTTTGTTACAAAGGGACAACCCACGCCATGACGCCAATACTGCCAAGCCGACTAAAAGAAGGGCATTCGTTCGACACTTGGGTATATCGTCAGGCGATGTATCTTCCTCCTTATTTAATAAGTAAATAATGGTATCACTATCTTTATTTAAAGGTATTTGGTTCACTGTTTCTCAAAACCGAAATATTGTGAATTGTTTGTGTTGTTTATGATAGAATAATATATTTTTACTATATAAACCTTTGCTAATTACAAACCCTCATAAAATCATCTATATTTTTATTTTTATAGATGGTTGTACCTATTAATGTGGAAACATTGTACATGGAAGGAAAGTAAGACTCGTCATACTAAAAATAGAAAGAAAATAAAAGCGTTTTTAACTGAATTTATTATGTAAATACAAGCAGAAATTAAAATGAAGATCACCATTTTGATGGTATTAGGATTTATAAGATTCAAGTTTAAGTTTAGATTTATAAGATTCAAGATTATCAGAATAATAAAACAAATATTTTAAAGTGCATGCATCTATTTCAAGTTGATTGAAACTTTGTCTGATTTTAGGTAAGGATTACTTTCTTTCATAAATTTTAACGAATTCTTAAAGAAGTACAAGAAAAATCACAGATCTAACGCAACTATCTCAATATCTTACCTATATGTAACTTTTTATTTTGTATTTTTGCAAACATAACCTCTGAAAAACTTTAATTGTTTTGTTTCCCTACAATTGGCACAACTAAAATTTGTCAGAGTGACCAACATCGAAAGGATACAATCACGCATACCGGCGGCCCCCTAGTAGTGGTCATTTAATTTTCATTAAATTGGCAGTCCATGTATGTTTATTAAGTTCGTGGTCACCTGTCCTAAACACGGTCAACAGTGTCAACTCCCTCATGTTACCAATTACTTATTTGACAGTCAGTGGGGGCAACAAAAACACTGGGTTACTTTTGCGGCCGATCTTGATCATTTTGATATATTATTATGACAAAATAAAAATACTCCATTATCTATAGTTTTTAGATGCTTTGAAAATTCTGTACCTAATTACTTCTCGACCAGATCAACATATAAACTAACTAAAATTATAGGGTATATTAGTCCTTTGGAAAGAGGGAATATCGATTTGACAGTTGTTGTCTCATTTATACCGAATTCGTTACCTTTTTTTATCAAAGCAAAGAAGCATGCAAATAGTTTTTTTCCGTTTACCATACTGAATTTATAAATATTAAAAATAGAAATTGGAAGTATTTACAAATACATATATTTGAAGAAAAATTATTTCCTGGCATAGGATACCTAGTTTTGTGTATAGTAATTTATATTTTTTTTTATTCTTGTTTACTCCATGGGAGCTAAAACATTTTTTAAGTATTTATATGTATGCGTACGTCCGCGAGACGTAAGTAATGCACGTACGAACTACGTATCCAAAAGTACGTACTAAATACGTTATTTTTATAACAATGGACGTATGGACATAAATATGACAGAAAAATTACGTACCTATGACGCTGCTTGGGCAGGGGGCTGCTGTAATTTGATTGAAAACTAACCAAAAAATGTGTCCTCAAAAATAAATTTGACGTTTTTGAAATTTTTTTTATTTTATACAGGGGCGGAAATATAGAGGGTGGTAACTTTTTAAATTGACATCCTGTATGTGATATTCTGTAAATGTACGGTTTAACTATATGGTGTATATAAAATTTATAATATAAAATTTATTTATTACTAAATATTTTTTTTGTAAAAGAACGCCACTGAGAGTGTTAGGATATCAAAGTGCCTTAATGCACTGTTACCCACAAGGTAAATAATTATTTACACACACCAAAAAGTCGGAAGCCTCGTAAGCGATGTAGCTGAAAAAAAGCTTAGAAGGTGATTTATTACCTTAAAACTTAGAGGCATGATTCACTCTAAATAAGCCTTTAAATTTGTAAGGGCTGAGGCCTTAAATTTGTAAAATTTATTGTTACACTATTTTTTTCCACCATTTTAATTTTGGGTACAAAAATAATTAATAAATACAAGGGGTGTAATTAATCTATAAGACTATTTACCAATTTTACGAACATGTAACCCTAACATACAGCTTTTACCCTCCATTATAGAAAGATATAAATTAATTCGGCGTACCTTAATTCCCGAATAGGTATAATTCTAGACCGAAGCAATTAGGAATTTCAGCGCGGCCTTCCATATTTGAAATTATAAGGAGGCCCCCGCTCGGGCTACCCTTGCAAGTTTAAACGTTAAACGCAAGTTGCTCAAACAGTCCTAAGATGCTAAGTCTCAAATAGTTTCCCTCTATAATATCCACTGGTCAACCGGGTTCGAGTTTACAGGGGCGTAATTAAATTGTACGATGCGAGTCCGGATTTGCGGGAAATAAGGGTTGTTTGAATGGGCGGAAGCAATGCATGCATACTAATGTTCACTTTGGGCAGCGGCAAGAGAGAGGTAATGCAAATTGCAGTTCAAAGGCCTGTTTCTTAATCATCTTAAGATAATCTGCAAACTTGTAAACGGGCCCGAACTTTCACAAAGGTAAACTTGAGTATTAACTTACTTACGAATACATAAACGATCAGATTGCTTTAACTTTATTTTATATGTTTAAGTTGGTTTTAAAATAGATATTATGATATGAGTAGAGCATATAATTACAAATTATATAATTGCGCTAAAACCTGAAAACATAATTATAATTAGTTTTATTATTTATAAATACTAGTATAAATAAATTCTTAAAATAAGTATTATATAAGAAAAACTTACCCATACTTAGAAATTCTCATTTAATTATATAACTGGGGAAAACTTTAGGTTTTGTAATTTATACGAAAACAACAAGTTTTTAACAAAAAGTGTCAAAAAGAGAAGTGTCGAGACAAAGAGGGTAAAAGCATGAGTCCAGCCACTTAAAACTGTTTAAGATCATTTTGATGATTGGACTAAGTTTTCTTAAGTAATTTTTTATAAGAAAACTTCTATTTCTTATGTCTGATTTTAAAGATACCTAAAATTTTTCGAAAGAAAAAATGTTAAATTTAACGAAAATTTTATGAACGAAAACGGTTTTAAGGTCACACTTTTTTCGTCGCTGTTAGCCACTGTTAACCCAGGCAACTTTTGTCTTAAGCATTTTACTCTTTGCAAACTATTGAAGTTAATACTCATTACTAAAACGTGCTTGTAAATCCACATTCATGTGACCTTTCCGTGTTCTCAAAAAACACAAATTTTTTTCATAAATTTCGCAAATTCCTGTCCTATATTTCATACATTTCTATTTCCCAGTAATCTTTTCCTCATCATACCAAGTTCATTTCAATATAGATTTTCTTAAACTTCGCAAAAAAAGTCTTCAAAAGACTTTCTAACAATATAATCCTACAATTTAGGACGAAGTATACAACCAGCACAGCCAAACATGAAGGTTATCTGAACTATTAATGTAAGCTAACTGGTTGTTCTGGCTCAACTTTTGATTTGTGTGTTTTATTTTGCTATTCTTGCTTTGAAAAGCCGAGGGTGTGGAAGGAAGGATTTTTTTTTATTAGGAAAAGGTGGGGTGTGGGATGGTATTTTTTTTTGGAATTAAGGTGTTACCTTACTTCAGCTTTGTGTATTAAGTGAACAAGTTTTTGTAGGGTCCCGTTGTCCTTCGTCTTATTAGGATTTTTTTTATTTTTACATATTTTAGGTCTTTTAATCAAGTTTTAAATTTATAATATTTTTTTATTGATAAATTGTAGATTTGTGTCTATTTCTAGATCTTTGTGTATATTTATATTCCTCATAAACCATGGGGCATTTACAATTAATCTATATTACAATTAATCAATACTGCTTTCTTGTAGAATACTTGTAATTTTTTAATGCTGTTTTATTTGTTTTATAATAGGTGGCTGACTCGTATAATAATTTTGGTCTAATAACCTGTTTGTATATGAGTAGTTTATTTTTTAATGAGAGCTTGCTCATATCTCTTTTTTTGAATATAGGGATATAGCGATGCTATAATCCCGTTACATTGCTTAACTTGTTGCCTGACGTGAAATGAGAAGTTTTTTTTTATCGAAGTAAATACCTAGATATTTAACTTCTGATTTCCAGGGTATTATGTCGTTGTGAAAAGACTTAGTTTTGTAGATTCTATTTTTGAGTCCATAATAGTAACCTGTCAAGGTGAGTTTGCAAGTTTACGACCAATTGCTCACAATGTTTTGACGTCGCGTAGATGCAGGTATCGTCTGCGAAGAGCGCTAGTTTTGAGTAGTGTGCATTTTTTTGGATATCTGCCTGATACACGTTGTATAGAACTGGGGAGAGAGGGGCTCCTTGGGGTACCCCTGCTCTTGAATTTCTATATTCTTGTGTTTCGTTATTTATTTTAACCGTGAATTTCCTGTTTTTTAAAAAGTTTTGTAGTATTTTGGTGTATCTGGCAGATAAGCCCAGTTTGTGCATTTTGTGGATCAGACAGTCATGCCAAACTTTATCGAAAGCTTTTTCGATGTCTAGCATTAACATGGCGGCTGATTCTTAATTTTTAAAAGCATCAATTAGTATTTGTTGGATTGTTGCTAATTGATGTTCTGTCGAGAGACCTTTACCGAACTCACATTGTTTGTCCGGTATGACCTCTTTTTGATCTAATTCTTTATGTAACCTTGTTAGTAATATTTTTTCGAATACTTTTCCTATTGTTGGGAGTAGACTAATTGGTCTCCAGTTTTGTGCTCTTTGTAGATTTTTGCCCCTTTTTGAAATTAAACATGAAGGTGGCAATATAATCATGGGGATGCTTCTCCTAGCGTGGTGTTGCTTCATTAGTGAACATTGACGATATTCTTGACCAAGAAAAGAATAAAGATATTATGGGAAACCTTTGCTGGTAAAACTTTGCTGGTATCTTAGGTTTTTCAACAAGACAATAATCCTAAGCATACCGCTAAGTCTGTAAAAAAATGGTTTGATCATGTTGATGTATTCGATTGACCTACACGAGGGTCCGGATCTCAATCCCATTGCGAATTTTTGGAGAGAACTGAAAAAACGTTTAGAACGTAAAAATATTAAAAACCTTAATGATCTGGCGAAAGAAGCAGAACAGGCATAGAAGTTGATACCACTAGCGAGATATCAACATCTGCGAAGTCAATGCTTAGGAGATGTAGAGCTGTCCTTGAAAATAATTGATTTGCTAAAAAATATTGATTAATTGAGGGCCTAGAGTACTTATTTTGTTTTTTTATTTGATAATTCTTTGGTTTCTAATTAGTTGTCCAATGCAATATTTGTATAAAAAATTAACTTCTTTTAAATAAAATATATTTAAAGACAAATCCACTAAATTTATGGTAATATTAAACGTAAATGCTAATTACATTTTTTTTTAAATTTATTCACACTGTTTATAGTTAATTAATTAGTCACCACTATATGATATGATTTTGAAAAATGGGTAGTTTAGTTAATTAAAGTTATTTTCAATCACAGGATTAGCTTCAACCTCAAACACTTCAACAAAACATCAATGGGTTTTTGACAAAACATCGTAAGCGACTTTCCTCGAATTTTATAAGAAATGTTTTTTTCTTTAATTTTTTTTATTTTTTAATAAAATTTGTTGTTTTTTTTCTGAACTCCTAAAGTAATTTAGATAACTTAAAATTTTTTTTTTTAAATATTACAATTTTTCGGGTATATTTGTCGCTTACAATATTTTGTCAATACCTTTTTTAAATTATCAATTATTAATTTGTGAGTTACGATAGAGTTATGATGGAGCTTACAATGTTTTTTGGGATTTAAATTTTTAAAACGGGTAATATCAAATTCTTTATTAAACATAAATCATGTATTAACAAACGTATTAATATAATAACTGTATGAAAAAAAATATTAAAGATCGTCGTTTTGCTCTTCGTCGTCTGTTTCAGCTAAAATATCTGGAACTTCGGCCTTGGCTTCAAATTTTTTATACTCGTCCGCAAATTTTTTTGGTATAATGTGCTTATTGCATTGTTCCATTAGGTTTTGAAACTTTGGAAGGGAATTTTCTGATGGATTTTTGTAAACCGGTTCCAGTTCTTTCTGTTGAACACTTTTGATCTTCTACCTATGAAATGAGAAAAAATAATGAATTATTTTAACAAACCTTTAGAAACTCCACTTAAAATAGGCAAAACACAAATTTCGGCGGTATCGAAATAAGAATGCTTAAATTTTAGTGTGTATACGATTACGATAAATAAGATTTTTACTTGACTGATTTGAAATTTTTTTCCATTAATAAATTTACTATTACTTTGTAAATAATTTTTACTTACTGATTTCTATGACAGAAAATCAGAACGTTTCATGCTTATAACTTTAAAAGGTTCAGGGTGAATTCTCGAATTTGGAATTATGGTTGGTCATTCTAAGGGTGCCCAGATAACTCTCCTGCGAGTAAATCTTTCTATTGTGGCATGGACTGTATCTACTGGCATATAAGTATGTCAAGGTAAAAGGAAGGTTATTTTAATATGACGGATGTTAGCGGCTTTTTTTAAAAATGTATGCAGCATTATAAGCACGGCCTTATTTTTATTCCAGTGCAGCTATCGCAATATAGTGCAATTGTTTTTACGTTCTTGCGATCATTATCAATTTCCAGTAAATATTTATAAAGAACGGTGCAAATTTCGTTAGTGCCTCGGTTTCCATTTACTTCACCCCATAAATAGCAATAAGCTTTTCTTGTTCCGCTTTCATAAGCCGTTTCGTTGTAAAATGAATACTTTCGTGAATAGTATGTTATCGCCATGAGGTGTATTTAAAACTTTTTGAAGGTCGAAACTTGCACACAGAAAACTATCATCCTCTTTTGCGATCTGTTGGTCTGCTAAAAAGTTTTGTTTGCACTCATCTTTTTCTTTGATATGAAACTGGTACTTCACTTCCTCTGCTTCACTGAATTTGTCGTCTTTGTCTTTTCTAGATTTGCAAAGAACACATTTATCCTTTTTGGGAAGGTGAAACCCAATACTAAAGTTATTATTAAAAATTTGCCTGAATACTCTGAGTGATACATTAGTTTTTACTTTGCGAGACTGTAATGGCTCTTTTGCGAAAAGCCGATATAAATAAGATACATTTCTTAGTTCGCTGGGTAAGTATTTCGTAGTATCTCTAAGTATTTCTAGTTGTGCTTAATCTGCAATAATGTGATGCAACTGCGGGTAATTTTTTAATAAAGTCATGAACTTCATTTTTGTCTTCAATTGAAGTTTTATGAGGTGGGTTGTGTCTGCCTCTTTGATCGACTTTGAGAAATATTCCGTTGCTACATTTTCCTTAGTATAGCATAAAGTCATCTCTGAGATACAAAGGGTTTTTAGAATAAATTGTTGGCGAACCTTAATTTCCTTTTTGTTCCATTTTATTGTGTAAACGTAAATCTACTAAGGTTAGCGTCATTTACTCGTCTTCTTTTTACTTCCCGTTCTTTTATGCATGATAGAAGCCAAACCCTTTGTTTGGAATGACTGCCTAAACCCCAATAATATTCGAATATCTCATGTCGCTCTTGTTCCGTTAGTTTTGCTGCACATCCATTTTGACACCTTTTATTTTTGCAAAGATTTTCTTGGAACATTTTTCCAGCTCCTAATGCTCTTTTTGTTTGTTTTACTATTTTTTTTGATATCTTTTTAGTTTTCTTTATGCCTGCGCTTCCTACAATGTCTGGGGTGATATCATGTCTGCGATCTGATATTTCTGAATCAGAAAAGCTCATATTGGAATATTTTTCTTCATGAAAAGAATATTCATCAGAGTCGCGTCTATTTTTTAGGAGTTTTATTTTCATCGTTTTCTGATTCTGAACTGGATGAATAGTCTATCAATTTATTTGGCATGATTGGTTTTTCAATATTACGAATAAAAGAAGCATTATTAGCAGTTTCCCCCAGATCATTTAAATTTACAGGCTTAAGTGGAACGTAGTTTCCTATGTCGTTGTCCGTTGCGATGTCAACTGCTGCAAAAAAATCATCCACCATTATTATCGGAATATTATCAATATCAAAAAAAGATGTATTTGCCTGATCTTGTTCAAAACCCATACTGCTAGGATCTAGATCTTCTGCTTCAATCCTATTATTATTGCATTGTACTGGACTTAAAAGAGCATATTCATTTTGAAAATTATTCTGTGATTCTGCATGATTTGTAGGATTATTTTGAGTTGCCGCGTCGTCTTTTAAAACCATCATGGCTATACGGTAGCCTGTTGAATGGGCCATCCAAATAAAAAAAATAACTTTTATAATAGAAAAAAAATGTAAAACAAACCTAACAAAATAAACAAACTAATCTTAAACGCGAATTTTTGATACAAAGACACCGTAAAATGTTAAAAATCTTCTAATTTAAGAAAAAATGGCCTTAAAATTGACACTATTTACATCTTGTACTCAAATGCAGCAAAAGTAAGTATAGAAATGGATTATCAGAGCAAATTGGGTAAATAAACTGATAATAATTTGCTGATAAGTATTGCGTACCAAAGGGTTAGTTTGCACAATAAATAATGAAATAAAAAAAATATTGTTTTCCTGTAGTAAAAAAACAAAATCCGGTTTCATTTAATTCGAATTTGTTTTATTGATTTAAACCCTTTCTCAGTAAGAATTAGAAAAACGTATAAAATATTATATTTGGTGCATGTTTACCGTTTGGTGCAAAATTACCCAGTGGTGCAAAGTAATCTTGCTTTGTGGTACTAAAAAATTACATAATACTAACTTACCATTAGGCAATAATAGTAATCACGGCAAAATCACAATAGAATACTTAGTACACATTAAAGGCATTATACCACTTCATACACACATTACTTAAAAAAGCAATAATTTAAACGGACGGTAATGCACCTTGAAAACTAGTGGAATGACAAAATAAACGTGTCTTTACAAGATTGTATCGCCGTTAGGCGACGAGTGGGGGTAAAAAAATTATCGTAAGCCACAATAACAAAATCGTAAGCATCGCGATTTTACGGCGCATACGATCTTTTGTCAGAAACATGTTGGCGCATACGATAAAAATAGTGACATTTTAAATAGCGTCTGGAAATAATTGGTGGTTACGATCAAGTAAATATTCATTTTAGGCCGTTAATAGTGAATATTAAAGACATGGAAAGTACTACTAATGTGTATTTTATCGTAAGCAATAGTTTGTCCAAAAAAAGCAATTTATGGACTTTTTGTCGCTTACGATATTTTGTGAAAAACCCGTCAACATAAGATATCACTAAGTTTATATTACATACTTGCATTGAAGAAAAGTAACACTTCTACTGTAATTTATTATTTTTATGAGAGATCTTCACACTAGATTCTGCCACTAAAATAAATATGCAATTTAAAAGGCAACATTAAAAATAAAACTTACAATTAAAATAGAAAAATTAACTTTTTACTACATGGATTACCTAGTTATTTATTTAAAAATATCATTTAAATTATAGTAAGCTCTCCCTTTCAAAGTAAGATGAACTAGACACCCATATATAGGGTTTAGAACTCATTCTTTGATTCGATCTTATTCTCAGAAAGGACCCATTTTGTGCAACTCCTAACAGTATGTCTTTAAATAAAAATCCGTTTTGATTGAGAAAAGTGAACTATAGCTTTTAGGCACATTTCCTAAATGATAATTTTTAAAAAACCAGCTTCCTAATCTAGATAGATAGATAGAAG
The DNA here is from genome assembly GCF_022605725.1 of Anthonomus grandis grandis. Lineage (NCBI taxonomy): Eukaryota > Metazoa > Arthropoda > Insecta > Coleoptera > Curculionidae > Anthonomus > Anthonomus grandis. The sequence goes on from NC_065557.1 coordinate 18,887,700, forward strand.
ATATTTTCATAATTTTAATAATCCAGGCAGTGACATCGGCACATAGAACCCCACCATAGTCAATAGTGTTAATGCAAACATTAATGCAAGATTAATAAAATACTTTCTTAAATTATAAAAAAACGCATAAATTCGAACAAAAAACGATGTCAGTGAAGCAACACCACTCTAAAAATATTTTAAGGCGCCGAGAAAAGCAAACTTTCATATTAATCCTGGCATTTAAAAACATACTCAACAGAAAACCCTAAATCCAATTTACTTCCAGCCAATTTAAGGCAGTCGCGACTTGCGATTATAATCTTGTCTAGTATTGTTCAAAATTTAAAAGATCCGGATGTTACTTATGCCAATAAAACGTCAACTACCAGTAGGCAGTCTGAAAATTAGTGTATTCGGTTTGTACAATACGATCCCATAAATTGGAGTAACTATGGAGAAATGAGAGAATCCTCCATGTCTCCCTCAAGCTCGCCTATATGGACACAATATGCATAAGGACGCCCTTTTCGAAATATACTGCCAAACATTAGCCGTGACAAACGGTTATGGATCTGTTTGATATCCAGAGACATAGCAAGATGTTTTAATAGTACTATGGACATGTTAAGGCCCTTTTAAAGATAGAAGAAGTATATGAAATTTCGACGATGTTTCAACATTGTTTTTACAGAATAAATTGATTTGAAGATATTTATGGATTTTTAAAATTATATGGTCTGAGTAACTTAAAAAAGCTGTTTTAAAAACATGTAGAACAAGTCGTTAAAATAAATTGCTGTATAAATCTTTAAGTTAACTTAAAAATCCTGTTACATAAATAAAATATACTAATCGCTCTTCTTGGATATTTGTAAAATATAGCAAGTAAAAGTGATTTCCTAAAGGTAGTTAACAGAAAAATCACAATGACAAAATAAAAATTTTTAGGATATTTAAATAGATTTTTTAGTAATACGTTGAATGGTTTATTCACATATTATAAAGGAACTATAAGGAAATCAAAAACTATAAGAACCATCTTACCAGAAGTACGTAGAAAACTTAAAACCTCTTGGCTTTTATCATTCCTTTTAAAATACATTGAAAACCAATTTTTAAATCTAGACAAATAAATAAAATAAATTAATCTTTGTTAATTTGATTTACAATTCAAACTATGAATTAAAGGATATTAATACTATAAAGCAATAAATATACAAAAATTAACTGACACCAATAAAATAAAGTGAAATATTTTAAAATCTTAACATATTTTAGTAGCAATATCAGCTAACATAAAAATATAAAAAATTTTGATCAATAAATATACTTTCCTAATCATATAATAAGTCTTTTTATTTATAACCAAAAAAACAAATACATACATACATAATTAATCATACGTAGAAAATAATGGAGAAGTCAAGCCCTACTCTTATTTAACTATTAAAAATAAATAGCATAAAAACAAAATAGAAATACAAAAAGAAGTATAATGCCGGAATTAAATGCTCAAGTTTCTTGCACAGGTAAAGGGAAGGGAGCGTGCAGTAAATTAAAAATAAAAACACACAAATAATTGGTGCAATAAAACATGATTTTTCAAATTGAAGACTTTGATAAGACTGAACATACTTAGTTATATTTTCGTTTGAAACAGAAAAGAACAAAATTTAAATTTATTAATATTTAGAATTTTAAAGTGGTTAGGAACATGGTTGTAGAGTTTAATAGCATTGGATGTAAATGACGTTTTAAATAGAGCAGTTTTAAATTTGGGCATAGTAACTGATTTTTTGCTTGTTACATTTAGGTGATGAATTTTATTTCTGGGAATAAATTTACTCTTGAGTTTTTCTTGTACATAGAAGAGTTCTTAGAAGTGCCGGTGATAAATTTGTGAACAAAACTGGCAAGATGAAAATTCCATCTGTTTGACTTATTAACCCAATTGTTTTCTGATATTTCAGGCGATATATGATCTCTCTTTTGATGCCATATATAACCTACAAGAAGAATGTTGCATTTCTTGAATTCTTTGTTGTTCTAGAAACCGCAAACAAGGCATATATATAAAATGGTAGTAAGTATAATGACTAAGAACAAGAGACTCACAGAGTTGCTTTTTTAATTTAAAATTAAGTGAGTATCTGAATAAAAATTAATTTTAGGGACAAAAGGGCTTTTTTATTCACCTGTTTGTCATGCTAAATTTCTTGTCGAAGTTTCGAAAGGAAGTATGACCCTTTCGTAGGTTAATATCAACATAATTTTTGATAATGATTTAATTTTTTTTACTTGCAAAACATAGAAGCTTGGATTTATTGAAGTTAAGTTGTAGATTCTGTCCATAATGATTTCTAATTCGTGATTAATCATCAGCAAAGGCAGGAGCTGTACAGAAATTAATAGAACGAGGAATATCAGCGATGTATACTATAAAGAGCAAAGGAGATAAAATAGAGCCTTGAGGAACACCGGAATGAATGCGTAGAAGAAATTCCATTGAATGTTACTTTTTAAAATTTAACATTAAGAAAAGGTGGCATAACATTCAAAGAAGCATCTGAGCATCCATAATAATAAAGCTGGAACACAAGAGTGCATGGTTCAGGGTATCAAAAGCCTTAGAATAATCTAATAATATTAAGAGACTGGCTCGGTCTTTAGTCAAGTGCAGACAAAAGGGCTGTTGCTATATTTGATCCTTTTAGAAAGCCACATTGGTTTTCAGGTAATATGTGATTCTCGATAACAAAACTATATTAATGGTTCTATAAACTCATAAATTATAGATAGTACTGGCAAGATGCTGTTTATATGCAGATCGGCTAAGAAAGTAGGGTTAGTAATTTTAGCTGGAGATTTACCAATAGCGATCTTCGAAAGAAAAATATTGCCTTTCAATACATCAATTAATTATGTGTAATATATAGTGTAGTAAGTAGTAGTAAGTGTTAATTGGGGGGCTGCACAGTTACAGAAATAATTCTTGTTAAGATAAAACAGAAATATATAACAAATATTAATTTCATATAAATTTTTTTATTATTTCTTTTTTAATTTAAAAGTTGACAGAAGTTATATAAAACCTGTACTATGAGCTTTAGTCTATTTTTATTAATATTACGGCTTTCTTGCAGAAGCAAGCTAAAATTTAAAAAACAATAATTTAATTTATTACTGTTACAAAAGTTTTTTTTCCTTTAGTAGAAATCATTTGTAAGAACGATCCAAAAAAATTATTAATGGAATCAGGGTTAGATAAATGTGGTAAGCGACTTTGCTTAAATTTGTGCAACGCTGCGTTAATATTCAGCCAGAGGACTGTTTTTTTCTTAGTATGAATATCAAATGTGTTTAAACGAGTTCTATTAAATATTTCAATTTTTTCGTCAATATTATTAGATTGAAGAATTTTAAACCAGTTGGCTGAATGCAAGTCATGCTGAAAGGCTTCATAGTTAATATTTTTATAACATCTATATCTGATAAATTTTGCTGAAGGTTTAGGAGATTTTAATTTATATTCGACAAAAACTAACTCATGATCAGACAAATAATTATCTATTGATAATGTTCCACAAGAAGCGACATAATCATATTCGCTTTTTTGTCAGTGAATTCAATTGGGTCAATAAGAGTCCTAGTATGTTCAGATATTCTTGTTGGCTCGTTTAATATTTGGATTAGAGAATATGATTCAAAGCATTCATTTAAAGAGCTATTAAGGTTAAAGAAGTTTATGTTTAAGTCACCCATGAGAATGACATGATCAAAGCTAGGACTGATAAAGGACTGAAGATAAAATAGAATCAAAGTCGGTAACTAGACTATTTATATTAATATTCGGAGGTTTATAAAAAGTACCTTCAGCTAGGGCAGATAAAAAGTCTAAAGGGTTAATTTGAAAATCAAGTTTTAACAGATATAGAGTTTTTTGTATAGGCACAAACACTACCCCCTTGAGAATGTTTTCGATCGATTCGAGTTTTTTTAGTTTCTACTCTAAACAGTATGTATCCCAGGATTTCTAATAAAATACTGAAAATGTTATCATTAAGCCAGGTCTCAGTAAGGAGAAAAATGTCATATTCGTTATTATTTACCACTATCTTAAGGTCGTTAGAACTAGGCACCAATGATCTCATGTTAGGGTAAGCACATTTTATTATTAAAATTACTTTTTATTGTTTACTAAGAAAGGCAAAAAATAATATACATAGTAAGTGAATACGCGCTTTGTAACTTTCATACTTATCCATGTATATGAAAGTTTCCTTGCCGAAGTTCTTTCTGATAATATTGAGTTTTGATTAGATGACAATATCAATGAAAATACCTTTTATTATAATAAACCTTGCCAAATAAAAAAGACGCCCAATGTCAAGAACCACTTAGGATCCCGAAAGTTTACCATACGTCTTCATTTATTTAAGCGTTCCAAGGCGTATCAGCTATAGTCACTCGCTAGTTACATAGGATGAAAACAAATGACTGCAATTCCCCAAGTTGGCGGACCATCCTCTACCTGCCGAGCGCATTATGTGGTGTTTTCCGTCGTAGATTTTCGTCATTTCTCACGGTTGACATTGGCAATTCTGTGTTGTTTCTTTCCCGTCTCGATTTCAACGACTTTGACTTTGTTAGGGTCGCCGGCTGCTGCCATCCATAGATCGTATGTCCTGCTCTTGGGGGCTTTCTCTCTGCAACATTTTCATTAGCTATTTGTTACGGTCTTATACGGGGCTACGAGCTTGGAACGGGAGGTATTTACCCGACTTTACGATGATTGATGATCCTGTGGCTTTTTTTCGTTTTGTCTTAAGAGCAACGTAAGGTAGGCCGATTTGTTACCAAAACGACTGGCTACTCATCAAAGTCGCTTTGTGTTTACCGTTAAAATAAAACAGTTTCTTTTTTAGATGACCGTCTTAATCAAACTCAAACGTTATGTGTAAAAATAAGTATTAGTGAAATTGATTTATATAATTGTCGAAAAATGGATTTTTTTTATGATTTTAAATTATAATATTAATAAATTATAAGTTAGAGACTTTGTAGGTATATAGCGACAAAATAGTAAACAAAGCAAAAGCATTTATCCGAAAACAGAAAATCTAGGTACTTATTCTCGAATTGTTTCTGATGAAACGCTTTGCTATAAGAAAAATTATGAACTATATTTAAATTCAACATTTTTTATTTGCCTATAGAAAGAAAAAAATTCTGACTAAAAACTAAGTGCAGAAGAATCACATAGTTTTCTTTAGACACAGAAAATGGTATCACGATTTTTAAAGCTGATGACAGCTCTCATTTAGTATGTCAGTAGTGATATTAAGCTTATAAGCTTATAAGCTCAACAAAACGAAAAGCCTAAAAAATATCTAGTAAAAAATTGTATTCAGAAAGAAAAAGCAACAAAATGAAAAGTCACATGTATTGTGCGTAAACGGTCAAAATTGGCTCGAATGCATAATTCTTTTTGACATATTTTTAGTATTTATTGAGAAATTATTTCATAACATTGTGGCATTATATAAAAAAGACTTTTGAGAATTTGCTGTTCAGCAGGAATTTTATATAGATGTATGTTTTATATAGATGTAGTATTGTGATTATGAGCAAATAAAAGGAAATTTTTAAAAATGTAAGGTGGTTTTTGAGTTTTGATAACCTCAAACATAAAAAGAAATATGTGATATCTTTGCCTGTTTGACATTGAGAATTTGGTTGTCTTTCAGATACGGTGATATATGATGACTACAAGGAATAGAGTAGATAAATCGCATGCATAAGATCTGTAACTTTTTTATTTTTCTACAAAATGCACCAGAAAGCGAGTTATTGATATGATTTTCAAATCTTAGTCCGTAGTCCATAAGTCCTTAATTTTTTACCTCATCAGTAATTGGTATAAGAATCTTTTTAATTTAATATTTAAATTATCTTTGACCAGCTCTTTAATCTGTGGATTTGAATGATATATCATTCACATACTCGAGATTTAAAGAAATTAATTTTCAAATTGTGTTCTTATGCATATAGAGAAATATTAATATTAAATCAGTATTTATATTTAGTTCTGCCTGTTGAATATTATTAAAGTTTAATGGTAAATACAGTTGAGAATCATCTGCATACTGAATAATTTGAGAATGTTTAAGTGATTTGTTGATGTGAGAACATAAATTGAAAAAAGTAATGGTGATAGAATTGAACCTTGAGCAACGCCTTTTTCTATTTTGTTGAATTTTGATTTTAGAATTCTGCTTTAATTTTTAATAACTACACAACAAAATTGACAAAAAAGCTAACTTTGAAATAATTAATTGGTATTACTCGAAAAGCCAATATATAATGTAATTTTGAAAATAATAAGTTGTGATCTAGTGTCAAAAGCTTTACTATAATCTAATAAAGTACGACAGGTTAGATCCTTGTTTTTTTCATTAAGTCTAATATGATCGGCAATTTTGACAAAACATGTAGTAGTGCTAAAATTTTTCCTGAATCCAGACTGACAATCGGGAATTAATTGGAACTTATCAGTAAATGCAGTTATTTGGTCATATAAAAATCTAATAACATATTTTTGTTGCATTTACGAATGATACTTCCCACCAGATAAAATTTGATTAATATTACATTGGTTTCTATAGAACATTCTATTCTGATATTTGCGCATTATTATTTTTTTACTTTTAGACCCTTCAGTTTCGGATTTAGGCTATCCAAGGACTTTTTATTCAAGAACGCGGGAAAAGAAACCAAGAGTGATTCCTCGTCCCATATTTTAATACGATGAGATTATGTGAGCCTCATATTCTTCATTGGCAGCCCATCTGCCAAATATCCAAGTTGAAAAAAGGGCGAAATATCATTTTCAATTAAATTATTATCGTCATACATCAATATTTTTCATATTTTTGTGCGTCCATATAACCCCATACATATACAGAACGAATAAAATCGTTTTGGTAAACATTCTCTGACTATTCTGTAGCAGCCTAAAGTAAACAGGCCTGTTTTTTTGATGTCCTGTACCCCAACTGGCCAGTGTTATTTATTACACTTCACACGACTAATTAGATCATATTCCATTTTCATTACGTTAATTGAAAACTTAGAACAACGAGTGCAGTTTATCATCAGGCATGGAAAATGTATAAAGGGTGATCTTGTCTCTAGCCAATATGGAAGTGGATTTAATTTCATAATTACATGCAAAGGTTTTTTAAAGATTTTTTTTCCTTTAAACATTTGATAGAAAAAATAACCTTAGTTTTTGTGTAATAGCCTGTGATTATTTTAAAGCGTACTTGGTACGTTTAGACAGATCTTTGGCTATAATGTGTTGTGTATTTATTAGATATATGCCAAAAGCAGTACGTTACATCTAATTTATTATCACCTAGAACGAAAAATATCGTGGCCTGTGCCAGGAACCACGCAGAGCCAATAAAATACAAACTGGTTTGTCTAAAATCGTATAGTTGCTGCGAAAGTTATAAGGATAACACGAAGACGTAGCGCGAATGTAACAATTTAAACATATGTTTTCATTTCATTTGTGCAAGTTCCGTTGCAGCCAGCAAGACTTCCGGCCCCAGTTCTCTTGCAAGAATAATTTTAAACTGCAAACCTTTTTAAAACCCCTGCCGAGCGAACTAGATGACTCCTTTTTTAATATATTTACTAGGTCATCAGAAATAACTAGGATTTGATATTTTTACTTTGTTTTAGTTTTTGAGCAGAGTTTATTATGTATATAATAATTTTAATAAATAATTAAGTAAAGATTTTTTTGTTATACCTCTCATCATATATTTTTTAATATCCATGCACCTTATTGAATATACGATTTTCAGCTACCTATAGTAACTTTCGTGTCTATTCGTATTTCTTCTTATTTAAAAAACATTTCTTGAATAGTAAATTCAATTACTTCTTCCAGTTGATTGTTTCAATTAATTTTATAGAACTTATTTAAATATGTTCTTAATGCAAAATATCCGAGTCTTGTATTCTTACCTACTTTAACTCTACCACTTAAAGGAATGGTTGCTTAATACGTACATATATGCCAAAATCTACCAGATAAGCAAAAGCTATTATAATTATTAAAACACAGATAAACAAGGTGTGTAAGTTAGGAGATCAGAAGTGGGATATCTATGAACCCGAATTAACGAATGTCTCTAAACAGAAACCTTTATCTAATGTCATTTCAAGAAATATTCGGTGTTTAAATACTAATAAGTAATCAATGGATTTCCATGTAGTGGATATCATGGAGTCAAAAAAGTTCGAGCGGTTCCACCGTTTTGAGTTTTAAGACCAATTCTGTTTATACTCTACATAAATGACATTGAAAATCTACAGGTTTTTGGATAATTCACACCATTTGCAGGGAACAATTCTGTGGAGTGGACTGGAAAAAGAATATTAGACTGAAAGAATTATGAAGTTAGTGAGACTTAAATAAATTTTGTTATGTCATAAATTAAAAATAAATGTTTATTATATCAAAAACAGATATTATTTTTAATGTATAAATGTAACCTAGGGCCAATTTACATAGAATATATTTAATCTGGAAGCGTCAATTAGTGAATGTCTCTAAAGAGAAACCTGACCAAGACTACAATAGCTAATTTAATTAAAATATTTACAGAGGACGAGAAATGAAACAGAATGAAATGAAACCAGAGAAAATTAAGAAAGATATGTCAATCAACCGCAAAAAACACAAACCAGAAAGATAAAAAAAAGATAATTCCAACTACCTCATCTTACCTAATCACGTGCTTTTAATGACAATCATCCGGATAAGAGGGTAAATCATTCTTATCTAATGGATTTGTTGAGGAGGTTTCAAAAAACAGGGTCGGTACAAAACAGAAAAAATTAAGTTCAGCATCCAGTGACCAATGAAGTGGTAGAAATTGCAGTAATGGGTCATGTTGAGATAAAACCTAATACATCTGCTCGAAAAATTGCTACCGCATCTGGCATGTCTAAAAGCACAGTTCACAAAATTTTTAAATTACACAAATATCATGCCTATAAAATCAAACGAGTATATGAACTAAATAAAGATGATTTTGATCGCCGAGTATTCAATTTTATGAGTACTTTATATCTTTATGTGTACTCAGCCATATTTACTAATGCTGAAAATTATTTGGAATTTATGCAGGACGCCATCAATCCCAGAATAACATGAGGGGTACTTGTAATTATATTTACAATCCCAGAGTTACTTGAACAAGATGATAACCTTCTAGAAAAGAAACTAATGTTTCAACCATATAGGGTACCACCACAATATGCTGCTGCAATTTGTCATTTTTTGAACGACGTATTTCCTGAATGATGGATTGGCTGGAGAAGTACCGTAGAATGGCCTGCTATATCTCCCCATATTACCTCTTTGGATTTTTTTACGGAGTCATCTAAAAACCAGTCTATACCACAAAATCTAACTCCCTTAAAGATCTTCGAAATAGAATAGTTAACCAATATCAGTTAATAACGCCCGAAATGTTCGCTAATGTGCGCAGACGTTTTGAGTAACAATAATTTTATTCATTCATTTTCATCATAAAATAATAAAATAGGTGTTAGGTACTTTTAATTTTTTTCATTTATAATAAGGTTTGTTTTTTATCCACATTTATTCATATTTCTTGAAAATTAATTGATAAAGTAAGAAAATAAAAATGAGGCTGTGTAGGGAATAAAATTTCCTTTAATTCAGGACTCACTCACTCTTATTCCCATTTAAAAAAATTGACATGGCGAGTAAGGGAATGACATCAGAGAAACACAATTTCTGTCAGTAAATGTCCCCTCAATATTAAATTTGACGTGTTCGGCCGTTTTAGGCTAAGCAATTTATTTTTCAAGATTTTCAGAGTGGGCTGTTTTGTATCGGACACCCTGTATATAAATATTTTCTCATATCACAAAAATGTCAAAGTCTTAAAATAGGTGAATTTTATGAGAACAAGTAAAATGTAGATGTCCAAGGTGATAAACAATTAAAAATCTGGCGAATTAAAAGTTTAAAAAGTAATTTTGCTGTTAACCCCGCACTCGGAAACATTAAATTATTAAATAAAGGAATTTTCCTCTACTAGAAGTATTTTTAATTAATAATATCAATAATATTTCAGGGGGCCAGAAGTGGGATATACTAGTCGAATAGGACGAGGAATAAAACAGAATGAAACGATTCAAGAGAAAGACAAAGGAAATAAGCCAATAAACTTTAAGAAATATAAATGATGAAACTAGAAGACAAGTCATTTGTGAACACGACAGTATATCATTCAGATCTCAGTAATAAAAAAAAGACAATAAGTTATCTGAAAAATATTTTCATTTTTGTATTGTAGGAGAAGACCATTTAACGTCTTACTAAAAATACTTTAGGCCTATTATTTAAATGAATTTTTAAAATAATAATCCCGAAAAAATATAAACCACTAATAAGAAATTGGTTGATTGATTTTCCCGACCACATTCATGTGTGAATACTACAATATTGTTTCAAATTAACGTATTTCTTTTTGTCTGCTTTACCACATTATATTTTCATCATTGTAAAAATTAAAAGCAAATAAGCACCTATATGCAACATCTCATATATGTTTAAATTATTACCAAATGTAATCTTTTACGGGAGCGCCAATAACCTTTATGAAGTCATCTAATTATTCAAAGATGAAAAAAAAGAGAACGAAATTAAAGCCGAGATGAAACAACACTTCATTTTTCGAGGGATAACAGCGGCCCATTCTTTATCTTGAATACAAATTATGTACTAAAAGGTACAGGTCCATTAATTTAACAAAAAGTTAGAATGTTAACAGCACTTTAAAGCCCCCTAGCGCAATTTTATGGCCGGAGTTAAAAATCCTCGACGGTTTTTTAAGGGCCCGCGGCAGGTTAAAGCCATGTAAGTGTCATAAATATAAAGGAGTTATCTCAATTTACACCCTTAATCAGCTTAAGAAGAGTAGCCGCTTTAAAATCCGAGAGGTAGATTACTGTTAAGGATATAACTTTCGTAGCTATATCATGTTTAACATGAAAATGGTTCAGATTTTTTTAGGTTCATTTAAAGTTTTGTTGTAAAACTATAGAGCAATAAGTAAGTTTTACTCATTTATTTATATAAAATTTACTCATTATCATTTGAGACTAATCTTTTGTAGTTAAATTTTTAAAATCGTTTAGAGAAATTTGCTTTCAACATGTCTTTTAATATTTGAACTGAAATTTTGTTTTGAACATGTTTATCCAAAATATTTTGTGTATTAAAATATAGTTTAAACAAAGAATTTGATAGGCTTTAAACCTTCCAGTATGTATCAGGCGCGCCTGACATTGGGATAGTAGGTCAAATACTTGAGAGTTACTTTAGACAGCAAACTCAAGTTTAAAACTCAACTAAACCAGACAGTAAACAAGTCAGCTGCGGCTGCTATATGGAAATTACGGCAAACAATTAGTACAAGATGGGGTCTATAAGGTTTGCGCGGTATTAAAGGTCATCAACATCCAAAAATTGACTAGACTGCAAAGACTAGTCTGTTTGGGAATTGTTGGAGTCATTAAAACAACACCTGTAGCACCTCTGAACATTCTTCTTGGTCTACAGGAACTTAACTTAAATTAACTTATGTAAAATAACAAATAAAATTGGGAAAATTTTTAACTTGTTTTAAAAAAATATTCTTTTATTAACTATTGCAAGCTTTACAATAAATTACTTAGTTGAGTTCTTACTCAAAAAAAAAGCTATACCGAAGAATTGATGTCAACAGACCAAATACTGAAGTTATCTTTGTCGTTTGCATAATAGAGAGAATTTTATTTAGGGAAGACCTGAATTAAGATTTTAATAGTATTCATTCTATAATCTATCATACTACTAAAAATTTCTGTAAAATTATGATGAGTTATTAAGCTTAATTATGTCTTTATTAAAATTTTTTTTTTTATTTATGCATTCCTCTTGTTCTTTCTGTTTTATAAGTAAAGAATTTATTCTATTTCTGAGAAAGAAGAAATTATTAAACTGAACTTTATAAATATTCAGTGTGGAAAAAAATTACCGATTAATAAAAGGCAGACAAGTACATCATATTTCCAAAAATTAGGAGGCAAGGAGCTGTTATTGAGGCAAGTTCTAGAATAAAAAAATATAATTTAACGAGAATCTTCCAGAAAATACAAAAGGTGATTATTAAAAAAGATTGGACCTCTCAAAAAGGATGATATGAAAGATTTTGATATAACATGTCGTTTAAGAAAATCGACTTATCAAAACTTGGGATAAATGGCTAAAATACATATGTATACTATGTCAATGTCAAATATACATACAGCTAATTATTGAGGTATAAAAAGTCGGTTATTTATGTCTGATCAGTTATATTGCGCCACAGTATTAAGATAACAACAGTTATTAATAATTTTTTATCCAGCATTTATTTTTTGATGTTTAAAAGACTTTTTTTTTAATACTTCGCATAGAATACTGACACCTTCGAATTTGTTTTATGTAGACTGGTAACCTTTTGATACCTAAAAAGCAGTAAGATGTTTTATTTTTTCCTATTAAAAGTATTTTAGTTTTTATGGTCCCTCTTCATATTATCTTTTTTTATTTGCAATTTTGGTTTTAGTTCCACTTATACACTACTTACACAATAAATGCACATTTCACACTTAAGCCAGTCTCATCTGTATTAAATAAATATTGTGCTTAATACTAATTAATTAAAACAGATGAGGAAGCGCGCGGTCATTTAGTATAAATATGCGACTTTACCACGAAGAAAATTTGACAATTTTGGTAAAACGAAATTTCTAAATAAAACGGTTGCTGGTCTTAAAAGAAGAGGAACTATCTGGGAACATAGAATACACTAGAATAAGTATTGGCTGCTTGAGATTGAGCGCAACATCTACACAGGGGGCAGAGAGGATATTTTGTTGATAAACATGCTTAGTATGTTTATCAACAAAATGTTGCCAGTAATTACACAATTTTAACAGGAGAAAATAAAGTGAGATAATAAACTATTATGATTAGCAGAAACTGAATATCATTCTTTAAAATAAAACAAAATAAAAAGTGAAATCCGCTTAATAATCAACACTATTTTGTACTATATTTACACTAAACACTAATAATAATTAATATTTTTAATTTGGGTAGCGGCAACGCTGTAGATTTTGCCTAGAAATATTCTTGCGAAAAAGGTATTTGGCAACGGTCCTCGTTCCCTCGTTGTTTACTTTTGTTTGGATGGTGCACCTTTCGTACAGTATTAGTATTAAAAGGATGTTTTAAGTGGTTTCAGTGCGTTATTTAAATTAATATTAAGACTAAAAACTCCCTTTTTTTCAGTGATAAAGAAGTCTAAAGTGGGTCACATATACACAATGGAAAAAAGTTAATTCAAATCGTTCCTTTCACAGGCGAGTTAGGTGTCAATGGTAGGGTGTCACCCTTCTAACTTATAATATTATAAAAGACGATATATTTGTAAAGTATTAAGTATATTATTATATTGTAGCAAATTTATTGCTTATTCGAACTCAAAACGCCGCAAAATTAATGTGTGTGCAAAAATGAAGGTAGTATCTGGTCGATATCCAGCAACCAAAATCGAGACCGCAGCATATGTCGTTGTCAAGCGACAGTTATAGTCGGCGCTCAATATTATTTAATCAATATAATGCCCGATCTCCTGGAATTCCAAAGATGTTTTAATAATTTTTTGTCTAGATGTTAACAAAGGATTACTAAATCGGCTTAAAGTGGGTATAAACCGCGACAAACTAAGGTTTTTTTTGTAAAAATTAATTAAAAGGTTAACTCCCAAAGGATTTAAATTTCTGTAATATATATCTGTTAATTTTTTTCTGTAATATATAATAAATATCCAAACGGATTTAAGATGGTTGCAAACCTCTACAAATAAAAGTTTCTTTATTAAAAATTATTGAGCTAGATGTTATAAACGGCTGTAACTGCCAAAGGATATGGATAAAGCTTTTCCTTATAATCGTTAGGAGTTATATAGCTCTTTATATTTTTTAACATCTAACAATTAACAACAAAAAAAATATTAAAATTCCTTGGGAATTTCAGGTGGGTTGGATATTGATCGGGCGCTAGCTTCACAGAATGAAAAAATATCTAGAAAAACAACATAAAGTGGCAACATCGGATACGTGCATTGTAAACATAGAGGTATTCTACGTTGCCAGGTTGCTTTTTTTCAATAACTTTTTTGTCGGGCATTTTTTTTTATTCTCAAAAATTTGTTGATTACTCTCAAAATATATATTATTAGTCAGCAAATAAACGCAACTTACAAGTACATTTTTTTACCTGTTACAAAATACAACACATTAAGAAAATATGTGGTGGATTAAGAAAATTATATATTGAATGAAAAATTGAAAACTCGATTTGACATCATGGTGAGATGTCATGTGAGATGGTGAACTCAAAAAACCTCACCTATGGTTTGCAGCTAGGCTTATTCTAGGCATTTAATATTCTAATGGTACTATCGACAATCCTGCCAAATCATCTATTTCCCGTTGATCAAAGAGAATAGCCTGATTAAGTTTAAGTTAAAAGGATTTCGTATAGTTATAAGTTTTTATTATTAAATTAAATTTTTTAATAGAAATATCTGCATTGAACTACCTATTAAGAACCATACTCCTAAAAATAACGACTGAAGAAATATAGGTAAAGTTGTCGTTAGCTTCTGAATCCATAATCAATTAATTACTATGTCATTCGCCGCGTTCCCAATTTTACTATTAAACGTTATTAATTTATTGTGACGTACATTAAATTACTTGTTATGCAAACACTTATTTGACCCAATGTAATTTAGTCGTGTACTATTCTTAGCCAGGCTATTAAATTTCCATATTGGCTTCTCCAAAGGCAATCAGAGAATTAAATTATTTTCGCATCTGGTATTTATTAAACTTTGTTGTAGTTTGATTCACACTTGAGAGGTGACAATTAACGATTATTTATGTGACCTTTTTCCTAAACTAAATAGGTCGCACTTAAGAATGTAAAAAACGCCACTTAATTACACGGATTGTGCTTTTTTAATTTATTTCAACCGATGCCACCATCGTTGTGTCGGAAAAACCATATGACATCATAGAATATTTTAGGAGCTTTGTCAACTAAACTTCTTAATTTTTTGTTTATATCACACATGTATAAGCTTACGTAACTTGTATATCGATTACAAAAATATAAGCTGTAAATGTATATTATATGGGAGAATAGCTCTTCTCAACTATTTTATAATGGGTTATATTATTAATGAATGAGGGTCTTTGCTTATATCTGATAAATCCATGTCATAATTATGATATCTTATCTGTTTTTTAACCCAGAGGATCTAGAGCTAATTTTTGGGAGATTTTTTTTTCCAACCCAGTAGGTTAACATAATTCTAACAGTACCTTCTAAATGATCATTTATTTAAGTTGAAGCCCTTAATTGATATAGAAGTTGTACAAAAAAATATTTCATAGAACTAAACGATGAGGCCTGAGTGTTTCAAATCGTTCAATGACTGCTTCAGGACTAATTTCGATGTCTTGATGTGTATATAGCAATGCCAAACCAATCAGTCTTTAATGTAGTATCATTGACTTTAGCCACATTATCAAGCAGCGAAGAATGGGAAAATAGCGCTCAGAACTCGCATGTATGCAAAATATACAAAGATCGATATATGAATAGTATGGAATATTTTGGCATCACAATTCTCCAAAGCTAATAATGCAGTAGTTGGAAGTTGATCCGTTGGAGTTTCCTGCTCCTGTCAATAGCGCTGCCAGTGGTTCAACTCGCATAAGGTTGTCGTGACTTATAAGTTTTGTGAATCTTTTCATCAAGCTCGTAAGATTTTCAATTTCAATTCAATCCACCTCACAGCTTTTACGGGAGATAGCAAACTTAATTTTAAACCATCTAGAACTTGTATTGAAAAACGAGTCTTCTTCGCAAATGGTATCCAACAAAGGAATGTATACCGAGATCCTATGGTAATCTTCGCAACTGTTGGTGCTGTAATTCTCGCGTTTTGTTTGTCGACCACAAGTTCTTGGTTTCTGTTTAGGAATATTAGTTTTATGTGCTAGTTTTTTGACCTCTGAATAAATACTTCTGAAATTGGCATCAGCTCTTTCTCTTTGATTTTGAAATATGGCAGACAGCGTATCTGTCATTATTAATGCTTTTGATATATCGATACGTTTTCTGAAGTAGTACGCGGAGTAAATGAGTCGGAGGCAAAGTTTCACAAAGACAGAAAAGCTCAAGGATAAATTCAAATTTACACAAAGCTGGTATAAGGACTGTTGCTTTTTCGGCTGTTTCCCTATTTTGCCATACTTATTTTTGTCAGAGCTTCTACTGATCAAAACATTTTTGAAGCAAATTACACAACAGCAGCCTGACGTTGCACCCATCTTGTTTCGCATAAATGTGCTTGTTGCCCGTCCTTCAAGTTTCTTTAAAAATGACTTTTTATAAAATTTCATAATCTCACGTATAGTGTTGCTTACCTACTCAATCACTCAACTTGTCACAGATTTAGGGATCGTGCGGTTTAGTTTGTGAGAAAAACAGGGTGTCAGTACAGCGTTTTCCACTTCTCTCCGAATTTCATTCACAGATACACGATCTGATAGCATAACAGCACTCGCATCAGTTCCTATTACACCGCATAGTTTCAAGTTAAGATTAATCTTTTTTTTATTTCGGCTAGGACAATTTTTCCTAGGTAACCCCCGTTAGAAGTAATTTTACATCGGGTTAACCGTCGTCTCCTCAGCGTTTTCAGTAAAGAAATCTTCAATTTCTATTTCAAAGTCATCTGAGTCACTGTGTTTTGCGGAATTATTCTTTGACAGTACGCCAAAAACATTAACAAAAGTTACAAAGTCTTCTCTAATGCAGGGTTCATTAACAGTAGAATCAACATAGCGTAGAATGAGGCTCACCTGCAATAATACAATGTATTAAAAAAAAGCAGTCAGTAAAGTTGGTAATTTACATGGTAACAAACATGAATAACATCCAACTTACAGAGTAATGTTCTGCTTGGAAAATCAATTATTCTATAGATTTTAAATTATGATAACTAAATTTTTCCTGAAAGAATTCTTCATGACTAAATGTTTGTAAAAAGGTTTTCAAGTAAAGATTTTTTCATGTGCATATCAATTCATGTTCCAATATAATAACGTAACTGGGATACGTTAGATGGAAAAAGAAAAAACTTCAGAAAATTTGCTCTAATTAAGCGACGAAACGGAAATCTCAGCTATTATCCAATATAGTGGCCATCTCAAAGTTCTGCGGCATAAAAATATATGGTAGATCCGAATTTTGCCTTTAATCCTTGAAAAAGACTTAAATGAAAATATTGTAAGTCCTGAGAAAACGAGCAGTTTTCAATTTGTTTTAAAACTATATTTACTGGACTTGTTTTATTTGAAACCTGAAGAATATCTCATTAGAAATTTATTATGTCTTGAGCTCAACTGTTTATAAGTTTGCAAAGAAAAAAAAAAGAATTGTTTAAACTTTTATTGTTTGACCTAGAAGAGAAAGTAACATGTAGTTCAAACAGCTGTTTTTTCTGTAATTACGAGGGCGGGTCAATAAGTCCGTGACTTTTTGAATTTCCCGCCCTTTAATGGAAATGGCAACAGAGCACTGTCAGTTGACGCCTGTCAAAATTTGAACAAGCTGCATCATTTAGTTTGTGTTTGACAGCTGTTGATAGCAGACTACCACTCGTTTTGAGAAGAAAATGAAAAAAAGTGAATTTCGTGTGCTCATTAAGCATTATATTTTACGGAAAAAAACCATCACTCAAACCAAGGCTGAGCTTTATAAATATTATGGGGACTCTGCACCATCCATTTCCATGGTAAAGAAGTGGTTTACTGAATTTCGATGTGGCCGTACAAGCACGGAAGATGCCGAACGTTCTGGACGCCCAGTCGAGTTCTTTACATCCAAAACAATCGAAAAAATTCACGATATGGTTTTAGCCGATCGGAGATTGAAAGTGAGAGAGATTGTGCAAGCCATAGGCATCTCACACGGTTCAGTAGTTTCAATTTTGAATGATCATTTGGGTATGAAAAAGCTTTCCGCAAGATGGGTGCCGCGTTTGCTCACAATCGACCACAATAGCAACCGTGTGACAATTTCCCAGGAGTGTTTGGCGTTATTCAACCGCAATATGGACGAATTTTTGCGTCGTTTCGTCATCGTGGACGAAACGTGGATCCACCACAATACGCCGGAGACCAAACAGCAGTCAAAACAGTGGATTTCTTGGGGTGAATCGGCGCCCAAGAAGGCAAAGGTGGGTTTGTCAGCCAATAAAGTCATGGCGATCGTTTTTTGGGATGCACGCGGTATAATCCACATTGACTATCTTCAAAAGGGGAAAACAATCAATGGAGAATATTATACCAACCTATTGGATAGATTCAATAAGGACCTGAAAGAAAAAAGACCACATTTGGCCAAAAAAAAGTTCTTTCCCACAAGGACAATGCAAGGGTCCACACATGTGCAGTTTCCATGGCAAAAATCCATGAATTAGGTTACGAGTTACTTCCTCATCAGCCCTATTCTCCAGATTTAATAAATACCTACCTATCTAAATTAAATGTTGGTATTTTGGTTTTTTAGTTGTTGTTGTCAGTGTCAAAAAATGAATGTATTTTGGTGCAACTATTTGAAGTATTTTTACATTTGCAAGTGGTGTTTATTCTTTTTGAGAGGCAAAAGCAGTGTGCTTGTGCCTTTTATTAGTAACTACACTTTATTACCTACTGTTATTGTATAAAATATGAGAAAATTAACCGAACGTGAAAGAATCAAAATCTTGTCCCTGATTGGTTTCGGAGATATGTCGTGTAGTCCAAAGGAACTGGTTTAGTTGTTGAATGAGTTGCATCTTAATCGGTCGTCTATTAGCCAAAGCATGGTAAGCAGAATTGAAGCAAAGTTTCATGAATTTAGGCATGTTCGGACTACTCAATAAGCTGGTCGGGATTCAATAACTGAAGAAGAGGAGCTTAACGTTCTGTTAACGGTCCAAGATACAGGCACGGCTTCTAATGTTAATTTATCGCGATCTACTGTGCTTAAAGTATTAAAAAAAGCTAAGTTCCACCCTTATAAAATATTCTTACTTCAAGAACTATCAAAAGATGATTTTGATCGAAATAAATTTTGTGAGCAAATGCGGCAATCATGTAATAATAACAATAATTTTGTACAAAGAATATTATTTTTTGACGAAGCAACGTTTACTCTAAACGGCCATGTGAACAGACTGAATTGTCGATACTGAGCGACCGAAAACCCTCATTGATTCACAGAATGTCAGACAAAACACCCTCAAAAAGTCTATATGTGGTGCGGTATAGTGGAAGGGAGAGTTTTAAGACCTTACTTTTTTTATGACACTCTCACTAGTGAGAGGCATTTAAACTTTCTTCAAAATGATCTTATCCCCGCTCCGATAACTTTGTATCCGGATTTAGAAGAACCCGACTTGCACCAACGTAATCTTTTTGTTCAGCAAGATCCCTGCCACAGTATGCTTTACCCATTCGATAAAGTTTTTCAAAATCGTTGGATAGGTAGAAGAGGGTTCATTGAATTAAATTAAAAAGGGAGTTAGTTAAATTGCCAGATTTAACTCCCCTCGATTACGTTTTATGGGGATACTTAAAAAGTAAAGCGTATCTCACTAAACCAGCAAGTTTAGAAGTTTTTTTTAACCAGTATTGATTTGTACCATATTCTTTGTAAAAAAATGCGTTCTTTCTGATTCCGCATTAAAATATGGTGGTTTCTATTTAAAAAATATATTGACGACGTCATATCTTTTTTCTGAGTGACCCTGTATATTTAATTTCCACGTAGAAAAAACCTAAACAAATATTAAAGTCGACGAGTTCGGGCATTTTTTTCAGAAACGGTCCATTTCATTTTTATTGAATTTATCCGCTACTTTACGATGCACTGTATTTATCTAAATAGGTCTTATGTATCTTTAATACATTATTGAATGTATCGGTAAGCTATTAATGAAAGCAAAAAGAGGTAATTAATTATTATTACGTCAAAAATAGCAATATGCCTTCATCAAAAATAAATTTAGTCAGTATATGGACCAAGAAAATTTTTACTATGTTTCATAATATACAATTTTATTTGACTTAAGCTAATTGTTAAAATAATTAATAACTTTTATGGTATTAAATACAAAATAATACAAAACCAGAAAGATGAATAGATATCGCAGACTATAGTCTAATTTTCTGCCTGATATAACTAAGCATCAGTTGTAATGGCCTGTGTATATCCGCGGAGGACAGAGGAAATTCGCAAGACACAGCAATATCTTAACCGGATGAATGCACATTAATCTGCATCTCCTCGAGGGTTCGGAACAAGTTCACCAAGGGCTGGAAACACCTCTAAGAATTCACCGGGGGGAGGTTAGAGTTGCCTTCCCGCTGAAAGTCCGGCACATAAGGAAATTACGCTGGACCCAAATTCCTTGGGCCGTTTAATTTGTAGCTTGGCCGAGCCGCAACATTGTTACGTCTCGGTGCTTCAATAAATAGAGCCCTTTTGGCTTTCCTTCCTTTGGGGTGGAGGAGGGGTGTATGGGGCATAATATATGTGGTACTTATATATATGTCGTTTATAAGGGTAGCCAATGCTTAACAAAGAAGTTGGATGGGCGAATGTAAATGAATAATGTTAGAAAAATTGAAATTGATTTATATTATAGAGTTACTCCATGAACAAGGTTCTTAGGCTTAGTACTCATACATGTCATTAATAACATGACGTGCTAATTTCAGCGACATATCATAATATTATATATTAATCTTTTTTTTCCTTCGCTTTTCCCGCGGCCAGATTGCCCTTACTGTCGTCCCTCGCTTCTGCCTCTCTAATTGCTAATTTTTTGTTTTTTTTTTCATAACTTAAATTATATTTCTTGTAGTCGTTTTAAATTCTTTCAAGGCTAATACTAATGATAGTACTTGCATCTGACATGCATTGATTCTTTTTTTAGGTTAGTTTTTATTTAAAATTATTTAGAAATGTTTAGCTATTTTGTTATGTATAGAATAGTTCACAGGTGCTTTCCTTAATATAAGGAGCATGTGAAGCGGTTTGTTTTATAATCGATAAACTGTCTTATTTGTCATGCTTCTTTTTTCATAAAATGTATTTTTTTGTCTTTTGACAAATAAACGATTTTGTATTTGTATTAATATTGT
Source organism: Anthonomus grandis grandis (assembly GCF_022605725.1). Classification (NCBI taxonomy): domain Eukaryota; kingdom Metazoa; phylum Arthropoda; class Insecta; order Coleoptera; family Curculionidae; genus Anthonomus; species Anthonomus grandis. Next base: position 18,909,096 of record NC_065557.1, read on the forward strand.
ATATTATATGATTTAATTGACCTTATTTTTAATGTACCGGGTGTCCAAATAAGAAAGGACGCCGGCGGTATCTCGGAAACTATTCATCGCACAGCGCTGAAAAAAAAAATTTCTTAACAAAAGTGGCCAAAAAAAATGGCTGGAAAATATTTACAAGTTCCTAAGACTACCACAAGAGGGCGTAACTGCACAGTAATTTCAAAAAAATTCAAATTTCGTCTAAAATACCCAGTATTAGGTACCATTTTGAAAACATCAGAATAATCTTCATTAATTTTGCCTTAATTTGGCTAAAGAATTGTCTTCATATCTCCAATGAGAAGGGTGGGGGAAGATCATAAATAATGCAACTTTTTAATCGCCCTGTACTCAGATTCTTTATTAAAAGTAATTCAAGTGGGTACTCGTTTAAAAGGAAATTCAAAGGGCTTTCAAAATATGCACCTGTCAATGTCACTTTGTTTTCAGTGAAGTCGTCAGAGGGCGTTGTTTAACAGAGACTGGCTTTTTACAGATTTTCTCTAAAAAATTAAATGCAATGATATGATTTCTTCACTGCGGTTTCGAAGACTTAAAACATACTAACAAACCAGTGAAAACCGCGTTTCGATATCTCCATTTGTTTTCGACTAATTTTAAAATAACCTATTTTTCAAATTTTAAATATTATTAGCAATATTAGGGCGGTCTTTGTGACAGAATATTATCAAAAATTATTAACAAGTAAAATATTAACAAAAAATTGACAGTTGTCGGTTTTAAGTTATTTCTTATGTGTAAGTGTTTTTTTACTACAAATTAATAAGTTTAAAAATGAAAATTCCAAATAAAGTAGCCTATAATATGCTAGCAGTTTATTTCGATGCAATCATAACTCAGCAGTTGCCTCTCGAATATATGCTATACGGTATCCAGATTAGAGACATTATACGAAAAGGATATTTGCAAGATTAGCTACTCGGTTGCAAGAAAATGGCAGTATCCATTTACCTCTTAACAGAAGACGTCGCTCTGGACGATCAGAAGAAAATATTGTTAATGTGCTTGCTTATATTGGAATATACCCTCACATAGGCATGAGGCAAATTTCATTGGATTTGGGCATTACGAAATCAACTGTGTATAACATTTTAAGAGACCACAGGTTTGTTGAAAATTTGATAATTAAATTTGACTATTACTAGAATCGAATATAAAAAAATATATATTATTTTTATTTTTTACCTAATTTGAATGTTATTTTAGGTTGTATCCATATCATATGGTGCTGCATCAGGAATTAATAGGAACCGATTTTGATAGACGACTTGATTATTGTAACTGCTTTAGCAATATGATGGAAGAAGATCCCCGTTTGTCTCAAACATTCTATAGACAGACGAGGCAACTTTCACCAGTGTTGGTAGTGTAAATTTACACAATATGCACTATTGGGCTCCCACAAATCCCCACTGGATGAGAGAAGTGCAATATCAGGGTCGGTGGTCTGTTAATGTCTAGTGTGGGATAATAGGGGGAAGGATTATTGGTTCATACATTTTTGAAGAGGTCCTCAATGGACACACCTATTTAGATTTTTTAAGATCAGTTGCCTGTACTGCTTGAAGACGTTCAAACCAATTCAAACCCGTGCAAGGATGTTTTTACAGCACGATGGATGTCCCGCGCATTTTGCGATAAATGTGAGAAATTTTTTAAATTTAAGGTTTCCTCATAGGTGGATTGGTTGAGGAAGTATATTTCCTTGGCCCCCGCGATCTCCTGATCTGACTTGCCTAGATTTTTATTTGTGGGGCAAACTAAAGGATATCGTTTACCAAACCAGACCTACAACACGAGATGATATGATAGCCAGGATCAGAAATGCGGTAGCAAGCATATCAGTTGCCGAAGTGAAGGCTGCAGTTAACGTTACTTATCGAAAAGTACTCGACTGTATTAGTAACGATGATGGACACTTCGAACATCTTGAAAGAAATTGATTTAGTTATATGTTTTATTTTTATTTATTTTATATTTAGTATTAATTTGCGCTATTTGTTATAATTGTTTAGTCAGAAGGATTTTGAAGATTGAATAAAAGGTAAACGGATACTGCCATTTTCTGCTAACCGAGTAACTAATCTTGCAAGCGTCCTTTTCGTATAATGTCTCTGTTCTGGATACCGCATAGCATATATATTATTCTAGAGGCATCCGTTGAGTTCTGATTGCATTTGAAATAAACTGTTATCAAGTCGGGGGAGTTTATATTTTGTAACGTTTTTTTTTCCACATTGATCGGCGTTGTCATTCGCCTAAAACGTCTAATAGGCCATCTACTCACGAATGAGAATCACCGTCGTGTGAATCACCCTGTATATTAATGCGACTCAATATATGTAAACGTGCTGAGATAAGCTTAATCCGACTTATCTAATCTGTCAATTCCTGCTAATTCTGAATCATTTGTTAAATTAATTATAGGTACTTATCATTAAAATTTGAAAAATAGGTTATTTTAAAATTTCTCGAAAACAACTGGAGATATCGAAACGCGGTTTTCACTGGTTTGTTAGTATGTTTTAAGTCTTCGAAACCGCAGTGAAAAAATCATATCATTGCATTTAACTTTTTAGAGAAAATCTCTAAAAACCCAGTCTTTGTTAAACAACGCCCTCTGACCACTTCACTGAAAACAAAGTGACATTGACAGGTGCATATTTTGAAAGCTCTTTGAATTTCCTTTTAAACGAGTACCCACTTGAATTACTTTTAATAAAGAATCTGAGTACAGGGCGATTAAAAAGTTGCATTATTTATGATCTTCCCCCACCCTTCTCATTGGAGATATGAAGAAAATTCTTTAGCCAAATTTAGGCAAAATTAATGAAGATTATTCTGATTTGTTTTTAAAATGGTACCTAATACTGGCTATTTTAGACGAAATTTGAATTTTTTGAAATTACTGTGCAGTTACGCCCTCTTGTGGTAGTCTTAGGAACTTGTAAATATTTTCCCGCCATTTATTTTGGCCACTTTTCTTAAGAATTTTTTTTTTCAGCGCTGTGCAATGAATAGTTTCCGAGATACAGCCGGCGTCCTTTCTTATTTGGACACCCGGTACAAGTTACCTTTTTCTGATAAATGATGTGACTCATATATTTTTTCTTTTGCATAGAATTCAACACCTTTTGAACAATCGACTAGCGTTTACACCTAGAAATCTCCTAAAAATGAGCAACAGCAAGGATACCTTTCTAGGAGAAGTTTCCTATAATTCTAAGAAAGGCGCAATAATAATTTTTTTGTGATATTTTTTGTAAATTGTATGCAACAATGCTGTTTGGAGTTTGATTTGATGATTTTTCTATTTAGACAGTCACTAAAGATACGGATTTTGGGTGTATCCTTTCATAAAGTAGGATTGAAATTAACTTTTCATTAATGACTATACAAAATAATAAAAATGTTTTTAAGATTCGACTGGATTTGGGAAAGATCACTTCAAACTTACTTCAAAATAAAAGAAAATTTATTTAAAATTTAAAACTTTAGAGTTCATTCAGAATACAATATTAACATGGTTGAAAATCGTACCAAAAAATAGATAAACACCGATTCATCGACGACGGTAGCAACTGGGTCTTACTTATTCTATTGCACGTCGGATTTAGGAAAAGATATTTAGTTTCACCTATAGAAAATTTTAATACCATAAGAATCAAAATTGAGGAACCATCATTAGCGCCGTAAGTTTGCTTAACGGATAAGAGAATAAGAGGTAAATTTAATAATAAAATTTAGAGATTATAAGATATTAAAAGAATTTTTTAATAAAAATAGTCTTTAGCAATAAGGTAGGTATATTTTTATGTTGGAGTTTTATAATCACACATAATTGTTATATTTAAAGATTGAAAAATTTAATGCACCAGATTGCTAAAACCAAAATACATTCTAAAAGTAACTGTTATCTACCATAATCTATTGTGGCTTAGTTAACATTATAATAAGATTTACGATATGCATTATACAAAAAAAATCGGAGAATTCGATAGAATTTAATAATCATTTTTAAAAAGTTGACATTTTCTGAATCCGACACTACTTAATGAATATTGAGTTAACGAGAAAATATTATAAATCTTTTAGTGAGTTAGAAGGAAAACGATCTCCGAAAAATGGCTGTAAATCTAGAGTAAGTGCGGTTGTCATATAGATCCGCTCCTTTAACAAAATTTTTATATAGATAAAGTGGCTATTTTTTGTCGATAATGTTAAAATTGAGAGTTGCTAAGTTAACATTTACTCTATACTGCAGTTCTAACCATCCACATTAATTATATTTGTCGCTGACATGATCATATTTTCCAATGCATTTATTGCAAAGATCATTATTTGCAATGTCTCCTTTTTTTCTTTAAATTTGCTGGCCAATAGACAACATCTTAGTAAGAAAAAGAGCAGAGTATAACCAAGTCATATAAACGAAGCTTCATTTTATAATATACATTTTTCAGTTTACAATTAGAAGATTGAACTAGCTTAATTACATGGGAAGCAAACCTAAGGTTAGAGTCAATCAAGAAACTTAGAATTTTTCCAGATTTATTAAATTTAAGGGTGGAAGTAAGTAGCTTAAGGGTATCAAAGGCTTTGCTAAAATCAAGCAATATCAAACAGGTGTTAAGACCCTCATCAGTAGTCCCCTAAAAATATCATTATTGACCTTAGCAAGAGCTGTAGTCGTACTGTGATCTGTTCGAAAACCTGACTGTATAGGCGGTAGTAGAGAATATTTAATTAAGTATTCATTTAACTAGAGTTTTGCAATATTTCCTAGAACTTTTGACGCTGCTGTTAGAATACTTAGAGGTATATAGTGCGATACTTCAGTATGGCAACTAGTTTTTGAATTGGAATTATGTTGGGAAGCTTTCACTGCTTTGTAAATTGAGCAGTCAGTAGGCATTTATTTATAATAAAAGTAAAAATATCAGGCAGGTGAGGCACAACAAAGGTTAGCATTTTTAAACTTACATCAGATCCAGTAGACCCTGATTTAATACTATTAAAGGTTTTTATTACCAGCTTTGGTGAAACTTCAACGAATTCAAATATAGGTTACTTATATACCAGGCTCGAAATGATTGGCATATTAATTATTGTCATATTAATTAATGTTGCAAGAGTCCATATTATTGCTTTATTGTATTGTGGTAGTTACTAAAATTCGTGGGTCTGAAGTTGTTAAAATCATTTGTCAAAGTTATATCTGATTTTATAATATTTTAGTATTTGAAATTTTTCCAGAAGTCCTTAGGGTTTGTTTTACATTTAGAGTTGAGATAAGATTTTTTTTTAGTCGGTCAGCCATATTTACAAAGTTTCTAAGGTCCCTGTATGCGTTAAAACGTAGTTCTGATTTGTACTGTTTATATTTTAAAAGTGCTTTATCCCTTCATCGCATCATTCACTTCGGTTTTGCAGTCAGCTAAGGCGCAGGCGCTTTTGTTTTCCTTACAGTAGTAATATGGGATGTGTTTCAAATAACCGTAATCCTCATATCACGAGTAGAGTCTATAAGGAAAACCACTGTAGAGCTGAAGCAGAAGATCAGATATCTAATTTCTATCATATAATTTATGATAGCGCTATGAGTAGTTAAACATTTCTGCCAACAGATGGCATCATGCTGAGGCTCACCTCATTTTTTTATACTTCATTGTAATAAGGTACCTTCAAAGATAGACCTAATAAATATTTTTTCAAATTTTTTTAATACTATTAATATTATTTTTTACCCTAAAGCATTAAAAAGCTCGAATTAACATTGCCATGGAACTATCGACAGTTTGTTTGCTAGCAACTTCTCTGATTCGATGATGCAAAATGCATGTACAATTGCATAAAAATACATTATAATATCATCAAAAATTTTCACTTATTTTCACAGGCACAAAACAGTATTACCGTTACCCCTTAATAAAATATAAAGCATTTTTTCAAATGAAATATGGTAAGATACTGTATAAGGAAGTCAACATTCAAAATTAAATGAATATAGATAACGTATAATAGAGAAAGGGCAACAGCATCGCAACGTTGTTCGATCGCATTGTTGATGCTATCGACATTGACATTTATGCGTTTTTTTAACGCACCTCATTAGAAAAAAGGTACTTTTACATTTTTCTGCTAAGAAAACAAAAAAAACATAAATTCTGTCCGGTAAAGAAAACCTTGGACAAAATTCGAGTTTTGTTCTTTATAGCCTATTAATAGATGAGAATTTTCAAAATTTATTTGAATTTAAAAATATAAAGTTTCTTGTCTTTCACACACAAGAGTGTAATACAAAACCGTTTGACATGATGACATTTCACGATCACTGAGCTTGCAATATTGTTATTCCAAATTTTTTAAAAGCGGCTTAAGAAATAATTTTTTTAATATATTAGATTTTTAGATAGATATAATAGATTTTTGCTCTTAGAATAGATTATATCATTATATTATATTATATTATATTATATTTTCTATTATATGTGTTACATAGTTGAAAATTACCTCTTTTGAACATGTATGTAAATTTGACAACAGATAATCTTTGACAACATATAATAAATATTTTTGTAAGCAAACCATCACCTTGCCCCTGAGCACATGCTAAACTCAAACAAAGTTGTTTTTCACTGATTCTAGTCTTTCAATGTTTTAACATTTCTATGCTAAAATAGAAATCCAAGTTAAATTCCAATTATCCGATGTTAAATTCAGAATAAGATTTCAATTAATTTAACATTCCTTTTATAACAATCAGGTGAAATAGTTGGCTTGCGGAGGAAAGTGCCTCATTACCTTGCCTCACTAAATATTTTAGTATGATTTTCCTTTAAATATTCTTTTATCAGTAAGCTGCCAGTATACTTATCAAAACTTTCCCTACTTACTTACTTGTTCTAAATCAGGTCTTTTGATCCAGGACCAAGAATTTTTGCTAAGTACTCTGAACTCATATACAAAGTTTCTACATGACATGCTTGCATTCGCAAAAGCTTTACAAAAATAATTATATTGAAATGGTAAATAGTAGACTTAGTTAGACCTATTTGAACCATGCAGAAGCATATTAATTTATTTTTTTAATAAACTTGGGCACTATTGCTATGTTCTGTATTAAATTCGAGTTTCAGGAATTAAAATTATTGTATTTTGGGCCTAAAAGAGTCCCATATAGTTAATAAATACAGTAAATAGTAAGGTCTTTCGTAGCCGAACAAGATTAAAGATAGAGAAACTATTGTTTTTAGTTTGGAAAATATTTTGTACGATTTAGAATATTAATTAAACGCAATAATACAGCTTTAAGTCTTAAAAGAATTTATGATTTTTAATTAAAATAAAAATGGCGTTCTATTTGAACCACTGAAATAAATAAAAACAAATGAAGTGGACGAGGACTTCGAGAAAAGTAAATAGTGATTTAAATAGTACGCAAAAATTAAGACCAAATTTTTGCTTTGTTTTGCAGCTCGAATAATCCCTTAAAAATTCTCGTTATCTTTTTGAAACTTAAATTTTGCAACTAAACCAACTTCACTTTTGCGCAAATCGTAACATGTAATTACGCCATCCATATATTAATGTTAACAGATCAATTGTTTGACATATTAAGTATAGTGACAATATTGCTGTTATGATTTGCGCAACAATTATTTAAAAAAGTACATTTAGCAAAAATTTCAATATATATTTTTCAGATAAAGTATTACTAACTTAACTTTCATAAACTGTCAAATAAATCTGCTTCAGCAGCCAGTATTAAATTATTTAATCTACGCCGTGAAAAGAACAAGAGGTGGACAAGGGCCTTGGACGAACGAAACGTAAGCCGACCTGTGTGATGGATTACAGCATCGATTAGACGTGATCCCTTGTTTGTTGATCCTTCTGCTCTTTGCCGTTACGACCTTCCCATTACCTTTTCGTGTGTACACAATCCAGAACAATTTGGCCTGTGTTTTTCAGCGCTTTTCGTTATGGGGGAATATTGGCCTTAATTATTTTTGCCTTAAAACGAAAAATTATTAGAAAAGAGAGTTTTAAGATATCGGGTAAAATATTGAATAAGTATACAGGGTGTCCCGAAATTACATCGCAATATTTTACCAGCCGCATCTTTGTCTAAAAATAAGACAAAAAGTCTATATACAGCATGGTTCAAAAGTGCATCGTTTTTAAGTTACAGGGTGTTTTATGAATCATGTTAAAGATGGTTTTTTGTTAATATATCTGGAACGCCCAGTTGCAATCTTTTGAAATTTTCAACATTTACTATTGGTTTTATTAAAAACTGATATTGGAACCATTTTTGCCAAAATGTATACAGGGTCGTGTAAAAGAAGTGGTCGGTAAAGTTTAAATTGTTAAAACTTTTTTTCTAGCAACTCCGTGATGATTTTGGTATTAGTATTATAAAGAACAAACATTTTTACATAAAAAAGGTGCTCTTGTCTAATTTCGATAGGAGCTTCCGTTTTCGAAAAAATCAATTATTAATAAATCATAAATTGGTATTTCAAAAAGTAACTACAAATAACATCTTGTAAAATAATAGTTGGCTGTGTTTGTTGACAATTAGTTTATTTGTTAAATTTTGTTTAACGTTTTATTGACATTTCACATTTTTTAAATTTGCTTTGGCAAAGTAAATTAGTTCTTTTTGTGATTCATTTTTCAAAAATAATTTATAGATTTACAAATCAAGAGTTAGCTGACATGCATTTTGTTTATGGTTTGTGTAATGGCAGTTCTTTAGCGGCTGTCCGTGAGTATCGCCGAAGATTTCTCCTAAAACATGTTCCAGATCGTCAAGTTTTTATAAACACTCACCGAAATTTATGCAATAACGGAAGTTTTCAAAGAGCTCGTGGGCAAAGCAGACCACAAGAAGATTATAATTTAGAAAATGTTTTAAATGTTTTTGAAGAAAATCCGGGGGCAAGTATAAGAAATGTGTCAAGAGCCACACATATCCCTCGCTCTATAGTAAGTAATTAAAAAAATTACTTATATACGATACGAAAATTACGATAGTAATTTAATTTTTATTAAATTGGAAGAATGCTAAGATCCCAAGGGTTACATTCGTTTCATTACCAGCGGGTCCAAGATTTAGAGCCAGACGATTTTCCGTTGAGGATCCAATTTTGTCAATGGGTAATTAATAATCCAAACTTAATTCCTTCCATTTTATGGATGGACGAAACCACTTTCACACGAAATGGTTCATTTAACATGCATAATATGCATTTTTGGGCGGATCAAAATCCAAGAGCCATAAGGCGTAGTAGTTTTCAAAGAAGGTTTTCGGTAGTGGGCGGGATTAATCGGGGACCAACTTATTGGCCCGATAGAATTACCCAATCGGCTAACTTCGGAGAATTATCTTCATATGCTGGAAAATAATCTTGTGAAACTTCTGGAAGAAGTTCCTCTTATCTTACGCCAAAACATGATCGCCTGCTCATTTTGGTCGCAATGTGCGTGAGTGGATGAATAACCATTTTCCTGAACGTTGGATTGGTCGAGGTAGTTCTATAAATTGGCCTCCTCGATCTCCAGATCTAACTTCGTTAGATTATTATTTATGGGGACATTTAAATGAGTTGGTATATGCTGTGGAGATAAATACCCGTGAACTACTGATCCAAAGTATTAATTGAGCTGTTAATGAAATAAAGAGAAATCCATTTTTTTTTAAGGGCTACTCGCGCAATAACACGTAGGGCAAGATTGTGTCTTCATCAAAATAGAAACCACTTTGAACATTTGTTGTAATTTGTGCTTTTTTGTTTGGTGTTTTTAAGTTTTTTTTTTACGTAATAAATTAATTGTTCCTTTTTTTTATCTATTCAATTACATTAAAAAAAAAAACAATTGAATTCGAAAAACAATTTTTGATCTTAAATAAAGTATTTGTGATAGTCTTAGGTCATGTTTATCCCCAACGGATTTTTAAGATGCTTTTTAATTTTATTAACTGTTACCAAAATAACTTACGCGTTCTCTTTGCAAAACATTTACATCTAATTTTTTCGAAAACGGAAGCTCCTATCAAAATTAGACAAGAGCATCTTTTTTATGTGAAAATGTTTGTTCTTTTCAATTCTAATACCAAAATTATCACTGAGTTGCTAGAAAAAAAGTTTTAACAATTTAAACTTTATCGACCACTTATTTTACACGACCCTGTATACATTTTGGCAAGAATGGTTGCAATATCAGTTTTTAATAAAACCAATAGTAAATGTTGAAAATTTCAAAAGATTACAACTAGGCGTTCCGGATATATTAACAAAAAACCATCGTTAACATGATTCATAAAACACCCTGTAACTTAAAAACGATGCACTTTTGAACCATACTGTATATAGACTTTTTGTCTTATTTTTAGACAAAGATGCGGCTGGTAAAATATTGCGATGTAATTTCGGGACACCCTGTATATGTTTTGTGTTAAGTATTTAATATAATTTATAGAAATTTCATCTAACGTATTTTGTTTACCAGATGCTTAAATCATTTTCTTACATAATTAAACTCACAGTGGAATATCTGAAAATATCACAAATATATAAGTAATTAACTATTTAACGACTACCACATATCCACCTGAATCATATAACAACTGCATTTTTCTGATCTAATTTGGCACACAAACCTTTAATTCAGTATAAACCTTTATGATACTGGGATTTAAGATGAGTGCTAAATATTGGAATTGTAGGTTTCTGAATTAATTTATCTTAATAAATATAATAAGAAACCCTCGTCCAAGAAACCAAAGAATTATTTTTAAGAAAAATTCACAACTTTTAACGGCATGGCTACACGTTTTTTGCTCAATTAAAGGTATCAGACTTAAGAAGATAATAAAACTGTGTTAAAATTTTCACTAATAATTAATGAAATTAAAAAAAAAATACGAAAAAGCAGCTAGTTATTGTCATAAGCCAACCTGAACTAAATAAAGTTACTGTTACTCATAAGCCACTTAAGGAGAATGTCAATAAGAATAACAGATACGCATATGTAATCTTATCCTTATGTCATCAAAATAAGATCAGCATTTGCAAACCATATTTTCCCTTTTGAAATTTTTCTTCGTTCGTTTTTTCTAAAAATTTCAATAAAATCTATATTGTTCTGACAAATTCATAATTAATTACCTTATTGGGGGTTGAGTCACTATTTCAGTAAAAATCAATTAAAATTATTATTTCATATGCCGATCTATTCAAAAGAAGAAAAAATAGACTTGTTCACGTATTTAGAAGAAATATGAACCTAAATCTATAATGAACGAAAAACCTATTTATTAAAACAAAAAAACTTAATTTTAACCAATATTAAAGGTTAAATCTACTACCGTTATCAAGATATTACTTATCTTTTTTGTTCTTTGCTGCCTTTTTTTAATTTGATTTGACGTTTGTTTAACTTTACAAATGATAAACTATGTCAAAAAGTAACAAAGTAAAAATACAAAGGTTATTTTTTTTAGTAAAAGAATATGGTCCTAATATAATTTAATAATAAAATACATGAATAAAATGTGTTTCCAATTATCATAAAATTTTAAAAACGCTCTATTCTGCCTCTCTCTTTAGCAAAGTAATTCGTGTGTTATTAAAATCTACCGAACAAGAAGCTATGCATTTATCCTACCAGAAGTACAATGAATTTTATATATTATATTTTGACTTAATTCATTTTTATCAAGAGGTTTAGTTTTTGGTAATAAATATCGTAATATATTTTATGATCTAGAAATACTTTTTATATTAAGTTTTTAAGCTATTCTTGTAATTTTATCAGAAAAACTGTATAAATGGTTAAATAATATTTTTGGGAAAAAGTGGTAGATTTAATTTTATATGTGGATTAGAAAACTCTTTAAAGCATTTTTCTAAAAATTTGTTTGCACCATTGTTTTGTAGTAAGATTTTTTTAATAAAATCTGTTTTAATAGTTACATTTTATTTATAATAAATAATGTTTGCACGATCGTATAAACTTTTTACCATTAATGAATGATGAAAATCAAAATTAAGATATCTTTTAACAAAAAAAGATTTACAAAATGTTGAAACTAAAATTTAGCGTCAACCATTAAATTAATTTTAAATCTGTATATCTAATAATAACGAAGAGAGGTGTGGTAAAAAGCTTATACGATCGGGCAAACGTTATTTGTAATAAACAAGATTTAACAACTGAAATAGATTTTAATAAAAACATCTGAATACAAACAATTATCCAAAATTATTTTTAATAAAAATGTATTTAATTCAAAAATCAAAAATGACACAACATGTATTTGACAATAACTATGGAATAAACCAGACTGCTTCCTTAATTTTAGCAAAGGAACCAATTTCCAAATGACTCAAATTAAAAGAAAGTGCATTTATAATATTAAATGAAGATAGATGCATAGCTACTTAATCGGTGAATTTTAATAATATATGGATTCCTTATCTAGAGCGAAATTACAACAAGGCATCCTTAAATTTAATTGATAATTGGAATCATATTTTATTTAGTTATTTTCTTACTAAATTACATAAGGCTAAACCCATTAAACTTAAATAAAAGTAACTTTTGTATTTTCTTTGTTATTTTTTGAAACAGTTTCTCAAAAGTCAAATAAACGTAAAATTAAAACAAAAAAGTAATTTATAAACTGTAATAAAAAGTAGTAGAGAACTAAACAGTAGTTTAATATCTTTAATTTTAATTTATTTTATTTACCTCGAAACCGGTAGCAGATTTATCTACCGAAACGATGACTAAAATTGGGTCTTTTTATTCAATAAATAGGTTTTTCGTTCTTTCAATTTCAATAAAAAAATAAAGTTAGGTAAGATATTGAAGCTCAGAGATCAATAGATTAAACCTCAGCTCCTGGGTATTTACAAAAATCTATTATATCTCAAGTAAATTATTGTATTTATAATTTATTGGACTTGATTGGATTAAATATTACGAAAGGTGTCTTTATATATATATATATATAAATAATATATATATATATAAATATATACGACACCTTTAGTAGTTATAAAGACACCTTTCGTAATATTTCGTATATATATATATATAAGTTTATATTTCCTTTAAATACGTGAATAAGTCTATTTTCTTCTATTTTTCAATAATTGAATGTATGAAATAGTAATTTTTAAATTGATAGTTTCTGAAATGGTGATGTAATACCCAATAACATAAGTAAATAATTAAAAATTCCATAATTGTCCTAAAGCTAAAAAGTTCAGTTTTCTAAAAAAGGTGAAAAGAATAAAAGTTAAAAATAACTTAGTTCCGGTGTGTGTGAATGATGTGTTTATATTTAAAGTATATCTTATTCTCAATAATATTAAAATTAGTATTAAAACTTTCTTCATTCGTAAAAAATATTCATGACTTTATAATTTTAATTTGTATAGTGGCTTATATGGCTTACAAGTATTATCATACTTTCTGTATTTCGCAAACTTTTCACCGAACAGAGTAATAAAATTTCTAATAAAATATCACACGCGTCTGTGCCCAAGTACTCCTAATCAAATTAAATAACAGATTTAACCGGGTTTACAATGTTCACAAGGCACGAACAGGAAGATAACCCCCAACATTAAAATGAAACATTTAAAATAAAACTAGAATTAAATGGAGCATGTGATAATGTCACCATAACTCATATTTTCTGGTTTTTATGCGCATTTCACGGGCCCAGGCACAGCGGGCATCCACTTTGCGCCCTTCGTGACTTGTGCCTTGCATCCCGTCGTAAAAGCAGATCTTGCAACAAGGTTGAAAATTATTCCATACAATTGCCATAAAATCCGGCAAAAAATGTGCCAAATAAAGTTTGGTTTTGCATCTTAACTTGACACACCCCTAGGATAGGGTGACGGAATCGATGTCCTGAATTTTTAAATTTATCGTCAAATAAGAGAGTTTGATTTATTTATAAGATTGGTTTTACTGTGTTTTATTGCATAATTTTACGTAGTTGTTGGATTACTTTAAGCTACTATGCAGTTAAAATAAATATTAAATCTATTAAATCTATGTTTAATTTATTTTTGGATCAAATTACGATAGTTTTACCACTAACCAAAACTCTTTATTTTTACACTCGGCACCTGTTTCGCTAACGATGAAGATTAAAACTAAACTAAAACTACTTACAAATGGCCTTATATACTAATGATGTAACTAATAGAGCGTAAGATCGAATGAAGCATGGCTAAACAAATCTTAAACGTTAAATAAACTATATAATTGACTATAAAGACTATATAGCTAATGCATCTCAGATCAGATCTCGTATGCATCATCAGATTTCGTATGCATCTAATTTTCTATTGTTATTAACTGGTTTAAGTAATTTAAAGTTGTCTATCCCTATAAAGTGTGATACAAATAAGGATTACACTAAATATACTCAAAAAATAATTAAAAAAGATGAATTTCAGTTGTTAGTTTTGCTATTATCTACAAAATGGCGGGAATATCTCAATTTTGTTTAAAAATGGGTTTGGTTTTGCATCTAGGTAACTCAATTAAACAATCGATTAAAAATGAATATACAGTGCATTCACGATGAAAGAAACAAATTCATTTAAAATTCGGCTGTTTTTTCTTCTTTTATTTTTCAGACACGTCGATTACCATTGTCACTGGCACGTTTTTTGAAATAAAAATGTTCTATACAGGGTTGCTTAAGTAGACACTAGGGCGTCAACAATAACGTAATAGACTAATAAAACATTCGATATTAAAAAATAAAAATGTATACAATATTTATTGCAACTAACGTTCAATTTGTTGTCTATTTACTTCAACATTTTTGAAGTCGGTAAATAACTTTCAATTGCACATTTTTAACCTAATTAAGTTATATCCGGCGACCTTGGTGGCCATTCAATTCAATTGGTCCTCTTCGTCCATCTGTTAAAAAAAGTTGCACCAAGAAATTATCGAACGACGATGGCAAAGTGAGAAGGTCTTGTTAAAACTATCTTGTTACGAGGTATGTCAGCCTCTAACAACTAAAGCAAGAATAAAATCGAAAAAAAAAGGGTAAGGATTCGATTTTTTTAAAATACCTGCCCAGGCATTAATTTCTTGAGGGCCAGTGAGAATTGTCGGTTTCCCAATATCTGCAATTTCTCCTGTTACTGTGTCTATGTAACATAAAGGCCTCATAAGAAAAAATAATATTTCAAATGAAATTTCCATCGTCATTGTTAGCCTCACGAATCTGCTCTCATGTATCAGTTCTACATTATAAGGATGATGTTTATTTACACGAAGCATTTTTGCCACTAACCCTACTGATAAATTTCAGTTTGTGGAAATTTTACTAATCGTTAAAAACCTAAAAAACCGTTATCAAGTAGGTTCTAAAATTAAAAACTGTCCGAAAATAATGGGGCTACTTACACACACGAAATCACATAAAAAATCAATGTTGACGTCATAGTTTCTTCTTAAAACTCTCTGTAACCAAAATTTTTATTGCAAATGACGCATTGAATCAAATAAGTAACAAATTAAACATTATTTGCAATAATTTTAGAATAAATTATTATGTTTTAATTTTATATGTTTCGTTAGGCTGTGATGTCATATTTGACAAACCATTGAATTTAGGCATATGGTTTGGTATACAAAAAGTATTATATCATATAATATATCATAGAATTGTAAAACGTTATAATATACAGGGTATTTTAAATGAATTTATTCCTTTCATCAATGAGCAATTTAACAAAAATACTTAAATATATAAAAATTTTATTGAAAAGTTTTTAAATCCAAAAGCAACAAAGGTTAACTAAAAGGTGCGGTCAGTGCAACATAAATGCTTGCTGCCCATCAGGTAGTGAGGCGCTACTATATTTTCCAAATTATAAAAATAAACCGCTAATAGCACTATTGCCGACGACTTTTCTATCACATTCTTAGAGATTTTACTGTAACTTGCCGGCACCAATGTGGAAGTGGGATCATCAATGATCATCAATGTCAAATGTCAAGATGTGACAAGTCATGACCGAATTTTATAACAAAAATCGTCTAGGATGAAGAATTATGCATCCAAACATAATTCTGCATAAAAATTTCTTGACAGAAAAAGGGTCTATTTTAAATAATTAATATTTTCCAAATTACATATTTATTATCAAACTTCAGCAAAATCCGACAACGTCGTGATGGCTCTGACTGGAACGCGGATATTGTCGTACCATTTGAATCTGCATTAGTTTAAACACCTGGGGCACCTGTCTGAAATTTGGTCGTAAGTTAATAATAGAAAATCAATAATTATCATTCATCATCTATATATAATAATAACCTCAAAATTACACCCTAATTTTCATTAAATTAGGGCCATATAATTCTTAGTCTCTAAAAAATAAGTCTAAAATTCAAGTGTAGTGTGGTATCGAACGCCTGATTGATAACAAGTAACCCCTAAGTGCTTACTTCTATTATTGTAACTTGCCGGTAGTAAACAAACAATTTAATCCAGAAAAATATGATTTTACAACCCTTTTCTGGTCAAAATCATCCTAATTCTGATGTTGATACTGAAGCTAAATTAACCCAAATTTCAAATTCAAATCAAGCGTGATATGACGGCGTCAAGTTCTAGTTTTATGGTTTCAAGTTCAAGTACTAAAACATCTAATAATACACTGAAGCTGAAAAACGAAAGTATGACGTATCATATATTAATCTCGGATTTGTTGATTCCAATGGATCACCTCTTTGTATGTTGTGCAGCAAACTCCTTCCTAATAGTTCGATGGTACCTGCTTAGATGCCCCGACATTTAGAAACTGTACATCTCGATTTAAACACAAAAGTAATGAATTTTTTCTACATAAAAAAGAACAATTATTAAGAAGCCAAAAAACTATGACGTATGCGACTTAGATTGTGAATGAAAAGGCCACGGAGGCATCGTATTTGGTTAGTTACCGCATTGCCCAAGCAGAAGAAGTGCACAGTATCGCTGAAAAGCTTATAAATCCATGTGTGGTAGACATAACAAAATGTATGCTCGACGAAAAATCTATCAAGCATCTTTCTACAGTGCCGCTTTCGAACGATACCGTTACGCGCCGAATCAGGGATATCGCAGCAAACATAAAACAAGAACTGGTTTCACAGCTTCAACATAACAAATTCGTCTTGCAAATGGATGAGTCGGCTGATGTTGCTGGACATCTTGTTACTAATTGTGCGATATCCATATAAACGTTCACTCGAAGAAGACTTGCTTATGTGTTCATCGCTGCTACTACTAGTAACACAACCGGAGAAGAAATTTTTAATACGATTTACATATTTTTTAAAGGAAACTAACTCGATTGGAATGATTGCATTGATATTTGTACCAATGGAGCCAAGGCAATGACAGGTAGAACAGCAGGAGCAATATCGCGAATAGAAATGAAAGCGCCAAATTGTAGTTCCAGCCACTGCATCCTGCATAGACATCACTCGCAGCTAAGAAAATGCCACCAAATCTAAAATTGGTTCTTGACGAGTCAGTAAAAATAATTTAATTTTGTCAAGTCACGTCCACTACAATCCCGATTGTTCTTAATATTATGTGAAAATTATAGTAGCGATCATCAAACACTATTGCTCCATACTGAAGTAAGATAGTTGTCTCGGGGTAAAACTTTGACAAGGCTTTTTGAACTAAGAACAGAATTAGAAGCGTTTCTTACAGATGTTTCTTTTAATTTAAAAGAACGTTTGTCCGATAAAAGCTGGTTATTTAGACTAGCATTTTTAGCAGACATGTTTGGAAAACTTAACAAATTAAACCTGTCACTACAAGGAAAACAGACAACACTTTTCAATGCTAACAACAAAATAACTGCCTTTAAAAGAAAGTTAGATTTTTGGATTACTTGTTTTGGTAAGAGAGAAATCGAAAGCTTTTCATTGCTAAGTGAGTTTTTTAGTCAGCATAGTCTTAGTGATACAGAAATATGTCAAAATGAAATATTTGTTGAATGGGTGCAATATCTCAATGATGAATGACTTTTACTTTCCTGAAGAACAGAATAAAAAACTAAAAATAAATTCATGGATTCAAAACCCTTTTTTATCTAAATTGCAAAAGCCTGAAAATATGTCAAATCAGATCTATGAATCATTTCTAAAAATGACATCGAATACAAGCATGAAATCATGGTTCAAAAAAAATTCACCAAATGATTTTTGGTGCAGGGTTCGCGATGAATATCGACAACTTGCCACAGAAGCTTTGAATGTTCTTCTGCCGTTCCCAACAACGTATTGGTGTGAAATGGGATTTTCAGCATATACAGCTACAAAAACAAAATACCGCAATAGACTGGATGCCGAACCAGACATGAGAATTCAACTTTCTTTCATCAAGCCTGACATTACCCAGTTGATGAGGAATAAAAAACAATTACATGCCTCGCATTAAATGAACTTAGTGTTATCATTTGCTTACTAACTCTAACTGTATATATTTTTTTTTGTATGATTATTAATAAACAATTCACAAATAACTGCTTTTGCATTTAGTTTAGAGTTAAGGGTTCCGTTAAAAATTTAGTTTTTTAAAAGGGTTCCGTCACGAAAAAAGTTTGAGTAACACTGAGCTAATATATCAACATTCCCTATATAAAAGTTGCATAATAAAAGAGATTTTTAAGAAATCCTTATTACGTTAAATAGCTACCGCTTTTGCAAAAATTGTTCAAAATTCTCTTTATAAGCTTCGAAAATAAAATCATGTTATCCACCAATTAAATCACAACAATTTTTATTGCCCTTTTGAAATTCTTCCGAAGTATTTACTGCTCCATCACGATGCACCAACTCTTTCAAATAGCCCTACAAAAAAATCGCAAGGCGTTAAATCTGGGGAGCGAGGAGGCCAAGAAATTGATCAATTGCGCCCTATTCATCTATTCCGAACTCAATATTTCTATGTTCATAAACTTCTCGTCTAACATATGGTGGAGCCCCAGTATGTTGGAACCACGTTTAGAAGACCATAAGCATGACATTTGCCACACCAGCCCAAACATTTATTGAAATTTTGTGTTCAAAATTAGATTTTTTTACAGCATGCAGATTTTCTAAGATTATGGTAAAAATTTTGCAGTCCTCGTTTAAATGTGTCTCGTCTGTACACAAAATTAATTTCATAATATCCTAATTTTTGCCGAACTGTTCTGCACTGGCAAAATACAACTCTTCTAGGATGATCAGGTTGCGACAGTTGTAGCCGCAAATAATGATAAGTATAATACTTTTCTTGTCATATTGTCCTCCACAAAATATGAGAAACTTTAACTTGAGCTGCTATGGCTTTAGTACTTGGTTGTTAGATCGTCTTCACCGTTTGTAAAATATCTTCCTCAATTTATAACATTTCAGGTTGAGCAGCTCTTTCAGCATCCCCTCCTCGTTCTCTTTAAAATACTTTATGTCACGAAATCTATTAACTAAATTTACAAACATACGTCCGTCTGAATGAATTCTTAAAGGAAACTTTTCTGCATACAACCTGCATACTGCGGTCGCATTTTGGTGGCATAGGTAAGTAGTTATGTCCACTTAGTCCTACACAAAATAATTAGACAAATAAAATTCGTATTATTAAAAGACTGATCGAACTAAAGGTACGTAAACCATACAATAACACAAATTTTGATAAACAGTAAGAGCAGTAAATAACAACGGTAAGAATTTACACGCCATTTACCGAGAATATGAAAAAATGTTTTTATTAACATTATTATTTTTTAAAATGTAACTCCTTTTGGCGAGCCATACAAGTAGTTAAAATAAATAAGTTTGCAAACACCCTGTATATGAAATAAAAATATAGCAAAATGTAAAGCTACTTCATTATATTATTGCCTACTATATTTTACTTTTATTTATGTCTGCAAAATTACTTAAATTGGCTGGGGGGCTTTAAAGCTTTAAGTTGACAGCTCGTACATAATAAAAATAGATTACCTATTTAAATAAAGAACATCGAAGTATCTTGACGATATAATGGTTTTAACTGAACTATAATAATAATCACCATTATAAATCCCATAACACGAATAATAATAATTATATCGGGAACATAACACACTGGACTTAAACAAAGTAACGACACACCGCTGATTGCCGCTCGTTTAATTTGAAAACGACCCCGCAAACTATAACGAAACCGCGCGATCATTATGCGAACGAACTTTAACAGTTTTATTCATAATAATGCACTCACAGGACTCGTTGCGAAGGGCCCTTAATGGGTTTGATGGGAACATTAGCAGCTCGAGTGCAAAAAAAGCCATTGCCTTTTGAGATGCTGATATAGGGGATGAATAATAATAATATTTATTTTAAAACAAGTGATGGATAAGAACTAGAGAAATATAGATATAACGCAGTCATACAATAATGTTAGAGTTGTGACAATATTCAGTTTTACGATTAGAAACTGTAATTAAAAGTATATAGTTTTTCTAGTTTTTGTACTTTTTAGGTGCTAAAGTTAGAGATAAATACTTATAATATGTAAGTCACTTAGATAGTAATATTTAAAAATTAAACATTAAAAAAATTGACCAGTTGCGAGTTCTTCAAATATATTACTAGATGAAACGCTAAAATTTTAGATAGTACTATTGCATCACTTTAGGATACTACACTAGATACAAAAGTTTTACATCACCCTAAATTTTCGAAAGTTTTCTTTTATTGCTAAAAATTAATCACAAACTTATTGATTGATTAGTTTTAATTAGAAAACATATTAAATACTTGTCAAAAAACTTTACAAATTAAAATTAACAAATTGATAGTTTTACTTAAAAAAAATACTGGAACATTTTTTAATACTGTGTATTTCCACCTCTAGCGTTATTTAGTGTTGTTTAGTTTAGTTTAGTGTAGCGTTATTAGTCTCAAAATTATATTTAAAAAAAATCTGCTAAATTTCAGAAGCATTTTAATTTAACAAAAACGCCTTTCTCAGGAATAAATATTTTGAATGAATAACGAAAAGTCCTTAAATAAGTACTTGTTTTTAAACTGGATGGCAAAGGAATACAAATTTTTCAAATCTCATGAGTTCAAAAATGGCAGGGGTAAATTGAGATTCTGAATATTATATTATCATTACGTTTAAAGATCCTTGATTCGAAATGCCCCAAAATGAAAAACAACATTTAAAATGGAATTTATAAAAGAAGAAATATATACTTGGCGCTAGTTGTCGGTTCAATACCTTTCTGACCACATTCCAGCTATTATAACATCCTAAAATCAGCTTTCTAATTAAACTTAAATTACGCTGCTAGAATTGCAAATGTTAAGAAGCAACTTTGTGTCAAAGCATGCTAGTCACATAGGTCTTATTTTTAAATCTAACACAGTTATATCATTTTCTAAAAAATCTAAAGGATATTTGATACTTTTTTAATTGAATTTTAATTCGATTTTTAAATTGCTTACATAAAAAATATATGCAATTTTGTTTATCACATATTTTTTTAGAGTTTATTTAAATGCCTCGATTGCATCCTAATTGAATATTCTGATATTACATAGAGAAGAAAAGAACTGCGTATTAATTTCTTATTATCACGATAAATTATATACTGAGTATGAATATTTACAGTGATGACGATTATAAAAATTATTCTCTAACTTTTTAGGTACCTTTATGATGCACATATTTACTGAATTTATCTCTTCTTATTAATCTTAAGTGGCTTTTTTTAGATATTTTTGATGCATTTTATTGGATTTTACTTAATTCTAAGTGCATTAAAATAAACGAATATATAATTATTTATTTATACATGAAAAATTTGATTTGAGAGAAAATATAACCTATAAATTTTACTCTTTCTATTAGTCCTTCTATGGTTCTTCCTTCTGCCATGCTTTAAAATCGTTTTGTAGTTATTAATAGGTGTATTGAAAACATCTAAAATTCTGGAAATAGTAAAAGCTATTTTTAGAAATATTTCTGCCCTTGCTCACCAGCAAATAAAAGCTATAGATTAGATGGATGGACGGACACATTTTGTGGATATGTGTAAAAACTATTTCTGTCTTGGAAGTAGCATTTCAATTGGTTTTTTTTATTAAAGGGTTTTACCTGGCTTTGGACAGTGTATGTAACTACAGGATAAAGTTTATAACTATATACTTTGCAATACGTAGCGATAGTGAGTTTGTATTTTCTGGATCAGTTTCTTAAGAAATTTAAATTTTTCTTTTCTTAATTTCACTTAACTATCTGGAATAATTTAAATATTTTAATTATTTGGCATCTAATAAATACAGATTTACAAATCGAGTTTTCTAAAACTTTCCATTTTTGTTCTTATTTTGATTTTAAAATCGCCGCATGCAATGGAAAAATGTTTAAGATTATTTAAAAGAGCGACACTTATATCATCATAAAATACTTCGACTTCCTCGTCTGTATGCTCCGTTGTTAAGGCATGGACCTTAATAACTTTTAAATTATACCTAGTATTTATTTTAAGGATGGCATATACTACTCTGGTGGAAACTGATTAGACTATTTTTAGGGTTCTTACTAGCTTTTTGTTTACGAAGAAGCCAACACCTCCCACTGACTTATTTTATTCTCCGTGGTAGTAATATAAGTGACTGGGTTTTAGGGTTATAAGATCTTGACCTCCGACCTCGCCAACTCCGACAATATCTCATCTTATGTTTTCTAATGGGCCATCTTATGTTATCCTTGATGGTTATGTTACTAAGCCTTACAACGACAAGGTGATGAAGGTCTTCCGTTTGACCCTCTCTAGGATCCAAAGATAGCGATAAATTGGATTGCAACAGCCACGTACAAGGAGAACTGGAGACGTTTGGAGAAGGTCTATGTCCAACAATGGATGTAATAGAGGCTATATGATGATGATGAGAGTTATATTAATAATATCATTTTTCTTTGCTTCTCCTTCGAATACCAAATTTTTTATTGAATATACCATCGCTATTCCAAAAGCCTCCACCAATTTTCAACGAAAATCAATGAATAGTAATTTAGGGTAATGCTGGATCGTCATTTAAAACAGCATTATATTAAGCGTATAATTACCAATTTGACATCGGCATGTGTGTTTTTTCATATTTGTTTATTTATTATTTCTTTTTATTCATATTTTCATTAGTTTTTTTATATACTATTTGATTTAATTAAATATTATTATTAGTAGAAATTGCATGAAATTTTATCGTTGTTATTTTAATTAATATTCTTTTAAGTAGTTAAAGTCAACTTTAAGCTTTTGATGCCAAAGAAATTTGGTGAAAGCAAATCTATACGATTCATTTTAAATAAGGATTTAAATGATGACATTTTATCTTCTTTTTCTCTTCGTATAGTATTTCTTTTTCCATCCATACATTTTCTATTTTTTTAAAAACAAATACTTTAGACCTACTAGATTTTCTTTTTTTTAAATAGGAAACAGGTTAAAAGACTGTATGTGAATGTTTTAGTGAATACATGGGCAAATCAGCATAATTTTTTATCTTGTATAAGTGACACACTCTCTTGTAATTTAATATATTTAAATTAAATATGAATAAAGTTAATAAAAATGCAAAAATATTTTTTTTCTCTGAAAATACAGGGTGTATTAGCCAAATGGAATAAATATATGGAATAAATGAAATAAATAAATAAAATCTTTGGTTTAATATGCTTGGCCTTGGAAATTATTGTCTGTCAGCAATAGTTATTAGTGTCATAGTCGTTTGAATTTCGTTAACTACTTATCAGAAGCATCGTTCATTTAACAGTAACGCACAAGATAATAATTTTATAGGTAACTGGTGATAGGTCGCTTAT
Organism: Anthonomus grandis grandis; assembly: GCF_022605725.1. Lineage (NCBI taxonomy): Eukaryota > Metazoa > Arthropoda > Insecta > Coleoptera > Curculionidae > Anthonomus > Anthonomus grandis. The sequence continues at coordinate 18,933,058 of NC_065557.1, forward strand.
TTCATAATAAAATTCTTAATTTTCCTCCTATATCCCAAGGGACGATTAGTAAAAGAGAAAAGCAGTTTTGGGAGCTTGGGCATGTAAGACATATTAAAAAGCCAGTTGTGAATGCAATAAGTGATAATACCAAATTGAATATTATGCTCGAGTTTGAAAAAAATCCACATACTTCAGATCGAAAAGCAGCGCTTATGTTCGATGTTAGCCTTTCATCGATTATTTCGTGCATTAAAATTGTGCATTTTCGAACATTGAAAGAAATTAAAATGCATCCCTATAAATTGATACTAATTCAGAAACTCACGAAAGATGATTTTGATACAAGAACGGATTTTTTTAAACAAATATTGCCAAAGTTATAAAACAATGAGATCTAGTTATGCTATTGGTCTAAAGAAAATCCTCACTGGATGAGATAACAACATATTCAATACCCTAAAAAGGTCAATGTTCGGGCACGAATTATTGGAGATCAAATTAAAGGTTCCTTGTTCATCGATGGCAATTGGAATAGCAACAATTAATTAATACTACTCCAAAATAATGGCGTGCTAACTTTGACAAACCTATAGTCTGATACAGCAAACCTAAAAGTTCCAGCTAATATCATATAGCTTCAGCAAGATGGAGCACCACCCTATTAACAATTCCAAAATGTCCGGCAGGATCTCAAGCAAATATTTGCAAATTGTTGGATAGGGAGACGAGGACCGATGGAATGGCCAGCACGATCCCCTGATCTGACATCATTAGATTTATTTTTAGTGGGATATGCCAAATATATTATCTACAAAACTAAACCCCTCGACTTATATGACTTAACAAGATTGGTTCGGTCATGACTGAGATGTTGAGTAAGGTTAAAAGAAGTTTCTATTTAAGATTAGGATGTTGCCAGGACGTTCGTGGCGAGCATTGAATATCTATATACAGGGTGGTTTAGAACTTTGGGATCAAACTTCTGGGGCTTGTTCAGTGCAACAGAAGAATCCATTTGATTATAGGAACCCATGTCTGGAAATACGTCACTACGCCACTACGGCCCTAAGATGCGTTAAAATTTATAAAAAACATTAATTACCTAAATGGGATCTGCTGCATTTATTTTTACCTTTTGTACATGATACCATAACAACAATTGTTTAAAATCAACGATTATCAATGTCAATTCTCAATGTCATGTTTAAAAATTTTATAGCTTACAATTTTTAAACATTTATTGCTAATGGAAAACTTTACCAATCAAGAATTGGCAGATATGCATTTGGCATACGGAGCAACAAACTGCAATGCACGAGCAGCATCGCGGTTGTATCATGAACGTTATCCCGAACGACAGCATCCTGGATACAAAAAGTTTATTGCGGTTCATCGTCGGCTCGCTGAGACAGGCATGTTTAAGACCAAGATGCATGATACTGGTGTTGCTTGAACTGTAAGAACGGTCGAATTTGAAGAAGAGGTGCTTGAGCGAGTGGCCGATGAACCATCAAATAGCACACGTGACGTCGCTAAGAATATGAACACGAGTAACGCTTCTGTCTGGCGGGTATTACACGAGCAACAACTCCATCCTTACCACTTCCAGAAAGTTCAAGGTATGACTGCAGCTGATTATCATCCTAGAGTTCAATTTTGTCGATGGCTTCTGGATCACATCATTGCACAACCAACTTTTTTACGATATGTTTTGTGGACCGATAAAGCCTCTTTCACAAGAGACGGTATTTTTAATAGTAGGAATAGCCATGTTTGGGACGAAGAAAATCCTTATGCAATTTTTCCAAAAAAACATCAGAATCGTTGGTCTGTCAGCGTATGGGCAGGCATTGTTGATGATTATTTAATTGGGCCATACCTTCTACCGGAACGGTTAATAGAACCTTTTTTTCTGCGTTTCTTGGAGGAAGTTCTCCCAGAACTCCTTAAAAATGTTCCACTAAACATTAGACAGCAAATGTGGTTTCAGCATGATGGAGCGCCGGCTCACTTTGCTGTACAAGTACGCGAGTATTTGGTTCAGCGGTTTGGGCACCGTTGGATTGCCAGAGGTGGAGCAGTTTCTTGGCCGCCTAGGTCACCCGATTTAACGTCGCTCGATTTTTTCTTGTGGGGACATGTAAAGTATTTAGCCTACGAAACTCGAGTAGAATCAGAGGTAGACTCAATTGGACGAATAACAGCAGCATTTGAAATCATTCAAAACGAGTATCAAATTTTTAGTGTAGTCCGCCGAAATCATGTGCGGCGTTTAAAAAGGTAATAATAAATGTATCAGATCCTATTTAGGTAATTAATATTTTTTCTAAATTTAAACGCGTCATAGGGCCATAGTGGCGTAGTGACAGATTTCCGGACATGGGTTCCTATACTCAAATGGATTCTACTGTTGCACCGAACAACCCCTAGAAGTTTGATCCCATAATTCTGAAGCACCCTGTATAATACGATATTTAATATTAAATATTAAATATCGATGCTGTAACGAATTTATGTAGCTAAATAATTTTCTTAGTTTTTATGGTAATTTGTGCAATAAATCGGAAAACACTCAATATGTCCGAAACAATTGAAAGTTGGTATAGGACATTATACATGTCTATATTATTCTGAAGAATTCAAAAATTGAGTATCATACAGTGTATTGCACTTATAATAAAAATATGATATATGTATATATATACCAATCGACGTGTGGGAGCATTTTTTCAAAAATGTCTCTATTTATTTCATTTGGCTGATACATACTGTATATTATAATTTATATACTTTTTAAATAGTATAGTAATTCAGTATTAAATTTTAGAATATATACAAAGAAAAAGCAATAAATTATCTTGATTCTTAATTTGTACTCTATAACAACAATAATTAAAAAATTCAATACAAGAATTTATGAGCATGAAAATAAATGTCGGCTCTTCACGTACCTTAACGACCACGAACTTTTCCAATATATTTAACTGATTTGAAACTTTCGCCGAGAAAAAACTTTTAAAGTATCAATCACATTATAAAGGGCCTGAGAAAATATACAACAAAAGAAAAAACAGATTCCCTAAAACCTGGCGAATCTCACTGTAAGATCCTTTTATTAGGCAGACAAGACAACCTCCAGGGGGTGATTGATGGTACTTTTTAAGCAATTAATTTCGTTCTCGATTTCGCGGCCCCGCGTTTTATGACTCGGAAAAGATTTTGAGGAATACTGTCAACGTGTCAGATAAATGACCGAAATTTCCGCGTGTGCTTACATAAATAAGTGAGCAGGGATGGAAATCAGGACGAGGCGAGTCGGTGGGTATTGCACCGAACAAAGTGTTTACCGGAGCATCAACATGACTCAAGAAATGATTCGTGCAAAAGAGCTCATGAATTATTCAGACTTTTGCTTTTAGATTTTGTGTACACTAAAAGCAGTTAGTTTTTGCTTTATAATAGATGTATACTGTTCACATCAATTAGAGCGATAACGATTTCGATCCAAATTATTTATTATTTATGTTTCTTTGTTAATACTGGGCTTTATTTTAAAAGAATTATAATAAAATTATTTATAAAATGAAGGTACAAACAGAGAAAATATTTATAACACTTATACATGACACTTGTTTACAGAGGTGTAATTATTATAATTTAGTTCAATAATGATCAGATATTAAATAAGTCTTATTTTGGATGCATCAATAATAGTATTATTTATAGTCAAAGTTTGTATGAGTTTGCAAAAAATCCAGCATCTAAGACACCAGACCTAAAACACACAATTAAAAAACTAGACCGAATGATTTACCATGGTTATGGAGGTTTGTTTTCTTTATTTATCTCGATCTTTAGATAAAAAACAAGTATTAAAAAACAACAACAATTCTTCTAATGGAATATCTAATCACTGATAATATATTATTGTGTCTCCCTTTTGAGGTAATGTTAAAATTAAAAAGCCTCGTTAAAAAATCAATCAGCTTAATTTTGGGAATAATCTTTTAAATATGTTTAACTTTTATAGAAAAGAAACAGGAAAGTAAGGCAGAACTTTTTAAAAAGTTTGTTACTAAGCTTTTTTACAAAATCCTTGCTTAAAAGACAAAATTCGTCGTCTAAAGGATTTGGGAAATAAAATTTGAAAAAAGTATAAAAAAATTAATTAGATGTTCATTAAATATTTGACAAAAAGCATACGTAATTCGCCATAACCTGCAATAAAAACTGCAAGAAGACTTTTAAGCATTTGTCAACAAAATAATACAGAAGACCATGGAATCCTTTTTAAACTCCTCATACCACAATCATACTCCGAAATATTTTTCTTGTCAAGTTATTTTAAGCTCCAGTGAAATAAACACATACTTTTTTTAAAATTTAAGGACTATTTAGGTTTTGGTACTTTTTGAATTTTCAAACGCGTTTGATAGTATTGATCATAGACTTTTACTGGTTAAACGAAAGCATTATGGTTTTGATATTGATTCCAGAGATCTAATAAAATCATTTTTTAAAAAAGTAGTACCAGTCGACCTAATAGTCTGATCATACTGCCGATTGACCTAATTTTAACCTATAATATATACAAAAATTGCAGAAGAGAAGAAATTAGTTATTTTAGCTTTTAGCGAAGCTTTTTTGTTTGTTTATTTAAATTGTAATTAAAAAACCTATCTCATTTTGTCAGACTGTTGGGAAATTAAAAAACTAATTCGTCATATAAATCTCATGGGAAAAAGGATAGCATTTTTTTGGGTTAAGGCTCATACAGGTATCACAGGAAATTAAGTTGCTGACCAGTTGGCAAATTATAGTATTAGCAATGGAATTCCTATACTCGACTCATTTGTATATAGTGATGTGACAGCAATAACAAAACTTATATTATTTACTAAACGGAATAATATTTAGAATAGTATCTGTAAGCAATTGCCTACAAATATTGCTTGTTGGTATCTAAGATACCTTTATATTTTTGACGTGTCCATTTGGACATGCCTGTTGTCCAGCTCATCCTAATAAAATAAAAGTATTACCACTGAATCTGCTTAACCTGCAATATTATAGGCGACCTAAGTAACATATTTTTTGAGCGTGAAAAATATATCCCAGCTATCCAGGTGTTGTTTTTGAATCTTATAAATTATTGCAAAGTATGATGTTGTTGTTAAGTTGTTCTTGTAAATTCAAAATCACGTTCAAAAATAATTTATTCGTAAACTCTTAAGCTACTAAGCCAAAAGTGGGACAAACCCGCCAAGCGAAAGTTAACTTAAAGGGAAACTAAAAAAAATAACAAAAAAATCATCAATCATATATAGTTCAATTTTTTTCTATTATTAATATACATATTTTTACATGTTTGATATAAAGTAAAAACCTTAGTATTTAGTTTTAGCTTAAATTATAATTTCAACTACAAGAATTTTTTTCGACTTCATCTATGTTATTTTATAAATTAAATCATGATCTACGCCCTTGTCTTATTTATGTTAAAATTTTTAAAATAGATAGAAGTTAGAATAAATAATTAATTGTATGGTAATTTTAGATTAAAGCAAAAAAAATGTTTTATGATACAACTCTTTAAAAGATAAGTAAAGGTATTTGCATCGAATTGAAATGAAAAAAATAGAATACTGTTAATATAACATATAAGAATGGAACTGGCTGAATAGCTAAAGTAGCCTCATGCCACAAAAAAAAAATTATGCATTAGAAGCAACATCAAAAAAAATTATTAAAATATTAATATTATTTTACACTTTACAATAAATAGCTTTTTTAGAATTTACAAGAAATCTTGATTTAATTATAGATTAATATCTCACACTTGGTAAATACATTAAAAATTTAAAATAATATTATGATTTTTTCTTTACCTCACTCAATAAACTATTCGCAACACATTGGTATTATCATATCTAAAATCATAAGCATAAAACCATAAACATATTTGCATTGAAATTATAGAATTTAATTAGCTTAATATTGAAAACCAGATAATAATATATCTTTCTATTTTTGTTGACAGACTTTCCAATACAACAAACAGCTCTTTAACTAAAGGATCTGTAGAAAATCTCTAAAACGAAAAAGGTATTCGTATACAAATTGTAAGGAACTAAAATAAATGTTTTATACCATACTACCACAAAACTTCTATGTATAAGAAATCCTTGTTGGACCATAAAATTAATTCCTACAATTTTTTCCCTGGCGACTTTAAGGTATTTAATGTTATTAAATTAAAATAAAAAATGCTTCTATTTTTGTTTAGTCGACAACTTAGGGGTGTTCTATTTTAATTTGTGTTTGAAGGATATACGGTAAAACTAAAGTCAGAAAAATAACATTTTGAATGTATAAGATTGTGATGTAACTTTCATTACACTTAGATTGACTTAGTTAAAACGTGCTGGAAAGGTAATTTAGAAGAGTATAGGTATTTTTTTAAGCGCTTTAAACTACTTGGTTTATTTTCTTGCAGTTTTTATTTTTAGTACGTACCACATACAATATAAAGCAATCCTTAGACAGTATCAACTATTTAATTCAATAAAATACACTCCTATATCCATAGTAATATTCCATTTATTTACCGAGAATTACTTGGAAAGAAAAACAAATTAATTAGGCCAAACCCCAATAATAAACTGGGTAATTTCAGGGCCCTTGAATCCCTTGAATAGAGAAAACATAAAATAAAAGCAGCAATCAATTTCACGTGCAAGTAGTAAAAAACCGTCGAAATAAAGCCATCGACGCAAAATAGGCGCGCTTTCCATACGAAGCACGTCCCACCTCGATGCTCGCCGATCCCGCTATCCAGGTTTGTGTCGGGGAGGCGCCGGGAACGGCGACGCCACCACAGTCCGCACGTTGAACGTATACCCAAAATTTAACGGTAAATGCACTCTTATTTGTTTGAATGCGTAAAACGCTCCAGAATTTTTGGTGTTCATTGAATAATTTATTAAAAAATAACGTAGACATTATATTTAGAATATTAAAGCCAATAAAAATGTTTTAAGCCTGAGCTGTGAGACTTTTGCTTATTGAAGTATACTTATCAAATACAAATTAAATATTGATAGGGTAAAGAGTGATTATTAGAATATATAATTTGTTTTCCTTTTTTTTATTAGCCCATTTTTATATTTTAACACAGAAATATAATAAATGCATGTTTAATTACAATAAATTGCTTAAAGTTCAATTATGGTCATAGTTTTTGTATTCAGGGTTTTCCAGGACCCATTGTACTACTTAAAGTGGTGATAAGGACCACCTAGGTGTTTAAGAATTGAGCGAATAAATTGGTCAATACGACTTTATTGCGAATATACAGCCTGGTTTTGATATTTATACATAAACAAAAGAGACTACTGGAAGGAGACTGATCTGTACGCTAAATATGCGTACCCAAAAATGAGCAATAACTAGTTTCAGAAAGTGGCCACATTGACGCTGTTGGTCAGAACTGTACCTCACTCTGATTGGCTTAATCCATCTTATGACAATTTGATTGGGAAACAGTAATATTGATTACAAGGATAGAATACTTCAAAGTGCAAAGTAGCCAACGGAGTGAGGTACAGTTGATCAACAGCGCCGAGGTAGCCACTTTGTAAACGCAGTTATCGTTTAATTATATAATAACGAAAGCGCGAAGATCAGTTTTCTTAGAGCCAGTCTCCTTGGTCAATAGTTGTTATATTTTTTTAACTTTTGCTAGTATAATATACTAGGACAACTAAGACTTGAAGTGTATCTGTTACAGTGGTGGATTGGAATATTTGTTACCCTTGCAAAAAAATCACAAAAATATTCTAAAGATTTTATTTTAGTATTTGTTTCATCCAAGGAAACTGGAGCTAAAGGGACTAATCTCCACTTTTCCCAAATGACGTGACGTGAACGCAAGATCGAACGATAACTGGGTTCCTATGTAGTTTAGCAACACTGACATAGTGGTGTTTATTTAGCCTTCTTATGAAATCTTTTACCTGGTTTTCTTGTAAAGCACCATGTAAATTTACGAGTAAATTTAAAAATGTATTTCCAGCATGGAGCAAGGTAGGTCGTCTTTTTTAGCCGCCAAGATTCTCTGACTTAAACCCAGTGGACTCTTTTTTGAGGAGCTATTAAAAAGGAAAGCTTTATTATGTTCCAATAGAAAAAAGGCAGCAAATAGTTGACCACGTTAATACCTATTACCCTAAAGCTAGCCTTAAAAAGTTTATTCCATTTTAAATTTGCATAAATGTGCTAAAAAGTGTATAAATGTTGGTGGAATGCATTTTGAAAATTTACTATAGCACATTTTGATCTATTGGAGAAAGACAAGAATTTGATCTATTGGAAACATCACTTGTATGCATTTCAAATATATTTTACATGTATACATACAATATATAGTATGATTTAAACGCAAGAAAAAATATTTAAAAAATTACAAACCAACTTCTGTGGGCATCCCAATATATTATTTTATGTTATTTTATTCATAATTTGTGACAGTTTTATAAATAATTTAAATAAATAGCAACATTAAATCTGCAGATCTATTTTTTTACAAAGCAAAAAAGATATTTAAATATTCTAGTTTAAACCTGAAATTAAATTTTTGTAGATACATTTCTAGAATTAGTTTTGAAAACATTCATTGTATAAATATTTACAGAGAATACTTATAATAAACAAAAGGTTATACAATGTTGTATAATTCAGTTTTTCCTATGTATACTTGTTTAATTTCAATATAAATATGAAAAAAAAGTCTTTATGTTAAAAAAATGCCTTTTAAAAGAACGAGAAGAAATAGGATAGGGCAAATCATTACTGTGGGAAGTATAATTTCGAGAGGGTTATTAACAGTAAAAATCTGTCCCGAAGATTAAACATTAAAATATATAAAGCAGTAATACGACCAGTGGTCATGTAAAGGAGTGAGCCTTGGACAGTTACCAAAGAAACGAATGCAAGCTGAAGTGTTTCTGAAGTTCTGCGCAAGATCTTTAGGTCATACAAATACTTAAGAACAGAGCGGTTCCGTACCGCACAAATAACGAATTGATTGAACTCTAGGAACTAGAAATTACCAAAGTAATTAAGGCCGGATAGTTGAGATGGGCCGGACATTTACACCGATACCCAGACTCTCTAGTCATAAAAATGGTCTGGCAACAAAATCCAGAAGGGCGGATATCTATAGGGAGGGCGCGTATGAGATAGAAAAACATCAGCGTTGCAGATCTGAGAACAATGGGAATAGAATGCAATCTTGAATTAATGCAAAATAAAGAAGGTCGGACAATGATCGTGCAGTCAGCCAATTGATGCTGCCCAACTACATCAAAGGTTGTAGAGCTACAAATGATGATGAAGTCTTTGTCAACTTCGCCAACTAACTGAAAGTTTAATTGAGGTATTAAATTTTGTTTTAATGAACTATCAGGATTGGAAAAAAAAATTAAACTTTTTCATTTAACGCTCGATAATTTTTTAGTACAGAAATTCAGGTTTAGCGATTGATAAAAATCGATGGGAAAAGATAGAGTGACCAAAAAAATTAGCAACATATTGAATCTTTACTTATTCAAGAGCAATACTTCCCTGATTTTCTGTCTTAAGCTTTTTGAAAAATTCAATTTGAACTTTATATCCAAAAAAGCAAGTATTGGCGACAATTTTATACTTCTTGTTGCGTTTAGTATCAAAGTTGTCTAAACAATGCAGAAAATGTGATCACAATAGTGACTCTTAAAGATCTGCAATTTAATTTTTCAGTCCAGATTATTTAAACAGAATGCTTAAATTTCTTGTGTCAAATATTTGGGAAACCATAATGTTTTGACTACTGCAAATAACCAAATACCTTGTTACTTCAATTCTCTTGATACGGATAGTTTTTGTAGTGTGCACGTCTTAAAGTTGTTGTTTATAAGAATGTAAATTTTAAAAGATGTTGATCAGTTCAGATTAGGCCTGTAGGGACGAAACACGTGTAAAGTTTTCTCAATCTTAGTATAAGTTCGAGACTTTTGACCAAATTTGTAGATTTTTATATTAATCTCAACATTCTCAATTTATTTATAAACGGTATTGAACGGTCTTTTTGTAATTCTAATTTAGTATACTCAATACAATGCTTATAAGAAAAAAAAGTTGATTACTGGCTAAAAGATGAAAAATTAAATATCAAATTCAAAACATCATGTAGAAAACCCATCTTAGTATAGGGTTGAATAAAAGAAGGCAATAAAATTATATTATTTCTTTATTATGCCAGAATACCACACTTTTTAGGACATCCAGAAAGTGATTGTAAAATAAATTTATGTTATGGAAAAAACTGCAATTTTCATATGTATACCTCTACCTCAGTGTGAAGTATCTAAGAAGAGGGTAATGAGAGGGATCTCTTCTTGTTAGTACTAGTTTTTCATAGACTATAGTTCGTTATTAGTATGCTCATATTCGAAAATACTAAAAATATATTGAGTTTTCAGAATTAATTATTTACATAAAATTAAATTTAAAAAAATGTAATTTAAAATTAAAACATAATTTAAAACAAAAAACACAATTCTTCAAAATTCAGGTTTTTCTGTTATTTTAAAGTTTTTTATAAGCTTTTGAAATTCTCCAATCAAACAGCATTTGCGAGTCTTGAATGAATTTAATAGAAACTTTGTTGTTTAAATTCATTTAAAAAACTCGTCTCTCAATTTTATGGCAACATTGCACATAAGCACTCTATGATAAATTATACCGAACTGTTTTCTTCAGAAGAATATTTTTTGGTTTCGTAAAATTGTAGATATAAAAAAAGGATTATTTGTAATTTTTCGTGTACCAATTTACGGCTTCCTTTGCTTCTGCACATAAATTTTTACTTTCTAGGTCTAAAACCTAAATTAAAAATTTCCATAAAGACTTCAAGGGAGAAAAGGAATAATATTTATGAATACACGAATGTGCTCGGGAAACTCGTGGAGCGAAATAAAACGTAAAATAAGACAGCGCGGCAGCAATTGGAGCGTTTCTTAAGGGATAAGTCGGCTAAACCCAATCAAAGCCGAAAGTTAAATCGTTTTAATTTTCCTTTACATTTCTCTTTATTCCTTTAGTCGGAACAAGAATTAAGTTTGGCTTTTGTAAATTAAAATAGCCCAGCAAAGAAGTAGTACGCCGTCGAGGCACGGCTGCCGCGTTCCTGCTGCAGTGGTTTTTACTCTAATTAATTCTGCTTATAAATTCCGATTCTAGGCCTTTTGCGAACCGAGGCCGCTGCCTTCCTTATTGCCTGGCTATACCAAATACAGTGGACCAAATATAATAAAAAAAAATAGGATTATGTTTTTTTTACATTAGCTAATTAATTTGTTTGTTTAGATTAAAACAAAACTTTTCTGGCTAATTTTGGGCAAGCAGCGAATGCAAAAAGAGAGAAAAAGAACGCTCGTTATAAACATTATAATGAGCTTATTAACCTTATAATTTTATAAAACCCCAAATACGATTTATATAGCATTTAGAAAGTCTATTTATGGAAATTATATTTTCCCACTCAGTCTCATTAGCCGATAATCTCATCTAGAGATTAAAATAAAAAAACTTTTTTGAATTTCTTGTTTTCCTTTTCCATGAATTAATTAACTTTAAAAGTTATTTTTTGTTGGCTTTAATTTTATAAATATTAAATGACCAAATATTTTTAAACATGGAAGCCTTCAAGTTACAAACGAAACAACCTATTCGTCTATTAAATTCTGTATATAGAATGGTTTTTCCAAGTGCATAAATTCATTTTATATACCTGTTTATTTACTTTTTACTGGCATAAAAAAGAGGATTGTAAAGTTCCAATAGTAGTTTTTTTTACTTACAAATTTTGAGACTATAGTTCATACTTTAGGCCAAAGACAATCTGCATTTACATTATTATAAATAATAATGCAATATTACATCTATAAAGAATTTGTAGAAAACGCAATATTTATAATAATAATTTAAAAAACGTTTGTGACTTCACCGTCCCATTTAAAATGACAAATATAAGATTTGCGAAAAAGTGTTTTTTTTTTTAAGAAATGAACAAATTTTCATATTTTAGCAAGGAAAGAAATCATTATATTATATAAGCAACTAAAAAAATGGACCATGTTTTCCATAGGCACATCTTCCTTTACGTAGTTCTAAATGTTCCTGGAAATCGCTTAAACAGTATTGTTTAACTTTTACAGTAACATATTTACTTCAATATAAAAGCTCTTAATATTTAACATTACGGTATACTATTAAGAGCATGTTTCCAGTCGGGTTTTCAAATCACATTATTAGCTACACATATGCAGTAAACATTTAACTGCGATGGATAAATTAGTAATTTTTAAAATTGATCAATCAATGGTTGCTTACATACTTGATCAGTTTAGATAATTTTTTGTAAAACAAGAATTGACATGGATTTAATAGTGTTTTATAACCTGGGCAAAAAATTAGAAATTAGCCTTAAATTAGTTAAATCATATATACAGGAAACAGGGCATTTTGTTAAAATATGTTTCTAAGTAGATTTTGTTTTATTCATTTTTTAACTATAAAAATACCTGCATCCTCGATCACTCTTTCCTTTGCTTTTTTTTTGTAGGGAGAAATCAAGATAAAGATGACAAGACTAATTGGTTCAATACAAAAACCTCATCCATTCTTCACAACGGCGAAACATGCCTACGCGTATTTCGCTCTAGCTAGAGCATCATCAGACCTTTAAGAGCTATTTAACGCTTACACAATTTAGATTTTAGCTTAAAATTGGATGATATTTGCAGATAAATCCAAATATATACTCAGTAGATTTTTTTTCTTAATTTTAATAGGAGTAGCATTAAGACTGCCATAAGTATTTTAAAATTTTGATTTTTAATTGCTTATTTAAAAAATTGTACAATATCTATTAAAGGCGGTTAGAAATTTGAGGATTAATTAATAACTACGAGTAGCAAAATCTACATGTGCTATTAGGATATTGCTACTTAAAATGTAGTACAGAAGATTATGAATAAAATGTTGCAGTAATTTAATAAATTAATTTTAATTCATACTGTTTGACAGAAAATTTTTTAATATTTTTTGACAAAAAATTTGTAATTTTTGGCTTAAAATTTCAGATAATATTTAAAGATACATCGAAATTTAAATTTAGTAGATTTCGCGAATAATGACTAAATGATTTACATTTTTTCCTTTATAACAATTATCATTAAAATTAGTCAATTTTTTTATAAACTTTAATTTAAATAGCATTAAGGGTGCCATGAGCATTTCGAAATTTTGTATTTAAATTAAGATCTTATACAAGAAATTGCAAAGTATCTACTACAACGTTTAGACGCTGCTACTAATTTAAGCTAGTACGTACTGGCATCCTAGTAATTTTAGAAGATTTAAAATTAGTTAACTTATGGCAACGCGGAGTATTTGTATGACTAATAACATAATATTTCAAATTTATATTATTTCCAGTAAAAATTTCAGAGATATCCAGAATAAAAAATTTTAAAATGTTGTACTGTATTAGATTTGAAATAATTTTCCAAATATACTGCGCACTTACATTATTATGTTTTTACTTCTGTATAATATTCAAATAATATGGGTTTTTTTTATTTATAACACAATCTTTTATCTTTAGAGTATAATTATAGTATTAATCAATAAATATGACTTTCTATAAAAAGAAGAAAAATATTTTGGGTACTGCATTTAAAATTAAAAAAATTATAGTAATTTTCGATGTAACACAACGGAAGTGCCAAAAAACGAAGATATAATAGATTAAAAATTAAAAAAATTAAGCTGTCGAAATTTAAAAAAAAAGTTAAATATATTTTTTTATCATAGAATTGATAACTAAATAAAATATAAAATATCAATTTTAAAATAAATTTTTATCGAAAATAATCATTAAATACAAGATCTAAATTATCTATTTAGATCTTGTATTTAATTTAAATGATTTAAATTGAGGCTGTGTTATTTGTTTTTTAATATAAATCCGTGTTAGGAATTTGACAAAATCTTAATATTTTAAAGAAAAGTTTATTTAAAACAATATAGCAAAACAAATAACAGCACTTTCTTTACCATATATGATGGTGACTTGAAATTTATTAACTTTGGGTGACCGCTACATGAGATTTCAGCAGGTTTAAATCTTGTCCTTCTAGCTGTCTTTTCAAGAACGTATTTAATAAAAACTAAATTATAATTTTTTTAAATTTATTATCATTTGAAATAGTGAAACATTTAAACATTAAACTTAAGAACAAACAGGCTGTTGAAAAATTAGAATAATAAGATTTGTTGATTTTTGTAAAAAGTCTTTAAAAATTAATTTATTATAAAACCATAAACTGAAATTCAACAGATATCTTTTCTTGGATAGATCTAATAGATAAAATCAGAGAGATAAAAAGGGAATCAGGGTATATTTTCACTTGCTGCCAATCATTATGTTAACTTATTAATATTTCATTGTTTAAAATTAAAAAGCGCTTTTCTAAATATTAATTATTTTGTAACAACGGTTTTTGCCCATGTACCTCATTAAATAGTACTTCATATACTATAGAAACGTATCATCCATTTTTCTCTAAGAGATCAACAAAATGTTTGTTTTCGTTTGGTCTCTTAGAGAAAAATGGATGATACGTTTCTATTTGAAAATGCTAGTCAAGCTAAATTTATCCGCTATTACAAGAAGAACCTTATCGGAAGAAAAAATTTGTTGCTTAAAATATGGTTTCTTCAACAGTGCTTATTTCATCGAATAACACTAAAATTTGTCAACTTAAGGTGCAACATACGAATTAACTCCTCTGACACAGCATTGGAAGTGGCCCGAAGAACTTGGCTTGGAAGGGAGGAAGTCAAAAACTATTATAGAAGCTTAAATAAGGTGAATTCTGTAATAAAATACCTTTACTTTACGTTGAACTTATTCTTAACCTATTGGGAGTTTTGTACTTTACATTCAGCACTTAGAGATGGGGTTAAAATATTTTCTGAAAACTCCTTTTTTCGTTTAAACCTCAAATTAAATCACCTTAAGACATCTCAAGTTCAATCTTTAAGAAAAAATAATTAGGAAAATGTCACTTTCAAATTCATAAAAGGTACTTGAATTTAACAAATGTGGCTTTCATACCGGACGAGGAAAGTTTTTTGAATCTTAATTTAAAATATAACTTTTCTAAGACTGACTTGCGCACGCGCGAGACTTTAGCTGTGGAGGCTGAGAGTGTTTTTGCAGACTACTGATATTCATAATAAAAATATTTTGCGTACTAAAATAATAAATTTTTTAAATTCTAATATTAACTCAATTTCTAATAAATCTAATTTTAATAATAGCCATCTAACTTCTCTTAAAAATAAAATAAAGAGTCACGATTTAATCCTTTCGAAAGCTGACAAGGGTAATTGCCTGATTATACTTAAGAGGGATGATTACATAGAGAAGGTTTTGGATTTTTTGGGTTCGGGTGACTTTGTTAATATAAACAAAGATTCTACTAGCTCTTTTTTCTCCAATGTTAAACAAACCTTTAATAGGTGTAATCTGACTTTAGAATTTTTTCATACTAGGAAAGAAAAATTATACCCTATGAAGCTCAGAACTCCTCTCCTCTACGGCCT
Organism: Anthonomus grandis grandis; assembly: GCF_022605725.1. Lineage (NCBI taxonomy): Eukaryota > Metazoa > Arthropoda > Insecta > Coleoptera > Curculionidae > Anthonomus > Anthonomus grandis. The sequence goes on from NC_065557.1 coordinate 18,948,754, forward strand.
TCCTAAAATCCATAAACCCAATCTCCCTATTAGGCCAGTAGTATCGTTTGTAAACTCACCTTGTTACAACTTGTCAGCCTGGTTAAATACCATACTCAAAGATGTAACTGGTTTCAGAAGTACTTATTCCACAAACAATTCATGCCTCTCTCCTCTTCTAAGTGAGATTTTTAAGCACCATTTGGAGAAAAGGATTGTCAGTGGGAAGTTTGGTGCTTTTCTCAATGTATATAGGAGATATGTGGATGATATTTTTGTGGTATGGAAAGGAAATGATCTAGAATGGGCGGATTTCCTCATTTCTATAACTTCTCTTCTGAGATGGAAGGTTACTTGATGTGCTTATTTCAAAAAATACCAACAAACTTGAATTTGAGATCTACCGCAAACCCACTACTACGGACAAGGTCATCCAATACTCCTCAAACTTCCCTTATTCCTATCTTAATAATGAAAATAGTCACCTTTTTAGATCAATGTCATTTTTTAGTAATATTTCTTTTTAGCTTGCAAAGTTTTTCAAGTCTACAAATCTTACAATTGCTTTTAAAACTACAAATAGTTTAAAAAGTCAGCTAGTTAGTACAATAGATAAGACAGATTTCTTTTCAAAATCAGGGGTATATTCATTAAGACGTAATGACTGTAATGGCATTTACATAGGGCAATCGGGGAGAAAAATTTCCACCAGAATAAAGGAACATACAAGTTTGGTGGACAAGTATAGGAATACTGACATGATTGAAACTAAATCGGCGTTTGCAAATCATTTATTGGCCTCCTCACATGGTTTTTCTTTAACTCAGGGAGCGGATATTTTGAAATAACTAAAGCTAAGAAAAGCCCTGTCCTTGTGTGTGTGAACCATATTTTCACGTTTGAACCTCACCTTATTTATAACAACATCTCTTAAAAAGTCTTTTCCTTTTCGATTTTAGATATTTTTAGTTTTTATTGTTAAGATTGTTTACTTATATTCTTACTTATTAGTATAGTTCGAATTGTTCCCCATGTTTGATTATGTTACTTGGTGGCTTATGGGTTAGACGCGCGCCTGTGAATCTAAAGGTTGCTGGATCGTTTTCCACTGGTAACATTTTACATTTTTACTTTTTAATTTTTTTAAGCATACATTTTTATCTATGGTGGGAATTGTTAACTTAACCTAGCTTTTCTTTTGTTGTTAGTTGTAAGGTGATCTGTGTAGGTCTAGGTAATGAGTCTTATCATAATTTATAAGCGTTCTTTTTGTGAAAAATATCTTAATGTTTTTCTTAGGCCTGATGATGCTCCGATAGGAGCGAAACACGTGTAGCTTTTAAAAAATTATATGAATTTTATGAGACCGTGACTTTGTGTTTTTGTTCATATACTACCGCATAATTGCTTCAATAAATAAACACAGTAAAATTTAGCTATCTTATTTAGTCTCTGAACTAATAATTTAGTTTTATAAGTCAATAAAAACTCAATCTATAAATAAGCTATTAAAGTAGTGCTATTTAAAATTAAATACTAAGATTATGATTAAAATTTTGTACTAATTGCTTTAATAAATTAATTTTTATTCATATAAACTAATTTAAAAGCATGGACCACTGGAGGCAGTTTTGTTATAACCAGGATCGCTGACGCCGGTGTGCGCTTGATAAATTCACTTTTCTGCGCTTAAAAACATTAAAGCGAAGACGATTGAAGTTATGAAAACTGAGAAATTAAATCCTGAGTGGCCAACAGCAGCGGACGGGACGAAACGGGACGGTGCGCGATGTACGAAAAGGAAAGAGGGAACCGCTCTCGCAGTCAGGATTATAGTAAATACAGTCGAAGTAATTTGATTACGTACGAATTACTCCCGTTTAATACATCGTTATGACTCGACGGTATAATTTCATTATTAAAGGCCGTTTGGTGCACTGGCCCTAACCCTGCTTTCTTTACCTCGGCGATACTTTCTTTATTTCGTTGGGGTGCCGGCCGTTTTGGCTGAAAGCCTAAATACGCCGTAAAGCTTTATAGGAAATTATTTCGATATAAATTTAATTAGTAGCTTATTAAGTTTAAGATTCAAGAGGGTAAACGAGCTTTAAGTTAAATTTATTTATAACAGATTTTTAATTTAAAAAACATTAGGATAATTAAGTGTGTAAGCTTTACTAAGAAGGAATATTGGCTAGTAATTATAATGTTAATATATCTTGACGCATTTTTGCCAATTTTATGGAAGAACGAAAATAGTAGAATGAAAATAGAAGAATGAAAAAAGTAGTGTTTTTTTAAATAAAGGTCTAAGGACAACGTTTCCTAATTAAATATAAACTTTATGGACCCCTTTCTTTTAAGGCTCTTCATATTAATTGATAATAATCATGTAGTAGAATACTAGTGTCATCTTACCTCAAGGAGGTCCCCATCGCGTCTACCCTATCTCAGCTTTTTCACTTGAATTTCAATTATTATAATTATCATTAATATTTATTTTCATCAACTAAATGAATTAAGTACAAATTGTGATGAACAAGCAAGAAGTGATACATCCGATATTGATGCACTTTAAATGCAAATATTCCTTCAAAAATGGAATAACCGAAGAAAGTGCAGAAATAAAATAATTAATATACACTTCCTCCGACAAAATCTGTTTCTTGTTATTCCTATTGTCTGTTTTTCACTTTCAATACAACCTTTACTTCTCCATCTGGATGTAATGATTGGAAGCATATCAACAATCTTTTTTTTTGAACATAAAAATAGTTTAAGACATAGAGAATCTAAAATTACATATAGAAAAGCAAATCTGTTAGCAAATACAACATACGCTGTCAATATAAAGCAGAAATGGATTACTGGTTGAGCGAACTAAAACGAGTTGAACCATTTGTAATTAAATTTTTAGCATCAAGAAGATTTCTATTAGGCGGAGACAATGAGATTCTTGGATACCTGTAAAACGAAAATTATTTAGTATGCATAGAATTATTTGGGGAATTTAATGCGTTTCTTGCTGAACACTTAAGAAATATGGAAACTCAGAAAAAGAAGAAACTCTATATTATGCAAAAACTATTTTATGCAGAGATGAAATCATCATCATCGAAGCATTACTCAGAAATGTTTAAAAAATCAAAGGGTTTTAATAATCAAACATCATTAATATTATTTTATATTGCATTGGTCAAATCTACTATAGAATATGCGACAGTAGCTTGGAATCTGATGTATCACAAATATATTGATCAAATTGAAAGGGTACAACGCAAATTTGTAAATATTGTAAATTTTCGCTTTAATAGACGAAGATATTTCTTTACTTACTATGATAACTTAAAGTTTTATAGTATGAAGCCCTTAGAAAGTCGTAGAAACAATTTTGATTTATAAAATTAATAATAATTTAATAGACTGCCCTTTTTGCCTGGCAAATTTACATTATTATTTACAGTTCTCCATTATGGCTTAATTTAAGTGATACTTCTAAGCGATTTTACCTAATTTCGCAAGGAAGGATAAATATTATCCTATTTTTCCCATTGTCATTATTCATATGTATATACAGTGACCGCCTAAAGTTCCACATAAATTCTATAAAAATTAGAGACATGATTTTTTGAGAAATCGCTCGGACCCGTCGATTTTTATTTTAAGTTGCGCATTATTTCACATACATTTTTGTACATAGGGTGGAACAAGAAAAAAGATATGACGTCATCGGTCATTTTTTTAAATGGAATGCTATATTTTTTATTGCATTTATGAAATATAGGCGAAATTCCAAGCAAGTTTCGTATAATACACCTTATCTCAAAACTCAACTGTTTTAGAAATATTTACATTTAATTAACACGAAAACAAATAAGTACGTCTATTTACAAATTAAGGTAAAATTGAGGATTGAAATAATGTTATGAACACTGCCAATTATTTTTATTTCCATGGTTGCACTTGTAAAGAATCTCCATTTTCAAATATTACTGTTAGTTTAAAAATTAATAGTTTTTATTAGAATAAATTATGGCTAATTTAACGAAACCCAACGAATTGAAATTTTGATGAAGTAAGTGAACTGTTTAGTGCCAAATACCCAAACCATCCTATTTCTCAGTCAACAGTTAGTAGAATAGAGCACTTCATATATCATAACTTCAGGTCATGTTAGGGATTTGCCAAGATGAGGTCGTCCAAATATTTCTGAAGAAACAAAATTAAACGTTCTGCTCTCTGTCGAAGAAAATCCAGACAATGCAACTTTACAAATTTCAGTTGATAATATAGCCGGAACGTGAGTAAGACGCATCTTAAAAGCAAATTAATACCACCCTTATAAAATTAGACTAAACACGAATTAAATGAGGACGATCCTGATCGAAGAAACCAATTTTGCGAGCAAATGATGAACATTTGCAATAATAACCGTCAGTTTGTGTTACGAGTTTCGTTTTCGGATAAAGCAACTTTTTGTTTAAATGGTGTCGTAAATCGGCAAAATTGTCGGTACTGGTCACTGTCAAATCCACACTGGGCAACTGAGGCTCATACACAGTACCGTAAATCTATTAATGTTTGGGCTGCTATCGTGGAAAATAAAGTAATAGGGCCATACTTTTTTAAATAAAACTTAACAGGACAACGCTATTTGAATTTCTTCAAGAAGATCTTATCCCTGCTTTGGCTGCCCTATACATAGACGAACAAGACCAGACAGTAATCCCAGGAAGATAGATAGGACGAAGAGGGTCAGGCCGACCAGGTCACCAGACCTAAATCACTGCGACTATTTTCTATGGGGGTACCTGAAAAGTAAAGTTTATATTGAGAAGCCAAACAACGTAGAAGATTTCAAAAATAGGATTGATATGAAATTAGACGTATATCATCCGAGTTTTACATGAATTTTTAAACCGTCTTGCTTTCTGCCAAGAAGTAAATGGGGACAGTATGAACACTTGATACATTAGTAAGAGTTTTCACAGTTTATAACATTTTATTCTCCATTATATCTTAATTTGTATGAAGACGTACTTGCTTTCTTGTTGGTTGAATGTAAATATTTCTGAAGCAGTTGAGTTTTGAGATAAGGTGTGTTGTATACGAAACTTGCAAACTTATACGAAATTTCGGCTTTATTTCATAAATGCAATAAAAAATATAGCATTCCATTTAAAAAAATTATCGATAACGTCATATCTTTTTTTTGTTCCACCCTGTATACAAAAATGTATGTGAAATAATGCACTTAAAATAAAAATCGACGGGTCCGAGCATTTTCTTAAAAAATCATGTCTCTAATTTTTATCGAATTCATGCGGAACTTTAGGCGGTCACTGTATAGTTCTTTATTGTTTATAAGAGATAATATTAAATAAGGTAGTTAGGTTTATGTTACTTGGTATATTTGTTAGGTTTGGTGGTGAATATTTCGCAAAGCGCTTACTTGTGTTTAAATTCATAAGATATTTTGTGCTCTCCTGTTATTAGATTGCTTAGTTTACCTGTAGGAGAGTCTTGTAGTTAAATAAATATTTAAATAAATAAATAAATTATAGATACATTTCCAAATGTCAAAATATTAGTAAAAAATTGTGTATGCTTTATGATGACAAATTGCAGTGGTGAACGTTAATTTTCCAAGTTGACTAGCTTTAAAAATAAATTAAGAAGTACTATGCTTTAAGACAGGCTATATAACTTATTATTAATAAGCATAGAAAATGACTTATTGAAAGATATTGATTTCGAAGAGGTGATAAATAATTTTGTGCATCAGAAGTGCAGAAAGAACCTTGCACTTGCATCTATCTAAATAAATATTCGTGCTGCTGGTTTATTTATTAATGTATTTATTACTTATTTATGTGTACATAAGTTGTTTTAATATTCTGTTTATAAATAAACTTTGTTCCGAGAAAAAGTGTTTTGTGTACTTTTTTTGCTATTTTTACAAATCCGGAAGAGGTCTTCAAATACAAAATGGCCAGAGGACCAGAGATGGTTAAAGATGGCTCTCAAGAATACCCATTAATAAACTTTTAAAGGGCATGCAGGCCAAAAAATTAAAATATACCGCTATTTTTTTAATCATGCCAGAAGTGAAAGAAATAAAAAAATTACTAAATTTTAATTAATTTTTGACTTAAAGCGAAAATGTTTACAATTGTTTCGCAGAGTTTGCATCTCGAGTTCTTGAAAATAAATTAAGGTATTTTGTGTTTTTTTTTATTATTAATAAGTGCTCAAAATATAAATTTTCCTTTACTTAATCACGACTTGATAATATTACTATAGTACATTATTTCATGATGCACTTGCTATGAAGCACAACTTCTAAAATTTTGGTATTAAAAGTAACAACAAAATATTTAGCAAATTTAAACTTTTTTAATTGCATTGATTTTGTGTCATGATATAAAGCGGCTAAGGAAGTTGTACATGTTTTCATTTAAATCTAATTAATAAAAATACATATTTTGCAAGCAGAGTTAATCACTTACGAGCCCGAAAAGCTACAGGTAATATATATAAAATTCAAAGAAAGAATAAATAAAATATAAAGCTCCTCCCTGTGGTATGCAGAAGGAACCAAAGAAAGATTTCAGGCTGCCCTCCGGACAGTTGGGATTGCGAAGGGATCAGTCCATATTACATCACATCTCCAGAATCCGCTATACATTAAATCTTATTGGGAGCAAACCAGAATCGCAACATAGGTGCAGTTTCCTTCGACATCACCAAGGGATTTGACAAGATGTGGCCTCATAGTCTATTACGCACTTCTATTTGCAAACTGTAAAAAATCTAAACTGTTTTTAATTTTGGTTTCTCGGATCCTGAAGCAGAACTAACTAAATTTTCTATAAAATCCAAAAAAAAAATAAGACACGCAAATTACGACGTATTTTTGCAGATAACACTTTTCTAAAGTGCAAACATTAATGTCAAACCACTGATTTCAAAATCAATTTCAAAATCAAACATCATGAACCCTGGTACTAGAGGCTTACTTTTATCTGCAAATAATATGCGCTTATTATCACACTTAAAGAAATTCTCAGACAGCGTCTTCTGCCATGATAATGTGAGACATTACAGAAAAATGTATCATAAAATTATAAGGGCTGTCAAGAATATTTATTGTAATAAGAGGCTGGCCAAAACAGATAATGCTGGCTAAGAAATATGGTCTATTGTAAAAGAATTAGGAAATAGTCCTTCTTTGACTGGCTCAATCCTTACTTCACCTGAGTCCCTTAATAGTTATTTTGTAAACATTGTAAAAAACTTAATGAGTACCATAACCCCTTCCTACGATCCATTTCTATATCTTACTAATGAATATTTATAGTTTCTTTTTTACGCCCATACTATTAGCAGAACTTCGTAGTACAATGAGATTAGAAACATAGATAGGCTTACCCTAAAATGTTTTTAAATCTACCAGGATGCTTAACCATCTAACGACCCTTAATCCTTAAACTATCTAACGACTTTAATAAATAAGTCATTTCAAAATAGAGCTTTTCCAAACTGCCTGCAGACGGCAATTATTATTCCCCTACATAAAGGAGGTGAGAAAGAACAAGTTTCGAATTATCGCTCAATTGCGTTATACAACCCACGTTATCCAAGATCATTGAACAATTGGTTAAAAAAAGGGTTTTATCTTTTTTATTTAAATATAAAATACTTACTCCCCATCATATAGCCGGATTCTTGAGTAACAAATGTACCAACTCTATGTTTTCCTTTTTTGGTATACTCCTGCCTAAATAATGATCACTCGACAGCAACAATTTTCAACGATTTCTCTTTGACTGTGTAAATCATAACATTTTAATTAATAATTTGAAGCACTACGGGTTTAGAAAAATGCCTCTGGAATGGTTCAAGACTTACCTTCATGACAGAAGTCAGCTTGTAAGGGTTAATATGACGACGTCTTCTTGCAAGCCGATAGAATGTGGGGTGTCTCAAAATCCTAAATCCTAAATCCTGTTTTAATTCCACTATTTATAAATGATATGGATAGTTTAAACATCAGCGGAAAAATCTGTCAGTTTGCAGACGATACGAGTTTTACTCGGACCAACCCGGATACATTACATAGAACCATAAGAAATAACATAGTCACCATTATATCGTGGTGCGATTCTAATCTTCTCTGCCTTAACATTTCTGAAACGAAATTCGTGTCTTACAGAAATGGAACCTTTGGTACTTTATAATACCAGCTTAGACGTCATTGATTCTGTGAAGTTTTTGTGATTTATTGTAAACAAGTCCTTAAAATGAGTCTTGCACATAAATGTCTTCTCCAAGAAATTAAGGTCTGCATGCTTTGCGCTTAGATCGGTTTCCAGGAAGTTAAATTTGGCAGCGTTTAGATCAGTATATTACACCTCTTTTGAGTCGCATCTCCGATAAGCCCTTCCATTCTGGTGTACATATTGTGCGACTAAATTTGAGCGCATTTTTAAACTACACAAGAGAGCTGTGTATTATTCACTGTGACTTAGTAGTAGAATTCCCTGTCAAAAATTCTCACAATTACCCACTTAGAAATGGGGAGCAAGATCTTTATCATCCAACCCCACGGTCAGACTTAGTTAAAAGCCCTACTATATGTAAAAAATGCACAAGTATGTATCATCTGCCAAATAATATCATCTGTAGAATTTTCATTTTATTGTACAAAGATTTATAGTATTTATTTATAAGTATTTATATTTTATGTTTTCTATATTATGATCTTTTGTTTTTTTCTGTATGTTTTTTAAATTTGTATGTTTTTGTTTATTATGTAGCCTTATCTGTAAATTTGTAATTTATTTCTTGAAAATAAAGCAGATGATTATTAATATTATTATTATTAATATTATTATAGATTTCATGCCAAACCGCAATCGCACTTCCCCCTGGAGAAGGGAGACTTATTCACTTATCCCAGATATCTCAGATATCAGAAGGATGATGCTCTGATGGAGTCCTTTCCATGTTATCGGTCTCTGTTTTTTAACTTTATTTACAGGTAATATACTTAAACTAAATTACATGATATGTTTCTTCAACTAGTTGACATTATCTATGTTTCCAATGAACTTTCTGACGATTTGAGATGTGGATAATAGCCTCGACTTCTGTATTAGCTTATAGGTGCTTTCCTTAAAATTAAGCAATTTTATGATTTCGATCAGGCTCTTTGGTATTACTTCTATTGTATTACACAATAATTAGAATTTTCCGCACTTCTCTGATTTTCCATCGTCTTCGTGTTCTGTACTTAACAATTTTTTTATTATGTTTCACTCTTAGGTTGTTATTATTAGGAATAGCTACATCAATAATCTCCTTTAAGTATGTGAGCGTCTGCTCCGACATAATATGGGCACCATCCATGCACTTAGAAGCAATGAAGACAAACGCTTAACTTCTTTAACTATGCGCGTTCCTCCACACCAACAATCGACTCTCACTAAGACCAGTCCTCACTTATTCATGCGCCTCCTGGGCGGACATAAATAATAAACATCTTACATGACTTAAGGCTACGGAATTTATTATAACCACTATGTACAGTGACTGTGACACATAACTATTACATTCTGAATTCTGCAAGTAAAACTTAAAGAACACTGCTTTTAACCCAGAAATTTTAAAGACAAAAACGAAAAGGGTATCTTAATTCCTTTGCTTCAAACGAAGATTAAGAAAGCAAAAATATGAGGGAATTCGATAAACAAGCTCCTAAATTTATTGCACTTAAAAAAAAAAATTCTGAATTTAATGAATAATATATTATTTTAACGAAAATAACAGTTTATTTTCGGTATATGGGCCTAATCTTTATTTGTTCTTTCATAGTTATTAATTTTTATGTTTATTTTGAAGATGATTTTGAGATTAAGAGTAATTATATCTCTTTTTTACTCTTTATGTTTATAGGAGCTTTTAGCCATTCACAACAATATAATGTGTGATTTTTTTTTAAGATAACCACTTTTGGTCATTTTTTACCAACCCAATATAGATTCCAATGTAAAATATACTCTTTCTTCATAGAAATAATGTCCCATACGCGCATCTTTATTTCATTAATCTTGTTATTATAATGTTTCAGAGAAAACGTCTCGCGGCAAGGAAAATACATTACAATTCCCAACAATCCCGAAATGTTTGAATTTAATAGCAACATAGATCATGAGTGGCGAAATTCACGTAACTTTGGCCCGGGATACAGGCGGATATGAGTAAGAATGGATGTTCCTCCGACCACAGGGATCTCCCGGGATAGACTCTCCGTTGAAATTCCTACTAACTTCTCTCTCTAGCCGTCCAAAACTTACCATAAACTTCTTATTTCTTATTAACCAGGGTCGTAATTATACTATATATAAATTGGCGTTATAAATTTCCGAAATTTGGGACGGGGTCTTGGTAACTTGTGTTCCTACGGGTATTGTTAAGGGGGTCAAGCTATCCAACCTACTTTTTAGGCGTATATAAATAAGCTTTGATAAAAAAATATAAATTATAATTTGTTAATTTTTTTTTTAACTCAGAACAACCCTCGTATGTTTGTCACCATTCTCACCGGTCGTAATGATATTTTACTACCGTTGATTTAATAATGACTCCGACAATAAACATTGAAGTTTAAAAGAGACAAATAACCATATACCTCTTCATCTTCCTACGTACCTTTTATTGGACATCCTGTTTCAAGGCAGACGCGAAATTCCCAAATTGATAAATCTAATAGACTTGTCATGATTTACCCTGCTTAAATGTTTAAATCGTCTCAATTTATTCATTTAGCTGTTTACCGGTAGCAAAAATAGAGTTTTCGCATTAAAGTGTTGTAAAAATAGAATATAATATTTTTAAATAAATAGAAAAGTCTATGTCAAAAGGGGATTTGTCATCGAAACTATATATTAACTATAGAAGTATAAACAATTTAATATTAAAGGCCAAAAAAATCAAAATATAGGTTACAAATACATAATATTCTCAAAATTAGAACACTTACATTACATTTTATATAGGATGTTACAAAATTTAATATAAATGGAAATTTCAAACCATAATTATCTTTAGTGATGCGAAAATAATTTATAATGTTCACTAATAATTTTTGCTTTTATTTCATAGTCCTGCTAGATTTAATAGTTAATATATAGTAGAAAGTTAAAGTAGAAAGTCTAATCTCTCAAATGTCAGTAGTATTGCACTGTTTCTCGCACAATGCCTAAATGTGGGTTCCAGGGTTATTATTATTAGCCTTTATTAGGGCACGCAAAGAAAACGCAGCTTTTATCGGTAACCCCAGCTTTAGTATTGAAAGATAAATCAATGTCATAATTGACAAGTAATTAAATTTATAACCTCAATTTAAAAAAAAAATATAGTAATACTCTAATACTTCATTTATAATTATGAAATATAAGATTATGAAAGAAAATAAAGTTTTCGCACTTAATATTTCTTGAATTGCACTTCTGATAATACTTCGCATATACGTATATTATATATACTCAGTTCCCAATTTCAAATCAAATCAATGATGGTGGGTATATAAACAATTTTGCTAAATTGAATTTAAAATCTGTGACCATTTCTACATATTAATTCCAAAAAAAATAATCTATAAATTACGGCGAGCCGATAAATCAGTACCTGAAGAAACCAAGCCAAAAAGGGGGTACCTGAAATTCTGAGTCTCTCCGACTGGCAGCAGGGCCCACCTGGTCTGAATAGGGCTCCATTGTTGGCAGCTATACGTTTGGGCCAAAAGGGCAGCAGCAGATCAACCAGTTAGGGGGCCTTCAGAATGTCTAGCAGGTAGTGAAAGGCAATCGGTATTAGGTGTAGCCGATTGGAAGGAATGAAGGTTTCGGAGGTGATGATCCAAGTGACTTGATGTGGTAACACGTGGAATAGCAAGTGAGGTGGAAGCAGTAACAATAAGAATGCAGCAAAAGCAGAAGCACAGGATAAGCAGAAGGTACAGGAAGGCCTAAAAATGGGAACCACACATGAGGTTCGGCATGGCTATCAGTTTTATGGCATTTTTGTGTGGGTAAGCAAGTTAAATTTTATAAAATTGCTTTCTAGAAAGTTGGATGCATTGATGTTCTTTTGAATTAAACCGAAAATCGTGCAAATAAGAAATTAATTAAATGAAAAAAATAGGAAAATGACTTAGGAATGTGACATGTGCTAACTTACCGAAGATAGAATATGGCCTTTTCTGGGGTTTAATTAACACAAAAAACAAGGAGCCCTATAAACTCTTAGGCCTACTTAGTAAATCAGCAATTAAGCCATTCTAGCACATACTAGTAACTACTAAACAAAATTAGCCTAAGATAGGGTCTACCTTTTCACATCCGCATTAAGCGAAACTATCTGTCATACTCTAGTACCAGATAAAGAATGAATCTATTAAAAATAGGATTGTCAGTTTGCCCCAGATTTTAAGGAATGCACTTATCTGTCAAGTACCTAGGTGTTGACATGCTGGGTACTATCTGGTACCAACATTGGTTTAAGTAATTTGCAACTATGGAGCAACTTATAACTTGAGGCCATGGTTTAGCAACAATGATTTACAAAGAAAAACTGACAGACCAGATTGGCATTAACATTCTTATCACTATTGATCCTTATGACTTAAACAAAATAAACAGATAATTAATTAATCAGTATTGATTAAAATCTAAAATAGGCCAAATTGACCTGCAAGGTAAAATCAATGGCAGTTCTTAATGCTATTCAATCAACAAAACTATAAAACAATATCCCATATTATTATTTACTCTCCTCATCCAATAATGATTTTCCTTCCGTTTCAGATCGGGTATGTTAGGAGGGACGATCTTAACGGTGTATCATATCTGTGTAGTATATATATTTATATATGATTTTTAAATAAATTATTTAATGAAACTATGGTTGAAATTTAATTTATCCTGGCAAAAAATAAATAAATCAGTTAATATATCTGTTGGAGATTAAACCTGTAACAGTAGGCAGCATTCAGATCCAAATTTATTATTATATCTTGAATAGTCGTGACAGTATGAAAGATTTTATAATTAAACTATATTCTATAATTATGGAATATGGAACTATATTCTCCAAACAAAAGACCATTATGGTATTTTAAAACTTCGAGTTTTCAACAAATGAGCATCCACTATTATGCTTTTGATGAGTCAAAAAATATCCATCAAAAACTATTTGTTTAAATTGCAATTCTCCATAGGAACCATCATATAAATGGATTAAGAATCGTGTTCATTTAGGTTATACAAATATCTTATAGATTGGTTTGATCAATTTTGTGTTATATATTTTGAATATATTTTAGTGTTAATGAAAATAGTATTATGCAGGGTATTGTCAATATAAATTACTAAGAATCTTAATCCTAGGGCTAAAATAAGACTGATTTTTCTTAAAAATGAATCCTTAAACTCATCACCTCCACGATACAGCCATCGCAAGTTGTGCAAAAAAATATCGTAAATATTATATTATAGCTACAACTATTTTCAAACAATCTAATATTTGGCCGTTGAATTGCCTATAGTTTTTATGGCCACAATTTCATATTTCTGACAAAAAAATTTTAATTAAAATGCCACAAATAAGTTGGTTATCAAAAGATCTAAAACTGCTGTATTATGTGTGTATTTGCATTTACAATTTTTAAGTACCCATAAAATTTTATAGAAAAAACTGTAGCTATATATGAGGCGTTCAGTGGAAAAGTGGCCAGAAGTCAAAAAAAGACTATTACTATTTTTATATTACAGATCCCTTCTATTGCTATTAATCTATGGAGTGCTTTGGTAACCTATGTCAATTTTCTTAAACTGATCCTAGGTGGTGCGACATTACTACTTTTACATACTCTAATAACAAGATAAAAGATGATGCAACATTAGCCCAATGTTAGTAAATAATAGCCGACGTAGTTATTTTTCGCGCAATATTGGCCAAGTATCTTTAGTGGCTTATCAATTTAACCTTATGAATACATTTTCTTGTGTTTGTTTTTTGTGGTACGTTTAAATTTTGTAGCTTTTAAATGTTTTGTTTATTTTAAGTGCAATAACGTATTTACTTTTAACATCAGGCAAGTTACTTCCTTATATTAGATTACTCAAAAAATTCTTTAGTTAAAAATATTATTATTCGGAATATCCATGCATACTTGTGTTTTCGCTGCAAATAACGTCTTAAGACCTAGGTAAGAAAGTGAAAGTTCCTTTTGCCAATTCTAAATGGTAATTAATTTTATAGATAAATCGCTAATGATTTTTTACTTTTTAATATTTTTGGTTACTAATTTTTAAGATAATATTTAAAATTCTTGAAAAAAAAATGTAATATTATTGGAAAGGTGATATACATATATTTAAAATTTTTATGAAATTTTTGGCTAAATAATTATTATTAATATTTATTTTTAACTAAATTCTTTTTTTTTAGGGCATCACAATACATCAGAAAATAAGATGATTACTACTTTTGAATTAGGATATGCAAACGTGAAGACAATGAAATAGAAAATCCCAGAAATAAACAGCGAAGCCTTAGAAGAGAATATACAGATGAAAGTTTGTTGACATGAAATATAAGAAAAATAATAAGACATAGTGGATGCGAATATAAAGAAGTAAAAGGTACTGTTATGATTCAGTTCTGTCCATGTGTTAAAGAATTTCTTTCTTTAACACATTTCTAGACTTTAATTTGTACAACTAATCACACCAATGACACCAAAACATACATGAGATACTATTACCTGCCCAATAAAAGGGGAATTGATATTCTAGTATGTAAAGATTTAAAAAAATATTAATAGTTTCAGAAGGACTATTAACGCGTGCTCTTCATCAAAAAGAGCAAGGCAATACGCGAAGTAAAGACAAAAGGGGGAGATGCGTACCTGCTAATAAAACAAGCGAAAACAATATTCGATAAGTCATTTATTTCATATGTTTGAGGATACAACTTGTCAAATAATCAGGCACACATTTGTGTTAGCATGAAGCTATAGTTTCTAAAGGACGTTAAGAGATCGGATCCTATTTATTTTATTAATTCAAAATATTATAAAAAGCTCGTTATGTACAGTTACGTAAAAGGTAGTTATATACAACAGTGATTAATGTGGAGAGCAAAATAGAAAATACAAAAGTCCTTAATCTGTTATTACATAAGACAAAACAGATTTCTATAGTACAGCAAATCGACCATAAGTTTTTAGTACCGAATTATTCTCACTTGGCTTGTGAACTTGACTTGTAATTGCAAGTGGTGGAAAAAAATAAGAAAAGGTTTAACGAAATTTATGCGCTTGGTGATCGGAAAAAAGTCATTAAAACTGCCAGAAAAAATGCTTTTACAGTAGTTGAAATGCAGACTAATGATTTTATAACAACCATTCCTCTAGAAAAAAATATAACAAATCGCAAAAAGTCCGTAGAAGAAAAGGGTGTGAGTTGGTTAAAAATGCAATGGATCAGCTATAACTTAGCTAACCCGACTATTTATTTCATAAGGAATCCAGTAACCTAGAGTCTTAAAACAAATTAATATTTCCAACTGAAATACTAAAAACTTTTAAAATACAATAAAAGTTCTAAAGTATGTTTGAAAGACAGAATGATAACATTTGACATACTCATAACACATACGAAAATATTCAGATGAAGATACTGCCCAAACTTTCTAATCTGATAAATTAAATAATTTAAAAATGTTGAAATGAATTAAATAAATTTTTTTTAAATAAGCTTATTTTTATTTTCAATAGGTTAATTTTTCTTTATTAGTCTAAAATTTAGTGTATTTTTATTAAATTTAATATAAATAAACACGTTATAGACATAGGTAGTAAATGTTTTAAATAAAATTATACTACAAAAGTGTGCTAAACCGTATTTTTTCAAAAAATTTTTAATTTTTTTAAATACCCTTTTAAATGTAATGGTATTGTAATTGTAATTTAAAAAATTCTTTTTTAGTTATTTGGCAACAAAATTCCAAATTAAAAAAAAATAGATATCAAAATACAAATTGCTAAAAGTCTTTTTTTTAACTCGATTTTCTCCAAACTATTATTTTTAACTTATATAACTTTTGCGCTAAACGCTTTAAGTAAATCGTCCAAAAAAATTACAAGCTTATAACTTTTAAAACATTTAAGAATAATAATTTAAAATTTGTTTGTATCTTGCAATGGCTATAGCTTAGAGAAGATGGATTTTGTGACACAATTTTTAAAAAGAAATTAATCCGCTGCAAAAATGTCCCTAAAATATTTGTATTGTATAAAGCCTTCTTGTATATTATGCTATTAATAATTACAATATTGCAATGACAAATAAAATATTTCATTTAAAAAAAAACGATTAAACTAGTCCATAAAATATTAGCATAACCTAAATGGATATGGACATTGGTCTATTTATATAATGGTTGCTACAAATAATTTTTAATTAAACAAATTTTCTTTAATAAGGGTTGAAATAAAATAATTCTTGATAATTGTTTTTAGACATATCTGGTCATCTGGCCTATGTTTAGATTTTTGGCTTACCATGTATTAATTAAAAAATTAAAGATTTAAAATAAGAATGTATATTATTAAAAATTAGTAAATGTTTGTAATAACTAGTGTTGAATTAAAGATAATACTTACAAATATAATAAGACCTATTTTACCACTAGTAATATGAACTAGGATTTAATCTTCTCTTCTATAATTTTGCTGTTATTTAAATTAGAACTTTAATTATTGCATTTGTTTATATTTTATTATTTTACAGTCATTAACCTGCAATACCTTATATAGTTATTATCGACAAATATAAATATTTTTTATGCACAAATTTATATGCACCTTAATATATTAAATAAATATCCATAAACACGTCCATAACGTCCGATTGATCGGTACGAAAACTGTGTGTGTATATGCATGCAAATCCTATGTATATGGTGAATTATTACACAGGATAATATGAATCCTTCATCCTATGTGATTTACTAAGTTAAATATATCACTTTATTTTCATAACAGGAATATGTATTATGTCCGCTGACCTTTTGTTGCTCGGTAAATAAGAATTTCCTTGAAAATGATTTACATACGTTCCATAAATTTCAATATTCTGATAAGTTAAATTTTGTTGGGGTATTTTCTAAAGGTTCATTAGCGTTAAATTTAATTCGTTTTCTTTGATTAACATTTTTGGATAAAATGCCAAAAACACCACTCATATTAAGCATGTAATAGATTTTTTGTCGAAGAATAAAAGAAAAATCAAATCTTTTAAGAGAAAAAGAATTCGAACCATACTTTTAACCAAATTACTCTTAAAATTCCTTTAACCCGCTTTAAAGATTATCATGCAAATTGCAAATATTCCCTGTAAGATTTCTCCATGTTTTCTTAGGCAAGGACTCTTGTTGCTTATAGAGTTCACCGCATAATAGCGCAATTCTTGCTCCAGGGCGACTGGTTTTAGGATATTCATTCACGAAGCCTTCCTTTTCTTTATCTGACTGGATTATATTACGTAAATACACTTGGTAATTTTACTGTATCCGCCTGTTTTCCTTTTATCTAATCGTTTTTAGTTGTGGATTTTGAGACGGTTACGGGATCATATACGGGCCATTTAATGTTACTTAAATGTTCGAAAAGTAAAGGGATTAAAGTTTTAGTTTACTTTCAGGTTTAAATAGCACTAAAGTAATAATTAAAATTGTTTAAGTTTTGCATTTAAATTAGGGAATATATAAAATTAAGCTTGTTTGCTTGATTCATGACTTCTTCATTCATGATTCACGCACATCAGCTGGCAGCAGCCTTTTATCTGGTAAGCCTATGGATTTAGGGCGAAATTTTGTTTAAGTTGAAAGTTTAAAGAAATCACATTTCAGTTTTTTTTAATTAAAAATATAGTTTAAAGTTAAATTAAAGTTGTAGAAGGCGCCACATAGTTTTTTTAAAAAAGAGCTATGAAACATATGTACGGTTTAACATTTTGTTGCTTCATGACGCCGAAAGAGGAAAATCACAAATAATACGACGGTGGTATACAGGTTGGGGAATCGACCATTATGTATAGGGAGATACTTAAAGTCAAAATATGGCAATGCGCAGACATGCATTTCGTGCGCTCTGCCACTCACCTGGTTCGTCGTTATTTTTCGGTACGAAGCATTTGACTTTAATTGTATGGTAACTGTATTACTTATTGTATTACTTATAATACAATTTCGCAAAATATTACGCAAAAGCATTTATAAAACAGTTTTTTGTTTGCTTTACTTTACATACATCAGTGTATAACCCACATAAAATTGTAATCTCAAAATATTTATTATGCTGTATATTGCATAATGGAAATTAAAACGTTATTGTAATAAAAATAAAATATAGGCTCTGATTAAAGTAGAATTTAAACACTATACAAAAATAAAAATAAAAGTCTTCCAAAAAACAGACCTCCTTCTTTAGCTAAATTATAAGCTAACCTATCGTAAAAGCTATTTTGTACTACCAAAAGAGTTTCTGGTAAAATGGGATTGGCACATTCAACAATTTTCTCTCGTTCTTTCCGCTAAACTTTCTAAATCTCCTAATTTAGCGGTAATCTAAATTTGTTGGCCTACTAAAATCGTGTATGTAAATGTAACGTGTTTTATCTTCTTAAGAAAATCTCAAAAATAAAAGTCTTTCTGGAGATCTAGGAGGCCATTTAATTAAAGTTTTACCTATAAGGATGTTTTTCAATGGCAGGAAAAAATAGGGTTTTCAGCAGCACAGGATATTTTTGGGCATTAAGTAAAAGATGGCCGTATAACATGGTAGTCCAAAATATTACCACACAAGCCTTATCGAGTACGAAACTGAAAACTTCTGTGCTCATTTTCTCGAAAAAAATATAAAACTATAAAGAGCTTGTATTTTCCATGTATTGATAATAAAATTCTTTTGAAAATTGAATATTTCAGAAGAAAATTAATTTTCATTTTCTTTTTCCATCATAGTTTCACAAAATTACATTCTTCGCCACTGTCTCCAGTATTCTGGAGTTTGTTTATAAGATCCATATACAGTTAATCATGTTGAATCTCTTCAATATTTAATCATGTTGAATCTACTTCCAGGGCACTACTAACCTTTTCTTCCGGTCGTTCTTGCTTCTGGCCCTTTTCAATAAAAAATTCTTAAAGACAAAAGGGCTTAAAGACATGTCCCAAAATTCGAAACCACATTAAAAAATAGTCATATGGTTGGAACCTTTGGTGTGACGCACAAATTTCGAGACAGTTTTACCAAGAGTTTTAAGCTTCTCCCGAAGATGCTAACATCGTTGCGAAACACGTACCGAGAGTAAAAACAAAGAGTATTGGTTAGTGGTAAAATGTGTCTCGTAATTTCACAAAAAAAATATTTTTGCAAGGAATAGGTCTATTTTTAAATCTAATTCAAAACACATTCTTACATTTTAATGTCCAATTGTTTCTAAAAAAACCATTAAATAATTTTTTAACTTTTTGAGAAGGAGTATAAACAGCTATAAGTTGAGAAAAAAATAATCCACTGTGAAGCATGCAGTCTCACAGGCATACCGACATTTATATTGTTAATATATAAAAAATAAATACAGCAAATACTCATCAGATGACCAGAGTCATATCAACGCGAACAAGCGGTAGGACGTAGCGGTGGACAATGCCTAACCTTCAATTCTCCAACCTGTATAGCAGTTTCTCTTTTAATAAACCAAACGGATTGTTTAAAATATGTAATTAAAAAAAAACAACTTAAATAGAAAAATATGCAAGAAAAATGTAAGATCTACATGTTAATTAATTGGCTGAAAAACTGTTTAATTGTTAAACGTTAAATCTCTTTTTTTGAAAAAAAACCGCCTGAAGGAGAACCGAAGGAGTTATTTAAAGTTCAAAGAAGAGACAAAATGATAGTGAAAAGGAGCAAACAGGTTAAATAACCACATAAAACCAAAATGGAGCACAACCTGTATAAAATTCGACCTTATACAGGTCTCCAAGTCTGGAGAACACTAAAGCTTTAATTATCCTTGCATTTCATGGTGTCGAAGTAGGCAAATGACGTCCGATTAAAATTCGAATGGGGCCGTTGACAGGGCATATTCTCTCAACACCATGGGTATGACATATCAAGACAAAATTTGACATTACTTTGTTTTCCTAAGAAAAATTGATGATAAACGGGAAAACAAAAATAATAAATAAAATTACACTAGTTAAAGCCAAAGAAACCACTGATTTGCTTAGTGGCAAACATTGTTATCAAGTCGATCTCAGCGACAGAGGTCTTATGTTTTTGTTTTGTCGGAACTGTTTCTATATGTAAATGAATTATAAAGGCGATTTTGCAATGGTGAGTTAAATCAGTCTCAATAAAAATTTACTTATAGCATTTATTCTTCAAAGAAAAAACAGAAAAAAAGAAGTACTGACTATATTTAAAATGTAATAAAAAAAATGTGAATTAAAATTTTAGATTCTAAGTTAAAATAATTTGTAACTGGTAAAGGCGGGCTGCTGAGGTCAGCTTGCCTGAATTTCTGGCTACTCAGGCTATGCCGGAAACAAGAAGGCAGACTCCCTTGCTAGACTGAGATCTGCAAAACTGCCGGTAGGCTCCGAACCAATAATCGGTATAGCCAAATGCTGTTGCATCAATGATTACAGAATGAAGAAGCTGTTGTAAGAATGAGAAAGAAGAAGTCGAACTTTCAAAGTTGGACGGAATCAGCTGGCATGAGGCAGGCTAAGGCACACATAGAAAGGCATTCTGTTTGTCTCATCAGACAACTACTGCGCATAAAGAGACATGAAATTGAGCGAGTGACACGTCTTTTAACCAAACACTGGCATTTCACCCAAACACCCATCATCTCCACATCAAAGGTATTGCAAACAACCTGGAATGCCAGTGGTAATAGGAAGATCATAAAACTACAGACCTCGTTATTGGGAAGTACCTAACACTCATGTCGGCTACGTTCAAATTTTTGGGTAATACCTACAGTTTACCCAGCGATATGAAGTATTTCAAACCATTGTTTCCTCATTGGTTTTTCCAAGGTTATTGGCCTCTAGTAAACCCCCCGTGGACAGTCCCTTTGGATGATTACTGTCTTACAACTAAAATTATTACTAATTATCTCAATTGAGCTATAATTGAAGACATGAAATCACTTTTTTAGATAAAAGATTAAGAGCTACGCTCAAGACAGTCTCTGAATATATCACAGTAATAGAGTTCATGATTACAGAGAATACATTTATCATCTCTACCAAGGCAAACTCTATCTGGTTTAGGTGAAGATGTTCAACTAATGAGAAGTAGTATTGTAAAAAGTAAGTTGTGGGCTGCGCGCCGTTACAAAAATAGCTTTTGACAGATACCGAAATCCTGCCTGTTAATCAAAAATAAAAACATGTTGGCGATACCAGTCTTTTCTTACTTCTACCGCGAACTCCAAATTTGCAGTTAAGCCCTTATACTCTCCATGGGAATAGGGAGCAAGGGTAATAAGTTTAGTATGCTGGAGTTATCGTAGAAAGTCATGAAAGGTACCTATCCACTAATGCCATTCCCATACCTAGATCATTGTACCGAATAGTAATTACCAATGTCTTAGCATATCTTATAGCTGAGATACAGTATATGAACATCGCTTAGAAGAAACTTATACTAATTACTTACTCTGCAAGTTCGCAAGTTCGCAAATATACGCTACTCTTTAAACACAAAACCGCATATAGCTATTGCCATTCGACAAAAAAAATCCTATCGACCATAGAGCAGATTAGAATGACGTTGTAAAGAATTTCGTCATCAATAGGAATCTAAATCTAAGACTTACAATTTAAGCCTTACAATTGCAAGAGCTAATTAAAAAACTAATACCGAAAATATGAAACAAAATGAAGAAAAATAAATAAATAATCCCTACGATCAAACAGCGTAAGCTAATGTAAATCGGACACTTATTGAGATGGAATGAATATGAAATACTTCGGCTAAATACCGAAGAAAAAATTAAGATTAATAAGAAAAAAAAACAAATCTGGCTTGAGAATCAAGAATGATGGCTTCGCAAGATTTCATCCGAAATCTTAAAACTTTAACAAACATCAAACCGCTACGATTTCCTTAATTTAATATTTAAGATGTTGGTATGAGTTGGACGAGCAGAACCTAGCCCACCACGCATTTTCCATTATAAAGAGGCTGTAATAGGGAACAAAAGATGAGGCTTATACATACAAAAATGGAGAATACTTAACTTAATTTTTTGAAAACGGAAAAAAGGTGTAAAAAAAAAATGGTAATACCTATAAATTAACATAAATTAAAATGGTGTACAATCAGAGAATCTTTATGCTGTCGTCTAAATGTAACCTAAACTGCAATAGTTGAATCAATAGTTGAAAAACAACTTGGCAAAACATTTAGTAAACACTAAAGATAAAATACCGATAACACACCGATCTGGAGTTTACAAGTTAACTTGTTCCCACCCATTATATGATATCTGTTATGTTGGCCAAAGCGGAAGGAAAATTGCAATCAGAGTCAACGAACATTTAAGACTTCACGCGAAATAAAAATACTTTTATTAACAATACCAATTCTCCTTTTGCGAACCACATATTATAGTCTAAGCATAATTTTAATCCCGGAAGACTGAGGTTCTGCATGTTTGTGAGAAAGGGTTACAGTTGGTCTTGTTGGAAGCATTTGAAATAAATAGGGCCATAAACTCCCCAGACTGCACATGCATTAATGAGCAAACTAAGTTTGACAGTATACGCTTTTTTGATTCAATTAGCCCTAGAAAATAACATTTACCTTTATTGTTTTTAACTCTTTCATCTTATAACATTTGTATTAATCAAAATTTAAAATCTTTTTTTTAACGCAACGCTAATATACAATAGTTCCTTATAGTACCTTCTTTTAATATGTAGAAATCTGTATCGTCCTAAGTATAAATTTTATATTTTGAATCGTAGATGTCCTTATTGTACTATGTTTTTAATTTAAATTCTTTTATTTATTGTTGTTTTTATTCCCGATAACGGGTAATTTTTGTTTTATTTGGTGAACGTATATGTCTTTTGTAATGTTCTGGTAAGTTCTAAATCTGTATTGTTATAGCGAATAAGCTCTTTTTTAAAACTGCCTTTAATTACCTGTATTTTATTTTAGTATCTGATGATGTCTGTTAACATAGCCGAAATGCATAATGCATTTACCTAAGTGACCTACATGCATTTTTCTTGGAGATAAAAACTTCCCCTATTTGTAATCTTTAAACTGCAATGCTGTCACATTTTTCACAAATTTAAAAATTTAATTAGTTTTGAAAGAATGCAGTTCAGTTTTCGTATGTTAGAGTTTTACTTATTACGTGTAGGCTTATTTTGACATATTCTTCTTTGTTTAGAATAGGTTTTTGATGGAGCTGCTTTGTAAATTCCTATTTTAAATGAGTGTTATTTTGTAAGTCTCTTAGTAAAAAATAAAAATTTTGGGGAAATCTATTTCACAAGCTCTTAATCATAATTTTTAATACCAAGTGACTTTTATGTTCACCAACTTAGACTCTATTCATGAAAACACGTATTTCCAATAATGATTTACTTTAAAATACATTACTGTAGATTCTTTAAATTTAATTTTCAATCGCTGGTTTGAAAAGTACTCAGATACACACTGTTAAAACTGATTCAGAAGCTGTTTTCTGGAATATTAGTTTTAGATAATCATACCGATTATCTAAATTTCAACTTGAATCAAAACTTATCGACCCCCTGGTCAATGAATTCTTCTATTATAGATATGTATTGATATGTATTTCCATATGATGATTTAAAATGATTGACATGTTTATTATGCTAAATATAATTTTTAATATAAAATAATTTTCAAATTATTTAACTTATTTCATTAAATATAAAATCTTCATCTATTTTTTTCATGAGACCACACAAAATGTAAACAAACAAACAAAAAACAATGTCACAGTCTCATAAGCAAACTTTATTGGCTACACATGTTTCGCCCTGTATACGCAGGGCATATTATCAGGCCTTAGGAGCTACACAGAGTTTTACAGTGTATGTGTAGGTCCTAAGGCCTGATGATGCCCTGCCTATACAAGGCGAAACACGTGTAACCAATAAAATTTGCTTTTGAGACCGTGACATTGTTTTTTGTTTGTTTGTTTTTTATTTCATTAATTTTTTTTTCTAATATTTACCGATATATAAAACGATCTGCATATCTCAATTTAATTTAACTCACTCTGCATTTACAAGGTTATTACTGATGCCACTAAAAATATCTATTATAACTTAAAACATTTTTTTTTCAAAAAAAAAAAAAATGCAAGCATAAAACATACAGATCAAACATATATTTACGTATAAAATGTTTCAATATAAATAAAGCCTGATGAAGCTTGACTTTAATTATAATAAATGGTTATGTAAGCTTTAAAATAAGGCCACATTTCCCTAAATTTTTTAATTTACAAAAGGCACAGAGGGGGCGGGTTAATACGCAAAGAAAACTATTCATTCGCTACTTCGATTCCCAAAGTAAATACGCTTTTAAGCATTTTTTGGTGAAATTTTAAAGAGTTTTCTGGATAGTTTGTAATTCCTTTGAGTTAATAAATGAAGAGTCGGCTCGAACAACATTGTAACTTACATTGTTTCAACTGTTCAGGAGAAGCAAAAATCTATATACCTTTTTTTTGAACTTTAAAATGGAAAAACGTTGCATGATCATGACAGTAACAACGTTGTTTCATTCTGTTAGGCTTAAATTTACACGATTTATCCATAGCTTAGGCTATAGAGTCTTTTATACAAGAAAAATTTGGAATAACGTTGTAACTGCTTTGTAACTTGCAACGTTTTTCCATAACTTGCGCATTTTTCAATACACTATAAAGTCTAGGATACAAAATAAAAAACGTGGTGAACTAATATATTTTTATTTTTCGGTCTGCCTTACGTAAAAACCAACAAAACTGTAAGACTAATAACTAAATCTATACTGTATCCTACTTCAATATCTATTATATAGAAAAAATGACAGTAGAAAAAAAATACATTAATAATCTTAATACTAAAACTAGGCTGATAGTATATTATGTTGTAAATGTAAACATGTAAGGGAAAATAATACTCATTCTGTTAACAATTTTTCGTAAAAAGGATAATAAACACATATCTATTAAATTACCTTTTTTAGCAGTGAAAATAGGTATTGGTCTATCATATTGTGGCGTTAACTTTACTGTGTTACTATTTTGCCAAGAGTTTGCAGACGGTAGCTCAGAATTATTGGAGGGTTGGGATTGTTCGAAGGTTCACTTATGACTGGCCATTAAAGAATATAAACTTGATTATAACTATTAAATAAGAGGGCGCCACTTAGTTTATTTTTATAAATGAAAGAAAACTAAGAAAAAGACTTGGTATATAGGTTTCAATTAACAATTAAGTGGCCCTGGATAAAGTAGATTTAAAGAGTCAAAAAAAAAATATCTTAACAATACAACCAAATTATATTTACATCAAAGATATGTATACACCTCATGTTCTAATCTGTTAAATGTTAATAATATATTATGAATTAAAATATGACTAATATGGATATGATTAAAATAAATTTGACATAAGTAATATTTAAATTATGATTTCACTACTAGGTAGATTTCAGCACTTAAAAAATAAATTGCAATTATTAAAATTTTTAGTATATCTTTGTATTACGCAGGGGAAAGTTCATGAACCTTTTTACCTAAGGCATATCAGCCTTAACCGAGTTATATCTACTTAACTACCAAAAAGGGTACTGAAAAATACTGAACTAAAAATAACTAATATTATAGATAAGAAATTGACGTATTAAATTATGACATTGATTAAATATTTGTAACGTTAAATTGAAATAAAAGATATATTAATAAAAATTTAAATAAATGAGACAAATCTATGGTTAGTAATATTTAAATAAATGGAATAAACTGGCCTGTATATTCCTCCAAGAATTAAACGGCTATGAATGTATGCCATTTGTAGCTTAGCTATCCAAACTCGGAATCTCTAATACTAGCTCTAACTCTGGCTCCACCTCCACCGCTTTCAGCTATTTCCCGAGGAAATCAAAAGCTTGCAGTCATCAACAATTGAAGGAGAATAAAGAGGAAAACGGAAAAGTAAAACCCTAAAACAATGGTTGCCATTGTATTCACTGTCGATACAAATGAATGGCGTTCAAAATATGACACTCACCTTGCTAAGTTTCATTTTCTACCCATCAAAATCTTGGGCATCCTGCACCAGAATTATGAAATAAACGGTTCCATAAAGGAACAAGATTAAGGACTATAAATTACAAACCATATTGGCCACTTCCTGCTTCACAAACTTCGGAAATAAAAAACAGGCCTTTTATGTGCGCTTCTACCAGCAATACGGGAACAAGTCCTCGAAAAATGGATGCAGTACCGACTAAATTAGTAACGACCCCATCTCTCGCCTGAGCTGTCAATATCAGCCAATCAGAGAAAATATTAATTATGACTAATCAGAGAAGTGACAGACCGTCAACAGAAAGCATGAATAATTAAACCAGGAGAGTGATGCGTTACAGTAGTAATGTGTCATTGACAGTGTGAATTTAAAGAAATATGAATAAAAGAAGTTGACTGAAATTATTAATATAATTATTGAAATTAATGAAATGCCAATGGAGCGTTAGTGAACATAAGGAATAGAAAAATAAGACGCTACAATATGCCAACGGCAAATTTGCCATGCTGGAAAAAGGGTAAAGTAGTAGCCTTATATTTTGCAATATTTTTCACGATGGTAATATGTTTCCAGAGTCGAAGAACGTTATGAGTCTCTCTTGTAAACAATGCGATTGAGTCTTCAGAACTAATTTTATTCCATAGCGATTCCGTAGGCTTAAATTTGGAATTTTTGTGACGAGCTTTTTCCAAATCTCTTAAATCTTTGAAATCTTCCCTTTGCATGCACAAGAAATAAAAAGGCTTGCTTTCCCGTGCGTTAGCAATGACTGGCACCCACTCAAATGGCACGAAAACCTTCGCAGTTTTTTTATTTTTTTCTATTAAAGAAAAGTCCCTATCGCAGGGCAGGAAGCTGTGTCCAGTTGACAAAAATTTTTGATGCACTTCTGTGAAATATTTTTGATCCACCAAAAGTTTTAAAGTTGTAATGATTCGCCAGTTACTATTCTGCCCCACACATCTGTCCGACCATATTATTAGCTGCTTTCTTTCGCCTGTTTGCAATGGATGGAAATGTTCTTTTACGTACCTCAGTAAACAAGATGAAATTTCTATGGATCCTCGTTTTGCTACTGTTTCATTCCACAGCATCATAAATGCATCGTTAGATGTCGCATCATGTATATCTAAATTATAATTCGACAACTGGCGTTGGTAAAATACGCTGGAGTGATGTAAAGTGGGACAGAATAAGACCTGTTGCAAATCAATGAATAGAACAAAAAATATTAGACGGACTGCTTTTTGCCAGCTGTGTATCTTCATTGATTTGTGCATACCCTGCTTTAGCACGCATCTAATGAATTTGCATGTCTTGTGTTATTTTCTGTCTTTCTTCCTCAGTATTGGCAACACATAACTTAATATAATGCTTGTCGCAAAATGGCATGTATCAGAACGAGGTAATTCAAATTTTAGATTCAGTTTCAAAAATGTATCATTGTATGTCCTGATTGATATATTCTTATGCTCTGGATATTTTTCACAAAAGAGCTTATACATTATTTTTAAGTTGAGATCTTCGGACAGGAACTCTGTATGAGTTTTTGATCGTGAGTAGTGGCTTTCCTGTTTAGGAAAAGACGAAATATGTTCCCTGATCAACTCTTTAACATTTCCTGGAATAGCATGTGGCCGATTGGTATGACGTCCTCGGAAAACTTTAATGTTAATATTGTTCTTCAATTTTTCTACTAACATTTGTATTCTTCGGAGTGTTACTCTAAGGGTATCTGTGACAGTTTTTTGGCAAACTCGTATCTTATCTTGCTCAAGAGGTAAATAATAAAAAACTGTACACTTCCGGCGTGGATTTGGTTGATTTTTTACGTATCTTACGTATTTTCACGTATCTTAATACAATGGTATGCGAGAAACTGGGATTTTTCATTATAAGTATGACTTCTAAATTTTGAAAAAATCGTACGTTTATTGCCTTCTAGCTTTGCAGCAAAACATACCCTTTTACAGCGGCATACAACATTCTGAAAAGCAAGAGAATATGTCTATATGAAGGCAATAATGAAACGATGATGAAAATTGATATGGTACTAGTAATATTATGAATGACATAAGGACATTAAAAAAATTAGAGTGCTAAATATGTAGGTACTAACTTTTCCAACAAAATGATAAACTCTTAAGTACATAGTCTGCACAGTAAAAACAATACAGTTACATTTTTTCATCAAGCAAACTATAGAAACCTTGCGAACGCATGAAAGTTAAATTTCCGCGCCAAAATATAACAGTTACAACGTTTTTCGACTTACCTTTTCTAGCGGGACCATTGCCGGTATCATCTTCTTTCTTTTACTTAGATATTCTTCTCCTTTATCTCTAGCTAACTTTGACTTATTATTTTGCCACTGAGCAATGTTAGATTTGCGTTTTTTACCACGATTTAATGTATTCTGCAACGAATCTGGTAAATTTACTACAGGCATGACATGACGTCAAAAAATGTAACAATATTCTTCAATCTCGTGCGCTACTACTTACAACTTTGTTCCGCGGAAATCGGCAAAATGGCAAGCTAAAATATTTGATTTAAGGGGGGATATTTAAAAAGAGAGGGATATTCTTCTATCATACAGTTGCTTTAGGTGCCATACAACGTTATTCCATGATTAAGTCGATTTCATAAAATTTGCGAGTTACCACGTTGTTCGAGCCGACTCTTCAAATGTTAATTAATCTTTTACTTTAAATAGAACAAAGGCAGCTAAATAATGTAGACTATTTTGTAAGTAACAAAATTACAGGACTCCTAGGCAGTAATGCTGCTCTGCTGATTATGAATGAATCTGGGACTTTTTAAAAAGTAGTTTATTTTCATGATGTAAGACTTTAATTAAAAAGAATTGTTGGATATGTGATAAGAAGTTAAATTGAGCGTATATTAGAAAATTGGTATTGTATGTTTTGTTTTCCATTTCTAAAATTTTGAATTATATTAGAATTGACTTTAGAGAAATATTACCATATGTTAAGAAAAGTATACTACTATCAATTTTAAACTAACCGTAATATCTTAATTTCACCAAAAATCGTACAGCCTTAAAAAAAACTGCTTGCTAGAAATTTTCCTAGATTTTTCCTAAATTTCCTATCCTTCCTAGAAATTTTAAATATCTAATATTATTTTTTATATTTAAAGGGAAATAATATTTTTTATATTAACTTATATATATATTAACTTAGTCTTAAATTATACTGCTTAAACTAGTTTCATAGTTTCCTATTAAAATAACTTTTTTTTTAAATAAAATACGGTTTAATGGACCGTTATATTTTTTTGCTATCATCTTCGTTAACTGACAAGCTAGTATTTAAAAACATCGTAAAAAAGAGAAAGCTTTTAAATGTGTAAATACAGAAAAGATATTAATCTTTTAGAAAGAAATATGTATCCTGCGATGTAATGAGGTGCGGTCAGTTTAATGGATTTGAAAAATTGGTTCATGTTAATTCAGCAGAAACGTTAGACGTGGAGCTTTTAAATGTGTTTTTGCCAACAGATAATTTAAAAAGATGTAAGTCTGTTTACAATGAGCTTAGAAATATACTATAAAAAGTATAGAGAATTAAAAATACCCTTAGCAAGTTTAGTTTATTTAAAAATTTAAACAACTCAAAACAAGTGCTGGATGGAAACATACAGATAGACAAATTTTGCCATGTGTGCGAACCGCAGATAATGTATTCGTCTCCTGTTTTATCCTTAGGACAACAGACTACTCTAAAAGCAGGATATTTATTTGATGAAAACAGTTTTGAATGTAAGTATACGAAGCCCCAAGTTGGAGGGTCAACCACATAAACTTTCAAAACTGTTTGCCGGCCAGGAGTTGCGTTCACGATAGCATTTCTCGCAACTTGAAAGTTCGAAGGAACAAGTCGAGTTCAGCATCTTCGTATTATAAAGCCTGGGGCTAAGTACGATCAACTATGTGAAACATTTTATTAGTAGGCATTTTCAGGTTAAGTTTCTGAATTGATGGGTATGGGCTTGCGGTAGGGGATATTCTTGATTAAGTGCCTACTAAGAAAGTGATTAATTTTAGTTAAATGGTTTAGCTAAATAAAAAAGGTCTATTTGTAATTATCACTCTATAAAATATACAGGGTGTTTTACTAAGCATGGATCGCGGCTGTATCTGGGGAACTCACAATCTGACAGCACTGAATTTTTTTTGATATTATAAAAATGGCCAAGGGAGAATAGAAATTATTTCTTAAGTTCAAAATTTTGCCATTAGAGGGCGTAATTAAATATTCAATAATTTAATTGTAATTTTCTCCGGAAAATCTCAACTTAAGATATCTTTTTTTTACATAAGGACTTATCCGATTTTGTTCAATTTAGGATTGTTTAAAAATGAAATATAAGTATTTTTTAATATTGTAACCAGTAGTACGCGAAAGTTTTCAATTAAATTAGTAGAAGGCGTTATTTAATTAAAAACTGTTACTTTAATTTTTCCACAAAAATATAATGGCATTGAATAATTTTGATAGCAGAGTCGAAAACTAATTAAATAAAAAGTCGGATAGGTCTTTTAAAAGTTATAGTCATTAAAACAATTAAAATTTCACTGCCTTCCACTACTTTCTGAAGGTCGGTACGCCGCGCCACTGAGCCTTTTATTAAAATGATAAAAAATATTTCAAGGTTTCTAATTATGTTAAAGAAAAAAGGTATCTACAACTGACATGTTCCGGAGAAAATTAAAATATGTCTGTGTGACTCTTGACCACTTTTATAATATAAAAAAAAAATCGAATGATGTCAGATTGATAGTTTCCGAGATTTTAGCCGCTATCCGCTATCCAGGCTTAGTGAAACACCCTGTATATATTGTCTTGCTAAAATGTAGGTAAGAATTCCGCATTTTAATACAGCACAATATATTTTTGATTATATTTAGCAAAATTAGGGCGAGAAAATTGAGCGTCAGAGTCAAAAACTCGTGAAATTAGAAAAATCATAAAAATAAGAAAATATTAAAAAAATCACTCTGTTACGTTTATGTAAAACATCGTTTTTTTACATATTTAAGAAAAGAAAAAGATAATAGATTTTATAAAAGCAAAGGTTGCAGAAATAAAATAAAAATATTTTAAACAATTAGAATTTGACATCAAAGGCGGATAATGATTTACAGAATATTTCTGTATTTAAACTGCAATTTAAAAATCTTTTAAAAATGTCATAATATTAACCAAACTTCTATAATAAAAACTTAACATAACTAAAAAAAAAACTTCAATATGAACTTCAAGAAATATTTGTTTCAATTTTATATTCAAGCTATGAAAATATTTAAATAGTTACGTATTATAACCATCAAAAGTCATTTTATTGTTAACTAAAATAAATTTATAAAAATAAATCAGCAACTCATAATTAAATAGTCTAAATGTTAGCACATAAACACACAACAAGGTCCTAAATTATTAGTTTTATGTTATTAAATTTAACAAAATCATTTTAACTTTTCTATTCTTCGAGCAAATTTCCAAAAAAATTAACTTAAAGTAAAATTAATACAAATACCAATGTAGAAGGTTTATTCTTAACCTGATATATTTAACCTTTAATTGGAAATGTAAAAACTGTAAAACTTATACTAACATAATCATACACGAGCCTATGCTAAAGTAAATTAAAATTGAATAAATGTCAAAATAACAATAAACAACAACAAAGTTACACTACCAATACATTACAGTTACATTACAAAAGTTTAATTAATAATATTGTCTGAAAAAGATCAAATAATAATGCAAAAACAGACAAATATTTATTATAACATTTTAAGAGGCAAATACATAGACTAATTGTTTAATTAAATTCAAACCAAAATGATATATAATAAAGAAAAAAAATAAAAACAATAAATTTAAAAAACAATTTCTGATTGGTAAGTGGCTAAAGTTTGAACAGCAGGTGTCTACAACTGTGAATTTTCAACTTCAATAAAATAAATAAGGCGACTTATCTTTTATCAAAATACAATAGAAATACAAATACAAATACAAATCGTTTATTTGTCAAAATAAGAAAAAAAAAAATAATACATTTTATGAAAAAAAAAGTATGACAAAAAGGACAGTTCATCGATTATAAAAAAAACCGCTTCACATGCTGTTTATATTAAGGAAACCATATGTGAACTATCCTATACATAACAAACAAAACAGCTAAATGTTTCTAAATAATTCCATATAAAAACTAAACTAAAAAAAAAGAATCAATGCATGGCAGATGCAAGCACTATCATTAGTATTTAGTCTATAAAAGAATTTAAAACGACTACAAGAAATATAATGTTAAGTTATGAAAAAAAAAACAAAAAATTAGCAATTAGGGAGTCAGAAGCGAGGGGCGACAGTAAGGGCAGCCTGGCCGCAGGAAAAGCGAGAAAAAAAAAGATTATTATAATATAATATGATATGACGCTGAAGTCTGTTGAAGTATGTTGTATTATTAATGATATGTTTGATTTCCTAAGCTTGAGAACCTTGTTCATAGAGTAACTTTAATCTGACATGTTTTGAGAAACCCTTCTTGCTACGTGTTTTGATCTGTTCCAACAGTTGGTTCCACAAGTGCGCAGCAACATAAGGGAATGAGCATTGAAATGATGCCGTATGATGCTGAGGGATTACAAATTTGTGATTCAACCTAGTGTTGCGAATATGACTGGCAGGCCTTAAAATATTTCTTAAATAAGTAGGCTTATTATTATTTATACTACGGTAAATAAAATTATACATATGAAGTTTTCTCCGGTTTTCCATATTTAAAATATTTACTCTATTCATATGTGGTGTAATGTGTTCTCTAAAATTTATATTAAAAGAAAGTCTTAGACAGGTATTTTGTAGCTTTCGTATCATTCTTTTTACGTATGAAATAATTATTGTATACAGTATCATCATAATCAAAAAGAGACAGAACTAAAGTGTCACACAACAAATACTTTTGCCTAGAGGGAATATATTTTTTTAGTTTATATAGATTTTTAAGACGCAAATAGGCAGCTTAGCTCGTGATGCCCGCCCCTCCAGGAATGGCCACTTGACCCTCTCGACTGTTAAAATATTTTTTTAAAAATTGTACAGTGTTCGCTGAGAGGCCAAAATAGTGCAATTTCGCTAGTAACAAGTCGTGATTTACCGTCTTAGGCCTTTAAGGCCTTACTAAAGTCGAGTAGAGCCATGCAGGTGCCAGATTTCTGTTCCTCACTGGAGCGAACATCATTTAATATTTTTGTAAGACAAGAGGAAGTTATAAATAACTGTCATTTCTTGTTAAGAACAACTAAAGATTTAGAATAAATAATATACTTTTAAGAAAATTGTTTGATGCGCATACAATCAGCAGCATGGTTACCCCTAATAAATTTTTCTAAGTGAGAAAAGTACTCATAAAATTATAACAAAAATAAAACACAGGAGATTACTAAAATCGAAGTGTTAAATTAGAGACAGCGAGAATATGAGCTGGCTCAATAATCTATCTCCAATCTAGTGGTATGTCCGAATAGTAAGGAACAAAAAATTAAATCATATTTGTTTACAAAAAATTTATCCTAAGCAAATAATAATAAAAAAAAATATATAAATTAAAAATCTGCATTAGGAATAAATACTTTAACAATGAAAAGTTCTAAAATAAAATCAAAATTTTGATAAAGACCACATCGTATATTATAACTTAAATAACCAAGAATACTTAAATACGTATAAATAGTCAAATTACGTATAAAGATTCTTATATCTTATATGCAAATATCTTTTCTTAACAAGACTTTTTTTCTTTAAAAAATAAACTTTAATGTACGCACTCATACGATATCTATTCATAAAATCTATTGACATTTATAAAAATCTAATCAAAACTGTATATCCTGTCTAAGACTTAACCGAAAAACATCCCCATTACAGACCTGAATAAACGAGACGAATATGAAAATTCTTTAGAAAATCCGCATTATTCCAAAAGCAAAATCAAAACATCATTTTCGAACTTTATTCTTCGTACTGTCAATAAAGTTTTGCGCGGTCAGCATAGGTCCGACGTTAATAAAACCACGAGGAAACTTTTACTTGAAAAGCAAGTTGAATACATAAATTGAGTAGATGTAATATCAATATTTTCCTTCGCTGCGCCAGATATTATTTGAACCGCATATTGAAAAGAACACTTTTCCGGATTATCTCGATGTGTCCAGATGCAAAGATCCGTTATGCTACACGCTCTCCTTGTAGTTTATGAATACATAAAAGGGAGGGCTACTTCTATATGATCCGGATGAATATTTCTTATTTTCGCCAACTTTTAGCGTTGTTTAAAAAATATTTGTGTTTGTTGGATTTGAATCTTAAGGTTTATTGATATCTGAGTGTTTCAAATACAAGAAGTAAAAGAACATTCTCGATTTTATAGACATGGTAACTTGTGTTTTATGAATTCTGTGGAATATTTATATTATTGTCAAAATGATATTTATTATATTAGGTTTTTATAGTCTTATATCTTTGAAAGAAATTTTATTGACAGAAAGGTTTACTTTAGTACTTAATTATAAATTTCAAGTTTAACTAAGAACGCATTATTTGAGTATTATAAAGGTGTATCAATGATACAGGTTTATCCAGTTGACTACAAATCTAGTTAAGGATTTCTTTAGGCTCACATATCATTTTTTTTCTTTATAGCTTCTCGGTTATTATTCAAAAATTTTCTTAATAAAAATAGTCATTTCTATAAAGTTTTTTATTTCAAGATTCTTTAACTTTTTATATCTAAGATGAGCTACAAGCTCTAATGCACGGTATTTGTTTAATAATTAGCCAGGATATTAAGTATTCATAAGAGACCGTCGGACCACCAGTTTTTTTTGCTCGCTATGTAGTTATTTATACCTGTTTTGTTTGTTTTCTTTTACCGGCATAAATCACTGTAAGCAGGACGGTCGGGTAACTAGTAGTGTCCTGCTAAGATATATGTTTGGAAGATAGCAGCGGGACATCTTGTATTGATTTAGGCTAAAAGCCTCTGCGTTGCTCCTAGCTTTTTTGTTTTACTTAATGAAATAGGTAGAGTGGCTTCTTTTAATTTGTATAAAATTAATAGAAAGTATTTTGAAATTTATTTTTAAAAAATGCAAATAATAGGAAGTATAAAGTTAAATTAAAAACTTATTATAAATGTTAATATCAAGAATTTATTACTGGTTTAAATTTTTTAAACTTGTCATGGTTAAAAGCTATTTTGTTTCATTAATTAATGAGGTCTTAAATAATATAATCTTTAGAGATAATTTGTTTTTACCCTATGACATAATATATATTATTTAGAAAACTACATTAAACTAATCAGATTTCAGAAACATATGTTAATGATAGCTATTTATTTACTTAGTGCTTTTCATTAGAGGTCAAGCCCTAATTATAGAAAATATAATAATCTCAATATTATTAGAAATAAATATTATAAAGACTACCATAAAATAACGAAGTTATTAATCTACATAATAGTCAATTACTTTATATAACAAGCGACAATATAAAACCAAATTTGAATAATTTAAGTATTCTGCTAGGCTAACGCATCAATATTAAAAATATATTTATATCCCGTACAAACCAATGATGACCATAAGCCCCATCACCAATACGAAAAAAAAGATAAATATGTGAATCTGTTTCCCTATCCCCTTTCCAAGTAATATAAGAATCTTATATTCCATAAATATAGGATCCTGATATTATTCCTAGGGCAATCTAATGCGAATATGAGTTAAGAGAGGCAGAATCTCTTTCACAAAAATGTCGCGCACTTTGATTCGGTTATTAGGACCAGACTCATTTCTAACGCACCCCAAAACAGACAGTTTTTGAACCACAAAATAAATCCCTAGATCATCTGTATAGAATAGCTATCCGTAAGAAATGGAACATGTAGAATCATTTATAAATGGAAAATAGGTAGAACCAGATTGAATGAATTCCTATGGTATACCAGAGATGAGAACGTCGATCGATAAGTATGGGAATTTTTCAGATCGTCTTATTTATTTAAAAAAATATAATTGTTAAAGCGATTTTTTTAGTAAAATTTATTGATCTTTTTTGATTAAATTTCATATACAAGGTGACAGTTCAAAAGCTTAAAATTGCCATATATTGAGAACGAAAAACTGATTAAAAAATGCTAAAACAGTTTCTATAAAACGATAGGAGAACAAAAATAAGCATAATCTCACCCTTATCTGCAACCCCTTGGACAGGGTCAAATACACCCCTAAAACCTTAAATGGAAAGAGGGTTGAGTGATATATAATATTAAAACTCTTGAAAAATGCTTTCCAAAAATACCATTAAAAGCCACATTTCAGAAAATTCTTCTCTGTTTATCAAGGAAAATAATAAATAAAAACACTGTTTTGAAGTTTTAAATATTATTTAGATAAATGTTAAAAATGATTTCCATTATTTTAAAGACCATAATAAAGCCTACTTTTAAATTCTTCATGTACCTTTACAAATGTTTTTCTAGATATAGCAGAGCATTCCTGAACTATTTTATGCTAGAATTGCTCTAGTGACTCAAGTTGACAAGTTTAAACTACAAGTTTCAAAGACCACAGATTTTAGGTGACCCCTACAAAAAAAGTCAAGGTGTGTTAAATCCGGAGATCTAGGTGGCTATTCAATAGGACCTCTTCTTCAAATCTACTGATTGGGATAATAATCATCCATTTAATGCCTAACAAGCACTACATAATGAAAAGGTGTCTCTCCATCCGTTATAATTGTAGTAAACGTTCTTCTAAAGATAAATTTCGGTGTATTTCCCTCTGATTTTCTAATTCTCGTATTATAAGTGCTTTGATAGACCTCTGCAGCATCTCAGCATACATCTTACTATTTAATTTCCTGGTATATTGGGCTGATAATACTATCTCCCAATATACCAGCCAAACATAAATTTTATGAGATACTGTATGTCTCGTCATTCCAGTAATAACACTTTTGCTTATTTACTTGCCTATTTAAATAAAAGGTACACTCATCACTGAAGCAAATATTTTTGACTAGACAGTCATCGTTACCAAGTTCTTACAGTATTTGCAGTTTATAAGGATAAATCTTAAGTTCCTTTTTATAAATGATTCACGAGATAATCCAGTTACTACAACTGATTGACGAGTTGAATTCATTGCAACCTGACCCAGAATTTCACTTTGCGCTGTTTTGTTGACTAACCTCGGTTGATTTTTCTTGTTATTCGTGATAGAATCAGTTTCTTCAAATTTAGCTACTAGTTGGCAAACATACACTGGACTTTTAATTACTTAATATTTATAAAAAACACTTTTTCTTGGGAAAAAACATAGCAAATAAACCAATACAAAATATCTACGGACTTGACATGTTTAGCATTCTTAAGAGACATGCCAGTATATCGGTAGCCATAATTTTAAACATTCAACTAAATAATAATAAAAAATTTCCGAAATATGTTTTCATTTTTTGTTTTTCTTGACCAACAGAGAGGAATTTTCTACAATATGGCGATCTATGGTATCATTGGAAAGCATGTTTCAAGAACTTCAAGATGTATCATCCGATCCTCTTTTCCAGTTAAGATTTTATGAATATATATTTCATCTTGTTCAAGGGAGTGCAAATAAAAATGGGATAATATGCTTGTTTGTTACCCCTGATAATATGCTTAATTATCACCCCGTATACTACGTATTACATTACTCTAACTCATCTCAAGGAGTCATGAAAGTTATTTTTCTAACCTTTTTCCTAGCAGGAATAATTTCATTGATGAAAATAATTGGGGATTATAACAACAATTCAAGAGCAAATCTAAGATGCTAAAAAACGTGATTGCGGTATATAAATAGAATATAAACATCCTAAAAAATGTGAGCCAAAACATCAGGTATCCAAGATCAGCTTCTTCCAGATCTAATTGATCAAAAATATCAAGAATCATGGGCGATGTTTTC
The DNA here is from genome assembly GCF_022605725.1 of Anthonomus grandis grandis. Lineage (NCBI taxonomy): Eukaryota > Metazoa > Arthropoda > Insecta > Coleoptera > Curculionidae > Anthonomus > Anthonomus grandis. The sequence continues at coordinate 18,987,215 of NC_065557.1, forward strand.
CTCTGCTTGAGCCTAAATTATTCTAGCCTACTAAGACTACCAAGCCTGATATTTTAGTATTTGTCTTAAAACTTTATATTTAATTTCGTCATTCTTAAGAGACGAGTCATATTATATACTTTCTCTTTTTTTTAAAATATGACCGACAACTTTGGAATAACACATCGAAAAATATTTACATCTCTATTATGTTAGGAGTTGCGTTGATTCAGCAAAAATTAAAATACCTATAAAACTCTACAGTAATTATCAACACCGTTAATTTAAAAAATCGATGTTTAATCCGCATCCAGAATAAAATTATACAAAAGTGAGATATAGCATTCCTAAAATTAAATGGCTAAAAATTATTCAAGTCAATTGGAAGTTTGGTGTATGACAAAGCAGATTACATAAATAGTGTTAAGGTAGGATATAAGAGGAACCTTGGTTTTGATGACGCTGGTATCGAAGTTTGCATCGACTAGGTCAAGAAATCGTATATTAATATATGTAGCTACATTGGCGCAGTTATTGATGTTTAGATAAGTTGACCAAAAGCCTAATTTGCTTGTTAAGACTTAAGTGATACGAGAGATGATACTTCAACACTAATAACCCGCTTAGCAGCAGATCAACTACCGTAGCTCTGAATAAGATATGTAAAGGGATTCTAAAATAAGACATAGAGGACCGGCAAATTCAAAGTAATAATTTGCTATGATCTCTTAAGTGAATTTCTGGTAGTTCTTAAAAGCGATAATTTTATGGAGTAAAAATACTAGCTGTTTGTAAACTGAGTTTCTTAAGCTATTTGTTAATTTAGGGCAAAAGATGGTTACAGGCTTAGCTATGCGGCTAAAATAAAACAGACGGCATCTATACTATATTCGGCTGAACCTTTAACTGAATCACATAAGCTTATATATGAGCTTACTATTACTACAAAAGCTTTATTTATGTACAATATATATGAGCTGAACTAAGCTACACTTGTTTGACGTTATGTCAAACGTGAATGTTTATCGTATGTATGCTATATAGAAATGAGCCACGTTTACTACCCTGAAGTAATTCTAATTTGACACTCAAAAATTCTGATTTTTTTCTCTTAAGGCAAATTCGCTGTTTTCTGTCTGACCAAAATGAGTTAATTAAAGAGGACGAAGCCTCCTTAAAGCCTATATATTTTAAAATCGCAATTATAATATTATGATACTATATGACACAGTGCCGTGAAAGAACTATATCGGGGTCTAAATCTCGACTGTTTAGAAGCAATAATATTAAGTCTATCAACATAGTTGATTATCTGAGTTTCTATAGCTTTTTCCAAAATTTTTAAGAATGTTTGATGAAAGTTTGGTAAGATTGTTATTGATCTTAGTTGACTTAATTCAGTAGGGTTATTAACTTTATCCAAAGGCAAAACGTTAGCTATTTTCTAGTTTTTTGGAAAGTATAAGTTCTTAATACAACTATTTATAATGGGTGTTAATTTATAATATATATAGTATTCAAAAAAGGACAGCAAATAAAGAGAATTGTAATATGTAATTTATCTGCACCAATTTTATTTTATTTTAAGAACACATAATTTTTTAAGCTCAGTCCATTTCTCTTTTAAATTACAATTCTAAAACTTGTGATTAATATATTATTTTTTCAGCTCTTAAAGCACTTCTAAGATTTCTTAGATTTTTGGTACTAATCCCAATGAAAAGGATCTTTAGTGCGCTTAAATCTTTATCTTATCTTTAGTGCGATTAAGTGGTTGATTAGGAAGATTTTTCATAAACCTGATGTTATCTGTAATTCAGGGATCATACGACTTTTTCTAACCATTTTTTATTCTTAACGGTGCATGTATATCAAATATGCTTACTATTGTTGACGTTAAAAAATCTACTTTTGAATCAGAATTCCAAGATGCATTTTCGAAGTCGGCCTGAAACTGAACATAATTAATACGGTCTAGGGATCTAAACAAATATGAAGTATTGGGTGTTTTGAAATAAACTAGATTCGGATGAACATACCCAAGTAAGTGATCTGGAATAATAACATTTCGAGTGCCAACATCCTGTACAAAGTTAGAATTGCAGCAGACAAATCGATTATTATAGAAGTTAAATGAGACATTCTTATTGATTCTAAAATCATATGAATGAGACTTAAGGTATCCAAAATATTATTTAACCGAATAATTTGAGAAGCATCATTATCCAGGACATTTATCTTGAAATCACCAAAACACAAAATCTTAACACAACCGGTGTAAATATTAATTAAATCATCCTCAAAATAATTTTAAAATTCCTGACAGTTGGTTCTAGGAGGTCTGTTAATATTTCCGATAATAATTGATTCACCCATTATCTCGACCTTTACCCATATATGTTCAATTATTGTATTGTATAGATAATTTTTCAAAAATACGATAAAAAATAAAGTTTACACAAAAAAAAACAAAACACTTCGTGTAATACACTTTAATGAAATATTAATCTGTTTTACCAACATACCACCGTAAGTACTAGATTATATCATAACCTTGTTAATATTTATTATAAAAATGTGTAAAAAGTATAACATTTTTAATGAATACTCCTTTATTGATACTGTAATTTTTTTCATATTTTAAATTCTCTAAATTATTTTTTCCATCTTATCGTCCCATTAACTTGAAAACAATAGAAATCATTTCAACACCTTCCGCCCTTATTCTACAGAAAGTTTAATCAAGCCAAGAAAGGTATTTTGGTTTAAATCAGATTTAGAACATCAATTTTAACTACCCAATTTCAAGACCCTCTGGGCTGCCCTACTCAAAGTAAATTAATGCACAAAATCAGGGAGCGTAATTTAATAATGATTCCGTCGTCGACATGTTTAATTTCTACTGGTCAGTCGGGGCCGCACCTGTTAAGTCGCTACAATTGGACCCCCTTTTAACCCTCGTTAATTGTCTGGAACAGGATGGAAATCATTATCCTGCATTCTGGACTTTCTGCAAAGAACGTCGCCTCGGCTCCGTCCGTGATACGGTGCGCCGCAATTCACTTTTGTACCTTTCCGTTTATTGTCACTGTGGAATGTACTTTTCACGTAGAGATTCGTGAGTTGTGGTCCCATCATTAAATTGAGGATGAAGAGAATAATTGAAATTGTTGTTTTACTCTTTCTTGCTTCAGAACGATTAATTTTGGATGCAAAACTTTATCAATTCAATGGTTGAAGTTAATATTACTAAGGTTTTTGTGTAATATTGCCAGTAATTAATATATGCATTGTAGCCTTTTACTTATTTTAAATATTACTTCACTGTTATGCTAAAGCATGGATGCACAGTCCGTGGCCCGAGGGCAGCATGCGGCCCGCCGGTGGAATACTGGCCCGCCGATAGCAAAAATAAGACTGTCGTACATTCGAAAAATATTGAGTTCTATGCCAGATAAAACAAAAAAAAATTTGTTCGAAAAGTAATTTGAATCTCGCGCGCACGCTATTTGAATCTAGCGCCCAAAAATGCTAAGTCAAGTAATATCTCTTGCCACCTTTATATAAAGTTAAATTTTCTAGAGCGATGTGAACAAGCGAGATAGCAATAATCCCAAATTCGCGATTGCTCGCGTAGGTAGATACATGAAGCTTCCAGAGTCGTATGCGTGGTATAAAAGTCACGCTAACCGCAGCGACCGACAGTTCGGTTTTAATTAAGTGAAGTGTCAACAGAAAGAAATAAGCACGAAAATATAAAGCGCAATAGTTCTAGTATAGTTTTGAACTCGGCTAACCGGTGTCATATATTTTGATCCACAATCACCGTAGATTTCATGTTGCAGTGTTAACCCGTCAAGTGCTGTGTATAATTGAATCGTGAAATCTTAAGTAAAACTCTGTTATTAATTAGTATTTCTCTACTTATTTAATCGATTTTAATCAAATTTATCTTTAATGATGGTCAAATCAAATTTAATTTTAATGATGGCCAAATATTAAAATAAAACAAATAAATTACTTTTTTTTCAGAATTTCTCTAACTGTAATAACTACGTCATTATTTCAGATATAAAATATGTACTAAGATATTACAATTTTTGAGGAATACTATTTAATCAATTATTTTTGATAAATTAAAAAAGGATGGGTAATTTAAGTGTAATTTACTGCAATAGTTTTTAGGTGCTGTGTTAATTCCCCCCCCCAAAATTAAAACGCAACATGGAGAAGCCAGGATCTAGTAGAAAACGTAAGGTTATAGACGAAAATCGATAGTTTCAAGAAATTTGGATTGAGAAATTCTTTTTTGTATGGTCAAATAACAAAGTCGCTTTTTTAATTTGCAAGAATTCTGTTGCGATTGCAAAGGAATATAATTTAAAAAGGCATTATTAAGAAAGCAAAAAATGTCTTTAAAACGGGATCTTATTGACCAGCAAGCTATGTTTAAAAAACCCATTTGAGATTCAGAAACAGCTATAAAAGTTAGTTATGACATATCTCGAATGATAGCAAAGCGAAGTCACCCCTTTAATGATGAATCACTCGACGAATCCACTAATATTAATTCAACTTCTCATATTCATACAGCTCATATTACACAGCTCAACTTCTCATATTCATACGAGGTGTAACTCAAGATTTTGAAGTCTTAGAAGAGTTATTAGGAATATGTTCATTGAAAAGTCAAACCAAAGTAGTTGATATACTCAATGTCCTTTTGGATGAGTGTTCAAAAACTGAGTTGCGACTGACGGTGCTCCTTCGATGATTGGTGTCAATTCCGGGCTAGTTACTTTGCTGAAAAAGCATCTGCAAGAAAAAAACATAAACGCTGAAGATCTCATGCAGTTTCACTGCATTATAAACCAAGAAGCCCTCTGTTCTAAAAAAAATTGAATTTCAAAATGTCATGAAAGTATTAGTTTCGACTATAAATGTCATGAAATCACAAGGACTCAATTACAGACAATTCAAACAATTTCTTGATGACATCGAAAGCGAATACGGAGATTCACTATATTATACAGAAGTAAGGTGGCTAAGTCGTGGATTGACATTGGCCGATTGAACGATTTCTAAATTTATTAGAAGAAATTGGAATATTTCTAGCGGAAAAGCAAAGGGATGTTCTGGAAATTAAAAATCGTGATTGGTTGTGTGATTTCGCTTTTTTAGTTGACATTACAAATCATTTGAATATCTTGAACACACGGCTTAAAGGCAAAAAATCAACTGATATCCCAGGTTTACGCTCATGTATCATCATTTCAATGCAAGCTGACACTTTTCAGATCACAATTGAATTCTGTAAATTACAATCATTTTCCGAATTATAAGAAAATGGCTGAAAAATTCAACAAAACTGCGATTAATTTCAGTTATGTAGAAAAGCTAAATAATTTGATTCAATCTTTTCAAAACAGATTTTCGGAGTTTGAAAAAGTTAAACCTCTATTGGACATATTTAGCAATCCTTTTACAATTTCAGTTAAAATTGCGCCAGAGTCAATGCAGTTAGAAATTTATGATATTCAAAACGACCAAGATTAACGCAACAAATTCAACGAAGGAGACTTGCTGAATTTTTACCGCTGCATTGGTAAAAACATGTACAAAGAGTTGCGCATAAACGCTCTGAAATGTGCCAGCTTATTTGGTTCTACCTACATATGTGAACAAACTTCTTCTTGCAAATGAACGTTTGGAAGCAGCTTTACGTGTAAAAAAAAAATTGTTTGTTATTGTTTAGAATTAGTGTATATGTTAAGTATCTCAGTAATTATTCTACAATTTCATAATTTTATCTGTATATTTCTATGTCACCTGTCAAGAAGAAAATGTTCGTATATGTTTTTGAACTGTTTGTAATATATTTTAGAGTCTGATGATTGCAAGAACACTTGTCGAAATGCATTACTCCTGAAATTAGAGGATTAGCATTTTATTTGTGGAGAAAAGACTTCTCCTACTAACTTTTTAATACCTATCATAACCATTAGAGTTCTATTTATAGTAACCCCAAGCTATCTTGACTCTCTACATTGAACTTTTTCGTGAATTGTAGGAATTTTTTTTTAGTCGCACTATTTGCATATGACGAGAGATAAAAGTCCAATTTTGCAGAGTTAAAGAAGCCAAAGCAAGCAGGTTATCAATCAGAAATAGCCATAGAACAGGCAAAATAATAATCCACATGGATATCCAGTCCCTAATTCAACTTTTAAACTATTTTACCAAACTAAGTCTTTACCAGTTTTATTTCAAAAGTAGTAAACACTTTTACTCGTTTACTAATGATAACTTCTGTAAAACTAAAGGGTTCAATAGAACCATAAGATTTGAATTGCACGCCATGTTTGATAGTCATAACGTCACATAATTATAACATAACAGATCAAAAGGTAATATATGAGAGTTAGTAAATACACAGCATTATGTGGTCGAAGAACGCGTCTTGATTGCCAACAATTATTATCAATATGGTAAAACTTTATTTGCCACTATTCATTAAGTGCGTCTATTGTTCGTTCGAAATAATGTTCCTAATCATCCCCTGTGAAAAGAATAATAAAAAAAATCGAAAGTACTGGTTCGGTTAGTGATGTTAACCTTACGATACGAGCTTGTAGAGGTCATTTAGCAAACATGACGGCAGTTCGCGAGAGTAAGGCGGACAGGCCAGAGACGTCAATTCGTCATCGCACACAAGAATTAGATATTTTAACAGGCACCCTTCAGGAAATTCTCACTAAAGATTTACAGCTGGATGCGTACAAAATTTAATTGACTCAACAACTTTTGCCAGCAGAGCATGAACAGCGAAGAGAATTGGATCCTTGAACAACTTGCTGGTTTTGCAAACAAAATGATCTTATCATGGTGGTAAGGCTTATTTTTACCTCGGTTCGTTAATAGGCAAAACTGTTGCATTTGAGGCTTTAAAAATCCACGCATGATTCATCAAAAATAAATGCATCTACAACATCTCACTGTATGGTGTGCAATATGTTTTGGGAAATAGAAATAATGGGACCGTTTTTATTCGAAAACGAAAAAGGTAATGCAGTAACGGTGAATGGCGAACAGTATCATGCTATGATAACGCAGTTTCTTGTACCTTGGAAGCTACTGATCTTGACGACATATGGTTTTAGCAGGATGTGCCACATGTCAAACTGCTCGTGAAATATTAACGAGATAGCACAAGTTTGCTTCTGGTTGTGTTATTTCCTGATTTGGTGACCAGAATTGGCCTTCACGCTCTTGCGATTTAACGCCTTTAGACTTCTAGCTGTAAGGTTATCCCAAGTCACAGGATTATCCCAATAAGCCTGCAACCATTAAAACATTGAAATCTAATGAGGAACTTTAAGCCTTTTATCCCCTGATGATAGACACCACTGTGTCCGAAACATGTCGAGAATGTTAAAAAACTTAATGTTTAATAAATAAGTGGAGTGAGACTGCAGGATTTTCATTTACCTTAATCTACGACTCCACTGCAATTATGGACTATTTCTTCGCTATTAAGCTGTTTAAGCTAGGTTTGTTTTTATTTTTTTAACCATAAGCCTTAAGCCAAGAGTCGACGAACAGGTCAGAGAAGCTGGTTAGAACTTTTAGTAAATTTAAGGAAAAAATATGGTGATGATTTATATTAGGTATTTTTTAAAAATGTAACATAATTAGTTTATACAAATAAACAAACAAACAAAATTATTTATTTCCCAAAATAAACACATTTTTTTACATAATATCTTATCCTTAATTATGGAGCACGATTGACTTAAGTCTGTGTGTGCACCTTGACTAAAAGAATAGGAAGTAGGGACGGCATATACCAAAAAAATAAAACAAAATTTACAACATTAATTAGTTGCTAGTATTATTACAGTATTAACACAGTACATAGGGATTGTGAATTTAACATATTATGCTAGAAAGGAAGATACGTCTTAAAAGAACAAAGCCATAGATTTAAAAAATAGATTAGAAAAACAAAGGAAATATGCGTATTACAAAAGAAATCCGATCATTAAAATATGACAGTATTTAAGCGCGACATTTCATAGCAAATCTCTTAAGTGCTTAAAATTATCACTTAGCATAAAGTAAATTTTATTTTTAATTTCAATTTTTAATTGCGGTGTTGAGTTTTTATTGAGTTTGAGTGCTGGAAAAAACCTCCTTAACAGAGTATAAGAAACTACTTGCCTCAGCTCATACATTTTATAAATTAAAGCTCTCAATTAATTATTAACAAAATTAACAAGATTTTTCCATGTCATCCATTGGTCCAAAAATACTCCCAAATATTTTATGTTGTGTTTTCTTTATATTTCTTGGGTGTACTGACATGTAGCATTTTGCTTGCACTTATATTTATGTAAGACAAGTTTGTCCCTACGTGATAGGATTCCATTAGACATACCAAGGGTAATAAAATTAGTTTTTTCGGTATTTAGAGTTAGAAGATTAGCGTCCAACAACCACCGCTTAATTTTAGCGATTTCCTTTTTGCACTCGTCGAAGGCATCGACTCAGTTCCGATTTCTAATTAGGAGAGCAGTATGGTCTGCAACGCATATTACTTTGCCATTAGATATATATGTTAAAGTATTGATATAAATAAGAAATAGCATTGGGCCCAATACAGTTCCTTGTGGAACACCCCCATTTTAACTTTTAAGGTTGGCTTAGAGGATTTCCAGTTTTTACAACTTGCATTCGATTACCAATTTAATATGAAAACATACTTAGTACTTTACCTCTAATACCAATATTCTCAAGCTTTTCAAGAAGTAAGGGGCGTTCCACTGTGTCAAATAACTTCGACAATTAAAGAAGACTACCAATTGTTGATAACCCTCTTTAAAGCTGTCAACTACAAACTAAGTTACTTCGGCCAAAGCGTCCTCTGTTATAAACTTCTGTCTAAATCCAAACAGATATTTTGAAATTAATTTATTATTTTTTAAGAAAGAGCTTAGTCTTAATTTTATATATTTTTCAATAATTTTACTTGAAGTACTTGTTAATGCTATTGGCCTATAATTGGATTTTTCTTTTTTATTACCAGATTTATGTATTAGTATAATATTTAAAGTATTAAAAATATTTGGATAGATTCCTGTGCTAAATACAGTATTTACTAGATGAATAAGAAGCTTCATCAAAACAACATGATTGTCCTTAATAATTTCTGCAGAAATTCCATAATCTACCCCCACCGATCCATTTTTTATTGACCTTATTTGAGCTACTACTATCAGTAATGGGGCTAAGATACATGAAATCTTGATTCTGTACTGCATCACTAGTTTTAACCACTGAAACACTGATTTTGTTAGCTTGCTTCCTATTTTACTAAAGTACTTATTGAAATTATTTGCTATTAAAAGCGGATCAGAGATTTCTTTGTCATCATCATTTATTATCGTCTTAATATTCTTCTTACTACTCTTTTGGCCGACTGTGATTTGTTATTTCTTTCACTGTTAAGTTTGATATTATAGTTTTATATTTCCTATATTTTCTAATCAGTGAAATGTCATTTGGATTTGATGCTTGTTCCTTTTTTAATTTATCTCTATATCTAATTGAATTTACAAACCCAGTACTTATCCAGGGCTTAAGGCATTTTATCTTTGATATGATTTTCTGACTAGTTTTACAAAGCTCTATATTTTTTTGAAGTTTAGTATATATCCGCAATATTATCCACTTATAAGAATAAATAAAGCACATATCCAAATGTAATAAGTGCTTTATTACTTTTTTATGATAGTAAAGATTTCAATAATATTTTATTAAAGTTTATAATATATTTTTGTTGTGAAATCTATATAATTTTTTAATTATGTTTACACATTTAAACATTCACGCTCCAGGTCAATAAAAATATATTTATTTTTGTCCCACCTATTTAGAAAAAAATTAATTAAATATTTCACAAAAAGGAACTTGTTTGACACAACCCTAAATTCCATATAATTTAAGACGATATAAAATTAATTATAGGAGATCCGCAATAAAGTTCTTATTCATTTACTCATCCTCAGTAATGAAACGTCTTATTGTAGAACTATGCTATAATATAGTTAAGACTGAACTAAATACTAAGACCATTGAAATCTTAAAAACCATAAGAGATATAAGTTCGATTAAGCTAAGTCAAAGTTGTGTAATCTGATACTAACTAAAATTTGTCTTTTAGCTACCATCCATTTGTTTTCCTTATGGGCACTATATTTAATTATACTACATTTAAATAGTACTTTTAATTACTTTAACAACGATATATCACACCTTCCATATTAAAAGATCTTGATGGTAAATATATGCTTTATATATCTCTTTCTTTAGGAAAGCTTATACAAAGTACCCAAAATATTTGTAAGATATGCAAGCGGCATACATTGTTAAAAATATAATGTCTAATATAATGCTCATAAGGAAAAAAAAGATGGTGATTGAAGTGCCAAAAGAAGAAATATTGTAGCATCAAATTTAGACCACTATCTTTCAGGATAAAAGAAGTGAAGTACGGTTTAAGATAATATCAGAATCTTTTTGTTAGGTTTTTTTTTGGGATCTTCCTTGATAATCGTTTTTTCTTTCAAATTTCCTAACAGGACTTTATTAAGTATCAATTTGCTCAACTTGGTCTCGATTTTGACCAAATGTTTTTGAAGTGACCCTGTATCTTTATGGTTTTTAAGATAGTAACTATTTAAACTTCGTGACTAGAGTTTAAACATTAAACTTAGTAGAGGTTTAAAGAGATTGTGCTAATACCTTAACATTAACACGCCACTACGAAAGGACTGACATAAGGCTAGTAAATAAAATTTCCATCAAATTTTCTCCTAAATATCTTATATTAAATATAAAAACGGTAATTTTCTTTAAACAACTAAAAACCTAAAACTTATTACTAAGTAAACACACTCATTCAATTTTGCAACATAAATTTGCTTTTTATTTAAATTTATTAAATACAGGAAACAGATCTTTCCCATTTAAAGATATGGACATGAAAGGTTTTATACCATTTCTGTCAAAAGACACAAACTGTTAACTAACTCTTTAAGATCAACTTATGTGAAACAAAATTAACATCGACTTCGATGTTTTGGGTTTTTAATTTTACGTCGCTGGCTGGACGGAGCAGAGATCTTGCCTTGTTTGCATTTATCGTCATACTGGGTGTGGTGCGGGGTAAATTTCGTGTCGCCGCGGCTTGATCGGGGCAAGACAGACCCAGACACCAATTCCAGGTATCGGAGACTTTTTGTAGACTGTAGTTATTATTTAAGACAAATTTAATTTTGAGAAATTGATTTCGCAACAGTAACCCTCGAATTTGTGCCACCCTGATGTGCATTTAAATATATCCTTTGATATAAAGTAAGGAAATTAACACATTACTCAACACATTTAACACGTTAATTCAAAAACATCAGAAAACCAACTGTATCATTTATTTATTTAAAGTACAGCTAACTCGCAAATTGAATCCAAAAAGCTTTATTATACTATTCATAGTTGAGCTGCTGGCAATTAATTCGGTGCTGAATATCAAATGAATATATCTTGTCAAATGTGCACATAAACATACGCTCAACAGTATTTTGCTTCTGTTTTATATCTGTTTGTCCCTGTTGGTTTAATTATCGTCAAATTCAAAACGAGCGCAGTATGATCACTCTCAAAGCAGAAAATTTATTTGTCATTTCATAAAAGGAGTATTTGTACACACCGCATAAAAGGACAGGTTCGTATGAAGTACAGTAATTAAAAATCGACTTTTTTGGGCTTTTCGTAGGTCAGGATTTTACTAAAATATTATTTAAGCATAACTTAAATAGATTTGATATATATCTAATATAAATTAAAAGTGCTATGTAATTATGTAAATCGCCAGAAATGTTTTAATATTCCAACATGTGTTTTATGAAAATTTTAAAAATTTATTTTTTTTTTCATAAAATATGCTTTTATTCTATATTTTGTAATATCCCGTATTCAAATTTAGTTTAATATCTGAACTGTCTTTAAAAAATAAAATAGAATTTTATTAATTATTTTCATATAAACTTCTTGACGTTAAATTGGTTCAGAAATATCAATCAGTTTTGAAACTTAATAAAATTTCTTACATTTTTAATTTGGTGAAGTGATGAAACCGTTTAGGAAGTTTATAGTCATAGGCTGTAGCACAAGTTTTATATAGTTATCAATTACATATGTTTTTCCTCAAATTATGGTAAGACATTTTGTTTTCTTTTTTTTTGTTGTTTTGTTAATATATTTCTTTTCAACTTTAAGATATTAATTTTTGGAAAGCGAAATAAAGCACAGACAAATGCATCCAATGGAAATTGGTTTACTTTAAAAAAACTACCCGGCAGTGATTTTTAACCGACAGGTATCACCTGACCATCACGAGCAATTAGGATCTTAGTAATAGTTTTACTCTCTCCTTCCATACTTGCAGGGGTTATAAATTTATTATAACTAAGTATCCTTACGAAAAATAAAATTTAAAAATTGGTATTTACAAAATGAAACCAGTGTGGCTCATAGGAGCATCTGTTTTAACCTCTATATATTACTAGATATTAATTTTAAAAATTTCTAACTCGGTTTATGGGGCAGGAATTTATCATACTAATGTTTATTATTTATTTTGCATTTCATTAAGTATAATTTACAGTATATATTTTGTAAATATATACGTTATACAGTGTTTTTTCAAAAACATTTTAAAGAAATAATAAAACCTATTTTAATTATTAAGGAGATGAATATTGTCCTGATATCCCTATAGAAGTAAAATACTTTGTAAGGCGTTTATTTAGAACTTAACTATAGATCTAGTTCAATATGTTAGTTTAAAGACATCCTAAAAGAAAGTTCTTTTGAATTTAAAACTTAGAAATTTAGCGTTTATTGCATTGTGAACTTGTCGACCAAATTAAATATTTTTGTATTGTACAATAATAGTAATGATGCAAACAAAACTTACAGTCAAGGATTTTATAAACGTTATGTCTTGTTGTTAAATATAGCAACAAACCTATACTATAGTATATACTATAGTATACACTATAGTACTATAGTATATACTATAGTGTATACTATAGTATATACTAACGGTAAAAAATTAACGAAAAATAAAGACAAAGCATGTTAACAATTTTTTATTTTGAATAGGAAAGGTTTCGATAATTTTTTAAAGCTAGGAAGCTTAGGTTAATATTACAAAATTTGTGAGGTTGCAAAAATCAAAAGTTATAAAATAAGAGGACATAGTAAAAAAGACAAACAAGAATTTTCGACAATAAAATATAATTAAAAAGTTATGACATTTAATTTGAATTTTTTTCTTATTTTAACCCATATACAGGTCTCTGCACAATATGGTGAAAGTGCTCTATTTAGTTTCGTAGGGTACCTACTTCTAAAGGGGAACAGACTGCATCCTGTGTAGTACGTTGTCATATTCTCGGAAAAAAATAGTTTAAATTAATTTACTTTAATATAAAGAAGTTTTTGAGATATATTTAGTTAAATACCATTAGCGTTTTGAGTTTTAGAGCCTGGATTATTTATCATGGAGGAAGTCCGTCCCTGAACAAGTGGTAATATCTCATAGGTAAATTTAATAATGCGTTAATGGGCTATAGAGTGATTAAAATTTCTGTTTATTGCTTTAGTCGGCCATTCAGCCTGCATGTTATATCGCTGGCGAATTTTATGATTTCCAAAATCCCAACGAACGGAGGTGCGGACAACGTAAATAGAATTATAGCCAATCGCAAATATTTTGTTTGTTCAGCCATTCGCACATTTTTGATCCGACCAAACAAAGGTACCATATTTTGCAAAATTAATTTATTCACTATTTATATTATATTAAATTTTAATGCGTTTACGACCGTAAATATTAATGCAGACATCGAAAAACATGTTTACAATATAATCGCCTATTTTAAATGTCCGAAATACCGAAAATTTGTTAAAATTATATCACATATGCATGATATGATAAATGTTTTATACGGCTTTATTTTGCCAATGTGAAAAGACAATTGATGAATAAATAACCAGTTTAATAATAAACCGGAATAATTTTTTAACTTTGTAAAACTTTTGTTGATTTTTGGTGTTTGTTTAAGGTATATAGATTAAATAAAATATTGTTTAAATGGAGTGGTCTAAAGGAAGAAATTATAATAATATTTATACAATTTTCAAAACTACAATTTTGATATAATATTACAATATCCTGTAGTTCTTCGATATATTGTCTTTTTTTTCATTAGGATTTCGTTTTTTATTTATATAATAAAAGTATGAAAGCTTTTATTTTTATATTTACTGATATTACTTTACATTCTTATAATGCAATATTTATTTTAACTGAAGCTGAACCAATCCCAGGTCTACATCAGGTAGGATTTGAATGGCAGGAAGAACTTGGTTTTGCAGCAACTCAAGGTACTTTTGGGCGTTTAAAATGCCATGAATAAAAAATGGTCCTATAACATTGTCGCCCAAAATACCTGCTCAAACATTCAATTTCTGAGGATACTGAGTACGAAACTAAAAACTTCTGTGCTCGTTTTCTTGAGGCCAATAACGAACAATGCAAGGATTGTGTTTGCCATGTAATGAAAAAGAAGATTCAGCAGAAAACAAAATATTTTTTTAAAAATATTCGTTTTCATTTGCCTTTTCCATCATGGTTCAACAAAATTCCATTCTTCGCCACTGGTCTTCAGGAAATATTTCCTGAGTTTTTGAATACTTGAAACATTTGTACCCATATTTTTTCCAGATACGAGTAACAGTTTTATTGCTCATTCTCAGTTCCTCTCCAACACTTCTAGTGGACCGTGTCGAATCAAAATTATCAAATCAAGGGTACTGCAAACCATTTCTTCCCGCCGTTCTAATATATCCTGGACCACTTCAACAGGTGGGTCTTGACGGTTTGTGTGGCATTTTTTACAATTTTAAAGACAAAAAGATGTCTCAAAATTTGTAACCACATTTAAAACCGTTTTTGCACAAGGAATCGGTCTATTCTCAAATGTTACTGAAAACAAATCTCTAAATTGTACTGCCGAATTGCCTCCATAAAACCATTTAATTAGATGAACTTTTTCGGAAGGGGTATAAACAGCAATAGTAAGAAAAAACACGAAAATAACGCTCAAAAATTATTAATGCAACGTGCAGTAACACAGCAAAGTGAGGTCTGCTGACTCCCAGTTCAAAAGATAAAAACGAAAAATTCCGCCGCCTGTAAGCAACCAAGCGGTGTTGCCATTATTTTGGGTAATACGTAGCTCACGATAACACGATCTGTATACAAACTTCACGTACAAAAATGGGCAACTTGAAATAAAAATGGACGGATCCGAGCATTTTTTTTTCGAACATACCCCTGAATTTTAAATGAAATAAGACATAATTTTTGGAATGCACTGTAGATAGATAAAAGTAGTTTTTTGATCATAAGTCTACGTAGCTCGTAAAACCTAAAAACTAATCTTCTCACCTTCATAACCATGTTACCAATATGATCAGATCATTTGAAGTTTTTATCAACTATGACACTTAAGTATTTAATGTTGGTACTTCATTTATTTTGAGTCCTGTTCTTGGCAGCTGTAAAGAGTTGAAATTGGGTCTGTTAATATTAGTTAGAGAAAATGCGATGTATTAGGATTTATCTGTATTAAGGGTTAGTTTGTGAAAGTCTAACCATTCTTTTACCACCGCAATACCCAGTTCAGCTTTAGTTTTTACTCCTTTTCAACTAGCATCGGTAAATACCAAAGCTGTGTCGTCCGAATATGTTATAATTAGGCATTGTATTTTTTTGCTCTTTGAGCACTCCGTAGTGCTCAAGCACCCTTAGCAGTTTTTTATGAGGCACCGTGTCAAAAGCCTTTGTAAGGTTCAAAAACACACTCAAGCATTTTTTGTCTCTGTCCAGGTCAGATTTGATAGAGTCAACAAGTCTAAATATGGCGTGACTTGTGCTTACACCTCTCTGGAACCCATATTGATTGTTATTATTTAAAAGTTTGTTGGTAGTAAAGAAATTATATAGTCTGTCTTTAAGACATCTCTCAAACAGTTTGGCAAAAGTACTAATCAGGCTTATTGGTCCAAATTAATAGATTGAGACCACTATAGATTTTTTGAAGTCATTTAAAAGAGTTCTCTACAGAACCATTAAGTTTATGACGTGTATGAGCGAATCTTTTACAGACTTAGTACTAATTTCATGAAACCCTGGGAAACAATTCTTTTTTAGTGACGCTATATGTAGAATTAATTTGTTTTTATGGACTGGCTTTAGAAACTTGTCAATTTTCGAAGCCACTGTTATTAGTATGCGCCTTTATTTTGACAGCTATTTGCTGTCCTATCTTTGTAAAATAACCATTACAATAGTTTGTCATTTGTTTTGTATTTTCAAAAAAATTATTATTGTCACCTAATAAGTTAATATGACTGTTTTTGTTTTTATTTTTGTTTGTGTTGGTGGATTCGTTGATTATGTTATATATTTTTCTCATGTAATTTTTGATACAATTTACTGTTTCGCGATAATATCTGGCTTTGGCTCCACTTATTAGATTATTCCTATATGCCTTGTATGTCTGAATAAGTAGTGTAGTCTGAATAGTTTTTGTAAAATTCCGAATGTTTTGGTGTAGTGGCGGTAAAACTATGGTGCTGAAAAAATGTCAAAATAATTTTATTGACACAGTATTTTTGAACAGTGTTCTTGCATCCTATTGCTACAGCTTTTTTTGTATTACAAAATGGAACGTGACTTTTTAACTTAGAAAAAGTTTGATATGTTGAAATATTATATGCTATGCTACGTACAGCAACGCCATTAACGCTGGTCATATATATTTAAATATTACTCAGAGAGAAAATAATTACAAATAACGGAATGGCAACACCGAATGGCTAGACATCAGCACCGTTTTGGTTCTAATATGTGCGTCGGGATTTTTGGAACAAATTTATCAGGCCCGCTTTTTTACAACAATTCTTTTATGTGAATGCGATTTGGAAAATCCTTGGATAACTTACCTCATGCAAAGTTTAGAAACTGTTGATTTCAGTGGGATGGTCCCACTCATTCCCACTCACAATGCCTTAGTCATGCGCGAGTATCTATCGAACAGATTTCCGGGAAAATAAATAGGTAGATACACATTTAATAGTTTCGTGGCCCCATCGTTCGCGGGACATAATTCCGCTCGATTTTTTTATCTGGGGATAATGCAAAAATTATGTTTACAGCCGTGTTTTTGAATCTGAGGATCAGCTGACGAGAATAGTTCTTGAAGCGTTCAAGAGCATTACGAGAGATATGTAGAAAATTTTTGAATTTCGACAGTTAGAAGGTGTTATATATATTTGGAGAATAATGGTAATTTCTTTTAAGATTATCTAAAATCCAAATTCTTTTTTTTGGCTTTCTAGTAAGTAGTTCTTAACTAATTTGTTTAGTTAATGAACATATGACGTGACCCACCTACTTCTATGAATAAAGTTTTTAAATGGTCAGTAACGTGATTTTAATTTAATATTTCGAAACATATAGCCACCACACCATACTCAGCGCCATCAATTCACCGCCTACTACATCAAAACATTCGGAATTTAATAAGAAACCATTTTTTCCAATTTAAATATTACAGAATCATACTGTGTCATACATCGTTGTATTGGTATTATAATATTCTATTCAATACAGGGTATACTTTTTAAGCGCCATATTAAACAAAGTTGATGATGGTTTTTCCGAAATAAAACATCGTACGAACAATCTCTGAACGCTGTTTTTTTTTGCAGAGCTTAAAAAGTGGCCGGAAGAAAATGTCTTTTGTTTTTCCTTATCTCTTTAAATAACGTAAAAAAAAATTAAAATGAAAGCGGCAAATTTCGGTTTTTTAGGCATATCTCCGGAACTACTCGAATGTTTAAAACTTTCTAAGCGGCATATTGTTAGACTTAAAAATGCGATATTTTTTTTAATTCAACCATCTTCGTATATCTCTTTTGTTTACCTTAAGATCCTTGAAGACATCCATTGATTATGATAAAAATATTTTGGTTAAATGATAACATAAAACATTTATTTAATTTTATATTTTATGTTCCACTATAATCTGTAAAAACACTGTAGTAAAAAAAAACAATATTTTAACCATCAACATGGTCTCCACTTAATGTAATAATGAAGGATTGTTCAAAACTGTTCATTCTATTTGATTTTATGACAAGCCGTCAATCATTTATGCGAGGAGACAATTACAAGCAAAAATCAAGTCGCGCTAGAAAAACTAAACGAAACCAAAGCTTACGTGAAACACGTCGGGCTACGTGGCGTCGAAAAACGCCATCTTTTCATCCAACAGCAGCGTCGGGACGCCAAAGGCAACGGGCGAGATGACGCACTGAAAATTGGATGTCACTTGGAGGTGTCACCGATGCGACGATGTTTCTGCTGTTTTTGCGGCCGCAGGCAACGGCCACGCGATGAGATCCAGACAAATCAGCCAGAAACAAATGAGAGCGCGGTTGCTAGATGAAAGGGATTGATGACGACGTGCTTTTTGAAAGAAGGTGGAAAATTACTGTAAAAAGTTTCCAGCTTCAGGAAAGGTAAACAAAGGATGGGAATCTTTTATGTCTTATTTTATTGCAATAGTAGTAAATTAAAGAACAGAGACCGTTAAGACAATTTGATAAGTCCATACAGAGTAATTTACATTTAAAAACCTGCACTTTAAGCAATTTTAAGATTAGGTGCAGAGTTATTTTTTTTTTTTTTTAATTTTAAGAAAGTCTAGTGGCTTTGGAATATCTGCGATGTCCTAATACAAATAGTTCTACAAAGTCACTAATAAATGGGACGTTAATATCTGCTAGTAGGTACGTACTGTGAGAAAATAGATTTTCATTATCATTTATTATCTAGCAATAGTACATGAAATTTAGAATAGGTATTGGATTTTTGAATTAGGTTTTTTTACAATGTAATTGAGTTTACTTTCTAGACTTTTTATTTCTACTAATATAATATGTGGAATATGTATTTTCTGAGCCTGAGCGATGGTCGATTACATATTCCAAAATAGAAATAAATATTTGCACTTATATACCTACAGAAGTTGCCAAATGTATTAAAAAACTTTTACAACAAAAGTTAGTTGGCTTCTCTATTACCTTTTCGAGTGATAAACATATATATGTATATTGTATAGTATATGTATATATATCATCGAGTAGAATCATCAAGTAGAATCATCTTATTTAATTCCACTCTGTTATCCAAACTATACTGTTTACATTGTTAGACTTGAATTTGTTCAACGCAAATTTCTGAAACACATTGCTTTTAAAACTAATAGAATTTATCCGGAACAAGGATACGATCAGCATTCGTTACTCAGCAGATTCAATATGCTTTCCTTTCATCAGGAAACCATTTGTGCAGGTTTGCTTTTTCTTTTCAAATTATGTAATGGTCGTATTAACTGCCACTACACTTTGTTGTGCCTTACATTAATACTAAAAGACAAAACATTTTTTACTTACAAACATATAGCACAAATTTAGCAAAGATAGAGCATTTATACAGAGCATGCTCTTGGTTCAAGTTGGTCCATTTGAGTCTGGATGTCGATCTCTTTAATATGTCTTCTCGTCATTTAAAAAAATTATTGTCAAATAATATCGTAAACCTATTTAGTTAATATGCCTCTTATATATTTTTTTCTTCTTGAACATATTTCATTATTATTAGTTATATTTTTATATATGTATATAATAATTATTATTTTTCATGATATATGAATTGTTATTACTTATATTTTGATATATTGTCTTAGTGATTGAGATTAGATTCATGTTAGACAATAAACATATTTGAATTTAAATATATATAATATGCAAGGAGGCGCATCGAAAATAAAACAGAGGCATTTACTGGCAGTTCAGTTTTTTTTGGAAAAACGCTCAAATCCGTCGATTTTGTTTTCGAGGGGAACACAAGTTTGGTGAAAAATCACGTTAACACATTCAGCCCCCTATGCAGGGTGGAATCCCCCTGAAATCTGAAATGGAAAGGGGGCTTTAAGAGTAGAGTGATACCTTTTTATCCTTTTTTTTCGATTCACTTTATAATGGTGGAAAACTCATGTACTTGAATTTAGTAGTTTTGGAACTTTGCTTATTTGAAGCTTAAAGTACACTTTAACAGGTACATTATATTAGTTTGTACTACTTAGAAAAAAATTTAGTAAAAGCATTTACTTAATTACTTAAAGTTTATTTTAATTTTGTTGTTAAAAATAGCGATTGGAGCGTTTTTTGTGGCAAGTTGTTTATTGAAGAAAGATAAGAAGGAATTATAGAATGAGTTGTTTATTGAAGAAAGATACATAGTTTTTGATTGATCCGACCAAACTTTGTTGCTTGAATATCTTTTAACACTTTATACACACATTTATTAAGTTATATTCCACGGCCAAAAGGGTTAAAATGATCTAAATATTTTTCGAAAATATTCAATGCGCTGATAGAAAAACATAAATATTTAATGAACGACATAAAAACAGTAACGCGCATTGAAAATATGTTTTAGAACTTAGTAGCTAAATTTCGGGAAACTGGATCAATCGCCAACAAAAAAAGCAACATTGAAAATCCCATAAGGAACGCAGCAATAGAAGGGTGTTTTAGGCTAAGTTTATGTAGATCTTACATTAAGTAGCTGCAAATTGGATAATGTGTGTAGTGTTGGTTGACGTAATATCCAATGGATTCTAATGACCCATAGTTTTCACCCGTAACAAAAATTCACTTTGTACAAGAACTTAATGAAGACGATTTTGATTGGCGATTACAATTGTGTGAAGATATGAGTGAACGAATGTTCTTGTTTCTTAAATGGCGAAGTCATCATAACTGCCGATATTGGTCCGATCCTAATCGCAAAATTTATCATGAGGTACACACACAGCAGCCACAAAAATTAAATGGTGCTAGTTTGTGCTAGTATTTTTAGTTAGTCCCTTTTTCTTACTTGGAAATTTGACTGGTAAAATGTATTTGGAATTACTGGAAGACGTCATAGATCCTGTACTAACTACCATAATTGAAAATCAGAATGGTCTCTGGAAACCAAAATCAACGGGTCTGAGCGTTTTTCAAAAAAAAACAACTGGACTGCCAGTAAATGCCTCTGTTTCGTTTTCGATGCGCCAGTCTGTATATTCGCATTGTAAAACCCAAAGACTATAACAAAGTTTACTTTTTCACAACATCCTTTATATTTTTTAAACACTACATTTTAAATGCTAGCATTTCGAGCCATTTTTCGATACACAATTTAAATGTTTATATTTACCATTGGCGTTCCTACTGTACCATCATTAACATGCTCTTGCAAATGACTGACTATAAGTGGACGGTCATAGATAAAATAATTTTTAGTAGTTAGGTAGTAAGAGCACAATGGCTGTTAGTATTAAAAATAATAAGCTTGTATTGCAACCACTAAGGTACCTGCGGTAAATAAGGCCCAGCTAAGGAAAAAATGATTATTGTGTTATCAAAAATTTAAACAAAAACAGGACACTCCAAATATTGAAAATATGAAGCCCTTTTAACAAAATAATACATTAATTAAAAAGTGTATTTTTTTGATTAGGCTTTTGACAAGCTTTGTAAAAAAATATGAAAGTGGGCCTTATGATCTGACTGTTGGGTAAATAGGGCCCCATTAAATAAATGATGTCGGTTAAAAAGGCCCATCAAATAATAAAAATATAAACGTAAACAGTAAATTTCTAACCGACAAACAAATTTGACCACTAAAATCTAAGGGCAGTTTGGGCAGATAAAGTCGTCATCATCATCTTGTGAGAAGCCAACACACGCCTCGTGACACTAAGTCCCGCACGCTATGCACTGTCTCATGTCGATTTTATCTTGTGTCTGGCAAACAAAACAAAACCAAGAGTCCGTAATTGAAGGATTTACTTCTAAAGTCCTTCTTCCAACCTTTTGAAGAAGACGGTATCGGCTCCTTAGAAGCAGATATTTTGGATGGCTTCGTGGTGAGTTTGGTAACTGATGCAAAAAGATCTTTAGTCACTGCTTGTGCCCTGTAGTTAAGTGATTTCTTCTACGTTAGTTTTTCTTTCGAAAAGTTCAGGGGTTGGTAGTAATTCTTTAAAAGATTTATTAAGATGGTCATTATTAATGTTACGAGCAGAGGTAGTGTTAGTAATAGCTTGTGGGTTTTTGTTAATTTTGGAATTTCTTATCATCTCCTTTAGCGTAGTTAAAGGCATGTGATCTTCCGAGTCATCTGAGTCATACTCACGTGGCAGATTATTGATACTGCTCACAATGGTAACATTTGTTGGTAACAATATTATGTTAATTTCCTGCTGAGGCTGTTCAATATTTTCTGGCGGACGTTGAGTTTCTAACGATGGGGTAAACGCTGATTCAGGTACACTTGTATCCAGTGGAAACATACCAGTGGCTCTAAATCCATTGACTATATTTTCGGGAGTCATACATTTGCTCCAGTCTTTGGAGAAAAAATAACCAAAGCGGCTTTTATTAAGACGTCGGTCTGGATGCGTATCCCAATATCGAAGAAGCTCCTGATCCCAATGATACTCGAACGAGCGATAAACAGCCTTGTCCAACGGTTGGAGCTCGTGGGTGGATTCGATGGCAAACAAAGCAGTGCACAGTTGATCTGCAGCATCAACGATTGAAATATCTAGGTGGCTAGAAGCTCCGTCAATCAAGATAGATAAGTACAGCCGGTCCGTTGTTCTTGTAGCGAGATAAATGTTGTAGAAATGCAATAAAAAGTTCTGTCGTCATACTACCCTTCTCCGCCATTTTCACAAGGGAACCCGGTGGCAGACAATCTTGTCATTCAGGCTTCAATCTTTTGCCCTTATATATGATCATAGGAGGTATGGAATTCCCCAAAGCATTGCAACATCCTGCAATGGTCACGTTCTCGGCATATTCAGGTGCCACGAGGTAGATGCGCTTGGCACCTCTTTTCCCAATAATATGTTGCTGGTGGTAGATGGTCAACCTGCAACCCTTTTCATCCATATTAAAGAGATTTTGGGTATTCTGTTGAATATTTATTTCTCTGTAAATATCAGAGAGCTTGGCAAAATAATCATTTACTATGAATTTGTTGAGCTTTTGAGCTCTCCCAGGATTCATAAGTTAAGCTTTCCGTCTAGCAAGATGTGGGTTGCGCTTCAAGAACCCATAAAGCCAATCTTTTCCAGCTACACCTTTAGACGTGCGAAACGGATGTTTAATGTTATTGTCGACACAGAATTAAAAGCCGATCGTCTCGGAGGAGTTAAAGGCATGCCAAGTTTACACAATGATTCTTTCCGAAAATTGATTTTCCTGATTTGCTGTTAAAATGCTAGATCTACCCATCTTTTTTATAGCGTTTCCAGATTGTATGTGGTTTCGTAGGGTTCTTCTCGGAATTTTGTAATGTTCTGCGGCTTGTCTTTGTGACATGGTTTAAGTTTGTATGACATTTATGGTAGACTGAAGTTGCTTTGACGTCCATATTGCACGTTTTGTTCTTTCTCCTGGCATTTTAGGTATCCTTCTGGAGAGAAATTAAATATAGAAACCTTGTCGTTTAATAAGGCCCACCATTTATTCGGTGGGCCTTAATATCCGAATTGGCAATTTTTATTTAAAATCTAAATAATTAAAAACTTATTTACATTTTTGACTAGATTTTTACATCAAAAGATGCTCTGTCAAACAGAGAATGTAAGAAACCCAAACAGAAGAACCAAAAAGTTCGTTAGGTCAAAAAAATTTACGAAAATGTAGCACATGAGAATTATAAAACGGACAATTGCGACACATCAACTCCGTAGACAATTTAACACTGTTCCCGCGTGCTGCTTCCTTTGAGTTCGTTATATGTGGTATATCTAAGGAGACGAGTAATTTGACGTTGTCAGATTTGGGTTATAGTTTTAGATATTAACGATATAGTCGATGGGCCTTATTGACTGCCGGGCTTTATTTGCCGCAGGTAGCTTATACGAGTTAAGATTCCAAGTTAAGAAACTCAGAATTCTTATTCGATCGGACTGGGAGAAAAATCCTAAAAATATGATTTTTTTGATGATGAGATTCATTTTATCTGAGTTTAAATTACGATTAATTGAGTAAGTCTGCACGGCTAACCATCAATGAACAAGACTGGAGGCTCAGAAAAGACAGATCTGGAAAACAATGAAGCGACAAATTTAAATTTATGACAGATCATCCCCTACTAAAATAAGAATTGATCAATATTATTTGTTTGTTGTTTACAACTTTAAAGTAATATAAATCAAGCTAAAATATGGCATTTTCATGGCAGCAAAAATAACCTTGTTAGTTTAGTGTCACACGCTCTTAAAAGCAATCCTTGTTTGTAAATAACCTAAAATATTTATTGCAAGAACCGTTATTAAAAGAAAATTCTAGAATATGTGAGTAAATTAATTCTTAATTGTTGCTTGTGGAAAGAATACTTGAATTTAATCTTTCTACCTTTCATAAGTAATCCAAAATAATTGACAAAATTCTTATACAAAATATTACCCTGTATAATCATAAAAGCGGCTTCTCACAAAGTTTGATAAAGCGTCCTAATAATACATCATGGCTAATTCGATTTTTGTGTTCAAAATATTCAGTGTGTACTCGGCCGCTCGTTTCATTAATCATCGCAAGCAATTTCTAATTATGTACGTTATTTGAACTAATAATTACAGAATACTGGACCAGTATATATGAAAATGATCCAGTGGAATTGCGAAGGCAATATTAAAACTCGTTGTGGGCATGGACAACCCACAACGCCATGTTCGGGCAAAGCGGACTAATCAGCACGTTTTCTAGTAATTCAAACGCACCGGCCATGTCATTGCCCATTAAAATCATCGGCATCGTGCTGTTATTTCGGAGCCTATAATACCAAAATGTATATTATCTGTATTATATAGGTGTCCGTGTCATGTTCGACGGTTATTATGCTGCTTTACTTCATTTAAGGACTCATTTGTATGAGGTTCGAGATATTCATGTTAAATTAGAAACCAATTTTAAACATATATGTTGGTAATTATTGCTAACTAAGTGATGCATACAATTTAGGCATAACGCCATAAAGGTTAGACAAATAACTTTTAATATCTCAATCCTGTATTATATTAGCAGACACGTATTATAAATACTTTGCATAACGTTAATTAAAATTTATTACATAAAATTTTCTTCAGAATAGCATTTCAAAAATGTAGTGATAGAGGTAGACCGAGTTTCAATTTTGAAAGTAGAGTTTTTCGTAAGGCTTTTTTTCAAATGGCTTGTTTAGTTTTCTCATTTGTTACATCAGTGTTTTGCAAAATAAGTTCGAAAAATGAATGTGATTAATTGATCTAAAGAGCGCGTGGTACTTATATATACAGGACAATTTGAAAACTATAAATAGCTATATCTAGGAACCAAAAAAAAATTTGAAAAAGCTCTAAAACTAATTTTTATAATAGGGAGGGGAAACAAAATAATATAGCTAACTTGTTTTCACTAATCTCTTTACCCCCAGCCACCCTAACTTTATTATCTTAAATGGCAGCCCCCTGCTTGTAATACCTTATATGAAAGCTCTTAATGTACTATGAACTAAAATACAAAAAATATGTGGTACAAATTTTAAGATAAAGTAGGTTTTACGTAAATATAAAGAATAATCGAATGATTCATATCTATGGTAATATAACTTCTTAGTCAATAATTTTTTTGTAAAAAGTAACCAATATGATTCAATCGAAATCATCGAATTGAAACGAAATCATATGATTCAATATCTGAAAAACTGTGCAGCATAGTGAGATCTGTAAAGTACACCTTTTTTAGATGAAAAATATTAAAAAATAAATACCTTTAACTAAAATTAAAATAAAGTTAAAAACAAAAAAGTTAAAGGGGTTTTAAGTGAGGATGTTAATAACACTCGATAAAATATGGAAAATAGGCCACATTTTAAGTTACGATACAGGCAAATCTTAAATTGCCAGTTGTTACAACTACACTTAAAACTAAGAAAGATAAGCAGTATAGATCTCGGAAACAGTAGAAGATACGAGGTGGATACGATGAATAATTAGAGGAATGTTACGCAATATAGTTTCCTTTTATAATAACATATTATATTTTTCAGATATTTCCTAAATTTTGAAAAAAACTGAAATTTAGCAGTATCTTTTTTTTTCTGGCATTATTTGAAAATATATTAGAAAATTATTTATTTTCTAGTGGTCACATTAATATTTATTACCTAAATACATTATTGTGACCACTTTTTCTCGCCTATACGATGACACCTTTAAATTTAAAGTACGAAGTTCTCTCTTTTAATTACCTTTGCAATGAGGTATCTTGTATTTCGAATGAAGATTTAGGATCACTCCTATAATATTATATACCTATCTCTCTTTCGCTCACCAAAGCTAGCGAGCTTATTAGCGATTACCAAAATTACGTGTTGGAAGTGTGATACACTGTTGAAAAAGTAATTAAAAGGACTGTTTAAGTTACTTAGTTAAGTTACTGACAGGCTGAGATACACCTGTAAAATCTTAAATAGAAAGATACATGGTCAAATGATACATCATCTTGAATCTCTCGAAAAATGCTTTCCAATGATATTATAGAAAGTCACATTTTAGAAAATTCTTCTCTGTTTATCAAAGGAGACATCCACAAAGTATTTGTTGCAAATGTTTGCCATCACCAGAGGATCATTAAAAGTTGGTCTTGTTCATTGTTAATTACCAATGTATTGCTTTTTTGCCCTTGGCTCCATCGGTTATATTATTTATGCTCTTATCAACTTTTTTATATCATTCTTGTCACTATTTTTGACTTATCTAACTTAAAATGATTGCTATCAAGATTTAGCACATTTTTAATTAGAATTAAGAGCGCTTCATTTCAATTAAAATCCCTTCCATTATAATATGTGCAATAACCTTTAATATTAAAGCATTCACAAGATGTCAATTGAAAACACATATGTTAGCATCTTCGGGAGAAGATTAAAATCCGAAGAAGGAAATACGTATCGAGAGTAAAAATAAAGAGTTTTGGTTAGTGGTAAAACTGTCTTGTAATTTAGCGTCACACTAAAGGTTCCAACCTGAGGACTATTACTAAATTAAGTTAAAATTGTATTTATTATTATTTAAAGAAATGTTGAACAATTTATGAACGTCTGGTTTTTGACCTATCCCTGACGTATAGCTGCAAATATTTCTCCGAAAATAGCTGGGCACCGAATTCTGCTTTTACTCAGTTTCTCTGTTGAGTCAGGTTGCGGCATATAGTCGTTTTATTCTCACGTGAATGACGATAAATACGATGAAAGCGTGCCGACGAAAAGACCAATAGGCCGGGGCCAGTTTTAAAACTAGTTTTTTTCCTAGAATTATCTGGAGATCGGGGTACACCGGCAGCATACTATGCCGCGGCAGATTTGCAAAGAGAGACTGCCCGGTGCAGGTGTATGTCGGCATCGGTCGTCAATAGCAGATCAATGCCCATGCCACCGAAGAAAATTGCCTTTAATATTTTCAGATTTAGATTATTTTAAAACAGTGGCGTAGTATTAAGTGATATAGTGACTTAATAGATATAATATTATAGTATATTTAGATACAACGTAGTGTTACGCATGATGACGTAATTAAATACCGTTGAGTTGATAATTTTACGAATTGTGTTTTGTATACGCCATGCTCAAGAGGCAAACGAGTCATTATACTTCATGCTGGTAGTAGAGGAGAATTTATTAACATGAGTTACTTTTGCCTGCTAAAAATACTTCTCAATCTTCGTCTAATTACCTTGAAGATATATATGACTGCGGCATTATTTGATCTCTCTAATCACCTCTTACCAAACATTTCTCCAAATTCAGTAATTGTTATGGATGATTCATCAAACAAATTTTAAATAAAATACCAAATACTAGTTTTAAGAAACAAGATATCATCACTTTTATGAAAATTTAGGACATTCCTTTTCCCGTCAAAATCCTATTAAAAAAGAAGTGGTTAAATATAATTAAAGGTTATAAGTTTAAAAATGAGTATGTACTCCATATCATTGTAAATTTAATCCGACTGAATTCGTTTGAGTTATATTAAAAAAATTAATTTGAGTTATATAAAAGCTTCCAAAGTGTAATACTTCAGCAATATTAAGTGCAGTAGTTATTGAAAACATAGGTATAAAAAAACTGTTTAGAACACAAAATTAGAACAGAAAACGAACATACGGTTTTACCACCCATACACCAAATAATAATTTAGCCTGACGATGACTATTCTATTATAGTTCTGAAGAGAATCCTTAAGAATATTAAATATTGGTAAGAATATATGTCAGTGTTTTATACTAACACAAGGTGTCTCAGAGAGTTTTGCACTTTTCTTTCAAATTCTGCTAAGCAATCATTAACTTATAAACAGACTTTACTTAAAACATATAAGCTACATTTAGTAGAAATTCATGTCTAGAAAATCATTATCAAACATCAAGCATCATCTAGATGTCGCCTATTTCGCCGCTGACACTATTCAAGCGAAGTCTTAGATTTTCAATTACACTTGTGTATAATTCAGGAGTAATGTCTTCAATTTCTTACTGAATACGATTTTTAAGCTGAATCAAATTTGTTGCATCGTTGTTATAAAATCGACTCTTCTAGACAACCTCACTCCTTGGAGGCTAGTTAATATTGCCCCTTTTGATATCAGTTTATTTGGGAAAGTGCTCTTACAGATTCAGTTGCTGTATTTGATGTATGGCAAGTAGCTCTATCTTGCTGAAACGACCACTGCTTATTAAATCCATCAATCGTTTATAGGGTAGGACCAAAAATATCATGGATCATTTCGGCATACCTGACAGAGTTGACCATTTGCCAATAATTGTAGCCCAGACAGTAACTTTAGGGTTATGTAATGGATAATGATGTTTTTCTCGAAGATTTTCTTTCAACCAATAGTGGTTACTATTTTGCTTATTGATCATGAATAGGTCGAATGAAAATGTGCCTCATCCGAGAATAAAACTCTGTCAAAGTTATGAAATCCTTCTTTATAAGATTTGGCTGGCAAATGTCAATCGTATAGGATATTATACCCTTGAATTCTTGCACAATCTGAATTTTAAAAGGATGTAGATCAGGTCTTTCATCAAGATGCGAAAAATACTAGCTTTATGTAACTGGGGAACCGCAGATTATCTTTGCACTGATTTTTATGGATATTGAGCCACTGCATTGGGAACACGGTCAATATTTTGATTATTGTGCACATTTCGTAGGAGTCCAGAAGGGTGAATATTTGCAATCACTTTCTTCAATAATTTGTTCAGCAATTATCCTTGCTGCACTCTACAAATCATTTGGATGTTATTTTAAATTTTCTGACTATGTTGCAAAATTCTTTCTCGGAAATCACCTTCAGTTTCTACTGGCATATCGTAAACGCGTCGTTTTACTATAGAATCACCCCAGAAGAAAAATTTTTATTTCTTCTCCTCATTTAAATCTGGTGATCTAGCCGGCCAGGATATAAGTCCTGATCGACCTATTCACTGGTCTGGATATACTCTATTTAGATTACGCGTCATGCATAAATCACATAGTCCTGCGTAGTTGCAATGGCAGATGTTTCAGCAGAATGGGCAATTTAGTTCTTTTAGAAATTGTAAATTCCTGTGGCCATTTAGTCTAGGTGCTCCACAGTTCCAAGTAAATATTTTCCAATTAATTCTGCCCAGAAATTAATTTGGAATTGTACTTGGTAACGGCTTTGTCTTATTGTATGAGGATTTTTATCTGCATAGATGTAAAGATTATACAAGTTAGTCGGCCCATCCCTTTGAAATTCTGCTTGAAGTGAAACCATTATCAAACTTCCTTAAGAGTAATCAATCGCACTTAAACCATGTACTTTTTGCAGGTGGTATGGATGAAGCACTTGCTTTAAAAAATGTTATTTATTGTACATTTGTAAACTTGAAATTCTCGAGCTACATTCCTAACCCCAACTATAGGATTTTCAACGATAGCATCTAAAACACTTTTCTTAACTTTAGCTGTACGTACAGTTCTGGGAGCTCCACTATGTCGATCGACATTTGTAGCAAAACTACCTTAAATTTAAATTGCTTATACTACTCAAAATTTGATTCAAAATAGGGCTATTGTAGACTACAGTTTGTCGTAACCGCTGATCGATACGTTGCAAAGTATTTGAAGTAGGCAGGTGTCTATTAGGAAATCTGTCAGCGTACAATCTTCATGCTTTTAAAGCATGACATTTTGCCAATCTGTACATTAAATTTATATCAGAATATTCAACAAACATATACTCCATGATGTTAATATTCATATTATATTATTATTATTATTATTATTATAAAGGTCTGATGGAGTCCTCTCTATGTTATCAGACTCTGTTTTTTACCTTTATTATCAAATAATACACTTAAACTAAAATAACATGATATATTTTTTAAACTTGTTGATGTTATCTACATTTCCAATGAACTTTCTGATGATTCGAGATGTAGATAATAGCGTCAACTTCTGCATTAGCTTATAGATGCTTTTGAAGTTTGAGCAGTTTTATGTTTTCGATCGGGCTCTTTGGTATTACTCCTGTTATTGACACAATAATTGAAACTGTCCGCACTCTCATTTCCCATTGTCTTCGTATCTGGTGTTCTAGATCCCTGTACTTCATAGTCTTTTCATTATGTTTCGCTCTTCTATTATTAGGAATAACTACATCAATAAGGGTCGTCTTCCTAGAAATTGTATCGATTAGTATTAGGTCAGGCCGATTGCTACTTACTTGTTTATCTGTAAATACAGTGCAATCCCAATACAATTTGTGTTGCTTATTTTCAAGAACTGTAACTTTGCAACTAAATAACTTATCTTTTAATTTTCGAGTAGCTAAGATCGTATATAAATAAATATAGTCAACCCCTATTTCTGTGCAGATATTTTGAATAAAATTAATTTTTTAAAACTTAGTATCCATAAATAATTCCATCACTAACTTATTATTATCATTATTATCGAAAACTATTAACTTTAGACACTTATATCAAGTAAACCGTTGTAAGAATGTTGTAAAAAAATAAGAAAGTAAGGTTTTTTTGGTCAGTTGTTACACAAAAATACAAAAAGATTATGATATTATATACTCATTTACCGAAATAGTGCTGTAAATATCACCCTCTAATTCTGACCATAAAAAGTAACAGAGCCTTGTTCCTCATACTAGAAAACTTTCCTATACCAAGTTTTCTGCCAAAATCTGATATGCTTCTTAGAGGAAAAATAGAAATTATAACTGTAACTTTGACACCCTGTATCTCGCAAACTATCAAGTTTTGGACTAAGGTATGTTTGAGTCAATTTACATATTTTGGTCTGTAGTATCTCGAGATTTCTCAACCTTTTGAAAACAACTGTATATGTATCAGACTTTTTTAACGCATTTGATACTCTCAGATTTGTAGTTACAGTGACTATAGCACAAGAATACAATTGAACTCCTATTTTCTTTTTGGTTTATGTAAATAATCTAAACAAATTGCCTTGAATACAGAAAAATATTTTCAAAAGTGTAGTAACATAGTAACTTACATGTACATATTTATTGAGTGTTCAGTGAAAAGAAATTGTTGAATTGGGATCCAAATAAAATCAAGATCAAGTGCCAATTCACTTACAATCGAGATAGAAATCCTACAGCAACTGACAGTGTAATTCACTTTTCTTCCAACCTTCCTAATAACCAAAAATTTACAGCGTTTAATTAATTGCTTCACAGACTTTTTAACATTTCTCTTTCTTCAGATTCAACTTTCAAAAAGGACGGATATCCTGACAAAATATATTTAAAACATCAAAATAAATTCTTAAATAAAAAACTTCTTTGTAAAGACACTAAAAAAATGAAATACCGAAGTATCACATTCTATAACCGAAAATATCAAATCAGGTGCCTTAAATCTTTCAAGAAAATTGTAGTCGAAAATTGAATGTTTGTTTCGGGACCTCAAACTTCCTGCCATAGCATCTCAATACCAAAGACAAGATTTCTGTCTCTCACAGATCTGCAATTAACAGACTTAAATTCCTGATTCTCATTCTGACTCTGATGTTTGCATACATCGGTCAAAGCGAAAGGAAAATTGAAACTCATGTAAAAAAACCTAATAAATTAATTAATTTAAAAATAACCTAAATAGGTTTATTACTAACACTTTTTCTCTTTTTGCTAATCACATTATTGAAGCTGGACATAAGTTTAAACTAAAATAAAGTTCTAAAGCTAAAATATTGTTCTTTAATTTATATTTTATTTAATCCTCCCCTCCCCCATAATAGAATCTAATTAGTCAAAAGTAGTTCGAGTTTTGCTGCTTGATTGTTGTTCCTCTGCAACCTTTGTCTGAAAACTTCCCCTGGAACCTTTTTACCTTAACTTGTATAAGCTTAGCTCATTTAAAATGTATTATTAGATGTGATCACCTGCTGCGCAATTTTATCAATCTTGAAATAAGATTGGCAAGACTTCCTACTAAGAAAGCGTCAACATTTTGATGAAGAATATCCTCGGGCTGAATAAAGAGGTTTTTGTTTTCAACAATTTCTTTTCGTTAGTAATAAATATCTACTTGTAAGTTACTACGCTATTACTACTACGCTATAATTTAATAACTTAATAATAAAAATATGGCCTTAAAAATTAAAAAAAAAGTAATAATTTGCAAACCAAAAAAAAACCTAATTATCTGACATCAGATTCTATAAAAATATAATCTGCAATGTAAAGAGGTACTCCATCGTATTGTAACATTTTAATAAATTGATAAATCGTGAAGTGAACTGACAATTATTACGAAATTATATTAATTAGTAATAATGTTCCCAAAAAATAAGTTATTCATGTGAATTCCTGTAATTAATTTAAAAAATTAAGAAATCAAACAGGCTTATTAAAAATTAATAATCTGAACAATAGCCAACGTATTTAATTATTATCAAATTCATTAAAATATAACAGTCAACGAGAAATCCTAAATATTACTTTTAATTGCGAAATTCAGTCGACGTTAATTACTTTTATATAAATTTATAAACATAAACTTGCCAGAAACCTCTTTAATACATATTCCAAATGCTTTAGAAATAGATCCCAGAAATCATTAATTACAAGCCAAAGATGATAAGAGATGAAAAAAATAAAATAGTATTACTTATCAAGGTTTTACCGCGTTACGGATGTCGCCATTGGTTGGGTAAAGATTACTGTTGACTTCAGTGTTTCTTGTGCTGTTGACCTAAGGTTACGATCAGTGATTGTGTTTAGTGTTTTTGATATTCATTTACGTGAAGTAGTTTGTGGATAACCCTTACAGGTGGCTGAGCTTAATATTTATCCGGTTGAAGTAGTGATTTTGTAATAACGTTAGGTTACATGATAAAAACATAGTGCCTTATGCTAATTAAAAAGTGCAACTTTTTTTTATATAAATAAGTAGTTTATTTTTTATTTTGAACTATAGAACTATTACCGGAAAATGCGGCTAAAACAAAGGAATATGCGGAGGATTCTTCCTGCAGGTAAAGATGTATAATAATTCTGTTATTTACTTATTCTTTTATGATGTAAATGTGACGTCTACTAGTAAAATGCATATTTTAATTTATAGACTCTAAATTACCTATAAGTATAAAGACTAAAGAAAACTCATCTAATAAACGAACCTTGTAACGTGACTAAAGATACTCAATTCAGAAGCGGTAGTAATAATAAATTTAAAAAAAATCGAACAGCTTAGTCATCAGTCAGGGTCATACTTACAACTAAATGAAAATGACTTTTCATACAAAAGTCTTTTTTCATTTACTTTTTAGGTATCTGTCTTGTTAATATTTCAATAAATCTATTCTATTTAAATGTAGAAATATTACTCTGGATTTTAATATTTTTGACTAGAATTACTTCGTGTAACCAATATATCAGCCTGTACTTTGGTTATATTAGAAAAAGAAGCGATCCAAATTCTATAGGTTCTAGCACAAATTCTTGAAAATATTTTGAGATGTTTTTTATTTTTAAGGTTAGGAAGTTACATTATAAAGTTTAAAAGGTTTCAGTTCCTTATGTCTTTTGTTGGTTCTGATGGAATAGTGCAATAATGTTATTCTATTATGTATTTGTCATCTTAGTAATAGCGGTAACAAAAATATTGTCAATTATTTTATTGTTGATTCTCTATAAATCCTAAATTCTCGGATGGATTTTTCCTTTATAATTCTAATGGTTATAGTACATTCTTTATTTATTTATTTATTTAACGGTACCCACCAATTTTACAAAAATAAAATAACACAAAAGATACTAATAATAATACAACTTAAGCTAGATAATAGTAAGACATAAATCAATCAAAGTGACAAATTAATTTAAAGAAACCTGTTAAAGTAACGAGTCACTAATTAATTAATTAATTTAAGAGAACTCCTAAAACTGCTAAAAGAAACGTGCAAGTCAAGACTATACCTATCGAAAGAACGTTGCATTCTAGTTATAGCATTATGCTGTCCATAAGAACTACTATCAAAATCTACATAGAAGAGTTTTTTCAGTCAGTCAATTTTTGCGCCCGAAAATTCAGCCTATTTAAAAGATAATCACAATCAGTCATGCCAGATATTAATTTAAAAATAAAACACAAGTCTGAATTATTACGCCTTAACTCAAGTGAGTCCAAAGAGAGAACTGATATGACTGACTTGTAATCAGTATGACCATTAGCTAATGGAACCTTAAGTTTAAAAGAACAATTTCTTAAGAATTTATTTTGAACTTTCTCAATATTTTCAATATGCGATTTTTAAAATGGAGACCATACGGGACTAACATACTCCAAACCAGAACGGACTAACGAACAGTACAGAACTTTATAGACAGAGCATGAGAAGTCTTGACTGCATCTAGTTGTCGTCTCAATGTCGACTTAGAATCGAAAATTACTCCGAGATCCCTAACTTCCGTTACCCTTTTTAAAATAGTTGAACCTATACTATAATCAAACAATGTAAGATTGCGAATTCTTCCAAAAGTTATTGAATAACACTTCGGAACATTTAAATCTAAACCATTAAGGTTGCACCATTCATAGAGATTATGCAAGTCATCCTGTAACAATTGATAATGAACATTAGAATCAATAGACAAAAAACAATTTCAAATCATCAGCAAATAATAAAAATTCACAATTTCTTACAAATAATCCTATATCATTAACAAAGATTGTAAAAAGCAACGGACCCACATATGACCCCTGAGGAACGCCAGATGGCACAGAAAAGCTGCTAGATAAGAAGTTATTAAGCCGTATACATTGCGATCTACCCAGTAGATAGTCCCTTATCCAACAAATAACATTTGATCCAAAACCCATAGCTTGGAGCTTTGCCAGTAGAAGCGCATGATTAGCTCTGTCGAACGCCTTCGAAAAATCCGTATAAACAGCATAGAACCCTTACCAAAAGCATTAAACAAATAATCTTCATAACATATTAAGTTAGTAACAGTGGAACGGCCTTTTTGAAAACCATGTTGACTGTTAATAATAAGGCTTTTACATTGCCATGACAATTGCTTGGTTACAAGTGCATCCAAAAAATTTAGGCAAGGTTGACTGTATACAAACTCCCCGATAATTACTGACATTACTAGTATTACCAGACTTAAATATCGGCGTAATATACGAATTCTTCCAAAAAGAAGGAAATACTCCCGACTTTGAAGACAGATTGAATAAAGTGCAAATAGGCTTCGACAGAGTACATACACATTCACGAAGTAGCAAGCTGGGTATGCCATCCGGTCCCGCAGAAGTCTTGCTCTGTAAGCCAAGAATCTCATCAAAAACCTCTACTAAAGATAACTCTACAAATTTGACATTGAATTGATCCACAAGCCCTGTCATGTAATATTCAGGTATTTGAAATGCTTTATCAGAATATACGTTTGACAAATATTTGGCAAATAAATTAACAGTATCACCACCCTCATCACTAGTTTCATCATTAAAAAACATATGTTTAGGAATAATATTTGACTTTTTAACATTGCTTACATGTTTCCACAATAACCTAGGATTTAACAATAGATTATTCTCGGTACGAGAAATATAATCGCGGTAACACTGACCGCTCAACACACTGCATGACTGCCGAAGCCCAGAGAAAACCAAGTAATCACTTTGAAATTGAGACTCCTTATACTTCTTATGAGCAATATTCTTACGTAAAACTAAGCTTCTTAACTCTCTTGAAAACCATACAGGAAAGCTACCAGTATTATAGGACTTAATAGGCACAAATTAGCTGATTCCTTCATACAAAAGGTCATAAAACTTATTTAGGGAAATATCTATATCAGAAGTGTTGTTAATAAAGGACCAGTCGATAGATGCAAGGATAGGAGAAGGATAGATTTAACGATACAAAATCAGCATTTTTGAAGTCAAAGAACTTTACTGAATATTTCAGAGACCTTGACATATATGGTACTGAAAAGACACATTCATACGGAGTGTGTCGAGAGCCAGTCACCGGCAATAAAAAATCATCCGCCAATCTAGAAGACCCATTAATATTAGAAAAACAAAGATCAAGAAATGTGCCTTCCGGATTTGGTAGCTGAAACATTTCCTTACCATCTAAGTAATTAAATACCTGTCCAAGCAGTGAAGCTGGTGCGACATTCGAACACCCATCCGAAAAGGTAACTTTAAGATTTTGATTTTCATTAAACCAAGTGCAGTCAGGTAGGTTAAAGTCTCCTGCAATACTAAATAAGCGATTCGGATGGGCCTCAAAGATCTCCAGTACTGTATCACAGAAAGCACTGTATTGACCCATATCAGATTTTGGCGGCAGGTAAACCACACCAGAAACAATATTCTTAAGATTAAGTTGTACAGAAGCAAAAACTTGCTCTAACAATGAACAAGAGTGTTTAATTAATCGCGGTTTTAACTCCTTTCTTACAGCGAGTAAAACACCCCCACCATCCTTCTTAGCACTTGTTAGGGCACTTCTATCACATCTAAATACTTCATATGCCGTAAACACCAATTCAGATGACAAAATGTCCGGAAACAACCATGTTTCAGCCAACGAAATTACATCATAACTGCATGCGGATATTGTTTGCTTCAAATGCATCAGCTTAGACCTCATATCCCCAGCGTTAAAATAATACATTACCAAGGAATCACTTTATCGTTTTTTGGACCTCGTACAATTCTCTTCGAGATTGATGGAACCCCATTGGTAACTATCACATCTTCACATTTTTCCTCTCTTTTTGCCAATTCTCCATAAACTTCTCGAATTTTATCACGCTGTAATTTGGTGAAATACATTTTAATTACTATATTGCTACCACCTAATTTCTTTTCTCTCTCAATAATTTTTGTACAATCTCGGTATTATTAAAGCACACTTTTATAGGCCTATTATTGGCTCCATGACGTCCAATTCTATAGACCTTAAAGGGCTCAATATGATCTATTCCCAACTTATTGGACAGAACATCAAGTACGAACTTTTTATCATGACTAATTCTATTATTTATATCATCAGAATTACTTTCCTGAACATTAAACATCTAATATTATTTTTGCGCTCATTTCGATCATTTATTTTAGAAGTTATAATGGGGTTACTATTCTTAATCTTATCATTTGTTGGTTGAGCAGGGTTGTTTTTAAATGTTTGAAGTTTCTGTAATTCCTCCACGAGCTTATTAATTGTTGATTGCTGAGAAACAATAAGTTTATGCAATTCAATAATGCCGTTCATCAGATCACCAATGGAAGCATTTCTCTTAGACAAAATCTCAGGTAATGATATTACATCGCCCATTCCTACATTTTCCTGAACAGTCTTTATAGAACTAGAGCTTTCATTATCATTATGAACACCAATACTTGACAACCGTCTCTTGTTAACTGTACAACAAGAACTACACTTCCACTCATGACTCTTCTTCTTCTTAAAAGTCGCATAGATTTTATCAAATTCGGTTTTGGAAAGTTTAGAGCAGCCTTTGTGAAACCAAGAGCGACACAAGCTGCATTCAACGGAAATTGCTCCTGATTTAATTACTTTATCGCAACTGCTACACAGTTCCATGACAAGAAACTCAAAATCACAACGACAATAAATTACCGAAAGTCCTTACTTTGCTACTTCGTTGACTCAATGCACAAACCAGCATTAGACAAATACATCAAAAGTCCATACTTTGAACTGTTGTTGACCATATATTTACACCTGACCATAGGAATTTAGTGTAAAGTATACAAAACATGTGATAACTAACTACAATTGGCAATGCGGACAGGTGACTCATTAGTTTTGCTAGATCAATCACAGCAGTAGGCAAAATGAAAGGAACCAAAAACTGTTACGATCATATAATATCACCGTAAATACACTTATAAGTACAAAGCACCTTCAACAATGAACTTCTAACTAATTATCCGAAAAAATCATTTTGTTAAACATTTTGCAACAAACATAAACACGACTTTTCGCTAGGCTGCCGCGACGTGAATGAGAAATTCTTATCCTTCTAAAACCAATGGAACTGTTTGAAAGATCATTTCTATTAAACTATTTATTTCGGATCTCTATTCTAAATCCAAAATATACCATTTTTTGAATAAAAAATTATTATAAAAAAAGGATAGTTTTTAAAGTACTGAAATTTCTACAAATCTTTTAAAATGGTAACATAACCTGGTGGGTTCATGCTAGTGTAGTTTAAAACATTTCCTTTTAAGACTGAGGGATAATATGCCTCTACTAAAAACTAACATTACAAATAATTTTAGCGACGCAACGTGCATTTTTGTTCTTCTAATATTAGGACAAATCAAACTCTAAAAAATCAAACTTTTGGAATTAAACTTTGTGAAATCAAAACGGTTAAATGACGCCTCGCAATCAGTTTTTCATAAGGGTAACGTGTACAAAGGATCTTTTTAATATAAGGCATAATAATTGTAAGTGTATTTATAAAGGTTGATTTTAAAATATTCCAAAGTATTTGTTATTGGTCTTGGATTATATTAATTTTCTTCAGAGTTTTTTTTTATTAAATAAATTTTTAAGTATCAAAAATACAAAACTGTACAAGACTACGACTCTAGAGAGCCCTAGAGGAGTGAGATAAAACGGGCAGTGCATTGGGTAGCAAAAAAACTTCTTTACTTATGTACCAAAATACGTTTTTGTCACTATAATAGTATTTGTACAGTTGCGGTTTGTAACCAACGAATTTTTTTTCTCGTGCCAAAAACCATGTGTGACGAAAAGCACGAGCAAAGTATCATTCTCAAATTTCTCATTAAATTGTAAAAGACTCCGACTGAGTGAGTATAAATTGTTGCTTGTGTGCCTGTTTTTGAGTGGTACAAGCAGTTCAGTGAGGGTCGAGAGGGTACTGAAGATGACCAGCGCCCAAGTCGTCCTGTCCTGTTTCAACCCCGGAAACGGAGACCAAAATTAACCAAATTGTGCATGCAGAATGCCGATAAGGAAGTAATTAAAATAATTTTACACGAGGAATCATACATCACAAAGGTCTGTGCAAAGTCGGTGCCAAAGCTAAGTCCTGACCATGAGCTCTTATGTCAATAAGTGCGTTCAGAGTTTCTTGAAAGGTTAGAAGATCTCAGACTGATGAAAAATATTATTGAGTGCGAAGAAACGTGGATTTTTAAGACGGTGTTAAAACAAAGCGGCAATCCATGCATTGGAAGAAGCCTGAATCGCCCAGAATCAAAAAAGCAGCGATGTCCAAATCAAAATTTAAGGCAATATTGATCGTTTTTTTTAAAATATTAACGGTATTGTGATAACTGAATGGGTTTCAGAGGGTCAGAGTATTAACCAGACTTGAGGTAATATTTGTCAGTTTTGGCAACACTACGAGAATGAGTTTTTAGAAAACGGTGCCAGTTGTGGAAGAACAACTCGTAGATTTTGCACCAGGACAACGCACCTGCCTATAAGTTAAGCGGGGTTTGGTCGATAAACGCACTCTAGTGCTCAAACACCGTACTCACCAGATTTGGCACCGTGCAATATTTTTTTTGTTTTCGAAGATAAAATCTGGCTTAAAACGGACCCGATTTGAGTCGAATAAACGTATGTGGTGAGGAGAAGGAAGTATATTGAAGGGCAGCATTCAAATATAGAATATGTGTTACAATAAAACCATTTTTTGTAATCTGTCTCATTATTTAATAACCAGATCTTTTAGTCAAAAAAAAAGTTAAGTAAAAATATATAAACGAAATGTAGTCATATGATAACTGCTCTAACTGCTCTTCTAAAGTTATTAAAATAACTATAGAAACTAAATAAAACTTTCCAATGATATCATCATTATAATAAAAATGTTATTATTATAAACTAGCATTATTTATGATCTCTTAAAAATGAGCATTTATGAATCTCTTAATCTGGTGCAGCTTAAGACATAAAGAAAATGGTAATTTTAATTTTATATTATAAAATATTCTTAAAGAGTATGCCGAGTGCTTTGGGTTTAGTAAAATACATTGTTTTAATTTGTGTTCTTTATTTAACCTTTATTTTGATTATTTTGACTTGTAAAAACTGAAAATGGTATATACTTATAAATAAATACTATTATTACTACTACTACTACCATTAAAGCAACAGAATGAAAAAAGCAGACAAATAAAAAACACAGAATAAGACTAAGCTGGAGAAGTTAAATTATAAATGCCTATTAAAATTACATTGATATAAGAAAAATATTAATTAGACTTCTGTTATTTTTTAAGTTTACGTACTTTAACAAGTAAATACGTACTTTCTTTACTAGAATAAAAATAAAGTGTTGAGACATTTCTAAGTCTTAACATTACATAAGAGGGAATTTAACTTAGATATATTACTCACAGTGGTTTTTCTATGTTAGGTTAAATTTTAGAGAGATTACGTTATTTTTTTAAGGTTATATTATTTTTGATATACTAAGATCTAAAGATTTACGATAACCCCAGTTTCATACAACTAAGAGTTTTATTTATTTCACTAATAAAGATATAATCTGATTTGTTTAACATTATTATAAACATATCGTCTGCCGATGATATAAATACAAGATGTTATAAATGCATTAAAAGTGGCACTCGATAACTCATTTACACAAAACAAAGAAAACAAAAATTTTCAATTATAGCTTAATCAGATGAATTAAAAAAATTGTTGTAAATCGCCAGTAAAAAAAAATTTAGTTAAGACTAAATCATTTATTTATTTTAGTATTAACTAAAGTCCATCCAGGAGAGACCAATTCTCTTTACTATACTTTCTGTTATCTTATTTGGCTCATAGCTGATATTTTAAATTTCTTAAAAATATAAAAAACACTGTTGGGTCGATCTCTCGATGTAAAACCTCTGACTAAAAGAGTGCCTTTAAAGGTTTGTAATAAGATTCTCTCTTTGGCCATAAAATTTTAAAAAATTTTGGGAAATATGTGACAATAAATTAAAATTAAGATGTATTAAAAAACATGCTTCTATTTTTATTCAAATGTGTATACAAACTTCTACTTGCTATATATTATTCTAAATAATTTCTTAATAGGTAAACTATAACATAAGGTAGTATATCTTTGAATTATATATGAACGGTTAAAAGATGCTTGAAGCCATAAGCATCGCAGTTTAAGAAATAAAACAGAAGTGAAAATTAGCTTTTTTTATCTCCTTTTGCATGTTGCCTAATACATTGAACAACATTTTTAATTATAGTCACTTGAATTGCCTGAAATATTCTCTATAATATAGTGAAGACGATAAAGCATTAAGCAGGCTCTATATATCATATAATAAGCAAATATGAAAATACTCTTACATCAAATCGGCAAAAATATATAATGAATTCTAATATGAAACCAAACTTATTCTTTGTTTTTAAAGTGTTTACTTAAGTTCTTTTTAATGAAAAGAAAGAGAAAAAATATTAATTAAATAAGTCATATAAATTTTTTTATCAAAAGTAAAATAGTACAACTTTTATTTTAAAATGTTACTCTCTTTATTTTAGGTCATAGTGACGATACATCTAATGCAGATGCCGAGGAACTAGAGCAAGGTATGTAAGAGTTTATATATTTTTTAGTGTTATTCTTCTGCAGAAATAATATAAATAAAATCCGCTGTTTCTTACTGAAGGTGCATTATTTTTTATTCCTAAAATTGATGCCATATTATATTATCTAAGGTCAACAAAAATAGAATATTCAAGAGCTTAGTAGTTGTAGTAGTAATGATGGGAGCGTCCGACAGGTAGGTCTAAAAGTTCCTTTACCCATTTAGAAACTATTTAAGTTAATTTAAGAAATTTTTAACGCACACACGAGGAGGTTTCCAAAATATTTTTATAATTTTAACATGTAACATTGTAGGCAGTGATAAATTAAATTTAATGAATATGTTGCCCAATATATGATGTAACTTAATATAAGCTTACCTAAGACTTATCTGACTGGTAAAAAGTTAATATCAAAACCAAAGAAAACTATGAATGTTACGTAATAAAAAACAATGTTAGTATTTTAATTAGTTGATTTATTTATGTTTTTTAAATTATAAACCTTTAGACAAACGTGAATTTTGTTTTAAAATTATTATATTTTAACTTACTACTGTTTTTATATTAACATAAATAATTACAAATAAAGAAAAATTAGTTCAAAACCAAAATAAATAAAAAACAAACTTATCTTGGACATACAGAGCTTTAATATATAAATAACCAATAATAGTATAAGCATATATTAATTGAAATAAGGGGTAAACATAATTAATATACAAGCCCGGTAATGAAAGGTCTTAAGTGTAAATTAATTGACAATCTATTTGCAATAAAAAGTCAAGTTATAAATTTGAAAGAAAATTGTTGCCTTCTTACTACCTCACCTCTACCAACTAAAGTTCGACCCAAAATTCTCTCTAGAATAAAATTTCTTTCTTTAGCTTAACGCTTTGCCTATGAATTCCTATTGCGTGTTAATGCGTGTATATTTCAGCATTCAACTGCCAAAAATGTTCAATAAGAGATAAAACTGTATTGTAATATTAAACTTTTAGATATATTTCGATAAATGTTTTAACAACTCCCTTTGACGAGTCTTACAAGCAGTAATAAATAAATGAGCTTTGAAAACACTCTGTATAAAGGTGTTAAATGTCAGTATGCCACAAAATTTGCTCTACAGCTGTACTTAAATGAGTCTACCTTTATTTGTCTTTCCAATATTTTTCTCTGCCGATCTATATTCTCCAAGAAATCCAAAGGTATAAAATTTTTGGTAAAAAATATACTTTTTCCAAAAAAAAAATATTTTTCTGTAACATTTAAAAGATATTTGATAAAATATTAGCATTAGATTTTCTAATTCTAGAATTTAATCTCGTTTGTAAGAATATTGTAAATAGAAATAATTGCCTACTTACTTTTGTAAATGATTCAATAAAATACGATCAATGAAAGGACAAAATTTAAAAAATTAGGTTCATATAAAATTATTTTCATTAAAAACTAAATGATAACGCTGCAAAATAGTTTCCTTATATTTTTCAATACCTCAGATTGTTATATTTCCATAAGTCGTTATATTTTTATTCTCTCACCCATAGATCAGATCCATATAGTGAAAATCTATTTTTATTACTACATAGAACGAAAGAAAGATGAGCCCTAGCAAACGTTATTCGGCTGTTTTTTTGTTTAAAATCAAATAAAAAATAACAATCTCGTAGCATGAGGAATGAAAATTTAACCTGATATTTCTATCATAAAATAAATCTGAAATAGGTACCTTAAAACATTGAAATTATACTTAATAAAGATAAGTCTAATGAGATGTATCTCATAGTCCACTGATTTTTGAATGCTGTAATAAAATTATTTTGCTAAAACTGAACTCATACACTAACAAAAAATCAAAAATGTAAATACAGAGTGTCAAAAAGGAGACATCTAGGTGTTCAAGAATTGAGCACTTAAAGTTTGTCAATACGACTCTAAAGAAAATTTACAGAGTGGTTATTTTCGCATAAATAAAAAGCGCCTGCGCCTTCGCCAAAAGTAGTATTTTTTTAAACTTTGCAGGAATAATCCACTAGTAGAACTAAAACTAGTGTATAGACAAAAATTTAATTCCAAGATAAAACTAGAAATTTAAATATTTGTTTTCCTCCTAAAAACGCCCTGTACTGTTTTAATATTGGTATTTTTTTTTAAATTGCTTATAAAACTACAAGAAATTATAACCAAAATAGGATAAGAAAATAATTTGGTATGACCGCAAAAGTTGTTATATAATTTTTCTATAATTTTTTTAAGCATAATTTATACTAAACATGCTTTTTATGTATGCATGTAAAAATATGTTTTAGATGCATCCAGGGTGTTTCAGAACTATGGGATCAAACTTCTAGGGGTTGTTCAGTGCAACAGTAGAATCCATTTCAGTATAGCAGTCCATGTCCGGAAATGTGTCACTACGCCACTACGGCCCTAAGACGCGTTTAAATTTAGAAAAAATA
Organism: Anthonomus grandis grandis; assembly: GCF_022605725.1. Taxonomy (NCBI): domain Eukaryota; kingdom Metazoa; phylum Arthropoda; class Insecta; order Coleoptera; family Curculionidae; genus Anthonomus; species Anthonomus grandis. The sequence goes on from NC_065557.1 coordinate 19,032,104, forward strand.
TTAATTACCTAAATAGGATCTGATGCACTTATTTTTACCTTTTGTATATGATACCATAACAACAATTGTTCAAAATATCTTCCTCCAACCTCATTACACCGATTTAAATGCCGCACATGATTTCGGCGGACTACACTAAAAATTTGATCTTCGTTTTGAATGATTTCAAATGCTGCTGTTTTCGTCCAATTCAATTCAATTCAAAAATTCGTCCAATTAAGTCTAGCTCTGATTCTACTGGAGTTTCGTAGACTAAAGACTTTACATGTCCCCACAAGAAAAAATCGAGCGACGTTAAATCGGGTGACCTAGGAGGCCAAGAAACTGCTCCACCTCTGGCAATCCAACGGTGCCCAAACCGCTGAGCCAAATACTCGCGTACTTGTACAGCAAAGTGAACCGGCGCTCCATTATGCTGAAACCACATTTGCTGTCTAACGTTTAGTGGAACCTTTTCAAGGAGTTCTGGGAGAACTTCCTCCAAGAAACGCAGATAAATAGGTCCTATTAACCGTTCCGGTAGAATGTATGGCCCAATTATATAATTATCAACAATACCTGCCCATACGTTGACAGACCAACGATTCTGATGTTTTCTTGTAAAAATTGTATAAGGATTTTCTTCGTTCCAAACATGGCTATTCCTACTATTAAAAATACCGTCTCTTGTGAAAGAGGCTTCATCAGTCCACAAAACATATCGTAAAAAATTTGGTTGTACAATGATGTGATCTAGAAGCCATCAATAAAATTGAACTCTAAGATGATAATTGGCTGCAGTCATACCTTAAACTTTCTGGAAGTGGTAAGGATGAAGTTGTTGCTAGTGTAATACCCGCCAGACAGCAGCGTTACTCGTATTCATATTCTTAGCGACGTCACGTGTGCTATTTGATGGTTCATCGGCAACTCGCTGAAGCACCTCTTCTTCAAATTCGACCGTGCTTACAGTTCAAGCAACACCAGTATCATGCATATTGGTTTTAAACATCTCAGCGAGCCGCCGATGAACCGCAATAAACTTTTTGTATCAAGGATGCTGTCGTTCAGGGTAACGTTCATGATACAACCGCGATGTTGCTCGTGCATTGCAGTTTTTTGCTCCGTATGCCAAATGCATATCTGCCAATTCTTGATTGGTAAAGTTTTCCATTAGCAATAAATGTTTAAAAATTGTAAGCTATACAATTTTTAACCATGACATTGAGAATTGACATTGATAAGCGTTGATTTTAAACAATTGTTGTTATGGTATCATATACAAAAGGTAAAAATAAATGCAGCAGATCCTATTTAGGTTATTAATGTTTTTTATAAATTTTAATGCGTCTCTATGCCGTAGTGGCATAGTGACGCATTTTCGGACATGGGTTCCTATACTCAAATGGAATCTTCTGTTGCACTGAACAACCCTCAGAAGTTTGATCCCATAGTCCTGAAACACCCTGTATACGTTATAGCTGCAATAAATTAAATCGTTAAAATACAAAAAAGTCGCTTAATTTTATCAGCATTGGAATTTTATCATTAAACATTTTTAATCATTTAGTGATTTCTTTAATAATTCATAAACTAACTATGCATCAAGGTCTTTTAAAATGTCAAACAGCTATTTAGTAAGTTGAAGTAAATAACTTTAATAACTTCCTCTTTAAAATAACCTCATAAAAAATAGTTTACTGGATTTAACTCAGGGGTACAAGGTTAAAGATTCCCTTTAACCCCTTATGGGCGTTAATTCCAGCTTTTTTACTTGAAAAATCGAATTTAAGAAAAAACGCTAAGTTACTGACCTTTCAGTGCTAGGATGAGAATAATATATCTAAAATAGTAAATTATGTGGGTTATTGGTTAGAGAAGAGGACGCCATGTAATTAAAATATTATAATGCCAACTTAAATTGTTGAAAAAAGGTTATCTTTCTCGGCATAACTACAAGAAGTAATCCAACCCGTTAATAAGTAGGGATATAATGAATAAACAATTATAGATAGATGCGTGTTAAAATATAAGCCGCCTGGAGGGAATTTTCATTCCATCTTATGTAGCATGTGCATATCCTATTTTCCAAAATTTTCATTATGCTGCCATTTTAAATCTGAATAAATGCAAATTCCACTGCACAATAAAAAAAAACAACTTTTTTTTTAAATTGATATTATTTTCTGTCACCGGTCATTCTGTCGCGGCCTTCTTAATAACAATTCGGCATTGTTTACCTAGAGATGCATGACCCTGACCTACTATTAGAATCACAATATAATAATAATTTATTATTTTACAAAAATTATCTTTAATTTAGTAATTTTTGAACATAAGTTTATAGTGTTAAAAATTTTTTTAAAACATAAGTTTACTTTTTATCTTAAAATCCTAAATTATTTCAATAAAACACAATATATAATCATGTTGTACGAAAAAAAAACCCAATCAGTGCCATTTTGTTACTTTTTTAATATGTTAAATAATAAAGGAGATACAATGGAAGTTCCAAAATCCAAAATTTTCAAAATCACTCTGTAGATTAAAAAATTAGACAGCTACCAAATTTCTGATAATGGCCTATTTCCTTTCGTAAAAAAGTACCACAGTAATGCAAAAACCGTAAGGCTCCTGCTCCTATAGCAACTGAGATAACCCAAAAAAAATGTCCAAACTTGGACACTTTTTTAGGTTATTATACACGGGTATAAACTTTCTTTATGATACACACAGTCCTAATTAAGCACCTATTTTAATTTTTTTTTAGGATTTTCACGCAAAATATCCAAAACGTTTTCTTCCAAGGGTTCTTCATTTGGAGTGTTCTCAACGTGAATAACCGTCTATATTCCTGGACGGCTGCTCTTCCATTATCGTCTTAATATCCGTCAATAAAAACAACAAATAGTTAAATATTAGTCTGACCCTGTTATTACTAATTCACTTATATTTAAACAATATATATTATATTTTAATAAGTAAATCTTTTGTAATAGCCTTTAATCAATCTGACTTTTTTGAGGATTTTTTTATAACAGCCCTTCTACATTTTTGACTACTTTTCTTTAAGAATGATTTTTAATTTTGAACTTTTTTTGAATAAAAATAATACTGCTTTTAGTAGCTATCAGTATATTTTCAATTATATCTTAACTATTAAAGCGTCGCGGAACCGTGAAGTTTTAACAAAATCAGAAACCAGGTTACTCTGAAAAACTTAGACCAAGGTTCTAAAAAATGAATAAGCAGATTTCGTCTCAAATATCTTTTATGTCATCAAAACACATTAAGACGAGAATTCAGGATAAAAGCTAGTAAAGGACCAAATATTTTCTAGAGAATCTGCGAAAAGCCATTTCTTTCTAAGAAGAATATTAAAGTCCGAATGAAATTTGCTTAAAATCATTTCTGGACAGTTGCATATTGGAAGCATATGTATTTCAGTGATGAATCCAAATTCAGTATATTTTCTTGCGATATACGACATCCCCCAACATTAACTTAGGTAAAAGTATAGGTGTCTAATATATGTGAAGTATAGTGGATAAGATCTGTCATGGTCTGGAGATACGTTTTAGGATAGAGTTATTTAGAATAAAAGACATAATCAGCAGGTTAATTTACATGAACATTTTAAAAAATCAAATGCTTTTATATGTGGAATACAAAATGCCACTTCAACACGATATTGTTTGCAAACATGCCTCTAAGTTGGTCGCAAATTGGATGAATGCATAAATTGTTTCTGTCGTAAAGCAGATCTTAATACTTAAAATTCTTTGGAAGAAATTACTTAATACTTAATACTTAAAGTTTCTTGGAAAAGAATTTCACAAATTTAGGTTAATTGTTCAAAGCTTGGCTGAAAACTTGGACTAATATGGATCTTTTAATGATGTCCCTAGTGGCGATGCAAATAAATCAACCCAAACAAAAATTAAACGGTTACTTTTATACAAGGGGAAATATTGTTTTTATAGTTTAAAATTAAACAGTAATAAATCTAACTGAAATATTTAATGGATGAGCATTATTAATAAAAAAAAATAAATAAATGTTATTTTTAATTGGTTCATCCACTTATGCTGAATACAACAATATTACATACTTATTAAGTACCTATGTGGATGCAGAGTGTCTGTCAAAAGAAAAATTTTTTCATATGGTTATTATAAACTCTCTTAATTAGCAACACTTAGCAATACCGTTATTTTGGTCATAGAGTTAAAATTAACCTTTGCCACAAGTCCCTAGCATAAATTAGACAAATATGACAAGCACTTAAAAAACCCATAAAATAAACATATCTTAACAGGTTCAGCGAAATATTTATTACTAATAGTAACGAAAAACCGAATTTGTATTTTGTTTACTATGTTATAATACCAGCTGCGAATAAATGTCAGACTATTTTAAACAAAATAAACCTTTTATTTACTGCCCGACCGCCCGTAAATAAATCGCTCGTATTCGAATAATTTTACTGGTCAGACTAGACCGAAAACTATTTTGTTTATGGTCTGTACATTTTACGGACAATAATTAGTAAAACCACGTCTAAATACTAACTACATATATATTATGTATAGTATTTTCTTACGCATTATTCTTAAGCGTGTAGTCTTACAGTTTTATTAAGATATAATAAGAAGACTATCTTTAAATCACTCTTTTCATTTTAATTATTATATTGTTTTAATTTTTACATACCTATATATTAAGGACAGTACACTAAAAGAAGTACATAAATAAAATTCCCTACAAAAAAGTAATATAAAATACTCTCCGTAAACTCTTCTACATACCGCCGGAGCTTATTTAACTAATTTAAGTTTTAGTTCCGGTTTATCCAATTTTTATAGCTTGTTTATGGATCCTCGCATCGTCCGGATTAAAACTTGCAGAACGTCGTCCTGGAAAAGCGACAAAAAGTTACGGTTAGTTACTGACAACGTCCAGCATTAGGCTTTCAAACTTTTCAGGACTACAAGAAATTAGTACTCTATGTTATGTTGTAATTTAATTAAATCCTGTGTGATCCTTCATTATACTTAAATATCTCTAAAAGTTGCTTTAGGTGTTTAGTATATTATAAGCTAAATTTTAAATTTATTATAAATTAAGTAATTTGGCCTCGATTAAAGAGTTACAGGTTAAACCCAACTTAGTTACTAATCATGCAAACTTGACATCTGTGTAATTTAAATCATAGAAGTGCAATAATACATAAGAAGATTCTGTTTCTAAAAGTTCTGTACATAATAAAGAACGGTTCAGAGACTTCAATTCATTTAATTTTTTATGTGTCAATGAAGCCCAATCTAATTAATTAATTAAATTATCAAGTTAAAACTGCATTAAAAGATAATTTGATAATTAGTGGCTCCAGACACCGTACAAGACTTGCTACATATTGCAGAACTTTTGACCCATAGTTGTAGTAAAGTAGGTTCTTATGGGACGTTATAAGCTAAAGTCTATGTTAAGAGAACGACAGTTCTGAGCAAGGTGCAGGTGCAAGGATAATTTTAAGTAAGTAAGGAAACTTGTTGCTTGTATTAGTTTCATTATTGTCGTATCCTGGTGATAATATCACCGTTATAGAAACACGTGTCGAGGTAATTTATATATGTATTTTAAAATGGTAAAAATTTTCTTCTACCATTAGTAAAATATACTTGACGTTATACTTGACATCTATTTATAATTTATTAAAATTATTGGTGAAATAAAATTCACTTTAGTTTTATTTTATCATATTATCATTAAATGACGAGCATACTTATATTGTTTGAAATTCTTGCGTTTGAAATAATAAATTAAAAAAATAATGCAGAAGCACTGCTTTAAATATGTATTTGCCAGTATTTCTGGCATAGGTAGGTATTCGATTTATATGGAAAAGGTCCCGGATTCAAAACCGCTCAGAGTAATATATATTTTTGTTGTTTTTCTTTTGTTGTCAATATTAGCTAGAGTAAGAAATTAAATTTACAATATTGATATTAAATATTTTTATAATCATTTTGCGTATTGCAACTAAGGCTAAAATTATTTCATGAACTTGTGCGAAAAATAATTTAGTATTTTTGAATATTCTTGCTTGTTTTCTCTTCAACAGTAAAATAAATTGTATGTTACTTTGGTGCAAAATCTCCTTTTTTTATCTGGAAGATATCACCATAATATAATTAAAAATTTAAATAAAAAAAATTAAAAAACTATTTTTTTAATTATGTAATTAGGCATTATTTATAATTTTTAACGTATTAAAAATCATAATGTACTAATAAGAACATCCATAATATGCAGGTCAATATCTGGAAAAGAGTGCATTTTACAAGAGTGGAAAATGTATACTAAGAAAAAATATTCGCTTTGCTATCTTCACTCTACCATTATCTTGTATATGTTTTACGGAATTGCATTGAATTTAAAATAAAATTATTATAATAAATTTCTTTATAACATATTTTTTACTGAAAAATCAGCAGGGACACCAATTTTTTTTTCAATTTAAACGCTAAGACATAAAAATAAAATATTAAATAATCTCTGCTTTATACTGTTGACTAAATATTAAAAATTTCCGCGCACTAAAATTATTTATTAATTTTCTATCAGTCATTTAGCTGTAAAATAGAACAAAGGTGCAGTTTTGTCCAGTATTAGTCCTATTCCGGTCTAACATTTAAAATGTGGAATGTAGAATAATAATAATAATATTAATAATAATAACAATAATTATAATAATTATAATAATCATATTAATATAATTATGCGGGATTAAATAATGGCCTATTTTTTAGCATCCTAACAATTAAGTATAGGCTGTTGAAGCCACAAAGTACACTGTTTATTTACTTTTACTTATCTTTGAATTTTTCTATAATCCTAAATATAAAAATCTATTTACAAAGTAAAGAAGGAGAAAGAGAAAGAGAGAGAGAACAGAAAGAGAGATCGAGAGAAAAGAAGGCGTAAAGAATAAAAAAAGAAGAAATGACACTATAAATACAGCATTACGTCATTACATTACATATTGTTTAATCAAATAGGTTACGTATGTTAAACAAACATTTTTCACCAAATTGAATTTCCAAATGACTGTGTTAAATCACTAAATTTATACTTGTTTATCAGCTTGGGAGTATTGTAGGAAAAGATGATTTAAAAATTTCCCTATAATGTCTTGGAATGTCAACAAGATACTTTTGTCTTGGGTTTACATGATATGCTGAAGTTTTTAGTTTAATTTTATTAAAGAGGTAGTACGGGGTGCGATTTCTTAAAATTTTATAATAAAAATAAACTGAATGTAGCTCTCCTAAATTGTTGTTTAAAATAGAAATCTTTTTATTTAAAACAACTTGAATTTGACGTTTTGTTTCATTATCAAGGCCTGGGCCATAAATTAAGTCACAAAAGTTAAAGTGAGATAAGACTAAAGATTCGCATAATGTTTTTTTTTTAATTTGATTTAAATAATATATATGTGGGTAAAGCATTGTTAGGGTTGAATAGGCTATTTTAAGTTTTGTAGTGACATGCTTTTTAAATCGTAATTTATAATCTATAATTAAACCCAAGTTTTTTACACTATCTTTAATTGTTATCTTTTCATTTCCTATTTTTAAGTGTAAATCATTAAATATATTCGTGCGGTGAATCTTACTGGTAAAGACAATTGCTACGGATTTGGCTGGACTAAGTTTTAGCTGAATATTTGTCGATTTTTCGCATAAATATTAAAGGTCACTATTTATTTTTAAATTGACTTCCTCAGTACCAGAAACATTGAAGCTGTAAATTAATTGGGTGTCATCGGCATACATATGATGATCACAGTATTTAAGATATTTGTAGATGTTATAAGTGTAAATAGAGTATAAGAGAGGGCTCAGAATGCTTGCTTGAGGAACATCAGCAGTTATTTTTACATTAGTTGAAACAATGTCACCGATGCAAACCCTTTGAAATATATCTATTAAATATGATTTAATTAGCCTTGGTGCCATATCAGAGAACCCAATATACTTCAGTACTGCCAACAACAATTCATGGTTTAAAGTGTCAACTGCTTTAGAATAGTCTAGCATAATAAGAACAGATGCATTATTCAAATCTAATGATTTAAATATTGAATCAGTGACTTCAGAAAGAGGTGTCTCACAACTATGCCCCTATCTAAAACCGGATTGTTTAATGGGTAAGATATTATTAGAATTTACACAAGTGCCAATCTGAGTTTCCATTACTTTCATTACTTTTTCTAAAATCTTGGATAAGCAAGAAAGGATTGAGATTGATTGAAGGTCGTTAAATTCTTTAGGGTTGTTACTTTTGCATAATGGGCTGAATTTGCTTTGCTTCCATGATTGACGAAGATTCCATTGAAAGACGTGCTTGAGCAAAAAATTATAAACAACAAAACTATATAAAAAGTGCATGTCCACCGGGCTTTGGAAAGATTTTAAAAAGTATAGCTATTTCAATAAGGAGACAAAAGGCTTGAGATATGTCATTTAGCTCATTTGACAAATACGGAGCGTTTAGTTGCTAGACATGGTAATCACTTTTGGTTATATGCTACTTCTTTACATCTCCACAATTACGCAATATAATGGCGCAACATATAATAATGTAAAGGAAATTGCTGACGATTTTGCTGCGCGTTCAATAATAAAACTTTCTTAAATTATAAAAAGGGTTAACAATTTTCAATCTATAAGTTTGAAAATATGAATAATGTTGTTAATTGTCGTGGAATAATTCTAACTTAAATTTTTATATTTTTAAATCGATACTTACTAATGAGCTTTGGAACTCTTAGTAGTTACATTATTGGAGAGCATAGAGCATGGCGTAGAGTTTCATTTGCAAAATGAACTATTAGAACTAAGATGGCAGTATTCCAGTACTATTTAATTCAGTGCTTATTTCAGTTTAAGAAAGTGAAATGTTGCCCTAAGCGTCTAAGACCTGCGACCGAATATCACATAGGTAGGCACATGATTCGAAAACTCAAGAGTTTTCGAATGGGAATACTTATACTTCTCATAATGGGAAACTACCTACATGTCAAAAAGAATTGTTGTAACACCAGACCGAAGTCTGGTTCCCTCAAGAATCAATTTTATTTTTACTTTATATAAGTGATGTTGTGCCTGTCTTTAAAAAATATAAATGATTGGTATATGTGGATGATTTAAAGCTGTATTATGTTATGAACTGTAGTGTCAACTGTTTATTTGTACAAGGCGGAATTTTTAGGTCAGCTTATTAGTATAACAAAAATTGCTTGATGCTTGATGTTTTGATGATTTTCAATAGGAAACGGATGGCGATACATTACGATTACAAGGTAAATGAGGTTTGTTTGAATAACTTTTAATAATTTGGGAGTAATTTTCGATATTTATTTAACATTTAAATATTACTTGAAAAATGTGGCTATCGATTGCTAGGGGTTTTAAAACAAACTTGCATGTTACTAATACCAAAGCCATTAATTTTTTTATAATATATTAGTACATATTACCTAAGAATATAATTAATTCTGTGATATGTCTCCTTTTTAAATTTTTTTGTATTAATCTTTTAAAAACTAGGCAACTCAAGATGATAAAATAGTTACTGTTTAAATATAAGTTTCCATATAAAATATCAACTCAACCAGCAAGGTGTATATTGGTTTGGAGGCTTCAAAACGGCACCTTATTAAAATAAGCATTTAAATGGTTTGATTGATTAATAAGTCAACAGAGTTTTCTCGATATAAATAGATATATAATTAACGTTGAAAGTCAACCACAAGATTAACATGAGGTTGCCTAAAAGTAAATGGACCACTGCGTATGAACGAGCACTAAAATCGGAAATACAAGCATTTCTAGATTCAGTATTTCTTAGATTATTTCAATGTTTATTTTAAAATTCCTATTAAAATGTCTGTGTTTTTAGTCTAGCCTATAAAAAAGTGACACAAGCTACTCTTATGTAATAATTAATTTTTTTGATGTTTTAACTTTTTGGTCATAAGTTAATAAATACTGATTTACTGAAATATTCCAAAATATTTTATTTTAATAAATATAATCCTAAAATTTGGCAGGGGTTCTACTAAATGGTAATAGTATAGTATTTGTTTTTACTGTATTTATCAAAATTCAATTAAAAAACTAAATTATTGCAAACATGTGCACTCTAAAGTAAACTATTTTAGTGTAACAAGATAAGTATATATGGTATCAAGGTTGATATGCGTGTATATTATTAAGGTTAAGCAATAAAAGTCAATTTCTTATCAAAATAGTCAATAGTTTTTTTCAATTTTAATATGTTAGACAAGAATTGTAGAAAGAGGTTTTTAAGCCTTTTATTTCTGGATCTATCTAAAACAACAGATACACAATAATTAGTTATGAGTTACCATTATAATAAAATAAGCGAATGATGCCTAATTTGTCATTGTGAAATATGGTTTTCTTGGAATTATTTTTAGTTAATTTTACACATATATATTCTGAGTAATAAACCTGGATATTGCACATAACGTACTTGTTTTGACTCCAATCTTTATTATTAAAAAATATGAACTTTTTCTCTAAAATCCAATATATTTTTTTTAGCTGTCACTAAAGATTTGATTTTTTAGGTCTGATCAAAATTATATTTACTCAAACAATTTTTAAAAATGTTATTTGAGAAGTTCAACCATAAAAAGATTAGCACAAATAATATCTTCATGTCAAGTTGTAAATTTTTGACATTGACTTTCTACGTTGTTAGGAAAAAAAGATTCCGTTTTTTACGCATTTGATCCCATTTATTAAACTCAGCATGTAAGGCTAACTTCATAATTAACTAATATAAGGAACTTGTTGCTCTATTATGAACCTTAAGTGTCTAAAACTGCACTTAATTTCTTAAAAAAAAAGTGTTTTGGCTAGAATTACTATACTCTATATATCTAGTGAGGACTAAAAAAGTACCAATAATTTTTATCCGTACAAAGTTAAATTGATGCTAGGACTAAATAAACCACGCTTTTTACGAACCTATAAGTCCTCGAGAAATAAACAGTGTTAATTTCCTTTTCAACGTTTGTTTTTCTATCGAAGGTGCTTTCTTATTAGAAAGCTTTCGTCATAATTGTCATTACCGGATTGATACCAATTCTAGTGTTTTCGGAATATTATTACAGAACCCTCAAAAATATGACCTATGGGTGGGTATTTTTGAAAATCCTCAAAAAGTTCCTTTTTTCTTCCAGACAACTACTATCTATTCCGATTTTCTTAAATATTGCTAGCCTAATTCTGTCGAGCATTTTAGGAATGTTTTGGACATGGGCTGGCATACATTGAGAAAGAAGTTATGTTTTAGCATAACAGAGCTCCACCACATCATGCATACTTAATGCATTACTTAACATGCGTATTTAAACGGCATGTTATTGGGAATCATTGGATGGCACAGAGGGATAAAATAACTATACATAAAAACCAATTATACAGGGTGTCCCGTATTTAATTGGACATAGGTTAATGTAGAATACCTGACAAGAAAATAAACCGTTTGAGCCCAATATCGCTTAGCAAAATGTTATTGGTTTTCGTTCTACAGGGTGTTAAAACTAATTTTTTACCAAACATTATACTTCTTTGATCGCCAAAAAGTAGACCGTTTTCGAAATAAACGCATTTTTTTTATTAGGTTGCGTATAACCACTTAATCTAAAATTTAATAAACAACGATAAAATTAGAAAAGGTTGTTGATTATAATAATTGTTCAAAATGTTCACCATCCACTAGGACACATTGTCTAATTCTTTTATTTAAATTTTGCCTGACTCCAAACAATGATTCTTCTTGGGCCCTGATGGTATTGACTCCTTCCATAATCTTTTGCCACAATTCCTGACGGTTATTTATTTTATTTTTATATACAAGTGATTTCAAGTAGCCCCAGAAATAAAAATCTAAGGGATTAAGACCGGGACAACGCGCAGGTCACGGATTTTCACTACCTCTACCAATCCATTTATGAGGATAAATTTCGTAAAGTAATTTCTGACTTGCAGTGAATAATGTGCCGGTGCACCATCGTGCATATACTGCAACTGTCACGTCTTAAATTTAGGGGCACATTTTCTAGAAGAATGGGTAGATCATTCCTCAAGAAATTTAGATAACGTTCTCCATTAAGCTTAGCTGGCAATTCAAACGGTCCCACAATACAATCCCCAAAGATATCACACGAAATATTTATTGAAAACTCATGTTGAAAATGGTGTTCTTGGAAAGCATGAGGATTTTCCATCAAATAGATATGATTGTTACACCAATTAAAAACACCTCTCCTTGTGAATGTGGCTTCATCCGTAAATAAAATTTTATTACAAAAAAATGGATCATTCAATTGGCGCTCTCTTTAAAACTGACTGAATTGGACTCTTGCAGGAAAGTCTTGAGGAAGAAGATTTTGAGCTGGAGTGAAATGATACGGATACATTTTTTCTTGGCGTATAATTTTGGACACCGAAGATTTCCTTACACCAGTGGCTGCTTTAATACGTCTTGTACTGGTTTTAGGGTTTTCGATAACACGAACCAAAATTTCATCTTCATATCTGCTCCAATTATCTTTGGTCTTGCCGCATTTACGTTTTTTGAACAAAATGAGCCCTTTCGCCTAATCTATCGTACAACGCTTTAAATGTTTGATGATTTGGCTGGCTTCTATCCGGATACAGATCTAAATAACGCTGCGCTGCTCTTCGACTACGAAAATTTTCTTGAGCATATACACATACCATATCCCGCATCTGAGCATTAGAAAAATCATTGTGACGCGGCATTTTTAAGCGAAAATAACACAACAAGAACACGAGCTTTAGCCAAATTAAAGACTTACTTATTAATACTTCACCTTGCCAGGTCGTAGTTATGATGTGTTCATCCTAGGCAAAGCCTACTTTATAAAACTCCGATAATAATTTGTTCATACGCGACCTAATACAAAAATGCGTTTATTTCGAAAACGGTCTACTTTTTGGAGATCAAAGGAATATACCTTTTTTGACTAGAATTAAATGCTGTTTTATTATTTTCATTCGCAAATGTGCGTACAGGTAGGTCAAAAAGGTTATGACCATTTTAATCACTCATTGTGGTTGTATGTGGCGCCATCTAGTGGTAATGAGAAAATAGATACCATATTCGTGTTCCTCATCCGAAATAATAAGAGTACGCCAAATTTTAGGTTAATCTGTCCAGTGGATTCCAAAATATTTCAATAAATGTTTAGTAAAAAATTAGTTTTAACACCCTGTAGAACGACCAATAACATTTTGCTAAGCGATATTGAGCTCAAACGGTTTATTTTCATGTCAGGTATCCTACATTAACCTATGTCCAATTAATTACGGGACACCCTGTATAATCCCTGAGATATCCAAACTGGATAAGCAAATTATTAATGCTCCATTTAGTGCTCTGTGGTCTAAAGGTATCCTGTCTCATTATATGAAGGTAGAGAGATATATTCTTTAACTTTTTCGCATTTTTTCAAAATTATTTATTTGACAGTTTCAAAGTCCATTATTTCAAAAGGGTGGTTTTTTTGTCAAAAACAAAAACTAGATACAGAAAATTTTATAAAATTTTTGTTTCTGATCCTTTTTATAGTTTCAATTTATTTTTTTCAAAACCAAGTTAATTATTAGAAGAAACTCAAATACACGAAAAAGGTAATCTACTTGAACTATTTTAATTTTTACAGAAGTGTAAATACGTGGGTTAAAATTAAATTAAGGACATCGGATTTTTAAGTTCATTATATAGACAGAAGAAGAAAATAAATTTTTCAATTGCATAAAATATTTTGTTATAAAGTTTAATAAAATTACTGGATTTATGAAAAAAGTATATCTAAGAATAACTTTTAGAAAGGTTTTTAAATAAACTGAAACTTTAAAATTTGTATAAAATTTATTTTATTCATATAAAGAATAAAACTAATAAAAATTTATGCAAATATATGTACTTACAAAGTAGCGCAAGAAAAACGAATTAGAGGTTATTGCATTTAATATACCGGGTGACACAGGAAAAAGGGAACACTTAATAACTATTTTACAATTCAAGATAAACAAATGAAATTTGGTATATCGATAGAATTTTTATAAGAGCATCTTTTGACATATTCAGTTGTTTTCCGTCACTTCCAATTTAACCGGAACTGGCACTAACTTTCCTATTTTAAATGGGACACTTGGTATAGTATTACGTATTTCCTTAGAAAATAATATTCTGAGAATAACGATATTGCATAGAAAAAATATTTTTTTTTTTTAAATTTATAATAGAATGCCATCAATGCGTTAAAAGTTTCAATTTTTTATCAAGTAATCACAGAAAAATAGTTTTCGTTACATTTTATAATTTAAATCTTTTATACGTCTATTTAAAATGTCCAAACCATTAATTTTGGCATTTACTTTATTTTTTTTTTAAATAGCACATTATTGGAAATAACCATTTCTGAAATGCGGTTTCTTTTTCCCAATAATTTGATATGATTATTTTTTAAATCGGTTTATAAATAAGCCCATAAGAAGACAAAAATGAAATCATATAAATAAACGCGTTTAATTAATAGAAATAGCGTAAAAGGATTTAAGGATTTAAGACACTTATTTTAAAATGACACTTAAAATTAAAATTAAAAAAAATGATTTTTTTCTATGAGCATAAAACAAAAAATGGCAAATGCGGTATCATTATTCTCAGAATATTATTTTCTATCATAATACGTAATAACATACCAATTGTCCCATTTAAAATAAAAAAGTTAGTGTCACTTCCTGTTAAACCGGAAGTAACAAAAAATAATAGAATATATCAGATGTTCTTGTGACCATTCTATCAATATATCAAATTTAATTTGTTTATCTTGAAAAGTAAAAAAGTTATTAAATGTTCCCTTTTTCCTGTGTCACCCGGCATAATAATAATATTACGCGCGCAAACCTTATAATAGGAGGTTAATACTTTTAAATTATTAATTTAAAATAATTTTTATCATTGAAAGGCAGTCAAAAGAGCTTTAGGATGAAGTACAACTAGACTCCCTTTCCCAGTTAGGATTTTGAGAGTTGCGAATGTTAAATGAATGTAAGCTACCTAATGTGGTGAGTCTACATTATCATTATTAAATGACAGTAAATAAAATTTACGTTTCAAAGAATAATGCCCCCAAAAAACGTCGCTTTAATTTCGTTAAGGCTCTCTGCATATATATTTGCATAAGTATTTATTGTTTTTAATCATAAGATGCAAGCAATAAATATATCTAATGCTGTGGCTTACAAGTAATAAAACTTGATCTTTTCCCCCTTTATGCATTATATACAATAAAGAAAAGCACTTGGGTTTGACTCCAAATCTGAAAAGTACTGAAGTGTATCCTGCTAATCCGGAATTCTCCAATCACGGAGTAACCTTTTAGTAAATAAAACTGATATATTGCTTCTCTGGCCTTGTGTGTACAAGAATAAAAATAACAAATTTAAATAGTTACGAAATTTCTGTAGGGGAAGATAGGTTTTCTCTCTAACATTTTTACAATATAAACTCCAAAATATATATAATAATATGCTGCTTTATATATTTGCTTAATAAGAGTGTAATAACTCTTTATGGCCTAAAAAAATATAATAAGTCAAAATTCTGCTATATTAATTAAAAAAGATATACAATAAATTAGTACTTACTTTAATTTTATAGTTATAGTTTAAATTTTTTAAAGTAATTTAACTAATTCAAACCACTAGATTATCATAAAATAAATCCTATTCGTAAAATCAAGCGCACTGAAACCGCATTTAAAAACCAAGCTTTTCGTGTTTGTCTGTGTTTACCCGACCTTCTCCTACATACGTATGTGTGATGGTATTAGAAGAACGTGATCTGAATCAGAAAGTAAGAATCACCGCCGCTCCTTCTCTCCATTCAAGGGATGAAAGGATATTTTCCAACCTTTAGATAGACTTGATCCTGATAACCTGTCTGCCTAGTTTCGTGAAAAACTTCTCGTCTCGTTCCAGTATATAAATCGAAATAATTTTTCATATAAATGAACAAAAATATTACTTATGGATTTTGAGAATAAGATTTATGAGATGCGATTTTAAAAGATATTTAATCTACATAAAGTAACAGAATTATAGTATACTTTGACTTATATATAAAGCAGGATATATATTTATAAACAAAATAGACTAAAGGTCAAATGGTTTATAGCACTTTAACAATAAGAAATTATAATTTTATAATAATTGTGCGAGTTTATAAAAAAAGGAAATATATTATAGGCCATATTATTTTAAGCATTCAAATAAAGCTACACTATTTACGCCTCAAAAGCAAAAATAAAACAAACAAAGAAAAGAAAAAAAAAATCGATGTTTGTATATAATTTGTCGGAATATTATGTTTTCTTAGGATAAACTATTTTTAAATTAATGTTTAATGTGTCAGGTAAAATGATCTTCTTCCCTAATTAACCATAATAAGTCTGCGTGCATCTTTAAGTTCACAGTTCAAATCCCAAACGGTTTAAACGTTTTAGTATAGCCTTTGGCTTTCTTATTTTACACAGGGATAATTATTAAAGATTTTGCTTACATTTACCCCTTTCTATTACCCGCTAACCGCTAAGATTGAGGTTTTGAAATTTCAAAAGGATATAAAGAATTAGATTTGATAAGCAATATAATTAATGATTAGCATCCTAATTTTGTTGTGCGTGACTAATGCATTAGTCGAGGAAAAAATGACTAGAAGTATATAGTATAATAGTAGTCATATACAGTTTTTTTAAAAACTTACTTTTTAAAAATAATGAAATTTGAATTATATATTTTAATCTTGATTTTAAAAAGCGATACGTACATTTTTGCCAGTAAGCTCACAAACCTATACAGTGCATCCGTAAAGTAGCGGATAATTTCAATAAAAATGAAATGGACCGTTTCTGAAAAAAATGCCCGAACCCGTCGATTTTAATATTTGGTTTAGGTTTTGTCTACGTGGAATTACGTACGGTGAATAAATACCTAAATATACAGGGTGATTTAAAAAAAGATTTCACGTCTTCACTATGTTTTTTAAATGGAAATTACGATATCTTAATGCAGAATCAGAAAGAACGCATTTTTTTACAAAGGATATGGTATAAATAAATAGTGGTTACATTAGCAATTTTGAATGAAAATTGATGATACAATGTAAATTTAAAAAAATACCTATCTAAATTAAATGTTTGAATTGAGCACCGTTAATAACCCAACAATAACCAAGGCGATTTAAAAATTCTTTTTGAACCTTGTCAATGACATCTGGAGTAATATTTCTAATTGCCTCGCGTATTTGTTTTTTTTAATCTTCTAAACTCGCTGGTTTAGTGTTTCAGGTGTACTTAACTAATACAAAATTAAAAATAGTACAAGAGCAGAAATAGAATAAAGTGCTAAGTTTTTGTGTTCTTGTTAATTAGAACAATGATCTCTGGTTCTCTTCTAAAACATAGAAAGAGAGCGGCAAAATAAATCTACAAAGAAAAATATAGAATCATATAAGGAAAGTATACGACTTAACGGCGAATTCCTTGCTACATTGGTTCTATACAAACAGACTGGAAACAAATAAGAATTTCGAAAATTTCTCTGAGGTATACGGAAAGGTATTTGAGATATTAGATAACTCAAGTCAATCTGATAGTTATTTTTTTTATAGAGAAAGAACATGTCTGTATGAAAGCGCCGTGTTTCAAAAGAATATAATTGATATTTAACTCTAAATTTTATTAAATTAACATGTAAGTTAAATATACCAGTATTTTTATAGTCCAAAAGTCTTAAAAATTTATTTTGTATTGTTGTCAATCTGTTAGCATGCACCGCATATTGCGGAACCCAGACGATGGAGGCAAACCCTCCGACTATATGACTATAAATATAGGCAAAATATAATGCTTTTATAGGTTAATAGCCTACTATTTAAGTAATTAATATGATCTGCGAAAGTTAGCTTTTGATCATATATGACACCTAGATCCCTCACTTTATCAGTCCTCTTAAGTAGAATTCACCTGAAAATTATAGTCGAATTGAAATAAGTTAGTAGTACGTGTGAAACTAATAAATGCGCATTTATCATAATTAAGGAAAAGTTTATTTCTCTGACAATACTCATAAAATCTGTCCAAATCATTTTGTAAGAGAAAGCGATCACCGAGATTATTGATGGAAGCAAAAATCTTAATATCGTTTGCATAAAGTAATATTTTGGTAAAACATTTTATAACATCATTTAAATAGATTATATATAGTAAGGGCCCCAACTGGGAACCTTGCGGTACGCCTGAGGTAACTGGATACGTGGAGGACAGGTAGCCATGTACAGTGACATACTGGGACCGATTAAAAATGTACGACGCTAACCACCGCAGGAGATCTCCATGAAATCCCACTCCAGCAAGTTTCTGTAATAAAGTGTTATGATCAATTTTGTCACCACTTTTATAAATTGGCACCACATTAGCCATCTTCCACTTGCAAGGGAACACATATTGCTTAAGAGATAAGTAATAAATAATATTTATAAAGCGAACATGCACATTTTTTTACAGAAAAAGACGGTCTTCTATCAGGCCCGCCACCCTTACTCTCGTCCAAGTCAGACAGAGCTCTCCGTACTTCCTCAGAATCTAAAAAGAATGCATTAGGAATAACTGCATCAAATATGGGTGAATTATTATGATTTATTGACTGTACATAGGGTTGAAAAGCTCTCCTAAAAAATCTGAGAATAGTTGGCTGACCTGAGGTCCCCGAGCAGCTTTCTGATCAAGGTATATAGAATTGGATATCCCACCACTTTTATTGTTAACAGAGATCAATTGCCAGAATTTATTTTTATTCTTTGAAATATCATTATCAAAAGATTTTACATAGTTAACATAATCCGAGTGTATCATTGTTTTACTTTGTCGACGTAACTCACTAAATACGCGATAATGAATTTCAGAGTTTGATCTTTTTCATTTTTTATGAGCTCAATTCTTTTGCAAAATTTTATCAATAGTTTTTTTACTAAAATACCATGCCTTGGCTAATAGGCGACCGATCAGGATGAGTTCCGTTAAACAACTGAATCACCTCCTTTTGAGTACGTGACATATCTCCGAAACCAATCATGCACAAGATTTCGATTCTTTCACGTTCGGTTAATTTTCTCATATTTTATACAATAATAGTAGGTAATAAAGTGTAGTTACTAATAAAACACACGACGATACAACGACACTGCTTTCGCCACTCAAAAAGAATAAAGACCACTTGCAAATGTAAAAATACTTCAAACAGTTGCACCAAATTATATTCACTTTTTGACACTGACAACAACAACAACAACAACTAAAACACCAAAATACCAACATTTAATTTAGATAGGTATTTCTTTAATTTTACATTTGATCATCATTTTTCGTTCAAAATTGCTTACGTAACTATTATTTATTTGTACCATATCCTTTGTAAAAAAATGCGTTTTTTCTGATTCTGCATTAAAAAATGGTGGTTTCCATTTAAAAAATGTATTGGTGACGTCATATATTTTTTTGAGTCACCCTGTATATTATATGTAATTTTATTCGCTAATTTACGGATGCACTTCAATGACTTTCTCAATGATTGCTAATATAAAGAATTTTAAGCTATTTGTTATAAAATGTTTGTTTTCTTGGTTCTACATAATTGGATTTAATTTACAAAAAATACTTACATTATATGTGTATAATCGTGTGTACTAACTTTAATATCTCATGTATCTTAATGTAAGTTTTATGTCTTCAACGTCCAATTATTTGGTGATTAATTAAGCTTTTTATCATTATTGTAGGTGCCACTTTTATTCATTTTTAGTCGTTTTAACCTTGTCTGAGGCACTAGATTTATAACATTTTTTGACGGAACCCCTTAATTTGTGTAAGTCATTTTAATACCTTTTGTAATTTAACAATTTTAATCTATATCTTATAAGTTTCTTTGGTTTATTTATAGTATACCTGATGATGGACATGTTATATGTCCAAAACATGTCGGATTAATATTTTTTAAATAAATTTAGTGAAAGATGACCGAACTATCGTAAGTTACTCATTGATCTAATAACTCCACTGCAAGAATGGACTACTTCTTCAACTTTAATAAATAGTTTTAAACACTTCAAAGATTTTATTTGTAACCAGTCAGAATGCAAAAATATTATTACTATGTTATGTGCTGTGTTTAAAGGTTAATAATTTTTTGTTTAAAAGTATAGAATAGGTGTTTAAAATTGTGTCAAAAATCTTATTTTGAGAAAGGTTTAAGTTTCGGCCTATATTAAGCCTTCTTTAACGTTCGTATTACTAAAACTTATAAGATTAAAATAATTAAACTGGGTTACTAAAGTTACAAACTATGTTAATTTATAAACTTTACCTTTTTAAATCCTGATAACTAGTATCTAATGTTGTACATTGTCACTGGCGTAGTTGTGATGGTATTCGATTTGTATGCAAAAGGTTCCGGCTTCAAATCCGCCAAGTGTATTACACATTTTTAATTTTTTATTAATATTTTTGTTACATTCTTTAATGTACGTCATGAAATTTTTTTGTGAATTTATATCTGTATTTAGAATGTTTTTATTACCTTAATATGACAGTAATACATTCTATTAAGAAAATATTAGGAATCGATCATTTGAGCGTTATTTAGCTCGTTCACAGCATCGAATTTTTTAATTAACCTCAATCACACAAAGAATTTATCTTAAGTTTTGCATTGTAAATCCAATTTGGTAGGTTCATAAGATTCGTTGAATCAAAAAAAAAAGATTTAGTGACATAGTGCATTTAAAAGGGGTCGATATATGCTAGAAGAAATTAAAAAAATGGTGATTTAAAATTGTCGTTTAAATGTGAGAGAGATTAGCTGTTGAAATTTCTACATTTTACGAATCAGTTCATATCATTTTATTCATCGGGCTTGCAACGAATTGCCTCTTAAACTAGCGTCAGAACATGTGTATTTTTTGTAAAAAATCGATCGCGTAAATGGCATTAAAGACATCTTAAAACAAGACAGTTCCAACCAGTTAACAGGCTTCGGAATGGTACCTTCCAACTAAGCAGAAAAAGCTTGTTAAAGTCGATCAAAAATAAAGGTGATTTTCACAGTTTTATTGGTTGTCGTGTTATTGTGCACTAGAAATTCTTGCCAGAAAGTTAGATAGTAGATAAAAAATATTATAAGATAGATTCAGATATATGGAAAGGAAACTTATGGATTTTGCATCACAAAATCTCACAAGGCTATCAATGTGAACGATTTTTGGTTTAAAACTCAACAAATCTGATGTAGCATCCACCGTATCCAACTGACAGGGATCTGGCCAACGTTTCTTTTTTCAAAAATTAAATTACCAAAAATTAAATTAAGGCACTTGTTTTGAGTGGATATATAACATAAGAGTATTAGTCACGAGTACTGAGATGGAACCCAAAAAAAAACGTTTAAAAAAGGTTTTGCTAATTGGCTTAGTTAAAGTTTCATTTACTAATTTTCTGTACTTTTTTGATAGAGTATAGTTGAAAAATCTTTTTAATAATAAAATAAATAAATACATGTAAAAGTATTATTTTATTATTGATCATTGTCTTGTCTTCATTGTCAACTGGCACAATATTCACTTCCATATTTTTTTACTCACTAGTGGGTAAAGCAGGCAGGTTAATATTTTTAACTTATTTTTGATGTATTCTTTTATAATAGCTAAAATGTATGTTCCTTGTATGTAAAATTCTATTCATTAAAATAAATATAATACACTTAATAAATCTGTCAAAAACTATATAACAATTTAATTTATGGACCTTTTGGATATCGCTTTATACTCGTATTATCAGAAATAACCTAGATTTGGAATTTCATTTTATTTTAATTTAAAAAGTAGGTTGATACTTGGAAAAATAATACATCAGTTAACCATAGTTACTTTTTAATGTTAAAAAGTAAAAGACATATTATTTATTTGCAATTTTACCATAATTTTAACGAATTAATTTACGTAACATTAAAGTAGTATAAATTTTAAGTAAGATGGGATTTGGGAATTATAATTTTTGAACATGTGAAATCGACCTCTGCTATATAATTTATAGCGTTGATTGAATAATAGGTGAAAATAACATATTGTTGAATAATAACATATTTTTAATCAACGGTTCTAGTGTTTTATATACTGCATAATTGCTATTGCTTACGTAATTTTAAAACCACTTATCTTTTTAATTCTTACTCTACTAAATTGTTCTAAAAAAAATCGATCGAAGATCGATTTTTTTTAAACTAAGTTATTTATTTTAAAATTGTTACAGAAATTAATTATTTCCATGATATTTGTTATAGAAGTCCGTATCTTATATGAGTTCAAGATATGTATTAATAGATCACATATTTTTTAATATTTAAATAAATACAAGTTTTATAGTAGATTTGTATAATTTTAAACGCTCTTTTAATTCTAATTGCCAATTAACCTCTACCAATTAAAAAACATTTGGTTTTATATGGTATATGGTCTATGTCTATGGATACCGGTATAATAAAAAATCAGGAATATAGAGAAATAATAAAGAGAAACGTTCCATCAGTGTTCTACCCACGTCAGAATATTTTGAACGTTGAGAGAATGATCCTAAATGTTTAAATAGGTATGTTTATTATGGAATATTGAATATTATATTAATATTTTCTTAATAGATAAAGAATTTGGTTTTTCTTCAAGATTATATCCGAATTTAAAATATCGGAGCATTTTTACATCAGTAGCAATAGACAAATAGAAACAAAAACCATACAGTACCTGAATATCACAAAAACATTTAAAGCAATTGGAGAAATTATTAAAAGTTAAAAAGGAAAACAAAGCCCTTAAGGTAGAGGTCCAACAGCTTAAAGAAAAACTGAATAAAGTTGAAAGAGAGTCAAAAAGGCACAAATTGATTATTCACGGTCTTGAAGAGGGCAAGGACGAAATCTCGGACCTTGGTACTTGTTTATATATTATTAACAGGAAATTAGAAGTTGAATGCCGATTTTCTGACGTAAGAAATTTCTTTTGTTTAGGTCAACCCTCAGCTCAAAAGCATGAAGCAGCTCGATTAGAGGTGGTGAACTACTTTTTAAAAAAAGAAATTCTTAAGAATTCTAAGAAATTAAAGGGGACACAAATTTATATAAATCACGATCGCACCGATCAGGAAGAAGCCGAACATAAACTTCTTTATAGACACTTACAAAAGAAAACAACAAGGAGGCATACATTAGGAATAAAGTGTTATTCATAAACGGACAAAGCAGGACCCCGGAAGACCTGAAAAAGGAAGAAGCTACGCAGCCATCACGTCTTGAGTTTCAACGACCACCACCGTATTCGACTCCTAAACCAAAAACTTCTAGTAGCTATAGCAAGAATCCTAATCATCCCCTAGAAAGAACCCTTAGAAGTGGAAGTGTGAGTAGTAATAAATGTAATAAGGTGTCAGATAAAAATTAGATACTTACTTCTGATTAATTAAGACAGTTTTGTGGGTAGGTTTAGGGTAGATTTTTAAAGTATTTTAAGTATTCTAAATGTTTTAAGTGTTTAAGTATTTTGCTCTATTGTATTTTTTTTTAAATTTTCACTAAGGTTTTCTATTAAAATGTCTCTTGTTGTTTCTCATACTAACATAGGTTCATTTATGCTAACTTTGCAAGTTTTAAAAATTATGTTTTTGATGTTGATGACGGATGTTGATGACGGACGATTTTTGATGTTGCACCCAAGTATAGATAGTTCAGATATTTGTGTTGAAGGCTACAATATTTCTAGATGTGATCGGCTGGGCAGACGTGGTGGTGGAGTGACCTTCTACATAAAATCTAATATTTCTTTTGAAATTGTGAGTACGTTATCACTTGATTTTATTGAATGTATTTGGATTAGGATTAAGTCACGTAATGATAATGCTGTTATAGGAAATGTCTACAGACCACCAAATTCCAATATAGACCAATTCTATTTGCATTTAGAGGATATTTTGGCTAACTTATATACTCTTTCTGAAAACATTGTATGTACTGGTGATTTTAACATTGATTTTCTAA
This sequence comes from Anthonomus grandis grandis, assembly GCF_022605725.1. NCBI lineage: Eukaryota > Metazoa > Arthropoda > Insecta > Coleoptera > Curculionidae > Anthonomus > Anthonomus grandis. The sequence goes on from NC_065557.1 coordinate 19,056,352, forward strand.
AATTTTTAGGTAATACTAAACGCTTAGAGTAAATAATGGACACATTTGGCCTTACCCAAGTAATAAATGAACCAACTCATATAAACCCTGCTTCAGTATCCTTAATTGATTTAATATTTACAAACATTGAATGCATATAAGAGGCCGGAGTACACAATGTAAGAGAAGAGCAACATCCAGTGGTATTTACTTGTCGTTCTTTAAATAAAATAAATCTTAATAATTTTCAATACAATCTCGAATCATTGCCATGGGCACATATTTATGAGTTGCATGATATCAACGAAAAAGTGAAATTTTTCACTGCAACCATGCTAGCTCTTTTTGACAGACATGCACCTATTAAAATCTTTAAACGCAATCGTAACTACAAATACGCTCCCTGGATAACTGAAAATATAAGGCTTCTTCAGAAATTATAAAATAGAGCGTTAGGTAACTTTAAAACTACAAGACAGCCAGCGGCCTATGATTATTATAAGCAAATGGGCAATGTCACGACGGCAGCGATTCGTAATGAGAAAAAAGCCCTTTTACGAACAAAATTTAATTCCAATTTATCAAGTAGGGAAACCTGGGCAGAATTGAAAAAACTTAATGTTGTTAAAAATAGACCAAAGAACATTCCTTTAGAATTATGTGATGTAAACTTAATTAATAATTTTTTTACCTTGAACTGTACTAATCCGTATCAAGCAAATCAGAATCTGCTGCTGTTTTATGATAATAATTTAGTTAAAAATTTTGAACATGCTTTTCAATTGCAAAAAAAATGCAGTATTTCCAAATATGTGGGAACACGCCTTAATCACGCCTTTGGCCAAATAACTCAACAAAAATAGCTCAACCAAAGGACTTAAAGATCTCCGATCAATAAGCATTCTTCCCGTTCTTTCCAAATTTCTCGAAAAAGTTGCAAATAATCAAGCTCGAGTATTTTTGAACAGTCATTTTGCCACTCAAACAATCAGGGTTTCGTTAAGGATATAGCTGTACTACGGCTATGGCTGACGTAACAGATGAGATTTTCCGAGCGTGGGATCAAGGGGAGTTTACTGCTTTAATTTTGCTTGATTACACAAAGGCATTCAACTTAATTAATCATAGGATTTTATTATCAATTTTAAGTTATATAGGATTTTCAAGAGATGCAATAACATTTTTTAAATAATTTTTGGGTAATCGCAGTCAGCAGATCGTTTTGAATGGTATAAAATCTAGCTCAGCACCTTTATCAATATGTGTTCCTCAGGGAAGTATCCTGGGGCCATTGTTGTACACAATTTACACATGTCGATTTAAAGACCATTTTAAAATTTTGTAGCTACCATTTGTATGCGGACAACACCCAACTCTATCTTCACTTTCACCCAAATAATACAGAAATTACCAGTAGAAATATAAATTTGAATTTAAAAAGTATAATAGAAATCTCAAGATAAACCCTTCAAAATCATCCGTTACTGTATTCGGAGGAGATGATAAAAATAATAGATTGAGAGTTAGCAACCAGCTTAATATACAAATTAACAACGTCACCATTCCATTAACTAACACGTTCAAATCATTGGGACTTGTTATCCCAAGTAACATTTTCTCAAGCAGTTGGTTTTTAAAGTTGCCTTTTAGCCGCACCAAGGTTCTGCAATAGTCATTGGCTTGCTTGATGGAACTATTTAGGTTAAATTTTGTGCTAATAGGAACTAGGAACCTTAGGTAAATTAAAAATCTAATTAGTTCTAGTCAAGTGTCAACAATAACGTTGTTATGGCCATAAACGAGGGCTTGATGGTTTTGAGATAATAAGGTTTTGGAGAGGTTATATTTCAGCATTAATTTGGCAATTAGAATTCCAATATAGAACGATTTTAGCATTAAAATTACCTATTCAGAACCATATGGTCTTGAATCAATTGCCTAACTATTTGGCACTTTATACGGCCGGAAAATATAGCATTTTTTAACACCTAAAGGACTTGCTAAAAGTCATATGGATAATAAGATAACTTTATATGGAATAAGGTTTAACCAACTAGTCACAATAAAACACAGTTTGCGGACGGTTGCTGTAATTCGTTGGAAATTTCGCTTCACTTTTCTTTTAAAATTACCACTTCTTACAATTTTGTGCCAAGAAATCCCTGTATGCAATTTGACCGATAAAAAAACACACTTTTATTTTTACAGTAACTGGAACCACCAAAACCAAACGCAAACTGAATTGCAATAAAGAAGACTCAAGAAATCCCGCGTAGTAATAAATAATGCCAATAGATCCTACTAAATGCCTAAAAACCATTTATTGAAATTCGCCCAGACTTTGCCAGCTAATTGGTTATTAAAAGTAGCCTATAAGTCCTGGAAGATGCTAGTTAGCCCTGTTTTAGCTTTTTTTAAAACCCACTGGCATTTTTCCAAGCCTTTTGTCCTACGACATAGCTTTTGTTACTTACTTAAGTTATTATAGCAGCTTAAAAGCATATCCTGCTAGGCGTCCATTTTGAAGAAAAAATGTAATTCTTCTATTTTTATAAGCTATTCAAATACAATGTAAACAATTTAGATAATATATAAAGACACTGGAGCATTTAAGTACATATTATCACTAAAGCATCTCAGAAATAAAAATATAATAATTTTTTATTTTTTTATTGGCACTGAATAATGTTTAATTAGTAAGATATCAAAGGCGCGCGTGTTTTACAGTTAAATTACACCCCACTTTTTCAAGAAACTGGTGTGCGCAATGAAAATCGGTCATCTATTAGTATAATATATTTTTTTCTAAAATAAAGTCATACTTACTGAAAATGTCGCCATTGCTTTTTATTTTGGCGTTATTTTTACCCTGGCTGTATCATATTTAAAACTAAAAGGTCAGATTTTTATACTTTGGTATCTCTGAAATACCATATTTAAAACTAAATGGCAAAATTTTAATACTTCAATATGTATCTGAAATGCCAAAAGCCGGCGAACAGGCCAAACTATATAACCATCACCTAAAAGTCTAAAAGGACTTTGCTAAAGGGTTGTAAACAGGTAGGAGTAAAAGCTTTCAGGTTCTACACAAGTTACTTTTAGGCATCTTCGTGTTCGATAAAGGTTATTTCTATTAGCTATATAGGTTCTGTGATATGCTATCTGGTTTCAAATTGGCCAGAGCCTATTGACAACTTTTTAGGGCTGGGCCTTTTTTTACTACAGGAGGTTATGCGGGCTAATAAATAATGTTGTTTGTGCTTAATGGCATAATCAATATTTTTTCTTAAACAGGTTCTAGGAGTTATTAATAACCTTTTTAGAACCTAAATTGTTACTTGGGATTGACTGTGATCTTCCGTTTCATGAACATGTCACAGAAAAGCTCCTAAAATCCATTGGTGCTCTTAAACTTAATTATAATCTAAGAAAATTTTTAAATCAAAAATTAAAAAAACATCTATGTGACTCCTTAGTGCTATACAACTTTAAGCACTGTGACACAGTATATGGCCCATGTTTGGATCAGTTTGATTCTCGTAGAATTCAGAAAGTACAAAATGCGCGCCTTCGCCTTATTTTTGGGATACGCCGCAGAAATCGGATCTCCCATAAGCTTATAGACATCGGCTTAATATGTATAACCGCAGAAAAATACACTTCATTTCATTGGGCTACAAGGTAATAAAATTTACATCTCCACAATACTTGTATGATAGAGCAGATTTTAGAATTAACAACAATAATCGTAACTTACGCAATTTACATCTTCTTACTATTCCTCGACACAGAAAAAAACTTTTTAAACGAAGCTTTTCATATAATTTCGTTTCCAGTTTGAATTCCTTAAAGATTATATCATTTGATCTGGCCTATTCTACTTTTCGAAGAAAAACTAAAGACATTCTGTTTTTCCGTCAGTAAATAAAGTTGGTCTTTTATTTTGATTTTGATTTTTTGTGTGATGTCGCTGAATGTGTTTTTGTATTTTTAAGTTTCAACTGTTATGATCTGTAATTTGAAATATTGGTATTGGTTGTAGAGCATATTTTTTTAATGTTATATTTTTTACATTTTTTTAGAAAGCGCCTAAACAGTATCTGGTCTGCGTACCAGAATACTGACGTAACACGGCCTTTTATTTTTCATAGACATTTTGTATTTCTTAATTTCTATATTTTATTTTGTACTTGTTTATGAAAACTAATAAATTTTGTTTATTATTATTTTTATTATTAAATTATTCGAAGAATATTCAAGTTGGTAACGCAGATCATTCCCAGAGTTCCTGCGATAGTCAGTTTATGTATAGATTTAGTGAACACTTAGAGACACAATAAATTTTCGTTATCATCATTAAAATTATAATTTTATTTAGGCTGAAGTTATCTTTATTTTAAGTGTTTTCTGATATTTAGAATTAAATAAGCACCGTCTTAGTTTGGAAGACCCGGTCTCTTTATTTTAGATTTTGGATTATAGCAGCAGTAAAAAAACGTATGTACGAAAATTAGACAAATTTAAATCAACTTCGGCAAGGGCTACTGAAGCTTTTTTTAGCATAGATAGGTATTCTATTAGAGAAGCAAGTCAAAGCTAGAAATAGCAAAATTTTTGAATTACCTTAAAAACTTTTAATAGCTTATCATTACTAAATGATTTAAATTTAAAGTTTAAAATCATAAACAACAAACAACTAGGCCACACACTTCTAGGCCACTTATAGTTTTTTCGTACTTGTAACATTAAATTCTTTGCTTTTCGCATATCTTTGTAAAATATATTTAAAAAAATATCCTTTAAGCTAATTTTGAGTAGAGCATCGACCATTTGAATTTTTTATCTATTTACTCAGATTTCATTATGATGTAACTCTCGAGAACCATATATGAAATAAATAATATGCAAAACTTTATAATTTCTACTTATTTTAATATTATTCGTATTTTAGCAAACAAATACGGAAAACCTCACTCTAAAGCCAAACCTATTTGCATTATGTTGAATTTTTCTTTCGTCGATAACCTATCCCCTCAGATTAGTTAATTGAAAGTTTACGCAAACATGCCCTTTTGCATAAAATCCTGAGCACCGAACGACCCCAAACTCTGCTATTAATGAAAAAAAGGCAAAAGTCCGCAAGCAGAGCTCTCGTCGAATAAAGTAATCATAAGATGGGGGTAGAAGGGGAGATCGGCGAGCCCAGAATCAAGATAATCTCCTCTCACGCATAATCGTCGTGTCATATCTGAAGCAATACACTTGAAAAAAACAAGAGTTTTATTCCAGTAGAAGTTTAATAACATTTTGCCTTTCCCCTTTGTCAAGATTACTCCTTCATAAACGGTGAGTAAATTCAGTGGTGGTTCGTTGAATTATATCGGTTAAAAAAAGGGATTCAGTTATTTCTAATGTACAAGTAAAAGCACTTTTATAATTTAAGGTTTTTATACAGGGTACCCAATAAATAATGGTAAATAGTTTATCTTTAACTTTGGGACTAGAAAAATTTAACCTAACTTACTTTTTTTTGAAAAGGAATAAAATATTTACTGTATATACTTACTTATATATAGAAACGTGTATATGATATACAAAATACATTTCTAAATTTATATTATATTGTGAACATGTGAACATACAGTGCTTTTCATTTAACTTACTCTTTGATTCACTTCTATACATTCAAATCGTATTCACTTCAGCACCTACTTGACCTTAAGAAATAAAAAAGAATCACAGGAGAAAGAATCACCTAGTCTGGTGGATGTTACACAGGGTGTCCGAAACAAAACAGCCAGCCTTAAAAACTTGAAAAATAATTTTTTTAGCTAAAAACGGCCGAACACGTCAAATTTAATATTGAGAGGGACATTTATTGACAGATATTGCGTTTCTCCGACGATATTGCCTCACCTCCTAGGAACAGGGACTGAGTGACACCTTGAATTAAAGGTAATTTTATTCTCTAGATAGCCCTTTTTTTATTTTAGCAATTCGTTCTCAAGAAATATAAATTATGCTTTAAGTTTATATCTTGCAACTTTGTTGCCTGTATGAATTTTTGTTGATTTAGTTATGTTTATTTTAGTATTGGTGTTTTGTAAAAGTAAGCAATAACAACAGTAGCACGGATTATTTGTTTAATCTAGTCCTGATGGTATTGATAGTATTGATAACAATAGTTTATACGCTGGAAGAAATAATTGAGTTGATGGGTCTTTATTATCAACAAAATAAATCTATTAAAGCAGCAGCATATGCGTTTAATGATAATCATCCAGATAAAAGTGTAAATTATCCTCATGTAATGGATTTGATAAGGAAGTTTTAAGAAACATCATTAGTTCAAAACAGAAAAAATTAAGTTCAGCATCCAGTGAGAAATGAAGTGGTAAAAATTGCAGTTTTGGGTCATGTTAAGATAGAATCTAATACATCTTTTTGAAAAAATGCTACCGCATCTGGCGTGTCTAAAATTATCGTTCATAAAATTTTAAAATTACTTAAATATCATGCCTACAAAATCAAAGTAGTATATGAGCTAAGTATTTTAGTGATGGATTAAATCATGAGAGAAATATGTTGTACAATGTTTGTTCATCGAACTAATGCTCCTTTTATTTATATGGTGAAGTCAATAAACGCAACTGTCGATACTGGAGCGATACTAATCTTCATATATTTCGAAAAACACATACGGAGCGACCTCAAAAAATTTAATGTATGTACTGCTATCCTGGGAGTTCATATTGTTGGACCTTTTTTATTAATAAAAATGTTAATGCTGAAAATTTATTGGAAATTCTGCAGTACACCATCAACCCCAGAATAACTCGGTTACTTTAACAAGTTGATAACATTCTAGAAAATTAATTAATATTTTAACAAGATGGGGCACCACCACATTATGCTACTGACGTTCGTCATTTTTCGAACAATGTATTTCCTGGACGATGGATTGGCCGGAGGGAGACCCTAGAATAACATGCTAGATCGTCCGATCTTACCCCTTTGCATTTTTTTTATGGGGTCATCATCATTAAATTTGATATGTTCGGCCGTTTTTAGCTAACAATTTATTTTTTAACATTTTCAGGATAGACTCTTTTGTCTCGGACTCTCTGTATAAAACTGTCTAGGTGATGCCGTTTGCATTTACACACGTGGCAGAATAAGCTGGTTCAATGTCTTCATTTTGATTGACTGTCTTTTTTTTGGGGAGCCAGTAAAAGAGCTCCGAATATTGAAAAATATAATTTCTCTTGCTTTGGATATGCTCATCCTAATTTTTTTAACTGTGCATCTTTTTAATGCCTTTTTATTTCCGAATGCTAAGTAAAAAAACAACGATTCGTCATAAGTAATCTAATAAATCAGCAATGATGGTTAGAATATTGTTAGTGTTAATATTTTGTCTTAATTCCTTTTGCTTAAAATTAAAGAATTTCGGACTATTTTTAAGAACATCTATATACTGGCGACTCCTTTCATTCCAGCAAATCCTTGGATCTTGCAAACGAGGATCAGCTTAAATAACTTTATTAGTTTTTTCAATGATTTTATTTATTTTTGATATTGAGACGAATTATGACGATGATTGGATATGGACATCGTTGGTTTCATACCTCTCTTTGAGCCTTATAAACTACTTAAAACTGGAGTTCTATCAACATTACATAATAGGCGTATAAAGCTGAGATACATTCAACTTATATCGCGTGTATTGACTACGAAAATATTTATTACTTTTACGTTTTTTTAAGCTTTAGGCTTTGCCATAAAAATGTTTTTCGTCAATTCTGCGCAATAGAATACCTTTCCTTATAACATTGCCGATATGCATTACTGATTTTGGAAAATATACAAATTTTCCAAATCTGTTTCTCCTGCTAAAAAAACAAATAAATGTCATGTTGGCGGATAGTAATTCCGAAGACCAATAATATTAAAAAACATGGATGAATTCCTTAGAATATTATCTAACCCATTTTCCAAAATCCTAGTATTAGAGCTGAAAAATATGGTATTTCTGCTTTGATGCTCGTTTTAATTTATTGTGATTTTTAATCTTAATACAAGAAATATATAAGAACTTTCAAAAATATATCTAGTATGAATAACGTACTTAGTAAATAAGCAAAAAAACAACATATCATTAATTACGATAGGCAATATTTACTTGTTTTCGGTTTATCGTGAAGTAGTGAATTAGATCAGTTATCCGCTAAGTCATACAAAAGCGGTGGAAACGACTAGAAATCAGAAAACGGAGCCAAAAGCTAGTTTTAACTACTGGACTAAAAATTACATTTACATTACTTTTTGCATCTTATTTTCTGCAAGCAAGTTAATGGTTAACAACTGCTGGAGTTATATAAATTCGACAGTTATTTTTAAAAAAACGTTTAATTTATATATTTTAGTGATTTCAAATGGAACTTATAAAAAATGATTTAATATTAGTTTTAGATAGAAACATAGCTGATGAAAGAGTCAAGCAAGACAATTCATAAAAGACATATATCTCAATGGATGAGAGAACTGACATTCTGGTTAGTCTTATGTCTTATAGGAGAAAAAGGAGCGAAATGATATGTTTTATTTTTTCAATACATTTGCTAGCTGGTTCTATTTATGAAACTAAACTTTATGTTACATACCAAGACGCAAACTTTGCAAATTTTTGATGAGTTTAAAAAACGCATCCTAACGGTTAACTATAATATACCTACCATATTTTTCATACAAACTACTTTAAAAAATCGATTTAATACATCAAAGTCTATTGTATGTGTGTCAACGTCTAATAATGACATCCTATTTTTTTTAACTGATCAAAATTTCGAATAAACTTGACTTCTTTCTGTAACTTAGACTAATATTTGTGGCCATACTAGTTGATTTCTCTTTGACCGAGTATGGCTAAAAGAGATTATGAGAGCTAAGATCTTGATGCGTATGTTATAAACAAAAAACTGTAAACATAATGAGATTTTTTTATTTAACAGCTGAAGCCAATTTAAATCATTTTTGGGATAAATATTATGTCGTATCTAAACGGATAACAAATTGTTTTTACTAATTCCGGCTGATGGAGCCTTTTAAATAAGTACTAAGATAAATATTTTAATGTTCTAGAATACAACAATTTATCTATATCAAGATTTCCTTATACCTTGAATTTAAAATTTTTAAAACCCGATAGATTCAAAAGTAAGACGTTTAGGACATATATTCATTTTTTTTTCTTATATTTTGTTGGAGAATCACCCTGTAAAGTTTGTCGGCAGAGTTCCTGGATACCCGGTATAATTATATAGAAATCCGTTGTAGTTCTAAATGGCTTACAAAAAAATAAAACATTTTTACTATAATAGAAAAAATGTGTAATTTTAAGACCGCGTTAATACCCTGCACTGTCTACAAAAATCGCCTATCAAAATCTGGGCAAAAGTGTATGAATTTCATCCAGTCTTTATAGCACGAAATAAAACTGATTGCTATCTTAATAAGGGACCAATCTTGTTAACCACTCAACAGTGTATTGCCAATTAAGTTTTTCTGCTGTTTTACTTCCATGTTTGCCACTCTACGGAACAAAGTTTGTTAGAAACACGGTTTTCTACCCTTTTTAAGACACCGCAGAAATAAATTCTTTTTCCGTTGATGGAGAGGAGAGCATTTGTTTTTAAAGTTTAGACGTTCAGATTTTCATTGGTACAGAGGTCAAGAAGATCTTGCTTTTTAAAGGTATTTATTTGTATTTTAATCTAAATATATTTAACTGAATGAATCTGAGAAAATTATCTATTAATTTCTTAAATTAAGGTGATGTTTTGCAACCAAGCGATCGATTAAATTATGTAAAAAAGAATTTTAATGCAATCTCGCTATAAAAATTAGAAGTTACAATGTACTTTTACCTTTTTAAAGATATTATCTTAAAAAGTTATAAATATAGATTTTGTAACCACAAAGTTGAAAAAAATCATTTCTTGGAAAAGTATTTTTCGTAGGGCAATTTCCTCGGCCTTACTACTTAATAATATAAGTCATAACATAACTTATAGCATTAAGTGGAGAGTTTTTTTTTTTTTATGGTAAACACAAGCACAAGAGGAAAGTCCTATGTCACTCTTGGAGTGGTGCTTGTGCAAAGATATTTGTAAGCATTTATCTTGAATCGCTGCAGGTTGTATGCGTCGGGAAATATGTGAGGTGGAAGCCCGTTCCACAAAGAAGATGTTCTCCAGATGAATGAGTCCCGATACAGCGACGTCCTTGGGGTAGGCAGGTGGACTCGATGTTGATGAGCCGCAACTGCTAGACGCGTCCTTCTTGCCGGAGCAGCCCTGGGTGGAATCAGGCCTGCCAGCTCAGAGGAGCACTTACCGTGATAATAACGGTAGAATAAACAGAGATCAGCCACCTTTCTCCTGTACTCCAGACTATCCAGACTCTTTGTCAGTTCTGGTTTGTCGATAAGACGAATAGCTCTCTTCTGTATAGAATCTAGCAGCTTTAAACTATGCTTGGGTACAGAGCTCTAGACATGCGAGCAATACTCGAGGGAAGGGCGTATTTGAGCCTTATAAAGAGTCAGCAGCTGTTCCGGTGTATACAGTTGTTTCGTTTTGAAAAGCACTCCGAGTTTTTTGGAAGCTGCCCTGGCGATCTCGGCAACGTGGTCATGCCAGGACACACTGTTGGTGACTTCGACTCCTAGAAGATGTAAAGATGATTTCACTGGCAATGTTTTCCCTGCCATAACCAGCTCCGGGCCATCAACGTTAGTCTTCATCGTAAATACTGCAGCCTGCGTTTTTTTAGCGTTAAAATTGACCAGATTGTTACTGCCCCACTCCAAGGTTGCTCTAATATCGTTGTTGGTTGAAGCTACTTGTTGCTGCCTAGGATTCTGAGAAGTTGCGGCTGTCGTTGGTTTGGCGGACTTAAATGTGGAAATAAGTGTGCTATCGTCCGCAAAGCTGTAGATTGGATTGACAGTGGTTCCTAGCAAATCGTTGATTTATATCAAGAAAAGGATATGGGATAGAATTCATCCTTGAGGGACTCCAGCGTTAATGTTAAATTTGTCGGAGAGGTGTCCATCGACGGCTACTTGGATTGTTCGTTGTTCAAGAAAACTTTTGATCCAATTCAATAATGAGTTTTGTATGCCGATTGAGGAGAGCTTGGTTAGTAGTCCCTCATGCCACACTCTGTCTAATGCCTTGAAAATATCAAGAGCGACTGAGCGGGACTCGCCGTGCTTCTCCATGGCCTCCGTCCACAAGTGTGTGACGTAAGCCAGAAGACCGCCGGTGGATCTAAGCTTTCGGAAGCCGTATTGATGATCGCTGATTAGTCCAGATGATTCCAGATATCTTAACAGTTGTTGGTTGACTGCTTTCTCCATAATCTTCGATATTACTGGAACGAGTGCAATCGAGCGGTAATTGGACGGCATCGTCTTCTTACCCTTTTTGAGTACAGCTTGCACTTGAGCAGTTTTCCAGCTTGTTGGAAATGAGCCCTGTTTATACGATGCCGTGAACAGTCTACATAAGAGAGGAGTCAATTCGTCTGCACAACGTTTTAGTACTAGGGCTGGAATTCCATCGGGTCCAGAAGCTTTGTTGGTGTCTACGCTTTTAAGAATTTTATTTATAATTCGTTAGGGAAACGAAATTTCTCCCATCGTTGAATTCACCCTTAGCAAATATGGCGGTGTTTTGCCTTGCGAGTGCAGACTCGAATTGAACGCGAAGAGTTTACCCAGTAAGTTGGCTTTTTCCCTTGCTGTTACCGCGATAGAACCATCATCTGCTGTTAGGGGTGGCAAGGCCGACTTAGCAAATCCTTGACTAACGGCTTTCGATACCGACCAGAAAGATCTTGTTCCATTTGGGCAGTTTAGCAATTTGTTTTTGATCCTGTTGTTGTGACTCTCTTTGCATTCATCAATAGTTTCTGGAGGTTAAAAAGTTCCTCTAATTTTCGGTGGAAGGATGTTGACGCCATTTGCGATATGCTGCGTTTTTAGTATTTACTGCCTTTTTGCAATTCAGGTTGAACCATTGCTTGTTGTTTGATCTGCATTTAGTAGAAAAAGGGATATAAGCTTCCATTCCTGCCAAGATCGTCTCTGTAATTTGGTTTGCACATTCTGAGATGTTATTGGTTCTAAAGCAGACTTCTTTCCAAGGGAATGAGCGATAAAATTCCCGAAGATGGTTCCACTCTGCTGATTTATAGTGCCATACCTTCCGCGGCATTGGAGGATCCTGCGTTTTAACATCCAACTGGCAAGAGACTGTTATCAATTTGTGGTCCGATGTTCCTAGGGGGGCCTGTACTGATACAGTGTACGAGTCAGGGTCTGAAGCCAAAACCAGATCAAGGAGACTCGCGAACTCGCCGTCTCGATCGGGGATTCTGGTAGGTTCCTCCACAAGCTGCGTAAACCCGCATATGGTGGCAAATAGCTCAGCTTCTCGTCCTTCATCGTCGTTCTTGTTGCAGAAGCGCAGCCATTTGATATTGTGAACGTTAAAATCACCCATGACGATGATTTCTGCGCTTGAGTAGTCAATTTGCAGTTGGTTAATGCAATCAACCAGGTTCAAAAAGAGCCGCTTATATTGGGTGTCGCTTGGTGGTCTGTAGATAGAGCAGATAAATTTCGCGGCTCCACTGGCTATTATTTTGAACCACATAACGTCGAAGTCCGCAGGTTCAAGCGTTTCCTCCCGCTGACAACTCAAATCGCTCTTGACAAATACTGCCAATCCAAAGTTTAGTCAAAATCGGGTGTGTAGATCGTATCCAGGATAAATGAGGTGAACATTTGTTGTTGAAGGTTTCACCTTTGTTTCTGTCAATACCAGAATGTGAGGCTTATTTGATTGCAGGTGTTGATTTACTGCATTAATATTGGTGTTTAGGCCTCTGATGTTGCAAAAATTGATTTTTAGGCTTTTAAATCTGCCTGATGGACCCTCCCGACCAGCCTCCGTCCGGAGATCCGAATGGGAGGCTAGTTTACCTCCGGAAAGTTTTGGTCGTGAGGGCGCCATCATGCATTAATTTTACTACTCCATTTCCCCTTTGGAAACCGGACACATCGACATGGCGGCAAAACGTGAGTTCCATGGAACCACTTCACGCCGCTTAAGCTGGTTGGCAGTAATTTGGGAATTTCGTAATGCCTTAAGGCGAATAAACGTGTCATATATAGGTTTTGTTGCTCTTGTTGGTCCAGTATATCTTTCTCCTACATACTCCTACAAGTGTCGCTAAATCTCTGCTACAACCTTCCTATACTGCTCTTGTTAAAATTTACAACTTCTGCGACGTTGCGGATGTTGATCAACCCTGTATTATACCAACAGCTCGTGACTGAGTTTCACGATCAAAATATTACAATTAAAACAAATTATCACTATACTGGCAGCAGAAATTGCACTAAATAGATTTTTCAGTTTATCAAATGCGCCTTGAAGAATTTATACTACTTATTTAATACAAGAATAAATTAATATGATGAATGTGATAAGGTATGTTCAAAGAAAGGCCCAACAAAAAATTAACACAATTTATTTTGGAACCGAATTCTTTAGTCCAAAAATCAAACGGCTTTTTTTCTAGTTCATTTTAACGTGTTAATAATAGCATTGCCAAAAGACCTCCATATTTAAAATATCATGTCAAAATCAGAAAATATAGCCCTACTCAGATGCAAGGTTATCTGCACTCTCCTCTTCATCGCTAAATTTGTCGATCCTGGCTTAAGTTTATAGGTTAAAGCCTTAGCGACTTGTTAACAGTTTTGTTTTTTCCAGTTTAGACTGAATTTATAATATTTATATTACTGAACGACTATTATTAAAATTATGCGAGAAAGTTACAAAATATATTGAAGAATTTAAAAATTTGTTAATTTTTCTCTTGGACCAACCCTCCTAATTTCTGAATCTGGATGGAGTATCAGCAATATTTAACTATACTTTGCATATTTATTGAAACTTTATGGTTGGAAAAGATATTAGTGTCGATCTTTATTCGACTTCAAATATTTCCTGTTTCAACAATAAAATTCAATTTCAAGTTTCAGGTTTCGATAGAGCAACAGTCTATTTATAATTTACATTGAAATTTTACTCTGTTATGAATTAATAATAAATATTATTTTATAAGAATGCGGAAATTGTAGTAGTGATCAACACATTAATAAATATCCTGGCTTCTCACCTGTTAATAAATAAAATTTCAAAAATATATTGAGCAGTCGTCAATCGTTGTCGCTATAGAGCTTTATATCTTAATAAAATAAATTATTTTTTTACTATAAAATTAAAACTAAAAATATTTATAACTCTAAAGCCAAGCAGCTGTAGTGCACACCCTTTTAAATTTTTAAGGGATAAAATTTTCGCTTCGTTTGCTCCTTATCCGTAACAGTCCGTGCGATTCCCACAATGAGAAATTCCTTTTAATTCGGACCGAGTAGAAAGTGTTAACCAACATTCAAACATTAAATTCACGACAAGTTGGTTCAGATTCTACTTCGATAATCCCATTCGGGAGCAGATGGTTATAGATTTAGGTGTGTCCATGTTTGTCCAACAGATTTAAACTTACTTTACGGGCTTAAACTTACGGACGTCGAATAAGGTGGTTATTGGATTGTTTCCAGCGGCGCAACTTAATTGATTAATCTTGTCTTTTAAATTTTAACAATGTTTAAATTCAAAGTTTAATGTGTTTAGTTGTATATGCAAGATAAATAAAGAACAAGCTGGCCAAATCTCGGGGGTATATTGTATATTATTAAAACGTTACCGTCGCCTAAAAATCTTTAATGTCACTTTGATTAAAGGACATATTAAAGGTGCAACTATTTTACTAAAGCTTTAATTTATTAACGATAGCAAAATAAAAAATGGCAGCTTAAAAACTGATATCTTTCCTACTTGACAATTTAAATACAATGCTTTTTATTTTAATATTCACAATTCTATAAATATGCAAGGGTTTATTTAATATTTTGTTAATAATTTTAGTATTTCACAATACTTTGCTATGATTCATATTGTTTGTCATCATTTAGTCTCTTAGTCATATGGATATTGTACTTTTACGGTACTATTAAGTCGAGCTTGACGATATTCCTTCATTTTTCGATATTTAAATTTACATGAAATAAAATTTAAGCCTAGATCACTCAAAAATATTGGTAATAAACTCACTGCGCCAAAAAGTTCGGAGAGTCAGTATGTATGCTTTATCATTACAAAAAGATTAATATGTTTCATAGATAAACTTAGATCCCTGACACCCCTGCACTAAGCAATAGCTAAATTCATAAAATCCTTGCCACGGTTCTCGTTGCATATGTATATGTAGGTATTGCAATTTTTTGTTTAATTAGTTTTAAGGTACATACTTGTAACTCGATTTCAAACTATATGTAAGTTATCAGACTATTTAATTAATGAAATACTTTTACTCTCAAATGATCCGGGCTAGCAATTACTTACTTTTCTACATTTTTTTAATAATATTCACTAATCTCAAGTATTAAGATTTTGTATTTTCAGCTGTTTAAAAAGTTTGTACATCTAAATATGTACTAAATTTTTTACTTGTTTTTTCTTGACTGCAGAAAGACTTAAAACCTAAAACTTTTTTTTCTTTAATTAAAAACGTGATGGAATATGACCTTCGTTATAATATCAAAGTTTCAAGACTAAAATGACATCTATGTGTATGGATACGTAATATTTAAAATTCTGAAAAAGATTTAATAAACAGAACGAAATTTTGCTGGAGCAAATATTTGCATATTTTATTTCCTAATACTTTCTTTTATTGCATTCAACTTAAATTTTTTAGCGTTATACATGTTCTAATACTTAGTTCTAAGAGTTAGTACAATACTTTATCTCAGGCGCCACAGATAAATAAAAGGTAGTATAGATCGATTTCAGTCAGGCCTTCGTCTAAATAGATCATCAATTTTAGTTGAAAAATTCTAAAAAAGATTTTGTTTCCTTATAGCTTGACCTCGCTGATATTATCCCATTTTGCTATAATCGTCGATAATTCGTTAAACAACCTCCTCAGACCCAAGGTGAAATGAAAACATATCTTTTTAAAACACGTACTTTTTTGTAAAGTGTTAGGCCCAAAAAACAACAAAATATCAAAAAAAAAAATTTTTGTTTTTTACTGTAAAAAGTAAGGTATCATATTTGATACCTTGGGTTTAAATAAATACAAAAAACGTTTCAAAAAAAACTTTATTGGTGAAAAAGAGCAAAACAGTTTCGCTGAACGGAGCAGCAAAGATATACGTCACATGAGACACACTTAGCAAATGTCAATTTACCACATTTCGGATATCGACATTTTGACCTGGATTTCTGGTCGTGTTTGGTAAATACTGGTAGATGAGTGTTTCCTTGCTTCCTCTCTCTTCTATCTGGAATAGGCTGAATTTTCCTTTGTTTTCGGGGCATTACCTGCTCTTCATCAGAATCACTTTGCTCGTAATCTGCTTGAGGAATATCAGTGTAAACGAGAGTTTTGGCAATTGATAATTTGAAGTCAAGGTAATCTAAGATTTCTCTCTCCGCAAGCCTTCTGCAATAGCATTTTGTCGGTATTCCAGCCAAGACGCAGTTACGTCAAAATCCAAAAAATGATAAATTGTTCGTACTGTCCACTTTTTGGTACGTCCACGCATTGCATACTTTCCAATGACCCTATCTAATAAATCGACGCCTTCCATATTCTCATTGTAATCGGCAACTATTGCGGGTTGATTAATTCTAATGTATTTATTTTCGGTCTTTGACCACCTTTTACAACTACCCAAGGGTTCAATACCAAAGCAGGAGGAAGCAAAATGCACTGGTTTCGAATCAAACCATTTAGTCAGAATAATTTTTCCATCTCCTCTCTTGAGTGAGTCATGTGATCCATGACCCAATTTTTTAAATTAATTATCAGTTTGCGGAATTGCGTTTTTGGGAATTCTAGAAGCCATTATTGTACCAGCCAAAGTTATTTGTCTTGACAAAAGAACATCAATCAAAGATATTGAAGTAAAATGACGGTCAGTATACACTGATACTCCTATCGGCAAAGTTTCGGTCAGCTCCAGCACCATTCTGCTACCTACGTCTAGTTTTTCTGGTGTTTTAAATAGCGATGATTCGACAGATGATCCTTTTCCTTCATAGAGATAAAAGTCCACATCTACTTCATCCCCACTCTCCGATGATAAATCGCCGATATCTGATTGGTCTAGGTCCAGATTAAGAACTAATTCTTCTAGCTCGAAGCTGGTTAAGGCCCCTAAAAATTATTTCATAGACGAGTGACGAAATAATGATGTTCAACAAGGCAAATAATTAAAAAAACCCAAAATATGATTTTATATTTAACACACAAATTCCTAGCAATTCATTTATTTTTGTAGTCTTAGAGACCCAAGATATCACTGGTGATACCTTTACTAAGTCTACCATTTGCGGCACGATTAGATTACTAAGAGAGAATTTTTTTATTACACATGTTCTATGTGCTACCTGCCATCAATATATAACAATAAAAAAGCAAGAACAATATTACTTACTCTTATTTTGGTCAAAAGGCATAATGATGCAACGTGCACTTGCAAATGTAAACAATACACTAACCTAACCTCACCACTACAGCGTGCGTCGGCGAAATAAAAATGTGTGCGCATATTTGGCTATGTATCATTTATGATACCATCGGGAACTGGTGGCTAGTTGCTTCTGCGCGCCGAAAAAAAAATTAAATCCTCAGGTATCATATATGATACCTGGGGTCTGAGGAGGTTAACCGGTATAGGGCAAATTTTGCCGCATCATTAAAAGGACGATTGTTTCACCTTCCATGATATGAAGATTTTCTAAGTGAAAAAACATCCAATAAAAAGAGTAAAACATTTAAAGGAGTAAGTTTTTTCAAAATTGACTTTTTTGAAGATCCTATTTGCGGGCTTAGTATGCTGAAAACAAACTGGGGATAAATGCTGCTTAGTGTAATGTGGCTAGTTAATGGCTTTGTTTAAACTGTGGTATTCCTTTTAATTATTTTATTAATGATCTTAGCATGCCTCATTTAAGTCAGCATTCATATCACATATTAAGGCTATTGCTGCATCAGTTTAAAATCAGATTTGAGTTGAAGAAGTAAAGTTTGAAAAGTTTCTGCGCTTTATAATATGGGCTATATAACTGCTACTTTATAATATGAAAATTAGAGTAGTTTAAAGAGGATAGTCAAAGTTACATCATATATCAACTTTATTAGTGTTAAATTAATCTGGCTTAAACTTTTCCGCAAGGGGTATTTATAACATACTTAGATTTACAACTTATTGGGACCTACTTAATTTAATCTTCGCTAATCATTGGGCTGCTTCAATCCATATCCGGTGTACCTAAGAAGATCAGCAACCAGCGGTTTAAGTTTTTGATGGGTGACATTATAATAGTCATCAGTATCTTTAAATTTCCTTTAATGCCCCTACTGACCTAGCTTTTCCACTGGATGTTTAATAAGTAAGCATAATTAATAATATTATGAAAATAAAGAAATATATTTTACAGATATTTCATGAAAGATATTTCCTATATTAGCTAACAATTTTTGACATGTTTGAAAAACATTATAGAAAGATTAATTTTCTTTTAAATAGGTAATAAATTATTTAGAAAACGGTAATATTTAAAATCCTATTTTAAAATCCGCCACTGAATTTTACGTAAGCTGACTAGAAGCCTCCAACTGCTTCGCTCAAATCCATGAATTTGCATTTTAGATTTCCTCACTTCGCTCTCGCTGATTTAGAGAATTAACCAGTTATTTCGTTTATCAATTTTCACTGTTTACTTAGTGCTAATTCCCAGTTTTCAAAGTAAAGAATTTCAATCACCTGATTATTGATTTTATTGCGTATAAAAGAACACTTAAAGCATTCCTGCGAAATCTTTTACATTTTATTAAATTTCAAATGCTATCGTTTTATAAAAGAAGAAAAAAAAACAAAAATCGTCAAACTAATAAAAATTGATTGCCTAATCGTAACCAAATTGAGCTTAACAATCAAAGCATAAAATTAAAATCCAGTTATGTCCATAAAGGCCATCTGTTGGGACTTTTCTTTTCTTTTAATGCCTTTTCTTTTGGTGGGAACTATGAACATTCTTTTTAAAGTAGGAACTTTTAAACCGTCTTTGAAGTGTAATCGTTTTGATAATAGTTTTTGGCTACGTAGAGTTTGCCAATTTAGAAATGAAAATTGTTGGTTTTATCTGGATTAATGAAAATAAATTAAGTTAATTTTATTTCATTGATACCACACTTAATCACTGGTTAAAACGTAATTCTCAGAGCAAAAAGGTATGCTTATTATTTTATCCTTATTAAGTTTTTTTTATTAATAACAACTAATGACTAAAACAATAATCACAAAAGTAATTTGATACAATATACAGGGTGTTCCGTTGATCATGTTACAAACTTCTAGGGCAGATAGAAAACGTCAAAAGAAAAACAAAAATTCGTATAAACATGGGTCCGGAAAAGCTTCCTCAGGGAGCTAGAGCTCTTTGAAAATAACCTTTAAAAACTAGTTTTTTTTTAATAGCTCCGGAACTACTTTAGCTACCGCAACCAATTTTGGGAGGTAAATTATTGTTAGTACGTTTATTCTTTTGAACCTACTAAATAAAAAAATATACTTTTTTATATAAATATAATATTTTTATATAAATATAATAAAAAATCAGAATCAGGGGGGTATTTGGTAAATTTAGGCCCATTTCTTTAAGACTTTAATTTCTGCCCGTTTGGGCATTAGATTATGATGTTCCTCTGCCTTTTTACATAAAAAAGGTGCTCTTAGTAAAAGTCGGTAAATATCACCGTTTTCGTCGAAATTGACTAAAACCAAACTAAGATACAGCACCTGAATTATTTATTTTAATAATAATAATAATGCTAATTCATTGCCACTCTCAGTATTTTTTACATGATATTAATTCCCTTTTTATTACGGTTAAGTAATGGAAGATTACACTTTTGTTGAATACGTCGATATGCTTTTAATTTATGGGGAAGTTCGATGTAATGGTAGAGCTGCTTCTCGACTATATGAAGAGCGGTTTCCCGAAAAGCGAATCCCAGCTCACACACTTTTTGAAAGGGTCAATCAACGGCTCAGGAAGACTGGCTCCGTTAAAATAAAACGCCAAGATAATGGCGCGCAAAGGAACATCCGAATTCCGGATTTTGAGGAAGAAGTGCTTCACCGATTTGAAGATAACCCATCAGTAAGTACTTGAGCAGTAGCTGATGCATGTAAATCATGTTAGGGTATGGAACATTGTTAATGAACAGCTTCTTTGGCCCTACCACCTGCAAAAGGTGCAATCTTTAGGACCCAATGATTTTATGCCCCGCGTGAATTTTTGCCAGTGGTTTCTTGACCGGTGTACAGAAGAACCTCAATTTCCAAAATATGTCCTTTTTAATTCTAAGAATAATCATGTGTGGAGTGAGGAAAATTCTTATGGTTTAATAAAGTTATAATAAGTTTTAGTTAATTAAGTTTTATTTCATGTTTGGAGTTTTAAATTAATTAGATAAACATTCATAAGATTTCGGATATAATCGCTATAAAAATATCTTTATTAGAAAAAATAGATATTTATAGCTAAGCTATAAATGGATTCTAACGATATATTTTCAGCTTTGGTAAATTTCTTTTGGTATTTTTTAAATATTTTCTTTAATTAGTAAGACATGACTTAATAATTCTTTTGATAGCAGTTTCAAATAACAGATCTTTTACGAACATAAAACCGTATAAATGCAATTATGATTTAAAAGACATTACTCCATAGCTATAACTATATGCATAAAAAGTAGAACTATATGGATGGAATTCGAAACTAAAAAACTATATTAATAGTGCAAAATTAAAAACGACTTACGTACAAAAGAATGTATGTCTCCACTTAAGATAATGTAGCATTTAATTATTTTCTTAAGAAGCTTATCCTACATCTTAAGAGAAATACAGGTACTATAGAACAAAGACGAAGAAATGAAGCTAAGAAAAATGAATAACAAATAACTAATAAAAAATGAAACACCTATAACGTCCACAAAATCAAAAGCTCACGGTAATATAAGATA
Source organism: Anthonomus grandis grandis (assembly GCF_022605725.1). NCBI lineage: Eukaryota > Metazoa > Arthropoda > Insecta > Coleoptera > Curculionidae > Anthonomus > Anthonomus grandis. The sequence continues at coordinate 19,077,580 of NC_065557.1, forward strand.
AGTTTCAACAAAACCACAAAAGAAAAAAAATCAAAAAAGAATAATATTATGTAAATAATTTCTGCAATAAGCAAAATTCATTAAAATAATAAATAACGAAACTAAGAAACAGCTACCAAAGACAAAATAGAAAGCAACAAAGAAATATCGCAGTATTTGAATTTTTTTTTGAGAAATAAGAAAAAACTTGCTGCATAAATAGAATATATAGACAATAGAAACTTAGAACACTTTATAAAGTTCGTTTTACCTGTCAAATATAAATATTTTTGAGTTAGAAAAAACCATATACCGATTTAAGCAAATTAATTCATTTAATTTTAATGGAATAAGATCAGAAACTTTTCAATCTGTACCCAAAGAAATCTATTATTCTTTAATACATATAATTAATTAGCTTATGTTTTAACACTGGAGCCTGATATTCAGAAAGACGACCTATTTAATAAGCCACCACTAAATAGTCAGAAAAAAATACATGACTTTCATTCCTTGTAATAATAAACTTCCCAAAATGAAAGTGTTATAAAAGGTAATCAAAAATATAAATTCCTAAAACTAAAATCATAAAGTATCTAAGTGTCATGTCGTCACGAATTTTCAGATTAAACAAGTCACTCAAAAAATCAGACGTTTAATATCAAACTTTGAATTTTAGTTAGATATATACCACGTAGAAAAAGATTGCTACTACGTGTTATATATTAGTAATCTTTTATTCGCTGTATAATCTCAACTTATTTACGGAATAACCAGCTTGGCAGGAATGAGACATTGCCATACTAAAGAACCTATTACCATATAAAAATAACTACTTAAAATAATATTTGAAAGTAAGGAATTTCTGAACAATTCACAACAATACGGATTCATGTAAATAAAATCAGAATAGAACCACTTATACACGTGCTACAAGAAATCGCGAACATTAAATGCAAGTTTCGAAAAAACAAAAAAGTATTGACCAGGAATTTTCTGCCTACTTTTTTTTTAAGACATTCCATCTGACTTATAAAATTTAATTTAAGATTAGTTTTTTTAAGCAAAACTGCGGGATTGGACTTGGAATGCAAATCGTCAAATACACAATATAGTAAATGATAGATATAATACATTAAGATAACCACAGATAAACAGTATCAATCATAATAATTAGAAATATAATAATAGAAATTATAATAATTTTATTTAATTTCTGCACAAGAAAGTATTATTAAACTATAATACGAATAGTACAATATTTATTGAGCAAGCATTTTCTTGATTACTAAACATCATGCTACAATAAAATGTAAAAATTTGACCCAGATTGGACGTTATTTTGTTTTTATTTTGTAATTATATTTAGAAATTGTTGATTATTAACAAGCTGCCAATAAGTGCAGCTTTTGTGATTATTTTTTATTATTAATTACCTTAAAATTGCTCATTATGTTCCTCTCGTTAACTGACGTTACGAATGTCTACTTCTATCCTAGGCGGAATTCCTAAGTTTATGGCTATGGACTGTATTATTTTATATATTTTATATATTATTTTATTTCTATACTATATTATTTATATAGTTTAGTTCAGTATCATCAGATTATGTTTCCAAAATTCTATAATATTTTGTAGAAATTAACTGCACTCCTAATTGTTCTACCCTAATGATCGTCGATAATTTTCAACTCCTCTCAAATCTGTATTTAAGACTCCTATAATCCTAATCTTTGGTGCAAGCCGAACTACGTCAATAATCTGAAGACTACTAAAATCATACTGAACAAGAAAATTATATCAATTAAAGAAATCAACTCATTTTGAATGAAGAAAAAAATAAACAGTGAATTTTGTACATTTATTGTTTCAAATGAAATAAAGATTTCTAAGTAATTATTTTATACTACGACAAAAATTAAGGCACATGCGAAAATCCGGCAAAAATTCGATTCGATTTTTGCGACTTCGAGAACATGGTCTCAGATAAACTGAATGGATGGTGAATAATTTATGGCCTGTAAAAAGCGCTGCAAATAAATGACGTGGAGTGCTATTTTTTTTTAATTTAATAAGCGTGATTTAAGTTAATATAAATGAAGTATCTAATAAAATGGTAAAAATTATATGAATAAATCGACATATAAGCCAACGGTCTATGCGTACACAGATGGATTAATAATAATAATTTACGTACTTAAGGTGAATTCGCGTACTAAAATATTGAATACTCTGGTACCTAACAATAGTAAGGATGCGACGGAGAATAGAGATATTGAATTGAGATCGAAACTTCTAAGTGAGAGTAGTTTCCAATGCTATGATAGCGATGAAGACCTATCTTATTGTGTTTACTTGCTTGATTTCTTAGTATAGAAGCTTCAGAAAGAAACTTATGAAAACTAATGTATTTGTATACAAAGATAAATAATGTAAGCTAGATCAAGGTGTCAATCAGTTTGTTTCTCTCTCGGTTCTACCTGAAACTATAAGAGCTGTGTCGCCTGCAAAGAACTTCACTTTCTAACAATACTTCAACATATTGTTATCTGTTTTAAGGATGTTTTAAAAGGTTCATGAACAATATCAATTTAAATGTAAATTTAAGGTATTACAGTATCAAACACCTTATTCAAATAAAGAAATTCTTTCAAAAAAAATCTTCTCTGGCTGAAGCTCTTATTACTATGTGTAGTTATGTAGGCAATGGCATTTTCAACAACAAAGTTTTGTTCACCAAAATGCCAAAGTCAAAACTACTTGGCAGAAGTGGTTTAATCATAAATACATATTATTTAGTTGACTTTTTAATTTATTTATATATTTATATCAACGGCAACGCCAATTAACAAGAATATAATAAAATACACATAAATACCAATAACAATAAGTGGCAAAGTATAGTATACAAAAACAAAAAAAACAAAATCATACAAAAACATAAACATAACCTCTTATAAAATTTAAGCACTTTAGTTCCTTAAGTTTTAGTTTATATGAGTAAACAGAGTTATCTACGGCGGGATCAAGATTAAGCTCATTAAATGCTGTCATCATTCTGGTGATGGCATGATAAAAAGGCAAACGAAACATAGCAGGATTCTGACATTATCTATTATTGATCTTGATATTGAATGATATATTTTTCAAAATACATGGACAATAAGAAATCCCATTTAATATTTCATAAAATGTGAGTACATCTGAACAAGTCCTCCTCACTTTAAGACAATCGACATTAAATATATTCCTCTATTATCTTATAATTATTATGAAAATTCTCGTAGATTTCAGTGTCAGTCAACAACGAAATGCCTTTTAAACGGTTTTAATTATTTCCACATAGTTAGAACAAAATGGTAGAAAAGACCATACAGGAGAGGCAAATTTAAATCCAGTACAAACGAATAGATGCTAGACCACAACAAGTGGATAGTATAGCATTGAAACAAGAGACAGACAATTTACCTGAGTTACGCACAACAAAATCAAGATTACGCATATCCTTATTAAGAATCTCGTCATAATAAGGCCAGATGTCAATCTACTGTCCAGTAAATCATCGAAGGCTTCTAACAGTAGTAGCAGATTTGAGAACTAAGCCATTTATTGTGTACTGACTTACAGCTAATTTTTAAAAAAAACCAAATGAAATGATTAAGCATTTTTTAATATTTAGCTCAGAACCATTATTTACTAACCATAAGAGAACACTCTCAACATCAGCTTGTAAAAGTTGTGCATCTATTGCGGATTTTATCACCTTGTATAACTTTAGGTCGCCTGCAAATAATAAAAATTAAGAGTGACGTATAACACCAACAAAGATCATTAATAAATGTCCTCTAAAACTAATCCAGGCCCAAATGTTTATACTAAAACGTCCACTTTGATTAGTCTTATGTGTATATCTTTCATCATATCTGGTAATAGAAGGCCTGCAAACGCGGATTTTGCCTTTATTGCACGATTGAAAAGTTTTTTTCATCCGAAAATATTACCGTTTCCCATATGTTGTTTTGGTGTGCATATTGATGGGCAAATTCCAATTTTCTCTGTTTGTTTACTTCAGTCAAAAATATTTTATTTGTTGTACAGCAACTTTTAATTTGTGAATTTCTTATCCTACTACGACCTGTATTAGTAGAACCAGGAAAATGCGTGTCTTCTTTCTCCTTTATTGCTGTTTCAAACAGATTGTTTCTTAGAAAGCCACCTAACTCTCTATCTTGAATATCGTTTGAAATTTTTGGTCGACCAGAACCTGGATTTCTTACAATAGCTCCATACCTTTGATTTAAGTAAAATCTGTATTGTTGTGACAATATAAGTATAAGATAATACAAGATAAGTATATTTTATTTTTAATTTAATTTAATTTTACTTTAATTACCTAGGTATTTAAAAAAAAAAGTAGGTCTTCTTGTTGTTTTTTTTTTATCATTTTTTAATTATAATATTCATAACAAAGTTAGGTAGGATATTGAAAAGAAAAAACGAGCTCAGAGATTAATAGATTGAAACTCAGCTCCTAGGTATATAAAAAAAATCTATTATACCTCAAGTAAATTATTGTATTTAAAACTTATTGAACTTAAATTAAATTAAGTATATCGAACGGTATCGTTACAGATTTAAGTTCATATTTCTTTTAAATACGTGAATAAGTCTATTTTCTTCTTCTTTTCAATTGTTGAGCGTGTGAGATAAAAATTTCTAAATTAATTTTTGCTATAAGTGACGTAATACCCAATATAATAAGTAACTCAATAGCTCCATATTCTGCAATTTTGCCTTCTACAATTAGCTAAGGAAACGGTATTTTACTAATGTCCAATTCTTCTGCGATTTTTCTTATAGGAACTCCATCCATCAGACGAGTGTGTATTAATGCTTTTTGTTGAGGAGATAATTCAGGCATTTTGAAAGAACGATTTTGTTGACGCGGCTGTCACAAAATTAAATTAACTTTGACAACATCAAAATATATTATTCTAACAGACCAAGAGATTTAGGAGATTTTGCCGTCCCAGTTTTTTTTCACTTCACAACTTTATTAATTTTTAACTTAATCATGAAACAAATGTAAAGATAAAGATAAATATTAAAAACGTTACAATAGAAAAAACTAAATTAAATTAAATTACTACAGGACCTCAAGAGAGAACAATGGTCTGACGTTTTAACTAAAAGAGATGCAGACAGAATGGCTATTAAGTTATTAAATAAAATTAAATATCATATAAATCGTTCCACAGTATATAGAACCTAAAAGTGGATAAGCTGAATAGAAAAAAAGGACCAGATGATAACAGATATTCTACAACTTATTAAAGAATGAGACAAACAACTAAAAACTAGACTTTAACAAGAAATCTAGATAATATACAAGCTAAAAATGTCTATAAAGACCTAAAAACAGAATAAATAAGATAAAAAAAATACTGAAAATAACTATTAAAAAGAAAAAATATTTAAATCGAGCATATAATATTATAGGAAAAACGTGGAAAATTATAAAAGAAGCAACCAACGATGGTAAAAAAAGAGTATCCAGCATTTTGCGAATTGAAACAGAAAGTGCTATTTATTTTAAAAACCTGGATATCGCCAATACATTTAATATTTTTTTGCAGGTATAAAAATTAATATGGCAAATACAATTACAAAAAATGACAACATCCGCTTTCTAACTCCCCCCCCACACTCAAATTATATAAAAACCCTTTTTCCTGTAACAGAAGAGAAAATAATGGAAATATTAAACTCCTTAAAAAACGAGGCTAGCTATGGACATGACAAAATTAAAGCAAAACTGATTGTAGATACCATTGTGCCTCCTCTTACGGCTTTAATTAATATCATTTTCGGTCAGGGTAAGTTCCCAAATGTTTTTAAAGCAACCGTAATTACCTCAATTTTTAAACAGAGCAGCCCATTTGATACAACAAATTATAGACCTATCTCACTTATAAGTAATGCGGCAAAAGTTGTCGAGAAGGCGATTAAATCTAGATTACTAAAACATTTTGTTCAAAATAATATTATCGCAAAAATGCAATTTGGGTTTAGGAAAGAAATTTCAACAACTAATGCGATGTATCGAGTGGTGAGCTTTATTCATTCAGGAGTCAATTCAGGTCGAAAGCCTCTTGCTATATTTCTGGATTTGGCGAAGGCTTTCGATATTGTGGCTCATGACCGACTACTAGTAAAGATAGATTGGTACAGCGTCGGGGATGTGGCCTGGGAACTTATTAAAGATTATTTAACTGATCAAAAACAGAGTTTTTCATCGGTTCCACACTTAGCGCAGAGAAGGTCTTACAAATGGGAATTCCACGGAATTCCAAGAAATAACAGCTTCATATGCGGATGTTACTGTGGATGTGATTGCTGAAAATAGTTGGGAAGAAACGAAAATTTCTACTGAAAATAAAATACAATTAACTTATGCTTGGCTTAATGCTAACTTGCTTAGGCTTTCTTAGTACTAAAATACTTGAGCAAATATATCAAGCACTAGTGGAGTCGGTTTTAAATTATGATCTATGTATCTGGGGAGGTGGTTATGATAGATATAATCAAAAAATCAAAAGTCTGCAAAAGTGGTTTATTAGGATTATATAAGCCAAGAATGTTTGCAACAGATGAACTTTTCACATTGTCATCTTGGGTAGATTTTGAAACACTATACATTTTGTCTGTTGTAAAATATATTCATCAGGAAAAAACTAATTATCAAACAATAAATCATAATTACCCAACTAGATCAAATAGTAAGATAACATTTAATACCCAAAGACCAAATAACTCTTCATACTTAAGATTTATTGATTATACATCAAAATCTATAACTTTCTTCCACCGGAAATTAAAAACATAAATAATTTTAACATCTTTAAGAAGAAAAGTAGGGAATATATATTAGAAAATATAGTGGCTGTCAAAAATGTGCTAGATTAGATAACGCAGATTCGTCGTATCATTTGAGAACAAAACATCTATTATTTGTATTTAGAAAAAAAAACACAACAATATGGAGGAGAGAGCAATAAAGGAAAACCCATATTTTATAGGATTTTTTGTTTTTGTTTTTCGTTAATTACCAATGCGTGTTAGTTGTGTATCTGTGAATGGGCTGTAGAAGCTTTTTCTGTGTTTTTACTTTTTTATCCTAAAAGTTTGTAACTTTGATTTTAAATTTAGCTCGAACAAAAAGTATTGTTATTTTCAAAATACGATTTTATTGTTTGTTATACAGACTCTGTATAGCTTATGTGGCCTATTTTTATTTTAAGAAATTATTTGTAAATTAAAAGTTTTTTTAATAAAGAGCTTTGTATTGTATATATTGCCATACCAAACTCATTTGTCACCAAAATTGGTTTGTCGGATTTTGAAACCAGGGGATTCAATAATTTTACCACCATAGGATATTTGCACCGATTTGTTACACGAAATTGCTCAACTGAGGTTTTCTTTAATTTCACAAGCCTTCTTACACTTTTTCAACTATTGTACCACCACCTCTGACTTTCCCTATTATGATCAATTAAAATTTATTTTTACAGTGCTTATATTCATCTTTAAAATATGTAGAATTTAATCAAAACTGAAGCTATGCATTCTTTTAAAATTCAGTTTAAAATTTGGGATCAAAATTGTTTTTCTTAAAGCCTATACTTATACAAGATATAAATTATATATTTTTGTACCCCTATAAATCAGAATAGATATACATTTATATACCTGTATTAAAATAATCGCTTGGAGCAAGGCGGGGGCTAAAATCCAAAAAACGAGTCGGGCAGGCATGGCTATCTGGATCGGTTTGATTTAGTAGTCGAATAGAAGGAGGACAACACAGGAGGCATCGGTGAGATAAGCACTTCCAAAGGCAACCTTGACCCGGACGTAGGCAGAGGTGAAAAATAATAGCCAGACTACCAGGGGGAGATAAAAATGGCCTCTGGTAGATTATAAACAAACGGACTCCCGGGACGTTTTTTTTTTATCTTTTATAATAAATTGTCGGTTTATCAGTCAATATGTGAGTGTTTGTGTCAGATAGGAGGTGCAGGTAGTAGGCCGGATTCAGATAGATTTCATATATGGGTTTTTGTTACCAAGAGATAATTTTAAATATATATTATACATTGCAGATTTATAACTAAACAATGCAGGTTATATTTTAAAAATTGTATTACATAGTTGATAATAAAAATTAGTAATATTTAAAAAAAGATTTTAATTTTAAATTATTTATTTGGGATATTTATTTCAACTTTATTAAAAGCTTACTTATATTAATAGATTTGAATACTTATAATTTAATTTTTTTAATAACTTTTCATAAAACAATACAGTGGAGAAAGATACACGCATTTACGCAATAATATGTAAAACAAAGAAGCATATAAATGTGTATTGATATTGGTACTTGTGACTAGGAATCCTACAGACATGGTCCAAACTAACGAAGGTGGTAGACGAGATTGGGGACCTACCAAGAAGCGAAAATCGAAAAAAAGTTTTTTTTTTATGTATTTATTGATTTATGAATATTATTTTAAATTGCTGCTTTGCGAGCAGCACAATGGCAATAACTGAGGTAAACTTATGGCAAAAGTCATGGATCAGACGGAGATGGAAAATCATTGATTTAATTGCACTTGTTTCATATTAATACAATTTTTTTGTTATTGAGCGTCATAAGATATAGTGTTTAATATATTGAAATAAAAAAAAGTTAATAGGAAGTCTCTAGAAGATGACGGGGTCTTGTTGAAGAGGAATTGATGCAAGGAAAGTATTAATAATTTTGATATATATTATCGGATGACTCCAGAAAAAAAAACTTTTAAAAACTTTACCTTTAAAAATACGCCGTTTTTTTTAGAATTTCTAAATTATTAGGCATTACTATTTAGGAGCTTTTATTAAACATTAAATACGATATTTAGTCATAATTTATCGGGTGCTGTATCTCTTTGTTTTCAATGAGTGGATCTCAAAATCTGCTATTTGATTCATTTTATTTTATGATTTTTAATAACTTCAATGATAATATCTTCGAACTAGCGATTAATTATACAAATATTAACTTCTTAAACTGAGACCTAAGTGAATTTCGATAAGGTAAACGTAGTATCATTAGAATTTGCTACGTAGTTACGTGATTAATTCTACGACATCGGCAATTTGCATATTTTCGGATTACTTATGTAAATAGAGTAGATGTCTGGAAGGAACCGAGCGTTTCCTTAGGGACTTCGGTGCATCCCGCAGTTAATTGCTAATTTCGTGTACAAGTTGCTTTGGAAGTAAGTTACTTCCGAACTGCATGCTGGGTACTATGATTAATAGACTGAGATTACTTGACCAAAATAGATTTACTATGCAAATTCTTTTTGGAAAATTAAGATTAATTAGGTATCTCATTAATAGATTTTATACTACATTTCGGAAATGAATTGAGAAATAAAACCTCATTAGGTATGAAAAAATTCTACAGGATGATCAACCTAGACATTCGTTTTTTTGCAAAATTCTTTGCTTTCTTTTCATTAAATGCGGATAGTATCACATAGGTTTGTTTTTCACAAATGCGTGCAATGAGATGTTTCTAAAAAGATTATATATTTAATTAAATCTTATAAAACAAAAGAAAAATGAATATAGTATGTCATAATTAATACACATTATTACGTAGCAAATAATAAATTATTATTGAGTGACCAGCATCTTGTTCCTGAAAATGATAAAAAATTATCGTTGAAATTATTAATTGATCGTCGTTGTTGGATCGATAGGAAAAATTAAAATGCTAATTCAGATTTTAGAAAAATTTCTTAACTGTTGAACATATGTTGATTTTTCAAAGGGGTATTCTAAAACCTCAAGGTCAAGACAAATGTGCAACTGGATGCTTAAATTATTGACTTTTCCTCGTTATTTACCAAAGATTTTCCCATTCTTGTGACGATTTGTAATTCATATCATTTATTCATTCTCATGACGATAAAAAGTTCATCATCTACAAAGTTTGAAGTATTTAACTGAAATTACTACTGAAAATTGCTAAAGATGCATATTGCTCAATAAGAAAAGAAAGTGACTTTTTCCAAATCGTGCTATATTTTAATAAAAGAGATTCCTATGTTTCATTTTTCTATTTAAAATTTATTTACTGATGTACATTTATTGATGGTTTATGAGAATTTTTTGAAATCTTCCAAAATATTCGATAATAATATTTCAAGTGATAGGATGGTCTTTTTATAAAAAAAGATCCGATCTCTTTAGAAATTTATTAAAATAAAACTAATTTAACCTGACATCTAAAAGTTTTCGTTATCCATAACTTTGTTTTTGTTAACGCTATCGCATAATATCGCCAATACGAACATGTTTAAAACCCCATTAATAACCTATTTTGATTTAAATAAACTTCATTTCAAGTTTAATAAAAATCACAGTTTACCGACGCCTATCGACCACCTATAAGCTTTTTCCAAAAGTAGTAACGGTATTGACTTACAACTAACTAAATAATAATTATCCCTTAAAAAATTAATTGCTATGCTTTGGCAAAACGAGGAGCCTATAGGCTGTAGGAATATCATGTTTGATTTCTTACAAGTCAAAAGTATGTTAAAATGTAAAAAATCATACAAAATACATACAAAAACAAAGAACATAATATGATGGATATCTGGATGGAAAAGCAAGGCAGTAGTTAAACAAAAACTATAATATATTCATTTAGTAAATCAAACTATGTGTTTCATAATATCGAAAGCCTTAATAAAATCAAGTAGGATGAAACAAGTGCATCTACTTTTATTACAAGCTCTGAAAAGTTATGAATTATTTAATGCAAAAATCCACTAAAAGGCTGGTAGAATACTAGTTGATAAAAATTATTTGTCTTGGCAGGATTATGTTCTTTTATAGTTGGGAATACATATACTATATTTTAGTTATCAGCAAAGAAATGTAGGGTAGACCGGGGATAAAAGTGCCACGGGGAGAAAGTGCCACTTGCCGCCATTTCTTTAAATTAACCGAAATGCGCTCGACACTAACATTCTAAGATCAATCCTATCCCGCCACCAGATGAGCCCATGCATTCAGTGTTCTATTAGCCGTGTACGCGAAAGGACGCATCATTTTGTGTTTGATGCCCTACTACTTAAAAATTTGCCATAGTATATTTTTTGTTCGGAAGAAGCTATTTTTCATCGAATTTAAACCAGGTAAGTTTGCTCTGATACCTTATTGATTCTATTTTCATACAGTGCTTTCAAATCTTCAAATTTCAGATTGGACAGTCCATAAGGTCGGTAGCCAAAGATCTTGGGATATGTAGAGTCTCTGTCAATAGATTTATTCAGCGACGCAACACCGATCCAGATACAACCTTTGTATATAGATCAGCACGTAGGTTTTTTAATGATGAGGAAGAGACAGCACTTAGTAAATATTTAACACAGTCTGCACAAATATACTTCGGTTTAACTCGGACGCCGAATGCCGACGCACGGAAGCGCGTCAACTATCATACGAGTGTGCAGTCCAATTTAATAAAGATATGCCAGACTCATGGCGACAAAACAAACAAGCAAGAGCTGACTGGTTTGCAGCGTTTGTAGCGTTTTGCACTAGTTTGGGAAGAGTTTCAACAGTCTTGAAACCTCCAAAGATTATAGGAGTGAAGGGGTCAAGGCAAGTCGGTGCTCTTACGTCAGGCGAAAGGGGTACAAATGTAACACTTACAACATCAGTTTCTGCAAGTGAACTTGGGCTTTGTATATCACCTATGTTTTTATTTCCCCGAAAGAATTATAAAGATTATTTTATTTGGGGTGGACCACCCGACTGTATTGGTACAGCAAATTGATCCAAATGGATGACAGAACATAGCTGCCTTCTGTTCATGAGGCATTTCATTAAACATGTGAAACCGATTGTATACGGCCCGTTCAAGAAATACCTATCGTCTGCCTAAGATGCCTGGATGAAAAGTAATGCCGGAAAGTATATAAGAATTTATGATATTCCATCGATTGTTAATTCAGCTTACCCCCAAGCGATGTGTCCTAACAATATTATAAATTCATTTAAAAAGAGTCGCATTTTTCCTTATAATCGGGACGTATTCTCAGACATTGATTGTGCTCCAGCATATGTCACAGATCCACCAGTTCCCCCTAACCGAAATGATAATTAGGATAACCAACTTCTTGAGAATGAACCACAAGTCGTCAATGAAAATCTTCAAGGACTCATTTTTGATGAATCTTCTCAACAACCCAATGAAAATAGTCAATATCCTGCCCTTAATAAAAATGACCAACCGCAAAATAAAGAATGTAAAAAAAATATAAGCAATGCGGAAAATTCAATTGCTGGACCATCTAACATTGATAATCTGCCAGGAAAGAAAACATTTTCTCCACACATAGTAAAACCCCTTCCCAAAGCAGGCCCTTGAACAGGATCGACAAAGGGCAGAAAACGTAGATATACCGCTGTGCTCACAGACACTCCCGAGAAGGACGCCCTAGAGCAGGGACAGGCAACAATAAGTCAGAAAAAGATGAAACAAGTTAAACAAAAGGCAAACCAAGTTAAAAGAAGGGTTTACTCAAGCAATCAAGACTCGAATTCCTCAACCGATTCGGAGGATGACTGCATTTGCCTAATATGTTGCGATTCATATTCAAGGAGCTTACCTTCAGAGGAATGGGTGCAATGTAGAACCTGCAAAGAGTGGGCTCACGACAAATGTATTACGGGTGATTCAAAATGGTTTATCTGCCTTAACTGTGACAGTGATATGGACTAACTAAGTTTTTCGTTCTTTAACAGTTCCTTGTTCAGTCGTTTACCTTTTAAAAATGTAGTTCACTTCTTACTTTTACTTAAACGTATTAAAAGCAGCCTTACTTACGTAGTTTCTATTCTATTCTATCACGGCACAACTTACCCCATGGGCGTCACTTTCTACCCCATGCATGGGGTAAAAAGTGCCATTTACCAGAATCCATAAAAACTAATAACACCAGTGTTTTTCTTCACGTTAGATTTTTGTGGCAAGCCAGTTTATTAACTTAAGGTTACAGTTACCACAGGAACCAAAAATGAAAAAAAGTGACCTCTCAAAGTTTTTTAAAACCAATTTTTGCTAGAAATGGCACTTTTATCCCTGGTCTACCCTACTTAAACAGACTAATAAGGTGTTGCTTAATAAGAAGAGTTTTGTATTTTAATAGATTACTTAATGCTATATAAATAATAATACTTAAATCAATATTATATTTTACTAGATTTAATTCAGATTAAGTTCTTATAATAGAATATATTCTCATGAGTAATATTTATTACAGCTTCTTACTTTTTGACAACTTCGCAACTTGTTTTATGTAAAAAGACTTTAATTGGAGTGCAGTAATATTAGAAGCGTTTATTTTCCACATTTATTTATTATGTACAAACACAGTATAAATTATTAAGTATTGCGTGGAAAAAAAAATTAGGTCGTTTTTAAAGATGGTGCTTGACTTATATTTTCATATTATCATCCGTTTTTTATATTATATTAGAGCATTTGCCTTTAATTTAAACTTAGGGTTATTTGTAAGTCAAAGAGCTGGTGGCGTAGTAATTTTAATAGTTCGACTACATTTTTACTGTCTACTATAATAGAGTCAACACGTAAGAGAGTATAATCCAAATCAAAAAATTTTAAATATAGGCTAGATTTGATTTTGGGATACTTTACTTAAAGTGTTACACAATCAAATTTAGAAAACCTAAGACCATCGAATACAATAATTTATACCAGCCATGAACATTTTCAAAATATGCTACAATAACGTGCAACAGAAATTGATAGGCAAAACCTTAAGTTACAGAGAGAACGACAATGCTTCACGGTCTCAGCCATCTCTATGGTCAATTCAAATTGGGCTGTAAATAAATGAGGGACAAAATGGGAAATGCTACCGTTCTCTGTTTAACTGCAATAATACAATAAATAAAAGAATAAAAAAATAGATTTTCCAAATTTAAACTAACTCTAAGAAATATTTCTAATTTAACAATCATTTTCTATATCGGACTTTTTATGTTGATTTTGACACTAAATATATAATAAGCACACACATAAGCAAAAATTAGTTAACTAAAATATAAAGAAAAATAAAATATTTTTTTTAAATAAAATAAAAACTTAAATAATGTATACATTGTTTAAGTTTTTTTTTGAGAAGCCAAAATACCAAAATCGATCAACAAGAAGTCGAATAGGAATAATATTATATAGAACTGTTCCAACAAACGCATAATTTCACTGAATTTTACAAAAGCAGAAATGACTGATAATGAACTTATTGTATAATGAAACAATAACTAACCAATTTTAAATAATATGAGAGAGAAAAAAACCATCTAAAACGGTAAGAAAAAATAACAGTACTACAGACAAATTATGTTAGTACTATTTTTTACAGATCCAGAGAGATCTTGGCTCACAAATAATATTCTATTACTAACTTAATAAGCTGGTAAAATATTAGATTATTTAATATTTTTATGATAGGTAACTAATTTGATATATATTACCTTTTAAGTTTTTATACAAAAGTCTATAAGCAATAGAATCATTTATTAACGGAGCGCGGCGCTGTGATAAGATATTCCGACGCAAATTAATTTACCCATTAAAATTAGCCAGGCCGAACTGCATCCTGCTGGTAGGTAAGTAAATCTCGAGACCCACTTCTTTTAATTAAGTTTAATTAACGTTTTGAAAGTCCGCTGATGCTATGCTTGCTCCGGGAAAACGTCCAAACTTTGGTAAAGACGGCAATGCTGGAGGTTCGCAATCTTTATGGTAATAATTTTTATTTTGAGAATTAAATCAGAAAAAAGCAGGTCTGTAATAAGAGAACTTTTATGTATATAATAAAGGAATAAACAATATGTGGTAAACTAAAAACCAATCGGAGACTTGATTATAAATGTTATGACATATAGCGAATTTGCATAGCATCAGAATAGAAGAGCATTAAAAATGTTATTCTTAGTCTTCTAAACTACCGAAAGCGATTATCATGAGAATCACCATGTAACTCGCTTGCAACATTCATTAGTATTGAAAGTAGATGGTTAATGAGGCTTAATTAAGTAAAAATAGCTAAAAATAATTAAAAAGAAAATACGATTTTTTTTCAGAAATAATGTATAATTAACAATATCTAGTAAAGTTGTATTTAACTGATTATTTACCCACTTACACTACTAAACACGATCACTAAAAACTACTAGAAAAATTTTTTTTCACCATATTTATTTACTACCTCCTAGCAGCGGGCCTTATATGGCAGCTCGACCATGATTCCGGAAGATTCGCTGACCTTTCATCCGACATCAGAGGCGTCGTGTGGCTTGCCACTTGTGTCATTCCGAAATGATGGAAAACAGGTGATATTCTCGGCATTTCCAATATCGTTATAATTCTTACTACATTATACTACATTAGTCTGGTCTAGTAATTACAATATATTCAAACTTAATTTATTTCTGGAAAAAATTATCTTTCTATAGAAAGTTTTAGATAAAAAAAATTAGAATCCCAAATTTATTCACACATTTTGTAACAACCTTAGATTCTAGATAATAATAATTTATTCTTAAAACTGAAGGGTTTGCACGATTCTTTGACAAAGGTTATATATCTGCTGGATCCATCTGCTTGGATTAGAGTAAAACTGCTTATTTAATTCTTTTCATCCGTTAGGAATCTAAAATAAACTTGTACAATATTTAAAGAGTAGATCTCAATTCTCATACTTGAATTTGCAAAAAAAATACAGCTTTGTGTATGATCAATTATCACGGGATTTAATACTGCGTTTATTTTAAATTTATTAAATAATTACTACCTTTATAACTATCACACGTTATAAAGGTGATAAAGCTGATAAATTTACTAAGCTATAGAGCAGAATCAAAAGCATAATTAGAGAGGGAGATTGAAAATGAATATCATACCAAGAAGATTAAAATGTCATAAGCAAAATCATAGATAGGAGATAATAGCCGACTTGGAAAATTTCCAAGGTTGGAGATAGACCAATAAGTTACCCGCCGGGTACATTAAAATTGAGCTTAGGAGATTCTTCTAGGTCGTATAAAATGCAAAATTATAGTAATAAAAGTTTGAAATAAAATAAAAAATTTGCAAGATGTTATCATGTAGATATTTCAGGGGATGACAGTACTCGTCAAAATGTAAAATCTCTGATGCTTTGTCTACCTTTCTGGTCTTGTGCACTAGTCTCACATCTGTCACCGTTTTCATTTTCAATTGCAAAAATAACCTTCGATGAGAATTCTAAATATAAAAAATAATTTGGCAGGAAGTTGTTAATTCTGCTTATTATCGTTCTGACATTTTATAAAAATTATTTCGGTTGGTGTTGCCGAAGCTTTGAACTGGTTATTGATGGTTGAATTCATAAATCTAGAATATGCAGAGGTGCATTTTACTTATGGATTTGCTGGCAGTTTGTTCTAAAGGCAGACGACTGTATTCACAAAGGTATCCAAATTAAATATTGCGCGATCCACAAACATTCACAACTGTAGATAATCGAATTTATACAAATGTTTAATTTGAGGAATTCATTTATTAAGCAATAGCAGACAGAATAGTTAGGACCCCTGAAGTCGAGGAAGCAGTCCTGAATGTAGTAGAAAATTATCCTACTACTAGTATGGAAAAAATTGTCGCAAAACAGCATTTCATATATGCTTCTCTGAAAAATTTTATTAGACAACTTAATATATGCTTTACACATCCAACCGTCTAAGCTGTTCTTCCATGTTACATTCTACCTTCAAATGTTTGCGACTGATTCCTACAAATGCTATTCCAAAAATCTTTATTTAAAGACATGATTTTATTAAGTATTCAAGGAAATTTAGCAATTATCACAAAACCAATTTTTAGCATAAGGGAGTTGTCCCTCGACAGTTTTAATAAATGTGTCGGCCAGCATTATTGGAAATTATTTGATAAGATTGTTTTGTCTATCAGCAAAGCTAAAACAACTATATTATCGTCAATTTTTTTGAAGAGGTAACAGTGCTGGTACCACCAGTGCTGAAGAGTACTCAGTGCTGGTATAAATTTTGTCAGAGACTAAATATGATTCAAGCATAATAGTGAGCTCAATGTAATTCGAGCATAATAACCTGCGCACTTCAGCATAGACGTGATAAACATTATTAATCAAATTTCTAACAACAAGGTCAACGAAGAATCAGGCATAGTCCACCATCTGAATAGCCTAGATTCCTCTTTTAGGGGACACCTGAAAATATGATTGTATCAGGCCCTAGTCCTGACAGCAGAGGATTTAAAAAACAAAATAATAGCTTCATGCGACATTATTTGCAATATGCCTGAAATGTTTAGAAGAGTCCACGTGGGTAAGACTTGATTAATGGAATTTAGCAGGAGGCGCCAGTTTTCAAGAGTTTTTATAATTTAATTTTTATTTCATTAACTAAATATTTGTTTTCTTTTAAGTTATTTTTAATGATTTTATCTGATTGTTGATATTCTGTCGATTCGTATAAAATACAATACATAACTACTACAAATAAATACTGCTTTTTACTTTGTTACATTTCATCTTTATTAAACTCTATTTTTATGAATGAATGTTTTTGCAAATAAATGGAAAACTGTGACAAATACTAGAATAGTACAAGAAACAAGAATGCTTAATACGAATGCTAAATAAAGAGAGAAAATGCAAAATTTAAAAAAATAACTTTTGCCACTCTGTATAACAAAAACAAAGGCTTTTAGACTATGGATATATTGGTATTTTTTAAAATTTTTGCTAGTACCGACTTTAATTAACGTTGTGCGTTGGCAGACTTTTTATGAAAAAATATTTTTTCGTGTTTTAAAGGTCAAGCTCAAAATTAATTTGAGCCAAGCCTTTTTTTAAATGTTTATTTAAAAGAGTAAAAATTAATAAAAAGAGTAGGCAAAACAGATATTTTTGCTAAAAGAACGGGTATTTAATGTTAAGTATTATTATATAATGATACGTAATATGTATATAGTATATTTATAAATAAAAATTATCATTTTTCTTTTTATAGCTTTCAGTCAGATAATAAATGAATTAAACATGACTAATTAGTATATTTCTAATAATATTCGGGTCTAATTAAAGCGGTTAAAAATCATAGTATTAAATTTGCATATAATATTAAATAAATAAATAAGTAAATATATTTGAAGAAAAAATCTTGACACGAATTTTATTTAAAAGGATATAATATATTGTTTAAAGTTAATGCTAATATAAGATCAGTCGATAATATTAACATCAATCAGATAAACGTAATATTCCTGGTAACTGGTACAGTTCATAAATCTTCACGTAGTCCAGCAAATATCCAAAGATTCAATAGACATTTTACCCGGTGCACCCGCTTTATACGCTTTAATATACTGCCATGTTGTTCCGGTATTTTATGTCGTCCATGCCCAGGAATTTTGAGATAATAATAACCCTTAGCGTTATATAAAATTTTTCTTATTAAATGTTGCTACTGTCAAATGTTTAAAACACTTTTTTAAAAATTAAGGCCAAGTTGAAATAATTATGATATGTTAAAATACATAGGTCAACTTTTGTTTTTGTCAAATCCAAATCTTATAAAATATATTTAAATTTTTTAACTAATCTTAATAAGCCAATCCTACAAAAGTCAGTTTAAAAATCGTTTTTTGGTAAAATTCTTTTTTTTATTGACGCATATTTAGGAAAAAGCTTAAACATTTTCAAACCTTTTGTCAATTTTCACTTGTCAAATTTCTGCTAAATCGTAGTAATTTTTCACCAATAATATTCAGTAGTTTAATATTAATTATTAATATCTCAGCCCCAATGTGCTCGAGCAGTAATTTTATTTAAGATGGAGTTATCATAGATTCAATTTAGAGAAACCTGCTATCTTTCAACATAACCTAGATTGACGTGTTTGTGTACTAGTGTATTTTTTTGGAATTCAGGTTTTTCAACAGGTATAATTTTTTACAAATATATAGAAAGAAAGCAATTAATTGCCGATTTTACATTTAATTGGATACGTTTTGCTGAATGTGATCTGATAACACAATATTATAGGACCAGGTTAGTCTTTGATAGAATGAATCAAAGATCAGTTTTCGAAGAGCGAATTATCTTGCTTGATAAGGCATGTTTTTTTGTATACAGTTCAAAATGTCTTAATACTATTAATATAATACCGCTCAAAGAATCTTTTTATAAAAAGCCTTTATATCTCCTAATTTTAGGTAAAATAAAACGCTCTATCTCTATCTAGCCAATAGCAAACATTTACATGGAATACTTCACCATGCAAAATTTAACATGTAATGAACCTTGCTTAACATAAGTACAAAGTATATCAAGATTTTGAAATTACCTTATCCTATGGGATAAAAGTAAAAAAAAACTAAATTACGAAAATTAATAAGATCTAAATTACTTTTTCTATTGTCTTAATAACTTTAGGCTCGTAAATAATTTTGTGATAAAAATAAAAATCGTGTATTTTTTATTTACTTGCAAAGACTGTTAATAGGAAAATAGGAATATTGGCCTTTAGAAGCATATTTATACTAGTTGATATTTTGATTATAAGTGCATATATCCTGAATCTACCAATGTGAGATCCATTAGAAAGCTTTAACTATATGTAATCACGATACTGTTATCAACCTCAAACTAAATAATATTAGCAAGTTTAAAAATTTATTATACAGTGAATGAATTAAAAACACTATCCGAAGGGCGAAATTCAAGAGGTATGATAACTAACTGCAAATACCGAAAAAATCTCCAGATTTCTTACATTTCCAGGTACAAAACGAACATCAAAGATTAGGTGCATTACCGCAATGCATACGTATGAGCCACAGATTTACAGAGTATTCTATAAATCTGTGTATGAGCGTTCAATCTGGGAATAAAATAAAAGCCGCCGTATTCAAGCCCAAGTCTGAAAGTCAGATAGACATCAAAAACTGCATCTGTCAGATGATTTGGTAAATGTTTAAAAAGAGATTAACAAAATGGAAGTTCATCAATTTGCAACCTAAATTTTCAGAAATGTTCTACGAGTATTGCAACCTTAGAACATTGAAAGGCTAGAATTAGTAAACAACAACTTTGTTTGAGTCCAACATGTGCACAGGGGCAAGAGGGGTGTGTTGTTTACAAACATATTTGTCGATTCTCTGTTGTCAAGTCGACGCGAATTTCCAACGGAGGAAATTTTTTGCTATATTTTAACAACCATTATAAGGTTAATTTAACTTATTTGTGTTGTATTTTATAGGAAAATTTAAATTAAAAAATATAAATACTACAATTAACCTATTTTAAGAATAAATATAATATCCTTAAGCAAAAAAAAAACAAAATTATTAACATTCTTATGCCTAAAACCGTTTCTAAAAAATTTGAAGCGACAACACCGGAACTTAAGCGCCTGAGCCATACACATACTGTCATCTGTCAAACGGCTTTTTGTTTATGTTCGGGATTCGTGTATTTTCTTTAATTTTTTGGTTTCAAACGGAAAAAGGCCACATTTTAGTGTTTTTTTAAATGGCTAGGATGGCAAAAACTTGTGTCGTTTGTGCCGCATCATGATAAAAAGGTGATTCAAGCCGATCTTTTCACAAGTAAGTACCGATACTTTCAGAACATCACATCATGGGGTAACCATCATCATAAACGTAGAATAGGGGATCTTATAGATATAAACCTAATAAAAACTTGAATGTAAAAGTGTGTGTAAAATACCAAAATATTTATATTTTTAAATCTAAATATATTTTTGAACATATTCATCTATCAATAGACTATAAAACATATAAAACTAGAATTTTGTCCCTGGTTTTATTGCAGGATTTTATGTTTTTTTTTGTTGTTTTGGTAGAAAGATGGCATAATACCCATATACCTATCTATAGATAGTTATGTTTTTTAATATAGACATTAGGTAGATAGATGAAATTACTAATTTTTTATTGCCTTTAAAGAATTTTGAAATTTATTTAGATATTGATATCTATGTATAGTTAATTTTGTCTTTCCCTAAAATTTGGTCGATAATTTTTTTTTGTTTTACCATATTGCAATTTATAATAATATATATATATATATATAGTAATTGGCACCACATATTAATTTATTACTGTAATTTTTTTTGCTTTTTGATTAAATATCAAATACTTATTATAAATTGCCTAATATATGCCCAAAGGGCACAATGGATTTCATTAATCGAAATCAACACAATTAAAAAGAATATATTTGTTCAGACATAAGGAAGATAATATTATCAGTAGCCAGACTTTATTAAAAAAATCAGCTCTACCTTAAAAGTAATTTTTTTTTAAATATATTTTTCTAGTATAAAAAAATCGTCACAAAAAGTATTAGTGTTACTCATATAAGCTTTATTTATACCTAATACTTATTAAATTAGGTATGTGTGTAAAACTATTTTTTTATTAGGATTTCAGATGCACTGGTTAAAAACACAGCAGCCGATAATTCAGTTAATTTACCAAGTGATTTACCCTTCAAAGCTGCAAGGGTAGTTTTTCTGAAGAGTGCAAAAACTTCTTTAGCTTCCAAAATGGTATATAGGTGAAACAGTGAAGCTAATATAGACAAGTATGGATAATTAAAATAAATTAGTATTCTTGATACACCAAATTTTGTATAATTACAGATCTGATCATTCATCATCAACAATAACTGCATCTGAGATTAATAGTTACTGTGGGGTCTAGGTCAACAATTACTATTTCCCATCCAATCCGTTTTTGTTTAACTGCTACACATTCCCTGACTCTGCATGGAAAAGGTAAAAATACACTCAAAATAGACATAATTATAGCACATTTAAAAATTATTGTTCAATTCTTTCTCTAAGTACAAATAAGACTTTTATGCCATGTATCATCTTATTCTATATATCTTATTTAAAAGTGATATAGTATTTTATCGTGTTATATTTGTAATTAAATGCAATTAATCAAATGTATGATATTTCAAAGATTCTTTATAATAACATACATTTTATTGATTAATTGTATATTACTCTAGGGTAAAATCAAAATGATATCCTGAGGACCTTTTAAAAGCTAAATAACTTGTCACCAAATTATGGAAAAAAAATCAAGAACAAAAAATTAAAATTCGAAGATTGCAACAAACAAATTTGCGCCAAAGAAATTGAATTAGATGTCTTAAGTTATTATTAAAATACTTAAGAAATAATAACATGATTTTCGAAAAAGCCCCACATATTACATATTTTATTTGACTTGTAAAAGTACTTGTTTGTATATTACTACTAATAAACTATCTAATCTAATCTATTGTACATAGTCTTTATTCTTAGGTAAGCTTTGTTTTTTAGTATAAATTAATATGATATAATAATTGGTATTAGGTATTATATAGGTCACTGTTAAATATCTCAAAAATCATTGTACAGGCTAAATACTCATAATAAAAATCTTATAACCTATAAAAAACCTGCAACTCCTTCACAATTTGAACATCCTTGTAGTTTTAACTCTTTCCGCTGAAGCAATACTGTCCCTTTGAAAAAGTCAGCACCATAGAAGTATATATTATGTGATTTAAAGTAAGTGATGTAAAACTGAGTTTTGTCCAATATATGTAACAATAATAAAATTTTGCAAAATGTTAAAAATTTGTGTCTTAAAACATGATTTATTAAGAAATCTATAATATTATATTAATAAAATATTTTATTTCCATAAAAATGCTTTGACAAACATGCTGCCTTTTATTAGGACCTTCCTCTAACGAAGTCCGTTAAAAAAAACACATAAATAGCTCATAAATGGTAATATTACTTAAACTCTATAATTATTAATAAAAATTTATCAGGTAAATATTTGTTGACGACGTCACTGGTAGAGAGTGCTTGTATCGGTGGCGTCAACAATGCGATCGAGCGGCGTTGCGATGCCATTACCGTTTTCTCGTTTCTTCATACTTTTATTTTCATATTTCACGTATATTGACTTCGATATAGAGTATCTTATCAAATTTATTTTTAAAAAATGCTTGATATTTTATTATAGAGGAGCAGTAGTATTGTTTTAAGTTTTCGGAAGAAACTGAAAACTTTTATGATATTATAAAGTGATTTTTGCCATTTCTCTATAAGCATTTGGCATCATTGTATCAGAGATGTTGCAAGCAAACAAACCTGCCCATAGTTCCACGGCATGCTACTTCTAGCCTTTCAATGTTCTAAGATTGCAACTATTCTTCTCGGTAAAGATCTAAATCCAATCGGCAATATTTGGGACATGCTATACCGATGTATACACTCTCTTTCAAAATCCTGTAATAAAGTGCTAGACGAGTTTGCAAGAGCTGTCGTTCAAATATGGGTTAATGAGAACACAAGAAATTTAAGACTTCTTAATTTTAGCATTAATCATCGTTGTCGAACTGTTATTTAAAATAGAGTTTAAAATAATTCCTACTTATTGAACTTTGATTTTCTTTAGTGAACATTGGATTTTAAATAACATAGTTAAATTATGCAATTCCGAATAGAAGGGAATAGTAGACTAACTAAGAAAAAAAATAACCAAAAATGCCATTTAATGTTATTTGCAATTTATATATAATATTATTAAAGATAGAATGGTGACAGAAAATTCATAGTGTTTACTTGTGGCCTACTAATATGCTTTATTAAAGCAGCCCTAATTATAATTAAAATACTGAAATAATACGTAGAAATCCAAAAGCAATGAAAAAGTAAGAATGTAATAGAAATGTATAATGTAAATTTCAATGGATAATATAAAGTATGAATAATATTCGAATAATGTTTGCATAAAACACAATATTTTTATCGATAATTTATAGCAAATAAATATCCATTCAATAAAAATTAGCAAACCTTAATCAATATTATCTAAATGGGGTCCATAGAGCATGAACTTCCAAACCAAGAATGAGATTATTATTAACCCTTTGAGGCTAGTTATAACTATTCTAGAATATTTTTATTTAGTTGATTTGAGTAAATTATTCTAGTGGACCTTATTATTGAGATAAATCTCTATGAAGTAATTCAAAGGTGACAGATAAGGGTTCTTAAGAGGCTAGTTAAGCTCTTAATATCATTTTATTGGGAAAATCATTTTTGAAGCTGAATTTATTTGAAGTAATTCAAAGGCAACAGGTCAGGGTTCTTAAGGGGCCAGGTTAGTTTTTTTTTAAGTCACTTTATTAAAGAAATCACTTCTAAATACGTTCATTTGTAATATAAGACAAGTGAAATTTCTCGAATTTGAAGTATTTAATACGTTGTAGTATTTAAGTCTTTTTTCTATTAATTTTCTTTTTTAGATAGCGCCAATTGACAATTTTAAAAGTTTAGTAATAAAGGATAAAGATTATTTTTATCTCTTTAAAGCACTTAGAGTGAAGATAATCATTTTTTGACCAGAATTAAATTTTTTCGATTAAATCCAAAGTAATAAAAAGGCCAATCTCCCTGACGCAGCAAAGTTTAACCAAAAACCCAAGAAATCCTTAGTCGCCGCTTATTTTCATCTATGTCCGTATGTCTCCAGGATAGCCGAGAAATACTT
The DNA here is from genome assembly GCF_022605725.1 of Anthonomus grandis grandis. Lineage (NCBI taxonomy): Eukaryota > Metazoa > Arthropoda > Insecta > Coleoptera > Curculionidae > Anthonomus > Anthonomus grandis. The sequence continues at coordinate 19,102,331 of NC_065557.1, forward strand.
TCTCAATTATGACTTTTGCAACGACACCTTTTCGTTATCTCTACCCGTTGGCGAGGATTCGCTTCCGAAACGACCGCTGCAGGTCGAAACTTTAGGATAACGCCAAAATGGTTACGGTTATAGCTCATGTTATAGTTTTCCTTGAGGAAAGGTGCTTCATAAACTCGCCTTCAATTTATTCCCGAGAAAACAACCGTTATCATGGAAACGAAAGACCAAAAGAAAAGATTTTACTGATTTTCTTGATAGCCAGCTGCGTATGCTATTCGATGAGTTTGCGTCCCTTAAGGATAGTAGTTTCGGGTTTACGGTCATTTGGATGACAATTGGGGTCTGATGCAAAATTTCCATACGATGAAAAAAATGGCCGATTAAAAATAAATATTTGCCAGGAGTATATACATATATTAGGGTCATTGAAAATATTTTATTCGAAACAAGAGTATTTTAATTTTTTACCTACAATAATTAATGATTTTCTTTTTCATTTTTATAAAGCTATTATTACTAAATTTTTCATTACGAATTAAAAAAAAATACTCGAAAAAGGTTATAATTTGGCCTATTTATCCAACCGTATGTAGTATGTAGCCAGATTTATAGTAAATATTTTAGTATTAACCAATGGATAGATATGCAAATTCACAAAATTATACTTGCTGTAACTTAATTCTAACATATAAAACTAACTCTACTAGGTAAATAAAATGTTTGACTTCTACAAAAATTATAAAAAGCAATTTACTGATGGTTGCGTTGAATGTAGTTCCACTTTTATAAGCTACTCTGAAATAAGGGTTAGGTTCCCCTAATTTACAATTCTGAATAGGCCAGCGAATTTTAAACGCATCAACCTCTTCAGTTGATATTTGTCAATATTATCACTAGTGAGTGCTTTCCGCTACGTATTGTATGAATATATTATTTCGGGCTGGATACAATGATTCGATGTAGTAAGTTCAGAGTCGTATTTATAATTGTTTGGTAAAAGCTGTGGTTATGTTTATCTTAATATTATTTTTCCATATATAATATATAATAAAACTGCTGTTTTCTACCTGATAAACCTTTTTGTTTTAATTTCTAATACTTACTATAATAATGCATTTTTCATGGTATAAGTTTAATATAAATATAAAAAATATGCTTTTAATTCTCCTTAGCAATAAACTGAATAGGTATGTCAAATATATATAAAATTATGTAGTTATGTAAAGAATAACAAGCTTTATTACTTATATAATTTCTCCATATGTAATTATTATTTTTGATCATTCATTTTTATGTTTTTTTTTTCAATATCTTCTACAATTATCAAGCCTTAGTTTTCTTTTTAAATAATAATAATAATAATAATATTCGTTTATTTGTTCATGATTAACCAAAAGTTACAGAAGCCAAAAAGTAGGCATTGAACATTTGACAAAGAGATAGATCGTAAAACTAATAAATTGAATACAAAAAAAGGAAAATAAATCAAATTTTTAGTGTAACAAAAAAAAAATAGGAAATTAAACTAGTGAAAGTACACTGCAATAGATTCTTAAAAGAACTCTTCCAATTAATAAAAAGCTTTTTATAATGAATAGTCTGTTACACACCTTTTTGCTACTACTCTACACAATAAAATTATATTTTTCTGGTAAAAAACGTGTCTTACGTGCTTAGTTAAGTATGTTTGACTAAAGATGTCTAAAGTCTTTGAACAGATGATTATTACTAAAAACAAATAAAAAGCTATATAGTATATACATAAAAATTAGGGTCAAAACTCTTTTCTTTTTACGTTTACGTTTACGAATACGTTTCTACAACTATGTCGCATTTTCATGCCAAAAATATCTCTTATACATTTTTTTTGGTAAAATAAGTATTCTATCAATTTCCACGGAATTGCCTCAGAAAATAGGCCCATATCGTATTCGACTGAATGAATGCATGGTAAGCTGTCATAGCTGTATCAGTTCCCACACTGTGAGATATAACTCTTAAGGCATAACTATATTTTGAGATACTTGAATCCAAACCGTATTTGCGCACTCTTCAATCAAGTCCACTATCTTTTTGTATTACAAGAAAAGAAACATGTTCTGAAGACTAAAAGTTATTGTTTTTTATATATTGAAAAGATAATGTATTTATAACTTTCTTTCCAAAAATAAGACACTGTGTTTTTTTCATGTTGATTTGTAGGTCATGCGCTGAAAAGTATTTGTCTGGAGCCTCACAAGCTTTCTGTGCATTGTTAAGCAAAGCTGAAGGTTATGTGCATACAGTACAGTATATTCGCCTTTTACATTACTAAGTTCATTGGTTCATTGGTTCATACAGCAGAGGCCCCAGTATTGATCCTTGAGGGAGACCTTTCTCTACTTTTATTTTCCGTGACTGTATAGATCTATCATACATCTCATATTCGAGAACTTGTGTTCAATTTTCCAAAAAAGATGCTAAATTCAATGCAATACCCCTCACACCGTACTTTTGTAGTGTAGTACATAGCGTTTTATGGTTGACACAGTCAAAATCTTTTGACAGGTTAACGCACATAGCCATTGTCAACTTTCAGACATTTAAAGAGCTAAATATGTTAGTCAGTGCTTGATATACGGCTCTGATCGTAGACTGTTTTTTGTAAAGTTATTTTGATTATTACAGATTAAAGAATTCCGTTAAAAAAATCAATAAACATTTCATTTATAAATTTTTTAAATATTTTTCCATTGTTTAAAAGCAACCATATTGGTATGTTGCACACTTCAACAAACTAATTTTTTTTATGTCTGGCTTTAACTAAGGCATTTTTTAGAAGATCTGGATATATTCCCATGTCAAGGCAAAAATTTAATATATAAGCCAAAGGCTCAGAGATACAATTCACGACCTCTTTGATAATGAAAATTGGCAAATTATCAGGTGATTTATAATTTTTTATGATGTTAGACACTACTTAAGGAGTAATTGGAATTAAATAAATGGACTGTGTTAATTATGGTTTCGAGAAGAGATGCAATTATGATCTAATGTTCTAATGTTTGGACAAGAATTTATAAAAATAACTAATTAATAACTAATATAAAAATTTAATTTCAGATTTATTTCTTAAATTTTGTTCTATATTGAGTCTCATAATATTCTCATCTCATTTTTATCTTCCGTCTAGATATTTTAATCTATCACCTTATGTTCTCTTTTCTGTGATTAACTACTTTTAATTATGATTATTTCATGAGTTCATGAGTTCATGAGATATTTTTTTTGTTTTAATAGTTAAAAAAAACAGTTTTTATTTTGGTTTTATTTTAAATTAAAGGAAACTAATCTGGCTTTTAAATACCGTTGAATTTTTACACTAAAAGAACTTAATAAGAAACAATTGCTATTAAAATACTCCATTTACTTGTTAGGACACTTATAAACTACATATACAGGTTGGATTAATGGTTGATGGTACCTTAGACGTTTACGGAGAACGGAAAATATTTTTTTTTGAAAATTTGGCAACATGGGTTTTCGCTGATGATCTAACGATTAAAAATATTTTTAGCGATGAAACGTTGCCTCTTATACCAAAAAGTAGTAGCAACTTTGTTATTTTAAATAGAATACCCTGTATATTTTTTTTATTTTCCGACTCGCTATTACTTTATGATTGATTTTGTATAAGGTATTCCTATACCTATCTTTAGTGGTTTTCGAGAAATTAATTATTTTCTTTATTTTTTGACCAAAACATAGCTCCAAATAAATTTGTATTACTACGGCACTGGAACGCGCAGAACCTTGAAATTATAAACGTAATTTATGGAAGTATTCTACATTATTTTTCACTATGAAAATTTGTTCTACGTTATACAGGGTTGCTCAAAATTAGTGATTTTACCGCTAGATACAAAAATGGTAAAAAGTGCATTTTTTTAAATGGAACACCTATATTAAAACATATTCTAAAAGGAAATTAAAATCCCTGTCTAAAGAGGTATTGTGTTCCTATATCAAAGTAGTTCGGTTTCGGAAATAAAAGCAATTTTCTGTAAAAATCGGAATATTTTGACATATTTGCTTTAGTTGGCCATGAAAGGTCATGATGAAACAATGCTATGCTATTGATGTTTGACAGTGACATTAAGTTGATTAATAGTAGCTATGGACAATGTGATAAAATTATAGCAAGAATATGCAAGAAGTTCAATGAAATGTACCCGAATTTACAAAAAATGGATAAAAGAAAATTTGTGCGAATACAAAATAACTTTATACAATTTGGTTCACAACTTAAAAATGATACAAGATTATAAGTAATTTACAATAAATTTTCAAAATGATTGCCATTGACTTTTAAGCAATTCAAAATCTTGCGTTGTACAGCATGTGTTGTCGCTGCTTGTATTTCAGAAGGATCTAGTTGGCCAATGCAATTGATAACTCGTTGACGTAGTTCCTGTTTACTGTTTACCGGTGTCTTGTATACCATTTGCTTCAAATTACCCCAAAAGTAAAAATCAAGTGGTGTAAGATTAGGTGATCCCGCAGGCCAGTCCCATGGTCCCAAACGCCTAAACCAGCGGTTCATATAAGAAACAATTAATTTACAAAAAATAAAATTAATTAAACCAGAAAAAAGTATTACATTTTGACTAATTGCAAAATTACTACTACTTAATATTTTAAGTGAAATTTTAAGATCTTTATTAGTAAGTTTGTGTCATAAATACTATGAAAAATGCAAAAAAATATTATTTTTATGTTGGATTTGATGAAAAGGGTTAAAAACATAAAAAGGAAGTATCACCTAATCCCATTTGAGGATTTCAGCCCAGCCTCTGCAAAAGATTGTGGAAATGACAGTAGAGTTTTGATTAGCCTTTGCTGTAGATAATATCCATGTAAAATAAAACAATTTAAAAATATATAAAATTAGTAGGTTATTAAATAAGTTCAATTTATATTGACTTTTTATATGTAATTAATTGAGTCAATTTATATTTCAGTAATCATTAAAAACAATTTAAGGTCTTTTTAGAACTGTTTTCGTACAAAATAATTGGTTCGAAACCGAATTACCAATATAGAATATAAAATATAAATAAATTTAAAATTGCTATTATAAGTCAACTGAATACGCCAACCCTGTTAAATTTAAATGAGTTTCTAACTAAAGGTGTGTTTACATACTCCTTACCAGAGCACACGCATACGCTGCCAAAATCGAATAATCCGAATGGAACGCTTAATTGTAATGCCTACCTCGATTAAAGCTTTCAATTTCACAGATAATGTTTATCTTTTCGTTCCCTTTTGCCGACATCATCATCAAATTCAATGTGTTTACACTATACAACTTTTCGGTACTTACATATATTCTTGTCATATTATATAATAATACCCTTTTTTTAGGAAATACGTTTAGAAAGTAAACAGCGTAAAATTTTAAAATTAAAAAAGAAAAGATTTTGTTCGCATAATTTAAAAATTTGAAATGGTCCATACAAAAAAAATTAAATTTTCTTAAGACATTTCTAAACAAACTACTTATAGAAAAATCAGGAGGCAGTTCCGGAAATCTCCTAATTTTAACTGGGCAGCATGGATTTTTATATTCGGATGTCCCAGCAAAGGAAATTAAGGGGAGATCATTCTCGTAGATAATTCAATATCAATTATTGTTAACTAGAAAGTGTACCCAAAGTAGTAACGCCATGGTTACATTTGAAATTGATCATTCTTATAAACTTTTCTTCTCAACGTTTATTCTTATCCAAACAACAGCTCTTTAGGAATTGTTTAAGCATTTGACTTTGAATTGGCCTTCTAAAAGTTGGAAATTCAAGATAATCGTTATTAAATAATCTTTCATCGTACAACTCTCTACAACTTTAGATAATATTCGTTTATAGAGTATTTTGTATGTTAGGCTTCAAATAACCAACGAATATTCTTGAAAAATGACCGCATTCGTTGTCACTCTCATCTTCACTAAATTTTTATGTTATAAAAATAGAACTATAATAAATATTATAGAAAGAGATATTTAGCAGTTTTTAAGCATTTGACCTTATGAAGGTCATCAAAAAAATATTTCAATGTTATTTTGAACTTAGATTCTCGTTTGAATCAGCAATAAGGGGGCTTCATTTAAAAATAACTTTGACTTTCAAATCACCTTCAAAATTAACCCCAAAGTCAAATTAAAGGTTATTTTTACCCTACCGTATCAAAATTTTGTAGAGGTCATTTTTTGATAATACTCGTTTTTACAAAGTTATTCGTATGGTGGGATTAAAATAAATTAAAATATACAGGGTATGTTGCGCTCTAATGCACACTATAATGTTATTGTGATAGTTAATGATCATCTCATAAGATGCAAAGATTCTTATGGATATCAATATTCGACTAATTAAATTTTGATAGCATTAGTTTTCTGTAAACAATACGTTTTATCATTTCTAACAAGTGTTTTAATACAAATATCATCGATTTAACAACCGTTACGAAGATTTAAACCCTCGAGAGAACTGAGTAAATAGATGTGAGCAAAAAACTGACAGTCAGTAATATCGCATCGAAAATTTATATCTGTGAACGACACGGAAAAATACCTACTTGAAACAAAGTTGCCCGTCTAATATAGTTGTTTAGCAAACTCTTACAAGGTCCATACTTCAAAAAGTTCCGAACTGGTAACATATTTATGTTTCTTTATCGAGTTTTCCATCCTTTACATAAGCCGGTGCGAGAATAAATCATGTGGCGACACTTTTCGCGTCAGAGAAAGTTTAAGAAAAACTTATTGAAAACGATAAATGCTTAAGTTAGTTAAGTAATTTCCTTATTTAAACAGGTGAGCTAATGGCTGTTGATAAATAAATAATGAAGTGTAAAAGTATGACTATATAAAAAAAATATAATATTTAAAAAAATATTAATTCTGGTCCACCTTATCCAAGGAATCTTAAAATAGGAGTTATATCCTACAATGAGTTTACTTTTTAATTTTTAAATATTTTCCAGGTTCTAAAAAGTGCGAAAAGAGAAAGTACTCAATTATCGAAAACTATCTCGCAATGCATATATTTCGTAAAGTTGTATTAAAAAAATTCTGAACTTTAATCATGGCCAACTATGTACAGCTATCAAATTAAAAAATGTTACAAATTGTTATTTTATAAAAAAAAATAAAACAAACTCATTACAAAATACAATTCAAGAAAGTGAATTGAATTTCAGAGATACAAGACAACGCTCAATGTTTCGTCATCACATGCTTGTAGTAATTATAATTATTAACTTTAATTTTCTCTTAATCAATACTTAGTGATACTTTAACTTTAATTTAATTCTTTACTTGTATTTAATATTTATGCATTCAAAAATACGCGTTTTGCTAATAACTTATTTTACTTTACATAATTTGCCTTACATCTTTTCCTTTTTCCACCTTTTGTATATTCCTGAACTATACATATATTTCCTTATATTAAATACGAATGCGAAAAGAGTGGGAGAAGCACGACCTTCTCCTTGGTCGTGCTAAGCTGTGAATTGACTAGCAGCAATTCTGGCATTGACCGAAAACCGGATTGATCGATAAGTGTCGACACTGTTTTACGCGCGTATTTTTCGGTACGTGACCTATTGCACCCATCCCCAAAATATCCAGGGTAAGTTACTTTATTTACTTTAAGTTACTCTCTCTTTACATATACGAATCAGCAGGTGAGAGGTTTAGATTACCGGTTAAATTTGAATATTGAGTCAGTGAAACCTATGACTTAAGGGTTTTACTTAATTCCCTCGGGATATACATATTTCGAAGGAGTTAGCCCACTGAACTTTTGGTGAACTTTTATATTTTTTATCTCAAATATAAACTTTAAATAAGTTTTCTTTGCTACGTTTCTGATTTTTTTAAAAACAGTTTTGTATAAATATATAAGTTTAAATACTAGTAAAAGCTAAGAGTTTAGAACATTATGTTTACTCTAATTATAAAAAAAATAGTTTAAAGAAAATCTTTTATTTAAAGAAAATTTTCATTTAATTGCAGCAAATAACATTCATTTTACGAAAACTCCTTAAACATAAGCCCTCCTTTGTCCCAATCGTGTTCTACACGCCTTTTTGCTTCTTCTTTACTTCTTTTTCGTAATTAGTTGCACCGCCACGCCTTGAAAAGGTATCCTTTTTAATTCCTTAATAATTTAGCTGTTATGAACACAACATAAATTATCAATTTGATTCTGACAGCGGAATCGTGGCGTCTGCTAAGAGCCATTGTTTTCGTACGCGCAGTGAAGCATTTTTAATTACCTAGTGCACCAATTGAATGGTGCTTACTTATTAAATGTCTTATGTTAAAAATGTGAATAATTACAGAAGCATAGAACTGTCTTTGAAATTATCCTTAGTATCGTATTAATCCTTCTTCTTAATCTCCTTCTTTGTAACCCTTTCTTTGTTGGGCCTTAAATTAAAATTTTCCTTTCGCTGTGGCTAATTTTAAAGTAATTAGTTCGAAGGAGACACGTGTTTTTATGTTATTTTTCCGAAGCTCTCATTTTTGATAATCATCGAAAGTTTTCTTAATTATTTTCAATTAGTAATTTTTGTTTTTGCTAATTATCAATACTACCGGTTCTAATCTGAAAATACTTTTATTTTAAATAAGGAACATCTCTTGGTACTTTGTAATACCTGATACTTTTTAAGGTACTTTTTAAGTACTTTTTTGATTTACGATATTTTTTTATAACTAATTTATCCAGGTTGTTCCATATTTGAGGGTGACTATTGCGATCTGGAAAACCAATTTTTTTAATGCCGACAAGTTTTTTTCGGATTTCTGGAGAAGTCTTAATTAAGATATCTGATGTCTGACGTATGCAATGGGTATGTTTTTAAAGTAACTACCGTTTTGGATGTCCACCACTGCAGCGCTGTGGTTGGCAAGCGGTGTATGCGTGCTATGTACAGGGTGACCCAATAAGACTGTTCCTCGGCCATATCTCGGGAACTGTTCGTAAAAAAAATTATTAGGTAAATCGGTCATGAAAAATCGTTGGAAAATATTTTCAAGTTCTAAAAATTACCACCAGAGGGCGTAATTGCCATCTTAAATTTTAAAATTGCATTTTTCTTTAAATTTCGCATAACAACCAAATTTTTTTTTTTACATTTTTAAAGAGAACCAGGTTATCTATGATTTTCGTAAAATAAAAAAATCAGCCATTTCAAAAACAAAGATGGTGGAGCGCGTTCAGTTGTTTTTGCAATAACTTGCTTTAACTTCTTAACGGTTTGACCGATTTTAACAAATTTGGTATCGTTGAAAAGAGCATTCCTTGGGCAATAAGAGTCAACCAAAATATAGTTGATTTAGTTGAATCCTTTTCCGCCTGGGGGCTAGCTTTGACACCATCACCCAAAATCCTAAAAAAATCAAAAAAATCAAATGGAATGATATGACTTTTTCTTTATGAAAAAGTAGCCAAATAACATCCAAAGAGGCCAGTGAAAACCGTTTGTCAAAATGTCTTTCCTAACCGCAAATATTGGGAAAATAAGGAAAAAAAACGCATCCCGAACGTAATAAGTCACTTTAATATTATAGGTAGGCCTTGGAAAATGAAACAAATGAAACATGAAAGGAACAAGAAAGTGATCTAATGGCGACCCAGGTGTTCAAAATGGCCTCCGTCATTTTGGACGCACATCTGAAAACGCTGATGAGTTGAAGAAACAGCAGTTTCAATTTCAGCTATTGGGATATTTAAGATGGCATTCCTAATTCTTACAATCATATCCTCGCGGGAAGTTGGCCTTGTTGCATAGACTATATCCTTAATCCTTCCCCAGAGATAAAAATCAAGGCAGGTTAAATCGGGAGACCTAGAAATATTCATTAAGTTTTAATACGTGTGCAATTATAAACAAAATCATTCCAAATAGGCAACGTCTAAAGATTCTTGTGTTAAATACTTGCCTTGGCGCCCAAGGGAATAGGCTTCCTCTTCCGATCCAACGGTCAGGGAAGGTGGCATCTATATACCGGCGAACAGCAAGAGCATAATGGGCGAGGCAACCATCATGCTGGAAAAACATATTTTGGCGGACGTTCAGCGCAATATCTTCCATTAAAATTGGAAGAACATTTTTTAAGAAATGTAGGTATGTTCGACCATTTAATGCGCCGTCCAAAATATATGGACCAACAACCCGCCCTCCAATTATCCCACACCAAACATTTACACTATATCTCCCTTGATGCTGAACTTGTCCAAGCCAGCGCGGATTATTTCGAGCCCAAAAGTGCATATTATGTAAGTTTAAGTGCCCATTGCTATTGAAGGTGGCTTCGTCAGTCCACAACACAGTTCTTTCAAGAAATTGAGGATTTTCTGCTATCATGCTTAATAGCCAGTGGCAAAAATCTAGCCTTTGGTCGAAATCCGGAGGAGAAAGGGCTTGGTGTAAGTTGATATGGTAGGGATGTAGCCTAAAATAGCAAGAAATGTAAAAAAAAACCCTAAGATATGATATTTAGCAGGTTACATACCTATGGGTTCGAAGAATGCGGTGAACCGTACTTTGAGGAATACCCAAGTCTCGAGAAATCTCTCTAGTACTAATTTGGGGATTGATTTCTACAGATGCCAGGACATTAACTACATTTTGTTCGTTATTTTGCCTATTTCTAATCATGGCAGGTCTATGGATGCTACCTGTTGTTAACAGGCGCTGGGCCAAACGCACAAACACGCGGCGATGGTATCGTGGTCGATTCGGATAGCGCAAATAAAAGGCGCGGGCAGCGATGGTCGCATTTTGCAAACACTCAAAATATATCGCCAGCATATTAAATGCTTCTTGGTTAGAAATCGGCATTGCAGAAAAGATTCAAAATTCAAATAACTACACTTTCTGAATGTAACACAGCAGAATAATGACAATAACAATGACAACAACACAGCAAATGACAGCTGTTATTATTTTATAATGCATCATGTTTCATTTGTTTCATTTTATAAGGCCTACCTATAATATTAAAGTGACTTATTACGTTCGGGATGCGTTTTTTTTTCCTTATTTTCCCAATATTTGCGGTTAGGAAAGACATTTTGACAAACGGTTTTCACTGGCCTCTTTGGATGTTATTTGGCTACCTTTTCATAAAGAAAAAGTCATATCATCCCATTTGATTTTTTTGATTTTTTTAGGATTTTGGGTGATGGTGTCAAAGCTAGCCCCCAGGCGGAAAAGGATTCAACTAAATCAACTATATTTTGGTTGATTCTTATTGCCCAAGGAATGCTCTTTTCAACGATACCAAATTTGTTAAAATCGGTCAAACTGTTAAGAAGTTAAAGCAAGTTATTGCAAAAACAACTGAACGCGCTCCACCATCTTTGTTTTTGAAATGGCT